>NC_084493.1:36734565-37338617 GCF_030035675.1 Rhineura floridana
TCCTGATACGATTGGTCTTCCCGGAGGAGGTGAAATGCCTTTATGGATTTTTGGTAATGTATAGAAAACTGGAGTCCTGGGTGTGGAGTTTCTTTCTTGTTCTGTGATATATCCTAGGCACAGGCCCTCCTCAAGAGTAGTGATTGACTGTGCTGTGCTCGCTGTGGGATCTCGTGTGCATGGAGTATAAGCGGAAGTGTCCGCCAGTTGTCTCAGAATTTCTGTTTTGTAATCCGTGGTATTTTGGATAACAATTGCCCTCCCGTTATCTGCTGGTTTTATGGGTATGCTACTGTCCCTGGATAATTTTTTTAAGGCACAACGTTCTTCCCTACTTAGGTTATGCCATGAGTTAGATGTGGATGTTTCTAGTTCTTTAAGATCTGTAAGGAGAAGTCTCTCAAAAGTAGCTATAGACAGGTCTGTTGGTCCTGGTGGCATAAACTTGGATCGTATTTTAAAAGGGATGCTTGGATCCGTAGATGTAGAGCCTCTAAAAAAATGACGTAATTTTATATTTCTTTTAAAACTGAAAAGGTCCAGGCGAACTTGCACCGGATCATGTATGGGAGTGGGAACAAAGGAGAGTCCTTTTTCTAAAATGCGCGTTTCTAGAACATTTAGATGTCTATTTGACAAATTGACAATCAACGTTTCTTGCGAAGACGATACGTGCTGCTGATTCTCAACAATCCTGTGGAAAGAATCTGATCCATTACAGCTTTGATTTAAGAAAAAATATAGACAGTCATGTGAGTAAGGAATAATACGTACTCCCACCCCATTGTTTTTTAAAACAAAACTGTATGATGATAGTTTGCAAAAAATGTAAAGTCACCCTTGTATATATTTGTATACAAATATGAATTACAAATATGAATTACAGCCCCTGATGAAGACTATACAACATTAGCCAAAACGCGTTGGGCTTTTTTGCAGACCATTTTTATCCTTGAAATTGGAATCAAAATTTGTGAATTTACATACATATTTTCACTCAAGCTTTCTTGTCATCCTGGGGTGCCCCCCTTGTTTACCTATTTGCCTTATTGGATAACATCCACCTTTTCCTCTTTCTCCTTGCACAGAACACCAGGACTCTCAGGTTGGTGCTCACTTACTCTCAGCAGCCTTGCTTACCATTTGATCAAGAGGGGGCTGGAGAACCTTCTCTACAAGAAGAAGTTAAAGTATTTGAAGCTTTTTCTTTTAAAGGAAAAAGTAACTCAGTGGGAACGTCTTTCATGCAAATTACATTTGAAATGAACAGGAACTTCTCTGGGATGGATTGCCCTCACTCTGAATTGGCTTTTGAGGGGGTGATGTTAATATCATCATGTTGCCTAAGTGAACCCTAATTGGCTGGGCTCAAGTATCCAGGAAGGAGAAGCTGCTCATTAAAAGAAAAAGCAACGGTGCCAAAGCAGCTGCTGTTGGAGCAGCCAATCCAGACAATTGAACAGCTTTCAACACTGGTACAAAATTAAAACATTTGTCTCCCCTCTCATTTGTGCCTCTAGATTCTCCAGAAGCCCACTCCCGAGCTGAAGCAACAGTTGGCTGCCTTGTCAAAGAGGGTGGCTAGTGCTGTCACAGAGCTCATACAGTCAACCGAAGCAATGAAAGGTGAGCTTGACTCTGTTATAACATGCAGGTTTAGCAAAGAGACACAGACATTTGCTTTCCACCCTGCTCATTTCACTGGGGGCAATACCAAGTATGGCTGCAAGGTTTAATCTGTTAGATTCATCGGTGTTGATAGACTGCTCTGATTAATTGGGCTGTGGTGAGCAGCATTTTGGAAGGCCACACAGGAGGGTACATGGCACTTGCCATGACATCCAGGTACATTGTCTAAAACCAAAAAAATTGTGTGTTTGCTTCCAAATGGTTCTTTCTAATTAAGCAAGTTCGCATATGATTAATCAGCTCAAATCTACACATTTAATGAACTAAGATTTATTTAATCAGGTGGCAGGTGACTAATCCTACTTGCTGGAGGGTGTTTGAATGGAGCATAGGGGTCCCTTTGTCCAGCCCTGCCCGGTGCCACTGACAGTGGGTGTGCCCTACCATTGTGAAGTGCCCCGGTTCACCCGCCATCCCTGCTAGGAGAAGCCAACAGAAACTCTCAAAGAGAGTGTTGGGGGGGGGGGGCTGCTGCTGTTGTCATGTGACCTTTTCACTGTGCCAGCCTGGAGCTGGCACAGCAAAGATTATTTTTTTCTAGCTACCACCATCACCACCACCTTCAGCCCTGGCTGGCACAAGCAGCAGAGCTCTGGCTACAGCAATGGCTACGCTGCTCCATCACCCTCCACCACTGCTGGCCAGGGGTTTGGATTGCAGCTGTACTGTTCATACAGCACTTTTCAGTAACCAAAACCTTTCATGTACACTGTCGCAGTAATCCGTCAAGACGATTGTCCAAGTAGGTCAGTAGCAGTAGTATTTCCACGCTGCAAAGAGAAGGAGGGAGGCTGAGGGCAGAGGGACTTGCCTAAAGTCTACCTAGTCTGTTTGTAGCTTGAGAGAACCTTTGAAAGGGAGACGTCCTGGCTTGTGCTCTTAGCCACTAGACTGCACGGGACATCTTCTAACATCCACCATCCCACCTCGGTTCACTGTGTACTTTCCCTTAAAAGGAAATCTTGAAGATGGTGCTGTTTCAATAGCATGGCAGGATTGCACAGTGTGGCTGTTGCCTGCAGGACCTGAAGTTCTTGCTTCCGTGGTTTTTTGTTTTAAATATAAAATGCTTCCAGGCCTTTTGGAGCAAATGTTAGCAGAGAACAATTTCCAATTGTCCCGTGAATCCTGACACTCTTTACTCAGTTTCTCCTGTTCAAACCCCATCTAAAAATAAAGTAGAATTTAAAAAATCAGATTTGGGGGAGGGGGGAGTAAGAAAAACTCCCATTCTTGGGCAGTTAAGTTGGAATTTGTTGCGTACAGCTTCTTCTGTTTGAAAAATGTGTGCTTTTCTTGCCCACAGTTGTAGATCACTTGCGAGCCTGGGCAACTGTTTTATTGTCTGCGCCCTCGTTCTGGCTCTGGGTGTTTAGATGGATTAGCTATGGTCTTAGGGGGAGGGGCATAGCTCAGTTGCATGCAAAAGGTCCCAGGCTGAATACATGGCATACCTAGATAAGGCCAGGAAAGGCTCCTATCTGGAACCTTGGAGAGCTGCCGCCAATCAGGAGAGAGATAATACTGAGCTAAATGGACTCACCATCAGTCAGCATCCTATATCGACTGGGCCCATCAGAGTATGGTGTGGTCTCACATATGGATAACCTCAGGAATGGGTTTTACAAGACCTAGATGCTTTGTGGTAGGACCAGTTGCATCTTGCTTTGAATGGCTTAGCCAATTGGCTTAAGCTTGTTTTCTTTATTCTGTTAGTGGTTATGAGGTGAGCAGTCTTTTCTTTCTCCCCTTTTACTCCTGGTATGGTGTATGGTGGCAGGAGGTGCAGTCTGCTCAAACCCAGCTGGTGTGATGGTTCTTCTCTTTTTCACACTCACTGCAGGCACTGAATGGGTAGATCCAGAGGACCCCACAGTTATTGCTGAGACAGAGTTGCTGGGAGCAGCCGCTTCCATTGAAGCTGCTGCGAAGAAGTTGGAGCAGCTGAAACCAAGAGCCAAGCCCAAGGTGAGCAAGGCAGAGTCAGGTTTGAACAGAGAAGCCCTGATCCTGGTGGAGGCCACACTCAGACTCCTCCGCTGCTAAAGTGGAACGCTGAGCAAGGCTTCCTCCGAACATCTTAAGTGCCGGGGAGACTTGTCATCTTTGGCATCACAGCGCACCGTCCCCAAAACTTCAACAAAGTTGGTCCTTCCTGCAGTCCAGATAACTCCTGGAAATATATTTGGGAAATGAGTCTCCTGAGAAGGAAATATTATCTGTGGAGTGTTCTCTGCAAAATAAGCAGCCAAACATGTATCCTCCAAACCTCTTCTCATTTTAAGCCTTTGCTGATAATTATGTCGGGGTGGGAGGGGAGAAATTTGGCAAAACCCAAAAGACCAATGTGGAGTGGCTGACATGGGTCTGGTGTATAGAATGAAGTGTGTCCTTTCCCTGTCCTAGACAGATCTGATTAAATTATTTGAAAATAGCTGAAGAAATGTGCACTGGTTAGATGTGCATGATTTTCCTGTGAAACAGAGTAACCTTGGCACAGGATATATTGTGTTTTCTTTTGTCCATAATGCCTGTTGCCCATGAATTTGTAATTTGTAATTCAAATTTGTACTTCAAATTCAAATTTGTAATTCACAAGAGGTTACCTCCTCTGAACTGACTGTTGAATGTCAAAGCATTCAGAGGGGAAGAAAGGCAGAGGGAGTTGTCACATTGCTTGTTCGTGCTACAGTACACTTCTTCATTTATCAAAATACTTCCCAATATAAAATTCTAAAAGCATTAATTATATTTAGTAAATGCAATCAGTTTGTCTCTATTTTGCATCTTACAAGAGAGAAATAAATGGCTTTCCACGATTTCTGCTTTGAAGCAGCTAGAGGGCAGTGATGCTCTGCTCCTTTGATGGGGGCCTCACCCACCCTCTTCAGGCCACCTTTCTGCAAGCCCTGAGGTTCTCATCTAGCACAGCCTGTTGGCTTCAGCATTTCGAAGAGGACTGTGAGGAGGAAGGGCGGGGGAAGATTTGTTGAGATACAGGCTGTAGTGGCTTTCGGCTGTTGAGTGTACAGCACTTAAAATCCATATTTCAAGTTGAGTCCAAACCTGGATGCCTTTTTATCTGCAGGACTCTGTGTGATATGTTTGATATATTAGGTTGTTATTTAGTCCAACTATATATCAAACATTCCTACAGTGTCCCGCTCTGTCTCCGGGGAATTTTTTATATATATGTAACGTAGCAGGAGGCAATACGGAATTCACAAAGAGGCTTGTTAGATGGTTAAAAGAACTTCTGCAGATTCTGCTGCTTCTTTCAATCTGATTAAAAGGATACATAGAGTGGAGAAAGCAAAACTCCCTCTTGTAAGCATCTTGGGAAGATGATGGAGCTGGGATTCCCTGCCATCTGATGTCGTGCTGGCTTCAGCTGACTTTGTCAAACAAGCAAGCAAGCAAACTGAATCAGAAAAACTTTGGCGGAAGGGATAGGTCCACTGATTACTTATTAGCTATGATTGTCACATGGAACCTCCTTATACAGAGGCCGTATACTTTTGAATACCAAGTGCTGGGGAGAAATAAGAAGGGAAATGCATCACTTTCTTACCTTGCTTGGAAGAATCTGGAGGCATCTGGCAGACTACTGTCAGGCACCCGATACTTTGGTCTCGTCCAGCCAAATAGTCCTATGCTGTTGCGCTGTGCCTATCGCACAACAGGCTTGCAGATAATGGAACGACTTAATACTGCGGAACTCGGCTCTCACTCTCTCTTTGCTGATCAGCCGATATCATAATGCCGTTGTATAAATCTATGGTGCGGCCGCATTTGGAATACTGTGTACAGTTCTGGTCGCCTCATCTCAGAAAGGATATTATAGAGTTGGAAAAGGTTCAGAAGAGGGCAACCAGAATGATCAAGGGGATGGAGCGACTCCCTTACGAGGAAAGGTTGCAGCATTTGGGGCTTTTTAGTTTAGAGAAAAGGCGGGTCAGAGGAGACATGATAGAAGTGTATAAAATTATGCATGGCATTGAGAAAGTGGATAGAGAAAAGTTCTTCTCCCTCTCTCATAATACTAGAACTCGTGGACATTCAAAGAAGCTGAATGTTGGAAGATTCAGGACAGACAAAAGGAAGTACTTCTTTACTCAGCGCATAGTTAAACTATGGAATTTGCTCCCACAAGATGCAGTAATGGCCACCAGCTTGGATGGCTTTAAAAGAAGATTAGACAAATTCATGGAGGACAGGGCTATCAATGGCTACTAGCCATGATGGCTGTGCTATGACACCCTAGTCAGAGGCAGCATGCTTCTGAAAACTAGTTACTGGAAGCCTCAGGAGGGGAGAGTGTTCTTGCAGTCGGGTCCTGCTTGCGGGCTTCCCCCAGGCACCTGGTAGGCCACTGTGAGAACAGGATGCTGGACTAGATGGGCCACTGGCCTGATCCAGCAGGCTCTTCTTATGTTCTTATGTTCTTATCCTGTATTTCAGGGAAGGCCTATATTTGGGAAAGGGCTGTAGCTCAGTGGCAGAGTATCTTCCGTGCACGCAGAAGGCCCCAGGTTCAGTCCCCAACGGCAGCATCTCCAGGTAGGGCTGGGAGAGACTCCTGCCTGAAACCCTGGAGAGCTGCTGCCGGTCAGTGTAGACAGTACTGAGCTAGATAGACCAATGGTTTGATTCAGTATAAGGCAGCTATTTAAATACGAGCTTCCATGCACCGCAAACAGACTCGGTTTGTCTCTTGACTGTTCAAAAACACTGAGAGTCTCTGCCACCTTCATTTTGAAAGTTAAGCCTGAGAGTTTCAGAGAGACGTTTAGAAAAAAGATAGTACAAATGTTAAAAAGATCCACTCCCCACTAATAAGGGGGAAAAAGAGGGGCAGAGGGGCAGAAACAACCTATTTTCGTGAGGTCAAAGTCTATGTAATAAACACCAAATTAGTTTCCCCATATTTATAGATAATGATTTAGGCTTAGAGCTAAAAACAAAAATGGACTAGTTCATTTCAAATCACGTCCTTGCGCCTGTAGCTCTTGGCCAGAGGCCAAGTGGTCATTCTTCTCTCTCTCTCTGGCCACATCCACACCAGACATTTATTCCACATTAAACAGTCCAGGCTTCCCCCAAAGAATCCTGGGAAGTGTAGTTTGTGAAGAGTGCTGAGTGTTATTAGGAGACTCCAATTCCCCTAACAGAGCTCCCGTGGCCGAGTGGTTTAACAGCCCCTCTTTCCAGAGAATTCTGGGGACTGGACCTCTGTAATGGGAATAACTTTCTCCTAACAGCTCTCAGCTGCCTTCACAAACTACACTTCCCAGGATTCTTTAGGGGAAGCCAGGACTGTTTAATTTAGAATAGATGTCTGCTGTGGATGTGGCCTCTCCCTCTCTCCCCATTTCCCTTGCCTTCCTTCCACTCCTCCTCTCTCAAGTCCTGCGTTTGTGTCCATGTGGTCCTCCTGCCTGTCACATTTGGTTTTCTGCCCCTTCAAGCCCTGCTTTCTTCTCTCCTGGGTCCTTTGCCTGCCCAGCCTCTCTGTGACTCTCCACCACATGAATAGGGGACCTGTGGCCCCCCAACTGTGGCTGGACTTCAACTCCCATCATTTGCTGATCCAACAAGATCTGAGGTCAGGGCCGGCCGTACCATTAGGTAGGGTGAGATGCCCACCTCTGGTGGCAGTTGCTGAAGGACGCAGAGTGGGCAGAGCTATGTCTTGCCTGGCACCTCCTAAGCTAGCCTGCTTCCCTCCAGTACAGTGGAAGATGCTGCCCCCTCAACCAGTGTTGACGTTAGATTTGCCCTCAGGCAGTGAAATGACTTGGGCCGGCCCTCTCTGCAGAGCGGCAGGCTCCCCACCTCTGCTCAAATGCAGGGCAGAAGCTTCACCACCCGACATCACCAGATCTCTTAATGGAATAGTCTTCAACTTTTTCAGACCTACCTTTACCCTAAACATGTGGAGACCCCTTTCTTCATTTTTTTTATCGTATATTTGTATGGTGGCAATGTTGCTGTTGTGACCCACCCTAGATAAGGCTGTGAACTGATAGCAGATCCCAACCCCCCAGTTGAAGACCAGTGCCTTACTGTGTTACAGGCTACATACTGGTAACACCTCCCACAGCTCCTGTCCTGAGAGCATGAGGAGGAGGAGAAGCAGCCGCCCTCTCATGCGGTTCATTTTCTGTATGACCCCAGTGCTGGTCCTGGGGCACCAAGGAGCCGTTCAGCAGAAATATGGCTGCAGCATTTTCCTCACTACTACTCTCTTATTGCGGTCTCCTTCTGGCACAGAAAGGAAGGGTTGGGAGAGTATTGTATGGCATGTGTGTCTGCCTGCTTCTTTGTTTTACTTTGCTATTTTATTTTATTTTATTTTATTGATGTTCAGTTGAGCATTACTCAGTAAAAGGCAAAACTGCTAAAATTCTAAGAGAACTGTAGGTGATGGTCTTCTCTTCTGGTTACAGCAGGCAGATGAAACCCTGGATTTTGAAGAACAGATCCTCGAAGCAGCTAAATCCATTGCAGCTGCTACCAGTGCCCTTGTCAAGTCAGCGTCTGCAGCTCAGAGGGAGCTGGTTGCCCAGGGAAAGGTTAGTGAGCAAGACTCTTTTGGTGAAAATATTAATCACCATTTTAACTGTGGGATGATGCATAGGATGGTGGAGCTGAGGACAGATGCTGGGCTGCAATAGCAGCAATGAGATTACCCCATCCCCAGGATCCTGTGATCTACCTCCACCCCCTGCAGTTCAGACACATCTTACCTTGCTATTTCTTATTTCCTGCAATATTTTGGATTTGATTTGATTTATATCCCGTCCTTCTTCCCAGCAGGAGCCCAGGGCGGCAAACAAAAGCACTAAAAACACTTTAAAACATCATAAAAACAGACTTTAAAATACATTAAAACAAACATCTTTAAAAACATTTTTTTAAAAGGCTTTGAAGACATCTTTAAAAAGAAAAAAACGGTATTATGCACTGATGCAGCATCCATTAAGGTCCCTCCAGCTATCAGCACAGTTAACACAGCATTTTGGCTTGTGGCCTTACTTTTAAGTGAAGCACACCAAGGTGCATCTATACCTTTACGTGGTCATCAGGTGGATCTGTTGCTTCACTGGACTCTCTCTTTTAGTGAAAAGCTCCAAGAGCTTCTGAGCAGTTTTCCAGACACATTTTGGTTTCATCTTCAATCAGATGGCAAGACCATTGGTGTCCAATAAAGCTGTCAAGTTGGCCCCATATGCTTCACCGGATGGAGCTGAAAGCAGCTTCCGCAGTTGTTCGCCTTGTCTTTGTGGGGCTTTATAGTACATACTTTGGGAGGATTTTGGATACGACCAAGGCAAAGACCATTCCCAAACTTTCATAAACATATGCAAGTGCTTTGCTAACCATACACTCCTAACCATGTCTATTCAGAAGCAAGTCCTATTGAATTCAGTGGGGTCTACTCCCAGGTTAAGTGGAGTTAGGATTGCACTCTAGCTGCCTTTGTAGCGCTGATGGCCTTCAAAGACATCTCTTGTCTTTTCAGTTCTCCCCTTTACCCAATTCCGTTTATTGTTTTTTTCAAATTTCATTATTTTATTATAAATATACAAACACACAAACCCTAAAAACATACTAACATATTTCACTTGGGTAAATAATTAATTTGTAACCTATTTCATCATAAACTAAAATCCTACTTTTAATATTAAGCTATTGTCATTTATATAAAATCTGTATACTGTAGATTTATACATTCTGTTCATACATTATAACAGTAGTGAAATATCTTTAAATAGTTTTAGGGTTCAGTCCCACTGCTATTTATGCCAGGCTAAGGGGAGTTGGATATGGTGGGCCCCTGGCTGAGCCAGCTTGGTCCCAACTCAGCTGGACCTCGCCGGCAGAAGCCCCTAATCCTGGCTCAGCCTCAGCAGAGCCAGGACCCAGCCGGTTCAGCCAGAGGGTCTGCCAGGGAAGCCCAGGCCGGCGGAAGGGGAGTCAGTGGAAGGCCCAAAAAGGAGCGTTCTAGGGGCATGTCAGAGAAGGGACTGGGGGCGGGGGGGGGTGGCGGAAGCCACATTCAGCTCATGTTCAGAGCATTCATGCAGGTCCCAATCCCTGCAAAAGTTATGCTGGGGGAAAAGATGGGCTAAGAAAATCATTGCAATGGAAGCCAGTGGACAGCATTTACTCCCTAGTAGGGGTATTTGTGAGAGCCAACTTTTACTTGCCGGTCCCTGTGTGCAGCTCCCGGCTGAGCCGGCATTCAGCTGGCCTGGAGGCTCCCAAACGACAGTTGGATGCCACAGATCTTCCTGCCGGCTCCCCTTGTGCCAGCTTCCCCTGAGTTGGATTGCTCTGTTAGATGCCACTCCTGTTTTAGATAATGAATTAAAAGCGAGCAAAATCTCTCAAATGTTTGTTCTTTTGTCGTCCTTCTCTCGACTGTACCATTTCTTTGTATATTTGGTTTTAATGTTTTAATTGTTGTAAACTGCCCAGAGAGCTTCGCCTATGGGACGGTATATAAATGCAATTATTAATAATAATAATATTATTATTATTATTATTATTATTTCAGTAAGTTTGACATTGTGGCAACATGCCACGTTTTATTTAACCACTCTTGTTCAGCTGGAATTGTGAGAGCATGCCATTTAGCTGGTAAGAACATTTTGGTTACAGTTCACAGGATTCCAGCTAAATTACTGTGTTCTGACCACATGATGTCTTGAAGATAACTTAGAAGAGTCTGTAAAGAACTCATTGTTAACTATTTCCTGTATGCATATAATGATTCTGTCCCCCCCAAAAAAAACCTCTAGTTTTCCCACTTGTTCACCATGCATGCGCACAGTCTGCCCCACTTCCTCCACATTTCCAGCATATAACACAATTGTATCTTTGCCAAATGATGCAGAATCAACTAAATAACATTATTTTATTTTAACAATCTAACTTAACTGGGTCTACTCTAAGTATGACTTAGTTGGATACAAATGTTTTCCATAACATTTATTTCTAATTTCTTTTACTGGATTCCCTTGCTATCAGAATCCAGTATATAATGTATGGGATAACAGTTGAGCATAATCTGAACTCGCAACAGCTGCCACCTCTGTCTTAGATAGTGAACTGTGATTGTTTTTCCCCATCACCTCTCCGCACAGGTCTACTTTACTAATCAGGGAGGTGTTTTTGCTGGGGGCACACGCCTTCCACGTTGTTATAGGATCACAGTGGGCTTGGGTTGTATATTAAGTCATGTCTATGTTTGTAAACCACCTTGAGTACAGTAAAATAGAAAGATGGTGTACAGATGCAAGGAAATGAAATGATCAAGTGCCAGAATCCTTTTGGATTAAACCAAATTCTTTTGTTGGAAGAAAAAAATGGAACTAGAAGTAGCTGTTTAACTATACTGACAAGCCAGATTACCTCTTAACCAAATCAAGTTCAGATTAACACCCAAAGTAATTGAAACTAGCTTACATTTGGCTTGCTCCATTATAGTTCTTGACAGCCCTACACAAAAGATCTCTTTCATACATGGTTATTTCCATCAGTGTATTGTAGACCCAGAGCAACCCTGACGCTTGCTTAGTAAATGATGAAAAATTGAGTTTTTGCTTCCTATGTAGACCAGGACACCAAACTGGGTTAGAGGAGGGGAGAGACTCTCACCGACGTGTGTCTTAGATCAGCGATGAGCAGATTTTAGGCTTACAGAATCGACTACTACCACTACTACTTTATTAACTTGAACCCTGAGATCCACCAACCACAGCCAGGTACAAAATAGTCGTTCAGGACAGAGAACATACTCCAAGGCTGCCAACCTGGTGTCCTCCAGATGATTTTGAATTCCAGCTCTCATCAGCCCCAGCCAGCATGGCCAATGGTTAGAGATGATGGCAGTTGGAGTCCAGCAACATCTGGACAGCACCAGGTTGGCTAGCCCTGCTCTACAGCATAAGGTCCACTTGCCTCCTTCTCTTTCCCCTCTCAGTCTGTTTTCCTCTCTTTCTCTTCTTAAAAGACAGCAGCTCCTAAAAGGGGAGGGAGAAGGGAGAGAGAATTAAGGACATGGGAGTAGCACCAGTGTCACAACTCACTTTTAGTGCTGACATGCCCCAATGAGGTTCTTGAACCACTTGTTGAAGACCAATGGCTTAACCTACCTCACAGGGTTGTTGTGAGGATAAAATGAAATCACTAAATATTTCTTGCTAATTAATTTTATCTGAATGGTATTTCTAGGTTGGAGCCATCCCTGCCAATGCAGCTGATGACGGACAGTGGTCTCAGGGACTTATTTCTGCTGTGAGTCGTTCTTGATTTTCTCCATCCGCCTTTTTGAAGGCAGCCACCACGGGCTGTCTGCTGGTCTGATAAGATCCTCCTGCCACCGATAGCTCAGCAGTAGAAGAGAAGGCTGCACTGGAGGTTCCAAGCTGGGACCCTCCTATTTCCTGTTCAACCTCAGGCCCACCAAGGCTCACTGTCTGGCCCTCAGGACTGTCCTCTAGGCCACACCCTCTTGCCCCAGGCCACGCCCCTCACTGGCCCTGCTTTACACCCTCTCTGAGTGCTTTTGCCTGCCTGGAATATGTACGTACATCCTTCTGTCTGTCTGTCTGTCTGTCTGTCTATCGTGTATGTATTTTATATGCTAACATACAAATGCTGTTACCAAGGTGGCAGTTATAGAGCTTTGAGGATGGAATGCTCAGAGGGGCTTCATTTGCAGAAGCTAAGTAGTGCTGGTACTGTCCTCCAGGTTCAGGCCATGTGGTGCCAATGTGTCCACAGAGTAAATCCAAAAGTTCTCCCTTTTAGTCAATGCTGCTGGATCTGCTGACATCTTTATTGCTGTTATGGAAAAGTCCAACAGGCTGTGACCCTCAGGGTTGAAATGTTTTGCAACTGGTTGCTCCACTTTTTTTGTTAAGATTGCCGATTTGTAGTTTCTGAAGCATGTGCGTAGGTCAGTTGTGGTTTTCCCTACGTATTGGATAGTGTGTGTGTGTGTGTGTGTGTGTGTGTGTGTGTGTGTGTGTGTGTGTGTGTGTGTGTGTGTGTGTGTGTGTGTGTGTGTGAGAGAGAGAGAGAGAGAGAGAGAGAGAGAGAGAGAGAGAGAGAGAGAGAGAGAGAGAGAGAGAGAAATCTGCTGCCCTGCTGCCCTTCCTCCCAGTAGGAGCACAGGGTGGCTTTACAGTCTCTCTGAGTGCTTTTGTCTGCCTGGAATATGTACATCTGTCCAACCTCTTGCTTGCATGCAAACCTCCAGCTTTTGCGTGGCTGGAATATAGCTTATGGTATAAAGGTCAAGAGTTGCACCTCCTGTTCCCCAAAGTGTTTGGCCTCTAGCCCATGCCCACCTCCAGCAGGCAGCCCCTGGAAATTTGCCCAGATGCAACCCTGAAGCTGCAAAGGGTTCCACACCTCTGCATTAAAGGAACTCGGGCGACACCTTCCTCATGACATGTTGAGGAGACATCACTGGGGTCAGAGGTCAAAGGAAGCAGAAGACTAGAAGACAGATTTTACCCCTGGACACGATCCCAGCATAGATCTTGTTCCTTTCAGAGAGGTTACTCAGGGAAACGTCCCATTGCTTCACATCCCTTGTTCATTTAGCAGCCGTTTTAGTTTTCATTGGGACTGCCCAAACTGGGCCTAATGGACCATCGGCTCAACTCACCAATAAGACTTGACCTTATACCCGCTTCTTGCCCCTTCCAGGCCCGAATGGTGGCTGCTGCCACGAGCAACCTCTGCGAAGCAGCCAACGCCTCAGTCCAAGGCCACGCCAGTGAGGAGAAACTGATCTCCTCCGCAAAGCAAGTGGCAGCTTCCACGGCACAGTTGCTGGTGGCATGTAAAGTGAAAGCTGACCAGGACTCGGAGGCCATGAGGAGACTGCAGGTAAAGAAGGGCACTCAGTTCAAATCAAGCTGCTTGATTCAGAGCTCAGGTTTTGTATCCTAATAATGCAAGCATCCAAAGCAGTCCTTGCAACAGCCCAGCAATGTGGGACAGGGAGACAGATAGAAGAGTGGACCTCTGGCCCACAGACCAAATTTGGCCCACCAAGCCTCCTCATTTGTCCTGCAAGGTCGTTTTCCCCAAATCACGGCTACCTGTCCTACACCTGACATCGTATATGTGGGGCAGGTAGAGGCACAACTGGATTGGCTGCTTACTCACCCAAATCATGCAGAAAGCAAGACTGAACTCCCCAGCTGGTCCAGGGGGAACGTCAGTCCTGCTTGGTCAGTATTTCCCTGCACCGTCGCAGGCCAACCTTGGCAATCCACCTGTTGAAGTTGTCCCACAGAATGGGGGCAGATAAAGATCTGGCCTGCCAAGCCAGAAAAGGTTTCCTACTCCTGGGACAGAGGCTTGCCAAAGGCCAACTAGCAGCTTCATGGTTGCATTATGCGCTCTAGTGCTAGTCCAAAGCCTGAACTAACAAATTTGGCTCATCTGAAGCTTGCTGCAGGTGGCAGTAACCCCTTGATTGTGCAAGTTCATTGAAAGAATTTGTCGCATTAAAGGTCAGCAAGCTCAAGGCCGAAGTCTCGATGGGATCAAGGCTGTGAAATGCTTTTCACATGGGACTCCAGTGGACTGACCACCTGTTCATTTCGGGGCTCAGCGTCTGCCCCTCATTCTTGTCTATAAAGCCCTAAATGGCTTAGGATCTGGTTTCCGCCTTCCTGCAGTGTGCCTGCCTAGCTCTCAAAGGTGGAGGACTGCAGAGAAGGGCCTCAGGACACGATGCTGGAGGATGAGGTCCTTCAGACACCCAGGTGCCTAAGCTTAGAATATTCCAAAGTCTGTTGGACTTCAGCCCCTGCCAGCCCCAGCCAGCATGGCCATAGTTAGGGATGATGGGAGCTGTAGTCCAGCAACATTTGGAGGATGCCATGTGGGAGCAGGTTGCTTTGCAGCGATATTACTAACTGCTGCATCTGCCCCTTCTGTAGTCTGCAGGGAATGCCGTCAAACGTGCGTCAGACAACCTGGTCAGAGCAGCCCAGAAGGCGGCCTTTGGTAAAGCTGATGATGACGATGTGGTGGTGAAGACAAAGTTTGTGGGAGGCATTGCACAGGTTAGTATCCGTCTCTCATTTCTTTCCTGTTGAGACCCTGTCAGGGATCGTCCATGCAGCCTAGTAGACGTTAGTGATGGCAGCAGTGGGGACCCTCCAGTGCAGGAGCTGGACCTCTGGTCCTTGGGCCACACACCCCTCTTTGGAGGTCATGCCCCTGACTGGTCTTGCTTTGCATCTCCCTCCAGGGCCTTGGCCTGGCTGAAATGTGTCCGCCACTGGTGTGCAGCCCCCAGAAGGTTTCCCATGAAGGAATGTGGCCCAAGGGTTGAAATGGGTTCCCCAGCCCTGCAACAAAGAGGCAGATCTTGCTTTCATCGGATTAGTGTCCCATGCTGGGAATGAGCCGTATCTCTGGTAGAGTGCATGTGTTGCAACCAGAAGATCCCTGGTTCAGTCTCAAAGTTCTCCAGTTCCAATGACCTCGGTTAGCAAGTGAAGGGAAAGACCTTTCACTGTCGGAGATCTTGGAGAGCCAATGTCAGAGTAGATTATGCTGGGTGGTATGGACTAGTGGTCTGACTTGGTATAAGGCAGCTTTCTCTATGCATGATCATTCACTAATAGACAAAAAACCTTGCGGTTTAAGAACGTACCAATAGCCAACAGATATTTCTATCAGACTTTTAAAAGCAAGGAAATTGGGCAGCTATAGTGAATGCACTAAGGGAGCAGGAGACCTGACCTCCTCTCTGAGATATTGTACTGTCCTACAAATTTGTAAAAAGGCAAACATAGTTTGGGTTGGTCTTTCACAGTCCAGTCCACTTCCTGTGTAGCTTGGAAGAATTTGGTAACATGCCTCTGAGCATATGGTGAGTGGTGGCAACACCTGCCATCTCCCAAGATGGAGAATTACATTTTTGTATGTTTGTTGGTGTTCTTCTTACTTTGCTTCTTTTCTGTGTTACTACTATTTCTACAGAGAATCTAACCTAGAAAATTATATTTCTCTCATTATTCATCCTAGAAATCTGTGTCAAATTTATTTTTATTAATATCAAAGCACTTTTATTGGCCAGTGTCATATGATGATGAAGACAGCCTTTTGTGTTTCAAACTGGAGGTTAAGTTCTGTTTCTATTTTGGGAATTGTAATTTGATATTAAATCAGACTGATTCCAATATGTTGCTACTTAAGCAATGACTCAAGCTATTGGAAAAAAACAAACTTGGCCTGCCCAAGTTGCATGTTTTCAGCCTGCTATGCTTAAACCACTCCACCTAAGGAAAGGTGGGCATGGTCAATTAAAAACATAGAGCACACCTAAAAGTTTGCTAGTATATATTTCACCTCCTACTATTTTATCTTGTGCATACTGAGACACTCCTCATGTCCATTGAAAACTATTCTGCAGAATACTCAGTGCCATTATTCTACAATTGGTTTTGGAGTTCTTTTAGTGTTGCAAAGTGTTGCTGTACTTCACATATTCACAGAAACAGAAGCCAAAGAGAATGATTTACTATAGGAAACTTCACTAAAATTGCCTAGTAAATCAAACATATTTAAAGTGACTATCTGAACTATACCATTTGTCTTAATATTGTTGCTTCCTCCCTGCTAAAACAAGATCAGCGCAGCACATGTCTTGTTTCTGTTATTTGGGCTGATTGCAGGTGTTGCCACCTTATGCTCAGAGGGACATGTTACCAATTCTTCCAAGCTACATAGGAAGTGGATTGGACTGTGAAAGACCAACCCAAATTGTGTTTGCATTTTGACAAATTTGTAAGGCAGTACAATATCTCAGAGAGGAGGTCAGGTCTCCTGCTTCTATAGCTGTCCAATTTCCCTGCTTTTTAAAGTTTGATAGAAATATCTGTTGGCTATAGGTACGTTCTTAAACCACAAGGTTTTTTGCCTTTTAGTGAATTTCTTTGCTTTTTAATCCAGGAGGTAAGAAATGGGATCCTGTGCAAGTCTGCTGAGCAGGGATTGATCATTTGCATGCTTACTGAGTTCAGTAGGATTTACTCCTGTGCAATCATGCTTAGGATAGGTGAAACTGACCACAGCGGAAGGGGCAGGGAGGAGAGGAAGCACGAGAGAGAGGAGGGCAGGTTTGATCATTTGCATATGTTTATTGAGTTCAGTGGGATTTTCTCTTGTGCAATCATGGCTAGGATAGGTAAAACTGACCAAGGGGGAGGGGAGAGTAGAGGGAAGGGGGGAGAGGGGGGCAGAAAGAGGGGGAGGGAGAAGTAGGGGATTGGAAAGGGAAGGGAAAGGAGGGGATGGGAAGGGGTGAAGGAAGGGGGAGGGAAGGGGCAAAAGGGAGATGATGGGAGGGAGGAGGAGGGTGGGCAGGTTTGATCATTTGCATGTTTATTGAGTTCAGTGGGATTTACTCCTGTGCAATCATGCTTAGGATAGGTGAAATTGACCTGGGGGAGGGGAGGAGGAGGGAGGAAGGGGGGAGCAGGAGGGGGAGGAGATTGTGTGGGTGGGCACTGGGCAGAGGGGAAGACACTTTCCTTTCCAAAAGGAAAACATTGTGAACAATATCATTCTTTTTCAGGATTTCCTCCACCTTTTTATTCTACAGCAGGCACATGTAGCCTCCCACTCAAATTTAAACCAAAGCTGTCCCTGGCCACATCTACACCAGACCTTTATTTCACTTTGGATAGTCATGGCTTCTCTCAAAGAATCCTGGGAAGTGTAGTTGGTGAAAAGTACTGAGAGTTGCTAGGAGAGGCCCTTTTCCACTCACAGAGCTTCAATCAGAGTGGCTGACTGTTGAACCACTCTGGCCACTGGAGCTCTGTCAGTGGAATAGGAGTCTCCTCTCAGCACCCTTCACAAGCTACACTTCCCAGGATTCTCTGGGGGAAGCCATGACTGTCTCACCTGAAATCAAAGTCTGGTGTGGGTGTGGCCTCCTGATTAGGCAAGCCCAGCAACTGTGAGTCTTGCATTTAGAACACTGACAGTTGGTTCTTACTGAGCATGCCCGGCCTTATCAATGAGTTCAATGTTAAATTTCTTAAATTAATTAAAAATCAGCCAGGCATTTTTTTAACGTTTAAACTGCAGAAGATGAAGGTCAGAGTGTGGGACAAGGTCAGTAATAGGATCTGTGAACATGGCTGATTTTTAATTACTTTCAACAGATTATGAGAACTCTGACAGAAAAAAGTCCAAAAGGGGTCTGTTTTTTCTCTCTCTTTTTTCACTTTGAACTCTCGATTCTCTCTGACTGTTTTGTGTATTGCCATGAAAATTGAGAGGGTTGTTAAGCAAGCATTTCTGAGTTCAGGACTATAAGTTTTGGAAGGTTTTGTTTTGAAATGAGCTTATGGGAAGCCTCAGAATGTCATGGGGGGTATTTTCAATTTAACACTGTGGAATGCGAAAAATCCATGCTGACTATAGTATACAGACACTCTTCCTTGTAAATTAGGCTCTGACATTCTGAAATTCTCCAGGCTTTCGTTCCTTGCACATGCAGAGCGATTACAATATGCTTCAATACACATTGTTGTGTCATCATTGATTTATTCCCATAGTACCATAGCTGTCCTTCATTCTTCTAGATCATTGCAGCACAGGAGGAAATGCTGAAGAAGGAACGCGAGTTGGAAGAAGCAAGGAAGAAACTGGCCCAGATCCGCCAGCAGCAATACAAATTTCTCCCTACTGAACTACGGGAAGATGAAGGCTAATCTTTCTCTGTTGGTTTTGCTTGAAAGAACCCTGAGCTGAAGGGGCATGTGACGAAGAAACTCTTCCAGGCACTTCCTAAAATAGGTTTTGGGGCTGCAAGAGGAAGAGAGGGTGGGCTGTTCTTTCTAGACTCTTCAGCTGCGGTGCATTGGTACATTGATGGTACACTGTTACGGTCTCCCCCTGCCCTGCCCACATTTGCTGTATCTCAGGAGAGAGAGCCTCATCTTTTACACAAGAGGTTATAAAGTCAGTATTATATCATAACCAGAAGTTTTGATCTATTTATTATTCTCTTTGACCTGCGTTAAGGACTTTGGTATTATAATATGTAGGTAAACGGTGTTTAGAAGTCCATGACTCCAATAAGCTGCCCAAATGGAGCGGTTGATGGGTTGCCTTCTTTTATTGACTCCTCTTTTCTTCCAAGGCCAAGGCTGAGGCAGCTGTCGTGTCCAAGAGAAACCAGATATTTGAATGTGTTGGCCTCACTGAGGGTGTTTGTCCTGTCCAGTGTGGGTTGGTTCACTCCAAAGGTTGGAGGAACCTTCTCGGTATTCATTTTGGCACATTGCTGCTTGTCACCCTACTTTTTGTTACAGCATTTCTGGAATTCAAGTTTCTGGCCCACAAAGAATTAGGATATTCATCCCTTGGGGAGGAATAAAAAACCCAAGAAAGACAAATCTGTCTGCATTTTAGAAGAGTCCAGAGTAGCATTTAGAAAAGTCCAGAGTAGCAGGTTCATGACGGAAAATGCCTTTTCCTTTATATATTATCTTACTTTACCTTTACCAATCTGGTCCTCTCCAGATGCTTTGGACTACAACTCCCATCAGTCCCAGTATCACATAGTTGGGCTGGCTGGGACTGATGGGAGTTGTTGTCCAAAGCATCTGGAGAGGACCAGCTTGGCAAAGGCTGGCTTAGATGACAATACAAAACACAACTCCATCTGCAACTTTTCAGGAAGAATGGGCTAATATGAAATTTGTGCTTGACTGGCCATAGATGTGATCCACACGGTGCACCCCAGATAACTTTTAATATCGGGGAGGATGCTGGTGTATGTCTACCTGAGCAGACTGCTGCACCTCAAAAATTTCATTGCTGCCAAGCCGCCATTCAGACATTTGGACTGTCAATCCAATCCCAGGTTTGTGTTGCCACCTGAGTTCATGTCCATGAGAATCAGTGGCATGTAGTTCCATTTTATCCATTTATCCCCTCCCCCCCTTTTACAAATATTAAGGTTTGCAGGAAAATCACAAGCTGCTTTTATCAACTGTGAAGGAAATCTGGAAATTTAACAGCAAGACACTAAACCAGTGTTTTTCTGAGAGATTATCAGGATCTAAGGAGCAGCATTCTAGAGGAAGAAAACCTGAGGAAATGTGGTTTTAGAGGTACTGCAATGTTTTTCCTCCAGTGTGGCATAAATCCTCAGAAAAGATAAAATTATAATATGATGTTTCTCATACAAACAGACTTTGCTACATGATTGAAAATGGGGAAGCGAAATCATAGGTTGTGCATTCCCATAATTATGTATCGCACAGGTTGTGGCAAAATGCTTTTTGAACAAACCTCCCAATCTACTTGCTGGGAAATAATTTTCTTTCCGAAGGCATCCTGAATGCCATGAAGCTAGCTTAAACATGCATCACCTACTCGGATACTGAGCCGGTCAGGTGTCTCTTCTCAATTATCTTTGTTGCAGAAATACTGATCTGCAGATGTAGATGCAATCTTCTATAACGTCGAGTAGCAGATGGGAGTTGCAAAGCTCCAATTTAGACCTGCCTGCCCATAGTGGGGTGCTGGGAAGCCTGAGCCCAGCCTCTTTCCTGGGCCCCAAAGAAAGGGGACTGCATTGACTACTGCAGAGAAAACAGTAGAGGGGGTGACCGACCTGCCTCTGGAGTGTACCATTTCAGACTGCAGGTGGGGAGTTGCAGGGGAGGCGGAGTTCAGCCCATGAAGAATGTCCCTGGCAAAGCAGGGAGAAAGCTGGATGAGAGCTCTCCATCTCACTCACCACACTTCAAATTAGTTTTCGAAGTGCAGGGTGGTGTGGTGTTTCTTTTCTTTAATATCTGCAATTCCCCCAGGTGCGGCCTCACGTGTTGCAGTCTAGGAGAACATCTTTATCATCTTATCATGCACTTGGGTTCATGTTTCAATTATTCTCCAAGGACTGACAAAGTGACAGAGACAGCCAAAAAATTGATTGGCATGATTTGTCCCATGATTTGCAAAAGATGGCATGATTTCTCCCTTCCGAAATCTGCAGGCTAGTCCAAGCCTAGGTGAGATTCTAGTTGCCAGCCATTGCAGTGAGGCTAAGCTATAATTTCTGGTACAGTTTTTGCTAATGAGTGTTTAAACATCCTTGAAACTGGCAAACCTTCCGGGGTTCTCCCAGATTTGGACCACTCTTTGGGTAGGGATCACTTCCAGCCTGGTTACTCTCTAAGGCTAATGTGTCCAAGACAGCATATTCTACAGATGTTAATGAATTCTGCAAATTCAGTACATTTCATAAGTCATTTAGCAAGGTTTATTCCGTTTCTGATAAGAGAAAAATCAACTCATTTGAAATCTGGTGTTGGAGAAGAGCTTTGCAGATACCATGAACTGCAAAAAAGACAAATAATTGGATGTTAGAACAAATTAAACCAGAACTATCACTAGAAGCTAAAATGATGAAACTGAGGTTATCCTACTTTGGACACATCATGAGAAGATTCATTAGAAAAGACAATGATGCTGGGAAAAACAGAAGGAAGTAGAAAAAGAGGAAGGCCAAACAAGAGATGGATTGATTCCATAAAGGAAACCAAGGACCTGAACTTACAAGATCTGAACAGGGTGGTTCATGACAGATGCTCTTGGAGGTCACTGATTCATAGGGTTGCCATAAGTCGTAGTTGACTTGGAGGCACATAACAACAACATTCCGTTCCATAATTTATTCCACTTCTCCAAATCATGGAGGAGAGACCAAGAACTCTGTTGGCCTCCCAGCCACAGAGAAGCTTATCCAGCATCCGATGCCACCACCCACAAGCTTCTAAGGTTTCAGCAAGCATGGTGAATGGTCCACACACTCCCAACCATATCTTCACAGACAATAGTGATTGGAAACTTGCTTTTTTAAAACAAATGAGAGACACTGAAACCTGCTACTGTCTTATCCTGTAGCTTTTCTGAACTCCTACAAAATTGTGGCCTTCGCCATGTGTGTTTGTTGCCTCTGTGTAAATGAGAAATCCAATCATACTCGACAGCTGGGAGAATTCCTGTATAACTGGATAGCTTATGTTAACCCTGCAATCAGCTGCCCATATAACCTGTGGCCATCAAGGAGAGAGCATGTTTGAAAATTTGGCTCTTGTTGATTCAATTTTAAATATAATTTAAGGAGAAATGTTCTGTTTTGTTTTTATTTTTTGTCCTTTTGCCCCCAGCGTGGTGAAAACTTGAGATGCAACCCCTAAAATTGCAATGATTGGAAGAGCTCTCTCAAGTTCAGCTTGCAGGAAGCACGTTTATGAAAGTGAGCAGAGCTAACCCAAGGTGTTTTGGGCCTGGAGGCAGAAAGCACCAATAGCTCTCCATACAGGGCACAGTCTATCCAGACATTCTCCTGCATAAGCCCCATTGAAATGGATGGGAGCTCTGCAAGAGTACCACTCGTCTTCAGTGCATCCTGACAGATGGTGCTCCTGGGCTAAAGACTGCATGGAGGGCCATTTGGGTTCTCCACCTCCAGCCCCCAAATGTCTTGGACCAGCCTTAAAGAGAAGAGGCAATCTGGACATAAAATGTTTTTCAGTTTGTATCATCTGTGACTTTAACAAGAAAGTGAAACAGACTTGGAAGCTTTTCTACTAAAGGTGTTGTGAAAGCCATATAGATGCCCATTTTTTTCCATCACCAACTCCTAGCATGGCTCTTCTTGGGCATTTAAATCCCACCCTCAGTGTTTTGAGGCTCTCTAACGAGAAATGTGATGCCTGTTTAGCAGCTGAGTATCTTTCCATGAGAAACAATGTTTGCCTATTACTTCCTCACCTATCCTGTCTTGCCTCCAGAGAACAATGGTGTCTTGACCCAAATTCAGCCACACACCCTAGTCCCATTGGTAGAGTGCTAAATTTCTCATTTTGCAAACTATCAGGACTTGCGTGTTAACCTTGCTTCTGTTCTTTAACGAAACCACTACAGACATTGTCGAACTCTAAACTTTGGTAACTACCAAAGAACTTCTGAATGATACAGACACTTGTATGACGGCATTTTGGCCCTCGGAGGCAGTGAGCTCCTGTTGAAAAGGTCATCCTCGTCAAAGGCAGTGCTTACCAGGAACATGACGAGAGGAGTATGCACTCCACCTTGATGTTACACTGTATGTATGCTATTTATCTGGCCCACAAAACTGTTTTGTATTTACCATAAATAAAACTTTTGAAGGAACAGGTTCTTTTCCTTGGCGATATATCTGTATGCTCACAAGCCACCACTTGGCAACTCTGTTTGGCGTTAAATGCAAACTGAATCAAATTTCTGTCCCATTCTTAGCTAGCTCTTCCAAACAACCTGCTTATTGAACATTCACCCCAATTATTTTTCACAAAGATTGAATTTTCCACTATCTGCTATTTGTTGAGTGTTCATTCTGGTTTGTTTACAGGGAGGTTATACAATGTTGCATCAAGTGATTGTTATCCCGCAGTTTCCAGTGCCTTTTCCTGTCTCCTTCCTTACTGCTAAAAGCCCATGGGTTGCGGCTTATGGGGGGACGGTGAGCAGGTTTGCTGTGCAAGAGTGTCAAATCCACTTTTAAATGTGCAACCTCAATTTGCCAGTATATGACTGAATCTCACCTACAAAATAGTGGCAGTCTGGAAGTGGCCAACACTTCATGCCAGGGAGTGACAGGGTCCATTATTTCCTAGTGAAAAAAGGAACTTTCTGACCCATTTGCTCACCAGGACCTTCCCATTTTCTTTGGAGTCCTTTGCCAGAAAGTGCCTCGTCACCCCCTCCTCAAGTTGAGGAGGTCGTCCTTCGGTAAGGGGAACAAAGTAAGATAGTGGAGGACTTGGGCTGCTCAGATTGGGCTGTGCCCACCTTAATTCTGCTCTCAGCCATTTGAGCCAAGGTTGCTTTCATAGTCAAGTCCCCCACCCTCCACTTTGAATTCTCACCCTTCAATTATCTTGTAATGCTTATGTAATTTTGAATACTCAAGAGTGCTGTACAAAAGCTAAGTAAGTTTAGATATTTGAGCACGGAAGTTTGACCATCCCAACGCAGAAATTTCCATTGGCACTTTTTAGTCTTGCCTCTCAGTGTTGCTAAAGTCAGACTCCACTGTTTTTTCTTTTTTTAAATACTGCTTTTAAAATTGCAAAATGAGGTGGCAGGAAATGGCCTACAATAATATGGTTTTGGATTCTCATCTAAGAAGGAAAGCCAAAACAAACTAAGGCTGGAACTATGAGCTACTCATTAACTTACTTGGAGTCTATAATGAAATATGAGGGTTTCGTTTCTTTCTCTAGAATTTGGCCATGGAATGATAACATCTGCAGAAAAGAGGGCAGAGGTACAGAGGGCCCAGGAAGTCAGCTGAGGCCAAACACACTGGGAATTTGGTACTTGCTGTTTATTTCAAGACCGTGTGAGCCTTAAAGGCAGATTCAGACTTAGGATTCAAAGCTTAGGAGAGAGCCACGGTTGAGTCCCAGAACCTACTGGAAAACATCTTTCCGCTACACACCCATCTGTCTTTACGATGATCTCTCTCACACACATGTCCCAACTGCCTTCTACTGAATCTGACCATTGGTCCATCCAGTTCAGGGCTGGCTACACGGACTAGCAGTGGCTCCCCAGGGATTCTGTCGGGGTTTCCTACTTGGAGATGCTAGCAGGGATTGACTCTGGGACCCTTTGCATGTAAAGCAGGCGCTCTGCCACTGAATGCCGGCTCTTCTCTACTTTTTGCTTACTGCCTAGGAAATTCACTGTCCTTTTGCTTGCCTTTCGAGGATTTCTATTATTATTGTTGCATTTATATCTCACCTTTCCTCCGAGGAGCCCAAGGTGATGTACAAACATGAGTCTCCCCCTCCCAGTTTTTTCCTTACAACAACCCTGTGAAGTAGATTAGACTGTAGGAGATAGTGACTGGTGATACGAACCGTGGTCTCCCAGGCTCCAGTCCAACACTCTAACCACTACACCACATTTAGAGTTGTTCAAACTATTGTTCTTCAGTGTTCAGCTTTGTCTCCAGGTCTCTAGAAGATGAAATATCAGAGAGGGACAGATGTAATTTGTCCTTAATGTGCATGCATGTATTTGTACTTATTAGATGCCCATAAAAATTATCTTGGCATCATACAATGACTTTTGAAAACATAACAATGAATAATAAATATATTCAAGGGGATGAAGTGACTCCCCTATCAGGAAAAGTTGCAGCATTTGGGGCTTTTTACTTTAGTGAATAGGTAAGAGGTGGCCTGATAGAAGTGTATAAAATTATGCGTAGCATGGAGAAAGTGGATAGAGGTTTTTCTCTTTCATGACACTAGAACTGCCTACAGCCATACTACCCTGAGCACGCTTGATCTGGTCTGATCTGGGAAGCTAAGCAGGGTCAGGCCTGGTTAGTACTTGGATGGGAGACCGCCTGGGAATACCGGGTGCCATAGGCTTAGAGGAAGGCAATGGTAAACCACCTCTGAATACCTCTTGCCATGAAAACCCCACAAATACATCCGAAAGATTCATAGGGTCGCCATAAGTTGTAATCGACTTGAAGGCATATAACAACAAACACTGGAACTCTTGGACATCCAATGAAGCTGAATGTTTAAAGATTCAGGACAGACAAAAGAAAGGACTTCTGCACACAGCACATATTTAGACTGTGGAATTCACTCCCACAGGAGGCAGTGATGGCTACCAACTTGGATGGCTTTAAAAGAGGTTTCAAGAAATTCATGGAGGAAAAGGCTGTCAGTGGCTACTAGGCTCTGCCTCTGCCAGGAAAGGCAGAATGTCTCTGAATTTATTTATTTATATTTATTTATTTATTGTACTTATATACCGCCCCATAGCCAAAGCTCTCTGAGCGGTTTACAGTAACTAACTGAATGCCAGTTGCTGGAAACCGCAGGAGGGGAGAGTTGGTGTTGCCCTCAGGTCCAGCTTGCAAGCTTTCCACTGGACATCTGGTTGGCCATTGTAAGAACAGGATGCTGGGATACATGGGCCATTGGCCTGATCCAGCAGGATCTTCTAATGTTCTCATCTTAATAGGACTTGGCTACCAGCCCCCTCATCATACTGATCATCCTTCCTCTGGACACACTCCAATTGGGCAATGTCCTCCTTAAAATGTGGCATCCAGACCTAGACTCATGGGGGATCCCCACATCAGACCTTTGCTCTTCCACTTGTTTGGGGTGACTAGGAAGCGAAAGAGGGCACAGCCTGCATGCTTCCTCGTCCCTCTTGCCCTCCTTTGTGTGTTTACATCACCGTAAGACAGACCACCTGATCCCTTCATGAGACCTGGAAGTGCCTGTTAATGCAGCCTAGGATTACATTGGCTTTTTAAGCATCTGCATCACAGGCTTGGCTCATGTTCAGCTTATGTTCACCTGGGACATCTATGTTACACATGCTGAGGCACGCTTAGTTGCAGCAGGGCATGGGAACTGGGGGAGAGGTGCCAATGGTGGGGCTGGAGCCAAACACTTTGCAAAAATAATGGGGAAGGCAGGCAGGCAGGAAGAAAGGGCATACTCCCCTTTTCCTTCAGAGCTGTTGGACTTCGAGAAGGGTGAGCCTGTTGTTTTCTCTCTGCCCACATCCCCACAGGTCACAAATGGACCAAAGATAAGGTCTTCTAGCTATATGCTGACCTTCCCAGTTAGATCAATCAAAAAGTCCATTCCAGCTTGCACACTCAGGCAACAAGCCTTGTAATGTGTATTGAAAACCAGTGATGTGCCTTAGCTTTGAGGTTGTTTTTCTACGCATGAAATGAGCAGATGTCTGAGCACACACACAGAGGGCATTTTTCTTATTATTGGGACTACAAAACCGTAAAACTCAGGGCATTGAAGAGCCAAGTGGGGATTGACATTTATGAAAACTACAAGAGCCTGCAGGATTGGGCCATTGGCCCATCTTGTCCAGATGCCTGTTCTTACGGTGATTGATCCAATGCCTCTGGGAAGCCCACAAGCAGGGCATAAGGGCAACAGCAGCGCACTCCTGCTCGTGTTCGCCAATGTTTTGAGCTTTTGCTGGTTATATATTGCGGCAGGGTGCAGAAACCAGCTGGTCTGTTAAGACTGGTAGTTGAAAGGCTAAAGAAACTTAAGGTTGATTACTACAAAGATGTAAAGTCATACATGCTGAAAGAGCCATGTGGCTTCCATTCATTACTAACTGTGAACAAAGACAGGAAGAGGGGGGGGAGCAAAACCTGCAAAAACAACAAACACATTAGAGAAGGAATCAACAGAGGGAAGAACAGATTGCTTGTCCGTCTATCATCCCCCACTGGTTCAGGCAACATGCACTGGTGCTTAACTCTCAATACCCCTTTTCAACAACATGTGTACAAGTCTATGAGATTCATCTCCTCTCGCAGATGTTGGAAGTGGACTTTGGGTAGTGGCTTACTTAGAATATCTGTAATCATATCAAATAAGAATAGGGTCACAGAGGTCATCAGCACCAAAGGCTAGTTCAGTCCCATAACCAGGCCTGAACCCAGATTACAATGGCGCAACATGGGTCAAGTGTGTGGCCAGCCAACCAGTCTCTTTCCTTTGCTTAATCTGTGGCTATATCTGGTCTTGCTGTGGTTGCCAGGTGGAGCTTCTTTCCTACAGCTGTCCTGTATTTGTCATTCTGTGGAAGGGGCTTATTGTTTTCATCCCCCTTTAAATAATTTGTCTCCATGGGTGTGGCCACTGGGTTGGCATCCTTTAATCCTCGGTTAGTATCTCATAAATCTTTTTTTCTCTGGCAGAGGAGATAGCTACCATCTTCCCCTCTCTCTATTTGGATCCCAAGGTAGTGGGTAATGTCTCCCAGTTGCTTCACGTCTACCTTTCATTTCAGGTAATGTACAATTTCCTCACAGTTGGTTTCATCTTCATAACTCAAAAGTAGATCATCAATATAAATTAATATATAAGTCCATCTGCCATTTCTGTATTGTGCACAGAGACAGGGATCAGTGTGACCTTGCTTGAAACTACTCAGGGAGCCATTACTAACTGTGAACAAAGACAGGAAGGAAGGGGAGGGGCAAAGCCTGCAAAAACAACAAACACTTTAGAGGGCGAATCAGCAGAGGGAAGTATAGATTGCCTTTCTGTCTAACCCCTCCCCCACCAGTTCATTCAAGGCATTCAAGAGGCAGCTGGACGGACACCTGTCAGGTATGCTTTAATTTGGATTCCTGCGTTGAGAGGGGATATATCTCCCTACCACCTGATTGCAGGGAGGGAGTGCTCATCCTAAACCGGTGCCTGGAGGCTGTGAAGGGCTGGATGTGGGCTAACAAACTGAAACTTAATCCAGACAAGACGGAAGTACTGCTGGTCAAGGGAAAAACTGCACCAGGGATGGGGTTGCACTCCCCTTGAAGGAGCAGTCCGCAGTTTGGGAGTCCTCCTGGATCCTGCCCTGCTGCTTGAATATCAGGTGGTTGTGGTAGCCAGGAGTGCTTTTGGCTGACTCAAACTGGTCTACCAGCTGTATCCGTTCCTGGAGGCAGTTGACTTGGCCACAGCGACACATGCATTGGTGACATCAAGGCTTGATTACTGTAATGCACTCTATGCCTTTCAAAACGGTTCGGAAATTACAGTTGGTTCAAAATGCAGCAGCCAGAATGTTAACTGGAGCATGGCACAGGGAGCAATCACCCCTGTGCTTTATCGACTCCACTGGCTCCCAAGTTGTTTCCGGGCCCAATTCAAAGTGCTGATTCTGACCTTTAAAGCCCTAAATGGCCTTGGATCAATATACCTGAGGGACCGCTTACGCCCTTATGTACCTGCCCGGGATTTAAGATCATCTGCCTCTGGTCTCCTCTGCGTGCCTGGAATAAAAGATGTTAGACTGACAGGCACGCGGAAGAGAGCCTTTTCAGCTGTGCCCCCAAGCTTTGGAATACCAAAGAAGTCCACTCTGCTCCCTCCCTGTTGATTTTCCGGATACTTCTGAAAGTGATCTTGTTCCGGAGAGCCTTTGGGAGGGACTGAAGGTAGAGCCTGACACTGATTTTATGCCTTCTGCATTAAATTTTACCTTTGTAGTCCCCTTTAGTACCACTCCCTATATATATATGTATATGTGTGTGTGTGTATAGCATTTTATGTATTTTAATTGTATTTTATATATTTTAATTTATTTTAATGTTTTTGTGATTTTACTGTTTACAATTTTATTATGTACGTGTTTGATTTTATTTTTGTAAGCTGCCCTGAGTGCCCTATTATAGGGTAGAAGGGCGGGATAGAAATATTTTAAATAAATAAATAAATTGGACTCGATGCCCTGATAGGCCCCTTCCAATTCTACGATTCTAGGTTGCTTTTAACATGTGTTTGTGCTTTACTCCCAATACCCAGCAACTGTTATTCAGAGGCCTGCTTCCTGATACTGGAGGAGGGAGTAAGTAATATGGCCTTCATGACTAGTAACCGCTGATGACCTTATCCTCTATGAGGTCAGCTAATCCCAAGTTAAAGCTGTCCAAGCTGGTAGCAAATTCCATCGCTTGTTTCTGCACTGTGTGAAGCAGTGCGTCCTTTGTTCATTTTATAAAGAAAGGAGCCAGTGTTGTTTCAAAATTGTGTTCCACAGCCTGCCTCTGATCTTGTAAGGTGATCTAGTTGGTGAAATAGGATAAAACTGAATCTGAGACATGGTGGATTCTGTATTGATCAGAACCTGAACAGCTCAACAAAAATACTGTAATTCATTACCAGCTCGTCCCTCAAAGAATGCAGGAATTTGGAAAATGTTTGGCATTCTCTCTTTGGTTCACTGAGGGATGACATTCCTTATAGGTCTGTCAGCATCTGCTGTCCTCCAGGTTTGGCTCTTGCAAAGCCGACAGCCTCTCTTGGGTGCAGTTTGCATCCCATTTGTGGGTCTTGTCCCTGTTCCCCATCTGTAAAGAATGTGTGTGAGCTTTTAGCGAGTGCCATTGTGTCCATCTCCTGCTGATGGACTGCCCATAATTGGAATCTGGATGGCCACTGGTGACGCAGGACTAGACAGGCCCCCTTAGGGCTCTTTTGACATTCTGGGTTGTGTAACAAGGGAGGCCTTTTGCCTCTCTTCCAAAGCTGGGCCAATATTGGGAAGTCCTGGGAAGTGATTAAACCTGCAGAATGCAAGAATCCTTTGCTAACCACAGCAGGTGCAACAGGACCAAGAACCCCTGGACCCAGTGCAAGGAAATGAGCCAGCAAAATGGCAGACCAGCTGAAGCTGAGGGAGGCTTGCAGGGAAGACATAACGGCAGCGCACAACTCACATGGCCACTGCCCTGTGGCAGCCTGGGACAAGCAGCCCAAAGTCCACCACCCCAACCCTATAGTCCAGGGGCTGACTGTGGTTTTGCAGGCCTCTCCCGGAGCCGCGCCTGCAGAGCTTGGAAAAGTTACTTTTTTTAAACTACAACTCCCATCAGCTCCAGCCAGCATGGCCACTGGATTGGGCTGATGGGAGTTGTAGTTCAAAAAAAGTAACTTTTCCAAGCTGTGCTCTCCCTGGGCCATTTGCCTCCCCAGCCGTTCTCCATGTCTTCCTTAGGTGCTGGGAAATGCCTCTTGCTTGCGTGGATAGAGGCACTTGTAGAAACGTCTGGCTTTTTGTGTCCTGCCCAAACTTAAGTGACACATCCTTTGCCCCACTCACATTTACCACGCCTTCCCCAAAGGTGGTCCACTGGGGAATGGGCCCTCTGCCACTGGATGGAGCCAGCCCAAGAGAGTTTGCAGCCAGGAGCAAAGGACAATATGGCACCCCCTCCCCGCCACTTGTCCCATGTGGCCGTCAACTCTGACTTCAGCACTGGCCATGGGATCGCCAAAGGGTAGCTGAGGGCAGGGGTGGGGAACCTTTTCCAGGCTGAGGGCTGCCTTCCCTTCTGGGCAATCTTCCAGGGGCCACATGCCAGTGGTGGGCAGGGCCAGAGGCAAAAGTGGGTGGTGAAACTGAGGTAAATGTTATCTTTGCCTCATAGGCCAGTTTCTAAGCACACTTGCACACCTCCTCCATCCAGGGCATCAAGAGGCACAATCAGCATTCAAAGGCCAGAGTTCCACCAGCGAGGGATGAAGCAGGGCTGGCGGGCTGAAGAGGGTCTCAAGGGTCCCCTGGGATAGAGAGTCCTCCCTTAGACGGCCACATTTGGCCCTCGGAGCCTGGCTTAGGGAGCGCATGACAGGCCTGTGGCACCCCTAGCCCTGCTTTCCACAGAGGGCAAGAGCTGGGGGTTCAGAAGGCATGGATGGTAGAGTCTGCTGCAGCCTTACTCTGCCTAATGGGAGGGCCGGCCCTGCCACGGGAAGCCTCCCTGGCTTCTTTCTTCCTTTGGCAATACACGGCTCTCATCTGTGAACTGGCTGCAGGGAGGGAGGGAAGCAGGTCCTGAAGCAGCTCCATATTTGGGTATTTTGCTCCAGAGTTCCTTGTCCGAAAAAGGATTGCCTCACAAATGCATTCCAGAACTGCAGCTGAGACGTACATTTAGGGGGTTCTGCTTTCAGTCTTCTAAAAGATGCCAACTGGCTTTTAAAGGGGCAGCTGGCTGGCTTTTTTTCCCCTCCGGAAAAGGAATCCAAAACATGAGCTTACATAACAATCATGTAGGTGTTGTTTTTCATCCAACCTAGGAAAATAGTTCTAATTTTTAATTAATTAATCTATTTTTCCATTGTTAACTGCTTTTTAAAACACGATCATTAAGGGCACTGATGATAATGCATAACCAGTCCTTTTTTCTGTTCCTGTTAAAAGGGAGAAAGGCTTCTTTCTTTCTTTCGTTTCCTTCCGGTCTCCTCGGGGACCTGGATTGCTAAGTTGTCAAACTTCTCTCGTGGCTACATTCCTTACAGCAGCCTTTCCCAACCAGTGTGTCTCCAGATGTTGTTGGACCACAATTCCCATCTTTCCTGACCATTGGCAATGCTGGCTGAGGCTGATGGGAGTTGTGGTCCAACAACATCTGGAGGCACACTGGTTGGGAAAGGCTGCCTTACAGCCACCTCGCAGTATTTTTTCGCCACTTCGGGCGAAGAATTTTTGTAGCAGAACCTGGTGTGCTGGAGTGAGAGATAGAAAAGTGCCTTCTTGATTTAAAAGGCAACAACATCCTCCATGCATGGTATTGTGTTCCTTGGGAATTGTTACTAAATCACCATGTCTGGCCAACTAGAAGTCTAGAATGGCACTTTGCAGAGGCCCAGAAGAATAAAATCTCCTAGGATAGTCCTTTCATTTCCAAGAGCTTGGTGAGCTTGGTGACCATAGACAAGCCTCTCTCCCTAGAAAGCAGAAAGCTCACCACATCGATTCATTCCCAGAGGCAACAGACAGACTCCTCTGAGGGCAGGTCATTCTGCTGTTTGTCTGTGCACTTAGAGTGAATGAATGATCCAGCTATGTCTCCTGCAAAGATGCAGGCAATTAAATCGGTGCATGCATGCACATGCACGCGCAAACACTTCATAGACATAGCCAGAGCAGCAAATCTTACAGAGAAACTGCAAGAGGAATAAACTGCAACCCTAACCCAGCATTGCACTAGTGGAAGATCCTTTGCAAGAAACCTATAGGGCCTGCTCAGCATAAACACACACAGCAAGGGTGGCTAGCCTAAGGCCCGGCAGATGTTGCTGGACTCCCGTCATCCTTGACCACTGGCCATGCTGGCTGGGGCTGTGGAAGTTGACATCCAACAGCATCTGGAAGACTGCAGGTTAGGAACAAAGGAAGCTGGTTTATACTGAGTTAGACCATTGGTCCATCTAGCACAGTACTGGCTACTCTGACTGGGTTTCAAGCAGAGTGTCTCTCCAGCCCTACCTGGAGATGGCAGGGATTGAACTAGGGTCTTCTGCACCCAAAGCAGATGCTCTGCTGCTGAACTATAGCCCTACCCAATCCCTTCCTGCTAATGAACCCAACCCACTGGAGAAGTTCTCCTACATACCTCTAGGTAGATGTGGATGCATGATTTGGTGCAATTTCTGATGTTTGTTTTTTAAAACGGATGGAGAGGAGAACTAAGGAGGAGGAGGGGGAAGTAGCAGCAGTAGCTCAGCCTCCCAAGAGAGGAGCAATAGTGAGAGGAGCCTTGCACTATGTACGGTGGACACAGGATGTCATTCTAATATTAGAAGCTGGGGAAAAGCTGTAAATTCAGTGCAAAGGGCACTCAGCATCCAAAGGGTGCAAAAAAAAGTGTCATGGTTTTATCATTGCTCCAAAGAAAAGGAGACCAGCCTCCAGTGTAGGTTGAGGGTTAAGAAATTTAAATCTTGTTGCCCTGTGTCAGGCCTGGCTAACCTGCAGCCCATTAGCCCAGCCAGCATGGCCAAAGGTCAAGAATGATGGGAGTTACTTATCATTTTATTTATTTATTTATTCTATTATTGCATTTCAGGGCAGTGTAAATGTTTCTCCCCCTCTCAACCCCATGAGGTAGGCTAGGCTGAGAGGCTGTGACTGGCCCAAGGTCATCCAGTAAGCTTCATGGCCGAATGGGGATTTGAACTGTGGTCTCCTAGGGTTTCCTGACTCCTAACTGAGCAGAGCAGAGGGAGAGATGTCTCAGCTGGTCCAGAGGATATACAAGCAAGCCAGCTCTCAGACAGCAAGCAAACAGAGCTAACTGGAGAGGGCTAACAGGAGCTTGACAACAGAGGTGTAGGGAAGAGGAGACAAAGGCAAGAGGTGAGTGACCTGGGTGTGCTCTGAAGGGCTCTGAAGAGCTCCCTAGCAGCTTGATTGGAAGGGGTGTGGCCTAATAGTTATTGACTGAAGAGGTGTGGCCTGATCTGCTGAGGAACCTGGGAACTACAGACCAATCAGGCTGACATCATTCCCTGTGAAAATTCTGGAGTGGATTATAAAGCGGTCAGTCTGGAAGCACCTTGAAAACAGCACATTGATTACTAGAAGCCAACATGAATTTGTCAAGAACAAATCCTGCCAGACTAATCTTATCTCATTTTTGATCCCTGGTAGACTGTGGGAATGCTGTGCACATAATATATCAATCAATCAATTTTACTGCGTGTAGCCATAGGCCTTTTCAAAATACAAAAAAGGTAAAATAAACAACAAGTAAACTCCATGGGAGCTGGAGGAGGTACAATATTACAGTGAACACGTATCTGAAAGGAGCTTGATATAACTCGCCCTCAGCTTTCTAGCAGCTAGGGCGAAATTGGCCACTGCGACTGTTACTTGTTTGTCAGCTAGTAGCTCTACTACCAGGTCCTGAGGGGCTTTCCCCCAGTTCGAGCAGGTATAGGTGGCCAGAAATTTTCTTCTGGGGTCCTCATACAAGGGGCAGTGTAGGAGGTAATGGGTGATGTCCTCAATCTGATTGCAACCAAAGACGCATCTTCGTTCCTTGGTCGGAATAATATATCTTGACTTCAGCAAAGCTTTTGACAAAGTGCCCATGATATACTGATTAGCAAGCTAGCTCAATGTGAGCTGGATGAAACAACTACCAGGTGTATCCACAGTTGGTTACAGAATCATACTCAAAGAGTGCTTATCTATGGTTCCTTCTCAAACTAGGAGGAGGTAATGAAAGGGGTACCGCAGGGCTCGGTCCTGGGCCCAGTGCTCTTCAACATTTTCATTAATGACTTGGATGAGGAGGTGCAGGGAATGCTTATCAGATTTGCAGATGATACAAAATGGGAGGGATAGCTAATTTCCTGGAGGAAATTCAAAGGGATCTTGATAGGCTGGAACATTGGGCTGAAAACAACGGAATGAAATTATAAGATGGGGGACACTTTGCTCAGCAATATTACATGCGAGAAGGATCTTGGGATTGTTGTTGATCACAAGCTGAATATGAGCCAACAGTGTGATGTGGCTGCGTTAACAGAAGTATAGTTTCCAAATTGTGTGAAGTACTAGTTCCCCTCTATGCAGGACTGGTTAGGCCTCATCTTCATTACTGCATCCAGTTCTGGACACCACACTATAAGAAGGATGCAAACTGAAACAGGTTCAGAGGAGGGCAACGGGGATGATCAGGTGACTAGACACAAAGCTACAGAAGAGAAGACTGAGGGGACAGATGATAGCACTCTTCAAATGTTCAAATGTTGTCACACAGAGGAGGGCCGGGATCTCTTCTCGATCGTCCCAGAGTGCAGGACACAGAATAATGAGCTCAAATTACAGGAAGCCAGATTTCAGCTGAACATCAGGAAAAACATCCTAACTGTTAGAGCCATACGACAATGGAACCAATTCCTTAGGGAGGTGGTGGGCTCTCCAACACTGGAGAATCTAACACTGCATTCAAGAGGCAGCTGGACAGCCACCTATTGTGTATGCTTTAACCCGGATTCCTGCATTGAACAGGGGGGTGGACTTGATGGCCTTATAGGCCCCTTCCAACTCTACTGTTCTGTGATTCTATAGGTCCTAGTACGACATTCTAACCACTATGCCACACTGTCATGTTGTCCAACAACATCTGGCAAGCCATCCCAGGAATATGGGAAGCTGTCCTGTACTGGATCAGAGTGAGAGCCAAAGCCCACACAACATTATGTGTGTATTTGCATCTAAAATGCAGGGTTTTTACAATGCAAATAGCAATAGTTGGGGGGAGGGGCTAATTAGCAAGATCAAAGCTGGTGAATTTAAAAAAGATAATCCTGTCCTGCAATCCTGAAGGAAATCCTACTTCTAGACTTGGTCTTTGCTGTGGTGGGGAAATCCCTCATTGGTCCCACCAAAAAGATAGCTGCCGCAAGGACAGGTCAAGGGTTTGGAACATGCGCTCAGACTTATTTGCCAAACCGCCCAGCATTGTCTCTCCAGGGTGTCTGGCAGAGAAAGGTTGTGTCCATCATTTCCTGCCTTTTTAACTGGAGAGGCCAGGGATCCAAGCTGGGACCTTCCGCGTGCAAAACAGAATGCATGTATGCATGTGCTCTACATTCCCACCCCAGACCAGGGTTGTCCCAGACTGGGGTGTGTGTGTGTATTGTCCATTAGTTGCAGATTTATACTGGACTGCCCACACATCCTTCTGCTTTATTTGTTCCTCTGCTATTTCCCCAGTGTTGCCACATTATTGCCGTCTGGACAGGCACTCTTGCACTATAGCACAGTAAAAGTGGGACAAAAAAGAAACCAGAACATCAGAGATACAGAAAGTTGCGGGATTTCAGCAGAAAGCTTTGAGACAAGCACTGGTGGGAAAGAAAGTATATGTGCATACCCCAAAACTTTTAAAAGCTCAAATAGTGTTGCAAGTGGGATTGTGTGCAGCTGCCTTGATACCATCACCAGCACAAATCATCATGAATGCGCAACAAAAAGGATGTCCTCAGAATGGAAAAGAAGTTTTGAAATGGAGGGTGAGTTCAAAAAAGTTTGGAAAACATCGCTCTAAGCAGGCATTTTAGCATGTGTTTTAATTGGCTTTTGAATCATGTGTTTTTAAATTTGTATATTTGTTTTTATGTTTTAATTGTTGTAAACCACCCAGAGAGCTTCGGCTATGGGGCGGTATACAAATGTAATAAATAAATGCAGCCCTAAGTGTAGTGTACACAAGCGGCACCACATTATCCGATGCTCAGTCTGATTCCCTTTCTGTGGCAACGCCCCAGTGATGGGGGAAAATCTCTCTTGGACCAGTACTTCAACGCTGCATCCTTCCTCTTCCCCCCTCTCCAACTCCACAAACCTGGTTGCAACTCTACACATGCTTCTGAATACTTCATTTGCAACAAAGCTTGGCAAGGACCAGCTATATTTCCTTGGCATGGAGCAGGCTGAATCTATAAAAGGCAAACTCCAGCCTTTGTTTATGTGCTAGTAGATCTATGGCGCATGCCAGGGTATTTTAAAATGAGCTCCTCATCTTTTATTTTTCCTTGATGGTTTGCAAGTCACTGCAAAGAACAGCCAGAGTGTGTAGCACTGACCTAATCAAACTGCAGTGGCAATTTCTTCACAGAGAGGTCAGATTGCAGAGATGTTCAGCTGTGCAAGCAGGACTGTGCACATTCATGGGCCTGCAATCTCACCCCAAATGCTCTGCAGAACTGGACATCCTGTGCATCTCTGCTTTTTAAAAGGGGAGTTCCATTGTGGCTTGGCAAGACTTTTGATATTCAGAGGGTGGGGTCTGCAGATTTACTTAAAACACATATGGGGAACATGTGCCCCTCAGATGTTGCTGAACTACAATGGGCCATGCCGGTAAGGGCTGATGGGAATTGGAGTCCAGTAACACATCTGGAGGGCCGCAGATGTTCCCCACCCTCTCACTCCCACCCTCATTTGACTCCTGCCCCCTCTGACACAGCACCTTGCCCATATTAACAGCTCTCTGCAAGTTGAAGGACCGTCTATTGAAGCCGGGAGCCTCCTTGTAGAGTTTGAGTTAAAACGCTGGTCTTTCCAGGAGATCTGTAAAGGGGGTTGTCAGGTAGCACTCCTCCCTTCTCCCTCAGGCGAGTGAAAGTCTGAAGACAGCTTTTGTGAGGGCCAAATTAGATGCGATACAGCGGCCATTTTTGCCCATGTGGCCACTCCTTTCATGTATAAAGAGGGGAGGGGGTCCAATTTAACCACCAAGGGTAGGAAACTGAAGCCTGTTCTAACTTACCTCCCTAGACTCCGTTGCCCCAGATTGTAAAAATGAGCCAAGCCTGGGCTGGGAGGAAAAAGCCTCAAGTGAGAAAGGCAGAGGAAGGCTGAAGTGAGGGAAGCTTAGTTTTCTTGAAGTACAACGAGGCACACAAGTACATAAGAACATAAGAAGAGCCTGCTGGATCAGGCCAGTGGCCCATCTAGTCCAGCATCCTGTTCTCACAGTGGCCAACCAGGTGCCTGGGGGAAGCCCACAAGCAGGACCCGAGTGCAAGAACACTCTCCCCTCCTGAGGCTTCCGGCAACTGGTTTTCAGAAGCATGCTGCCTCTGACTAGGGTGGCAGAGCACAGCCATCATGGCTAGTAGCCATTGATAGCCCTGTCCTCCATGAATTTGTCTAATCTTCTTTTAAAGCCATCCAAGCTGGTGGCCATTACTGCATCTTGTGGGAGCAAATTCCATAGTTTAACTATGCGCTGAGTAAAGAAGTACTTCCTTTTGTCTGTCCTGAATCTTCCAACATTCAGCTTCTTTGAATGTCCACGAGTTCTAGTATTATGAGAGAGGGAGAAGAACTTTTCTCTATCCACTTTCTCAATGCCATGCATCATTTTATACACTTCTATCATGTCTCCTCTGACCCGCCTTTTCTCTAAACTAAAAAGCCCCAAATGCTGCAACCTTTCCTCGTAAGGGAGTCGCTCCATCCCCTTGATCATTCTGGTTGCCCTCTTCTGAACCTTTTCCAACTCTATAATATCCTTTCTGAGATGAGGCGACCAGAACTGTACACAGTATTCCAAATGCGGCCGCACCATAGATTTATACAACGGCATTATGATATCGGCTGTTTTATTTTCAATACCTTTCCTAATTATTGCTAGCATGGAATTTGCCTTTTTCACAGCTGCCGCACACTGGGTCGACATTTTCATTGTGCTGTCCACCACAACCCCGAGGTCTCTCTCCTGGTCGGTCACCGCCAGTTCAGACCCCATGAGCGTATATGTGAAATTAAGATTTTTTGCTCCAATATGCATAATTTTACACTTGTTTATATTGAATTGCATTTGCCATTTTTCCGCCCATTCACTCAGTTTGGAGATATCTTTTTGGAGCTCTTCGCAATCCCTTTTTGTTTTAACAACCCTGAACAATTTAGTGTCGTCAGCAAACTTGGCCACTTCACTGCTCACTCCTAATTCTAGGTCATTAATGAACAAGTTGAAAAGTACAGGTCCCAATACCGATCCTAAAGGGACTCCACTTTCTACAGCCCTCCATTGGGAGAACTGTCCGTTTATTCCTACTCTCTGCTTTCTGCTTCTTAACCAATTCCTTATCCACAAGAGGACCTCTCCTCTTATTCCATGACTGGTAAGCTTCCTCAGAAGCCTTTGGTGAGGTACCTTGTCAAACGCTTTTTGAAAGTCTAAGTACACTATGTCCACTGGATCACCTCTATCTATATGCTTGTTGACACTCTCAAAGAATTCTAATAGGTTACTGAGACAGGACTTTCCCTTGCAGAAGCCATGCTGGCTCTGCTTCAGCAAGGCTTGTTCTTCTATGTGCTTGGTTAATCTAGCTTTAATAATACTTTCTACCAGTTTTCCAGGGACAGAAGTTAAGCTAACTGGCCTGTAATTTCCGGGATCCCCTCTGGATCCCTTTTTGAAGATTGGCGTTACATTTGCCACTTTCCAGTCCTCAGGCACGGAGGAGGACCCGAGGGACAAGTTACATATTTTAGTTAGCAGATCAGCAATTTCACCTTTGAGTTCTTTGAGAACTCTCGGGTGGATGCCATCCGGGCCCGGTGATTTGTCAGTTTTTATATTGTCCATTAAGCTTAGAACTTCCTCTCTCGTTACCACTATTTGTCTTAGTTCCTCAGAATCCCTTCCTGCAAATGTTAGTTCAGGTTCAGGGATCTGCCCTATATCTTCCACTGTGAAGACAGATGCAAAGAATTCATTTAGCTTCTCTGCAATCTCCTTATCGTTCTTTAGTACACCTTTGACTCCCTTATCTTCCAAGGGTCCAATTGTCTCCCTAGATGGTCTCCTGCTTTGAATGTATTTATAGAATTTTTTGTTGTTGGTTTTTATGTTCTTAGCAACAGAGGTCAATGGAGCAACAGGTGCTTGGACAACAAAGATGGTTGGTCCATGATGGTTCTCAGAGTGCTGTGGCCCTCTTGAGCAGTCATGATCCCTGAGGGACTGTCAAAGCCCAAGCCTCCACTGAGGCAAGTTGAGAGGCAACCACGTCAGGGGTCAGATGTTGACTACCTTTAAGAGGAGCAGAAAAAATGGGGGATGAGGATGGAGGACCAGGACATTCTCCTGCCTAAAAGTCATTGAAACAAATGGGTAGCAGAGTGAAACATAAACAGGAGGACACAGTGCGTGGCGTGTGTGTGCAGTTTTCCTGGGAAATGGTCCACTGAAGTAGGCATAATTGGGGGAAGAGGGAGCGGAGGGAAAACTGATTCATGTTTAATTTGCATTTTTCAAAATAATATGCAAATGAAATGCAGCCATCCTTCAAAATTTGCACCTCTCCAAATTTTGAAATGCAGCCAATTAATGTACACAAAAATGCATATACTAAGGGAAGGTGTACATATAAATGCATATATTAGTGAAAGTAATATAAAGAAGGCATTATATTACGGGAAATTGCTTTGCTAAAATGTATATATTAAGAAAAAAAACCTTTGTTGCTAGAGGTCCAGGTGACTCCAGTGCTAGAAGTGCCTTTTACTAACTTCGGCTGGTAAGACAGCTGCTGCAGTTTCTGGACCAGGATAGCCTGACCACTGTTGTCCATACACTGATAACCTCAGGCTGGACTACTGTAATGTGCTTGATATGGGGCTGCCCTTGAGGTTGGTCCGGAAGCTGCAGCTGGTGCAAAATGAAGTGGCCGAATGCTCACTGGAGCAGAATGTCACCAACATGTTACCCAGCTGCTGAAAGAATTACACTGGCTACCGGGCTAAGTTCAAGGTTCTGGTTTTGGTTTATAAAGACCTGCGCAGCTTGGGACCAGGAAAGCTGAAAGATTGTCTTATCTGTTATACACCCAGTCAGTGACTGCGCTCTGCAGGCAAGGGCCTCCTGCAGATACCATCTCATCAGGAGGTCCATTCAGCACAACATAAGAAGCAGACTTTTAGTGTTGTGGCACCTACCCTTTGGAATTCCCTCTTCTTAAATATTAGACAGGCAGTAGCTCTGATATCTTTTTGGTACCTACCAAAGACCTTCCTCTTTCAACAAGCCTTTTAAGTTGAGACCTTATCTCAATCTGCATTAGGGTTGCCAGGTCAGAAACATCCCAAAACCTGAGATTTCAAGGGCTGGCCTGAGTGATGTCATGGGGTGGGGCCAAGTGATGTCATGGGGTGGGCCCGAGTGAAGTCATTAAGCATGATACATTAAGCATCAATCACAGTTGCATGGAGCATACAATTCAAAAAAATCTGACTGGAAATTAAGATAGAAATCTTAGCTAAAAGATGGAGCCTGGGTAGGGAACATTTAATCTAGCCTACTTGCTTTTGGCAAGGGGTTTAAGCGCCTTCAGGCCAGGCCAGTCACCAGAAGGCCATTGTAGGAAGAAAGGAGCCTAGTGTTGTGGAGATGTTAGATGGAAGCACTCAAGAGTAAAGCTGGATGCCCCTGAAGGCTGCAATTCTAAACACACTTACTAAGCCCCATAGAACTCAATAGGACTTACTTCTGAGTAAATATAGTTTGGATTGTGCTGTTGGTAAAGCTTGACTAGGGATCCTCTGCAAAGACATCCATATCCAAGCAGGGCTGGCAACCCCCTGCCTGGAATGCCCTGCCCTTATCTTTTAATGTGGCTGCTCCAAACTTCTTTACAGATCTGACCCGTCACTTCAGAAAGAGGTCTGAGAGATGAGTAAGAGTAAGAAGATTCTCTACCCTTTCTGTCCACCCTGTGGGCTGCTATAAACTCACTTTGACAGCCATTCCAATTCCAGTGAGTAATAATTAACAGAGAAAACACACATGGTTTGACCTACTTTCACAGGCAGCAGCTTGGGAACAACTGCAGCCACACTTTCAAATATGTGAATTCTCTTTTACCACTATTGGGCAAGAAACAAACTGCCATGCATCCGACAAGGTGCATCATCAGTGGGTTTTAGGGGGTTGAGCTAAGCACGTGCAACCACTACTGTTGCTTCTATGGATGTAAGGGAGTGGGGTTAAAGGTAAATGAAATGCAAACAGAAAATGAAAAACAAAAGACAGAGATGCTTTCCTAACTGCAATACCATACCAACCACAACAAGATTCCTATGAGTAAGGCAGACAACTTAGCATCCCACAACCAGTCAGGATTCATAACCGAAAACCAAAACTAAAAAAATCCTTGCAGCCAGTCAGTTAATGCAGAATGCTGCAGCACAATTGCTGACATGAGTGAGATCCTATCAGCACATAATACCTTTGCTCTGAAATCTGCATTGGCTGCTGATTTGCTACCAGGCCAAGTTCAAGCTGTGCTTTCCATGTTATGGGTGCCACATAGTACTTGTTCTGCTCTTCTAAGAAAAGTGACAGCATTTTGGATACTCTGTTCATAAGGTTGTCGGGGTAAGAGGTATTCAGAGGCGGTTTACCATTGTCTTCCTCTGACTCTGGATGCATATCATACTTTGGACACACATAATGAGAAGACATGATTCATTAAAAAAGACAATAATACTGGGGAAAACAGAAGGGAGTAGAAAAAGAGGAAGGCCAAACAAGAGATGGATTGATTCCATAAAGGAAGCTACAGACCTGAACGTACAAGATCTGAACAGTGTGGTTCATGACAGATACTATTGGAGGTCACTGATTCATAGGGTTGCCATAAGTCGAAAATGACTTGAAGGCACATAGCCACAACAACAACAAAGTGGCAGCACCTACACTTTGGAACTCCTTGCCTATTGACATCAGGCAGTCACCTCTTTTCAGCACCTACTAAAATCATTTTTGTTTAGGCAAGCCTATCCAGGCATGTACAAGCTATTGTGTTTTTAAATCTGTTTTTAACTCATTGTTGGTTTTATTATTTTGAATGTTTTTAAATACATGTCTTTAACTGTTTTTGCCAATAATTTTATTGTTTTAATTCTTTCTGTAAACCACTTTGAGATATTTTACAATAAAGCAGTATATAACTTGTAAATAAAATACATAAATAAAGTTCTGAGTCACTGTGGCCCATGAGTCTCTCTACCCACTTTTAGGCACAAAGGAATCTGCCTTATACCGACTCAGGCCATTTGGTACCATCTAGCTCAGTACTGATGACATGGACTAGCATGGGCTCTCCAGGATTCCAGGCAATAGTTTTTTCCAGAAATTGAATTTTGGACCTTTGCATGCAAAGCATATGTCCTACCAATGAGCTCCAACCCTTCGCCTGTTTAAAAAAGTATCTTTTAAAATTGTTCTTTTCAATTCACTCTTGAATGCATATCAAAACTAGGGCAGATCTACACCATTCATTTAAAGCACATTCAACACCCATGAAGCACATGAATCCGAGCACAGAATCATGAGAACTGCAGTTTGTTAAGAGTGGTGAGAACTATAACTGTGAGGGGGAACTTCCCAGGATTCTTTAGGGGAAGTCATGCGATTTAAATGCGAGTTGGATGTGCTTTAAATGTATTGTGTGGATCCACTTAATAAATTTTGCCTGCATGTAAATTGTTTTAATTAATTTTTCAAAATGGAAATGAGCTATAAAGTATAGTGGGTGACCATGGGCTACTCACCATCTCTCAGCCTATCTGCCCCTCAGGATGAAAACAATGGAGAACCATGACCACCCCAAGGAAGAAGGGGACACTTCAAATGTAGAGGAAGTATTGTACAACCGTAGTGTGAAATAGGATACTTATTGGGACACAGTATGAAGAAATATTTATATAAGCATGACTATCAAATATGTTTATTATTTACACAACCTGTAAAGATATTTATAGTGCAATCCTATGTTTGTTTACTCAGGAGCAAGTCCCAATGTATTCAATGAGGCTTACTCAACCAGGGAAAACTGCAGCCTCAAGTGATAAGGAACTTGTTCTTTTTTAAGCCTTTTAAGTTGAGACCTTATCCCAGTCTGTGTCTGCGTTGGAATTGCTTGTTAATATGTTTTTAAACCTTTTCTTTTTTAAAAAAATGTTTTTAAAGCTTTTTAAAATGTTTTTAAAGATGATTTGTTTAATATATTTTAAAGTCTGTTTTTATTATTTTTAAAGTGTTTTTAGAGCTTTTGTTTGCCGCCCTGGGCTCCTACTGGGAGGAAGGGTGGGATATAAATCAAATAATAAAAATAAATAAATACATAAATAAACTTCATTCACTCAACCTCATGCCCCTTTAAGCTGTTTTGCAACTGTTTGTACTTGTTTTATGGTTATTGGTTTTTAAAGGGATTTATTTCTTATTGTGAGCTTCCTTGGTTTCCAATCACCAACCCTACCTCACAGGGTTGTTGGAAAGACTCCATACAGTACACACTTGCAGGTGTAAAAATACACCCCATATAATAGTTTGTTGTCAAACCAGTTGGTCATTGAAGAACATTTTTTTAAAAATCAGTACAGTATTAGTTTCCTACGTAATAAAAACTGTGATGCCTAAGCCCTGCCTAATTGCTTTAAAAATAAGATTGGTGGAGGAGAGAAAGATTTACAACACCAGCACAATTATTTGCCATGTTCACTCAGAAGTCCCATTAATTTACAGCACAATCCTAACCATGTCTACTCAAAAGTAAGTCCTATTGAATTCAATGGGGTTTACTCCAGGTATATGGGATTAGCATTGCTTTACTCCCAGAAAAGTAAGTATTGGATTAAATACTTTCATATTGAAAAAAGCTTTCAAAGCACTGCTCTCTTCAACAGCCCAGGGTCTGACTCTTGCACACAAGAGGGGAAAAAGCCTGAAAGCCATATACTTACTCAGACTGAAAATCTCGTAACCACCATTTTCTGTAGCAATGAGGTCTAGCCGCTGCCTGGGTTGACAAATCACAACCCTGGCTTCACTTACTGGCTGCAGTCCTGAAAGGGCGGGATTACAATTACAAACTGCTATAACAGATCTGTTAGAACAGATTTAACGGGGGGGTGATGTTTTGGTGTATATCTTGGGAACTGGACCACCTAGAAACCCAAAGGGGACCCCCAAAAGCCAGAGAATCCAGCTGAAAACTGGACTGTGTTGGAATTGCTTTTTAATATTTTTTTCAGTGTTTTGTCCTTTGCTGCCTCAGGCTCCTTCTGGAAGGAAGAGAAGGGTAGAAGTTTTAATAATAATATACAAAAATGTATGCAAAAGCACATACAAAAATGAGAAATGTGCACTAAAATGCTGATGAGTTTTCATGAGGATTTTTTTTTTAAAAAATCACAAACTGACATGGAAATGTGGGGAACGGAACTTAAAATTGGAAAAATGAGAAGCAGAGATTTGCCCATTCCTCCTGGGCCCAGGGCCCCTTCCTCACACTGGCCGTCTCACCTGCCCCTGCCCGACTCTGTGCTACATCTGCCCCCAACCAACCTGCACTGCATCAACCAACATGTCAGATGCTCAGCACCAAACACTCCATCTCTGAGTCTTGCCTCCATCTTGCCCTGGGGACCAGCACATCAGAAGGTTGTCCCTGGAATTCGCACAGCAGCTGAAAAGCTGTCTTCCCAGGGCGGGTTGGGATTGGCCTAACCCTGTGCTTGTCCTGAGATAGGCTGGCAAAGAACGTGGCTTCAGTAGTTCCTCCCGAAGTCCCAGTAGAGTCTTTCTTTTTCTCAGTTGTTTAGTGAGGCCTGTATTTCATCTCAAGGCACTCTTTGCTTATATGTTTGCCATCTGGGTTCCTCTTGGTGTTTATACAAGAGTGATTTTGTGATAGCCAACTTGCTTTGGCTAAAGTAAACTTCACAGTAGCTTTACAGCAGCCTCCAGGCTGATGAGCAAAGTTGGAGAGCCAAATGCATTGCTGGATTCTAGCCCGATCATGAGGAGAGGTGGAGGCAGCTGCTCTCCGGCAGCAGAATTTGGCTGCCACAAAAAGTGGCAGAGCAGGAGACAGGCAGCTGAGCCATGGGGCACAATGCAATAGCAAGCTCTATGGGGCAAGCCCCATTGCAATTATTTTGTGTTGTGCAAGAGGGTGCAGTTCCTATTCATTTCAATGGGACAGCTGAGAGATGGGATGCTCTGTTCATCTTCTCCCTTTTTAACCATCTTTGTGCAAGTCGGACACATTTTTCTGGAGCAAACTGAGGCTTTAATAGTAACTTTTGATGGAATAAAATGTTATTACTTCTTAGGGTCTCAAATAGACCTTGGGTACCACACTTCCATACCTTAAAACTCTGCAAATGGAAAGGCACTCTGTACATGCCCAGGTACACCCACTACTATTCATAAGTTCCAGTGCTTTCTGCCACAGAGTGCAGATTTCCATTGTGAGGCCCGATTTCAAATGCATTCAGATTGGATCATATGACATCTATTTGTTGTCCACAACTAGGCAAGTGGGCTATCATGGAAAAGCAAGTGGGCCATGTAATAAGATGAACAATCCTTGCCTCATCCCATTAGAGGGCAGTGTTTAGCACAGTAAGAGGCCACAAGTGCTCCATCAATGTACAGTATAAGTGAAATTTTGTTTTAATTACACAGTGAAGGCAAAGGTGGTCAGAGAAGAAGTGTGAAGCCTAAGTTGCATCTTATTAGCAATGGCCAATAAAACACATTGGCTCCATTGATGACTTTCATCTTGTCAAAGCCTCTTAAATGTCTATGTTCTGAGAGATGCTCTTGACCTAACTGTCTTCCACTGGGGAGTTGTTAAGGCTGCCTTCACCAACCTGATGACCTCTAGATGTTTTGCACTTTAACTCCCAGCCAGCGCAGCCACGCTGTCATCAGTCCCAGCATCATCATGGGGACGATGGGAGTTGTAGTCCAAAACAGTGGGGGGGCAGTCAGGTTCCGAAGGCTGTGTTGTCTCACGTTATTGCGTGAGGTGCTTTCTGTAGGTTGCAGCATGGATTGTAACCTTTGCAGTGGGCAAGGTGGCTTAGCAACTGGCTGGAATGATCTTCTTGTAGGGTTGCCCCTTGTGGGCTTGGCAGCACTCCTGCGTTTTGGGGAGGCATAGTTCTCACTTTTAGGGTAGGTGCTCAAAGGACTCCCTTCTCTTCTCTAGGATGAATCATTATTAGGCCATGAGCACTAGCAATGCAGTTGTATTCATGCTACTTGGAAGCAAGTCCTGCTGTGTTCAATCCAATGGGCAAGCCACTGATTCACAACCTGCAGTTGCTGAGATCTCTTTTGAACTGCTTAGGACAGTTCTGTCTCTGTCTGTCTGTCTCTCTTGGGGTACCTGTAGCCAAAAGAACAATCACTGTCCTCTTTTGCTTTGCTTTTAATTGGTGGACAGGCAACGGCAGAGTAAAAGCAAACAGAAGGAGTTGAACAGAGATGTGGACTATGCGCAACAGAGGTGGTGGTGGTTACATTTAGTATTATTTATTAAATTTCTTTATCACTTTCTCAAAAATGACCCAAGGCAACTTACAGAGATATAAAAATGTGTAAAATTAAAATATACAAAGCTTAAAGCCAAAGAATGAAACAAAGAATCCCTAATACTAATTAGCTGCACCCCATAAAATAAAACCAAACTAGCAGAATATGCAGTTAACCAAAAACAAATTAAAAAAAGAAAGCCCTTCACATGCTATCAAATGCCTGACAGCAGAGGAAAGTTTTAATCTGGCACCAAGCAGGCAACGATCATTGGTATAACAACTAGTTTGTTGCAAATGTGTCCCTCTTTGTCTGTGTAATATTGGGAGATATGGTTTGCATGGTTTAACTTGCTGGATCACTTTCAAAGGCTTAAACTGATACAAAAGCTATATTAAGGCCATCATCACCTAGCAGGCCTCCTGGGGAAGGAGGTCCTTCACAGCTCACCACAAGATGCCATTCTCCAAAGAAAATCAACTGAGCTTTTGTGTCTGAGGCACTCTCCAACCTGAGGCGCTAAATGCATCCGTTTGCTTTGGACTCCTAGCTGCTTCTTGAGTTTGGCAACATCCATCAGGTGGGTGTCAAATATTCACACCCTAAGAGCCATCTGGCTGAAATTTGTCCAGTCTGTTGTACTCTTCAACTCAGATCATATGACAAAAAGTAATTTCATATTCAAAAAAATACATGCATCAAACTGAAATACCTTCCCAGTGTAAGCACCTTTTTTCTAGATTTTCTTTCAGTTAATTCCTCTTGGAAACCCATTTGGATATAGGTCAGGGAAGAATCTCTCTGTCTGTCTGCCTCTCTCTGGGTTCAAATTCTGGAACTCACCTGCCTGGCCCAGACAAAAACTTCTGACACCAGCTGAACTTTCATGGTACCTGTTCTGTGCCAGTTCCCATCTTGTGTTTCATTTGATGCACCACACTCCAATTCCTTTAAAAGCTCCTGGATGAAATCCAGTCAGTAAGTGCTTCAGAGGGATCCTCCTCAGTTTATGTTTCCAGTGACTTTGTTGGACATTGGTAAGCAGTCCTCAGCAGCAGTCTAATGGTCCAGGATTTCAATCTGCAGTATTGATGGTCTGCAATTCACACACATGTCCCTTTGCACACAATGAAATATAAGAACAAATGAAGAGCCTGCTGGATCAAGCCAGTGGCCCATCTAATCCAGCATCCTGTTCTCACAGTGGCCAACCGAAGATAACCCTACTTCATTTCGTCCCCAGAGATGGATGGATGTTTGTGTATATATGCACATATACATACGCACAGACTATTTCCCTCTTAAGACCAACAGGAATGGAACAATCCACCCCACACTCTCCACGCTGGGAAAAATTATTTGCTTACTATGCGGTATTTTTTCCTCTTGGTGCTACATGTCTGCCTCCTGGCAGTGGCTGAGATAGTTATTTATTATTACTTATTTATTTATTAACTTGCATACCACTTTATTTTTCAAAAAAATCTCAAAGTGGTTTACATTTCAACAAAAATCAGTATAAATTCTATATTCAGTACAGCTGCTAATAATTCCTCAATCATCTATATTTGCCATTCCCACTGCTATGCCAGGTTCTTGGGTGAAAATGCAGGCTGGGGCTTTCGCTCCTTCAGGGGACACCAGCAGCAGCAGCATTCATAGAAGGCAGAAAAAGGCTGCGTGGGTAAGATACGCCCCCTCCCCATTCTCACTATAAGCTAACCTGTCTAATGCTATTACTACTACTTTTGACAGGACTCCATATACACTGAATGCTTAAAATACTCTGAAGTTCAAGCAAACGTTGCTGCACACCAAGTTTTTGTTCTTTCTAGTGACATATTAAGAATTCTAGACTACATCATTCCTATTTATTGGATGATCTCCGATTTAAACCCCAGCATACGCTTCAGATACTTCAAACTGCGGGGCGGAGAGTATAGTCTGGTATGGGAAAGGAGTATATGACAGCACTGCTTGCTTTGAAGCTAATTAGATAAGATTATTGACTGAACCGACAATATTGAAATCTTTATTTCTGCCTGTGTTATGCTGGTGGTGGTTATGCCCCTGAAGGATGTAGTGGTGTGTTCATTTCACATTTCCTAATTGTTGGTACAGACAACCTCTTAGTCACAATATTGCTTTTAATTGATGTTTTGCTGGCTTTTTGTTTTATACTGGAAACTGCAGCCCTGTTGTTTTATGTTTGTTTCTATTTTGTGTTTTTATTATGTTTTTATATTGATTGTGGATTTTTATTACTTTTATTATGTTTGTAAGCTGAACTGAGCTCTATTTTTAACAGTGGAAGAGCAGGATATAAATCCTCTTAATAAATAAATAAATAATCCATAGTGTTGGAAACTAGAGTCTAGGCTGGAAATATTTTTTTTTTAAAAAGTCCTCACATCCTCTCTCAGTTTTTGGTGGTAATCACTAGGGATAAAAAAATTACTGGACAAGCCAAACTATTAATATGCTTAATTTGCATAATATGCAGATTAGCCATCCCAGATTTGTGGAACTGGAATATGGCAATTCTACCATCAGCCCCAGTCAGCACGGCATCATATGGCCATACTGGCTGGGGCTGCTGGGAGTTGAAGTCCAAAACAACTAGAGGGCACCAGGTCAGAAATGCTGCCGTAAAGGGCTGTTGGAAGAATTATTAAGATCATATACGTGAAGAACACTAAATATTTGCTATGTACTATAGTGCTGCAGAGCCAGTGTGGTGTAGGACTACGACCCGGGAGACCAGGGTTCGAATCCCCACATAGCCATGAAGCTCACTGGGTGACCTTGGGCCAGTCACTGCCTCTCAGCCTCATGAAAACCCTGTTCATAGGGTCGCCATAAGTCGGAATCGACTTGAAGGCAGTCCATTTACATTTTTATAGTGCTGCAACGCTAATCAGTTAGATTATTCAGTTTAAAACATTTTGATCAACTAAAAAGATGTTTCAGATTAATCAAGCAGATTTTTATATTTATAAATTTATTTTTAAAGCAACTACTTCTTAAAAACTGCAAATGGCATCTACCATCTCAAAGATGCATCTTCTCATCTGTGAGAGATACATCTGCTATCTAAAAATAGCCTTTAAAACCTTTTTTTCATGTGCAAATATATGTAGATTTTATCAATGATTGATTGAAACCCATGAGATTAATCAACTACATTTTTTTTAACTGGGTGGCAGTGTTACTAATCTAGCAATTAAAGCTTATCGCTGCAGTCGCTCTCCTCCTGCCGTGGCTTTCCAAGGCCACCAGTGGAAGTTGGCCAATACTAGAACCAGCAGTGGGTGCAGAAAAGCCTTGCTGGGTCAGACACAAGTCCAGTCTTAGCTGACAAGGAGCAGGACAGAAAGGCAACAGTCCTCTCCTGTTGTTGTTCCCCAGCAACCTGTATTCAGATTGCAACAGGTGAAGCTCTGGAGGGCCTTTGAATCCTTGGCCATGGGGCCACAGCTGCCAGTGTGACCATAAGAGCTCAAGACTGCCCAGGGCAGCCCGCCTCTGCTGTGCCTTTCCGGTTCTGAGCTTCTTGTCCCTTTCTCCTTCGTGTTCCTGCACTGTACCCGTGAGGAGTAACTATTTCTGCGTCAGCGCAAAGTGCCTTTCTAAACTGGGCTTTGGCTCCTTGCACATGCTTTTATTTTGGGCAGCACTTGAAACCGTATCCCCACCCCACCCCAAGCTGCAGTCTGAGGAACTATCAGCTAGTATGAATGGACAGAAGCACCCAAGTCGACAACAAGACTTGTAGGCCACTCAGTCTGAGATGCTTTGCTCAGTCTGTTGATTCTCAGTGGGCTTGGAACCAAACTCCAGGTGAAGGTGCTAAAAAACTGAATTCTGTGTGGGTTGGCCTGCTGGACTTGGTGCCTTTGGAACAAAATTGCACATCAATTATGCCTGCATACCATGGAGTTCCCAACGTGCATCTAACTTCACTTTCAGGGGGGAAAAACAACCACCAACCTCAACTGTAAAATGAGTTTGTAAATGACAAGGTTGCAGAGAAATCTGGGGTTGTTGTTCATGCTGTTCTCCTGTTCATATCAACAGGGCTGGCTGTGGATTGCCCCTCCCCTGCAAGTCAGCTCTGCCTGCCTCTATCTTATTCTGTTCCTTCTTCTCCTCCTGTTCATGATGCCCCAGCAATATCTGCCATCAGCTGTGGCCACCTTGCCTTATCATAATCATTTCATCATATTACTGGTAAGTATTTTTTACCCTGCTGCTTGTTTGCCAAAAGATAATCAAAGACGTTTAAAATAAACAATACAATATAATCATAAATATCAAAACATTCCTGCAAAACGGAAGCTGTGCAGCCAAACAATTAAAAAGATTTCAAGACAATACAAGGAACTGAATGCCCATTGAAATAAAAACATCTTCACTGCATGTCTAAAAGCCAGAAAAGACAAAACCAGGAGGGTCTCCCTTGGGTGGGTGGTCTTCACTGCTGGAGCCATAGCAGAAAAGGCCTTGCATCTCCCCTTCCCTCCCCCTGATAGCTCCAACAGCAGCAGAAGAGGGAGAGGAGCTTCCCATGAGATATTCCTGTCCAGTGTCATGGATGGCTTGGAGCAGTGGTTCCAACCTTTTTGGGAATGGACCACAAGTCCAAATTTACTTGGTATGGTGACCCACTGAATAATTGTCACATGAATTTTGGACTGCTGGGGAATGGTTCCCAAGTGTTAAAATGTATCTACATGGTGGTTATTCTTATGTAAAATGTATCTACATGGTGGTTTACTGTGCGTTTGCTGCTACTCACATCTCGTCTTAATGTGCATCATTCACATGTCATTACAGAAGCTATCATAGAGTTTTGCCCTGTAAATATGTACTAACCCAATCAGCTGATAATACGAAAAGTGGAGAAAAAGGCATCTCTGCTCCACTTCACTATTGGTTGCAGATGCTTTCCTTCGATGTTTTTAGGTGGGTGCAATTGTTACTTTTTCATACAACCCTTTCCACACCATAATTTCCTCCCTTCTTTCATTTTGTTTCCTGTGGGTTGACAAGCAACTTCCAGCTGCTGGCCTCAGTTCTGCTTGCCTTTTTTATGTTGCTGCAAATAGCAGATGAATAGTGCCTTTGTGTTTTTTCCTTTTCCACCTAACTTGTGCTCAAAGGTGTAATACTGCTCAAACAAAGGTTTGTATTTTCAGCTGTATCAACTCAAAATAAACTATCAACATAAAATAAACTGCTTTTGATTCTGATTGATATTTGTTTCTTTGTAATTGCCATGCTGAGTAGCTGATTTAACAGATGATTATCTGGTGATGCATTAGAAGACTAGCCCTTCAACCTCTGCTTGCTGGGGCACTTAAGTAGCTTTTGTGTAGATGAAAGCTGAAAAAGTATTAATATATAAGAACTCAATGCAGAAATAATAGCAGCAATACAAATTTAAAAGTCATAAATCATCTAGCACAGCCTGTTACAGTTGCTACAACAGGAATAAAATCAATTCATTTGCCCACAAAGACCATTGGCAATTCGGACAAGGTACAACAGGGGACAAAGTTTTGGAACTCCTGATCTAGAGTGTTTACACCAATTTTCGATCCTCCGCCCATGGGATGTAGACAGAGGGAGGTATGCTCTTTCTTCACCCCCTTTTGCCCACCATTTTTAATATTTGTTTCTTTCTTTTTTTTAAGGAATCTACTGCCAATGGTAAAATAAACTGAGTATGCTCAGTTCCTAGCAACCAGAGGGAGTGGAAACATAAAATTAGAGGGCATGGTCATGAGGAAGCTGCACAGATGATCCTTCACAGAGGAAGGACTGCTTGTGTGAATGGAAAAGACCATCTCTGCAGCTAGCATTGAGCACTCACTGCAGACAACGCAAACAGAAGGCAGAGGTGAAAACGGCATATTTTGTACAAAGTAAGTTCCCATGTGAATAAGCCCTAAGACTCAAGCCTTTTCGACGTTCAGTTACCAGGGTCAACACACAGCATTATAATACACAATACACAATAATACACAAAGTTGTAAGATGATATCATCATACCAGTCAAGGATTACAAGCAATAATTACTTGGAGTTTATTTACAAAGCCTATGACCCACGTACACAGATGTCACAACCTACTTGTGAGTTACAACCCACTAGTTGGGAAACACTGGCTTAGAAGACATACCAGTCACGATGCTAAACAAAAACTTTATTGTCTCTTTCCAACAAGAACAGAACACAGAAAACTCCTGCCTCCACCAAATACCACAATGTCCAGTGCCATCTAGTGACTAAACTATAAAATGACACTTTCCTCACATCCAGAAAGGTATATATTGGGGTGGCTAACCCTCAGTTTTGGGCCTGATTTGGTCTCCAAGCAAATTTTTCTGCCCTTCTCCCCAATACCCAATCAACTTTGGTGGCAGTAGCAAAAGGAAGGGGGGGGAGGAATAAAGAAGACACACAGCACTGGGATGTGTAGAGCCCAGTGCTCTGAATGGGGTTGCAAATTGTCCCCTCCCTAGTTATAAGATCAATAATTGGATGGACAGAGAGGGAGTGATGACCCCCCTCCTCAGCTGATCTGCACAGATTAGCTGGGGGGAGGAGCTGTATGCAATGTGGGAAAGAGGGGTGGCCACACCCATTGCTAACATGCAGCCCCCCGAGGGATGGACAAGGGTGAATTGCACCCTCAGCCCAAAACTGGTTCGCCATCCCTTGTCTATTTGGGAGATGGTGATTTTCAAGGACGCCTGGACCCAGGCTGTTTAGAGCTTTGAAGGATTGCTAGCACCAGCACTTTGAACTGAGTTCAGACACAGGCTGGGAGTCAATGAAGAGAACTTAATGCGAGAGTAACAGGATCTAACCAGGTAGCCCCAGATAATTATCTGGTGGCCACATTTGGAACCAACAGAATTTTTCAAGCCCACTTCAAAGTCAGCCCTGCATAGCGCACATTAGCATGATCCAATCTTGATAGGATGAGAGCTCCAATGAAGAAGTCCTATTAATAATAACAATAGTACCTAGCACTTCTGGCCAATGTGGTGCCCTCCCGATGTTGTTGGAACATAAGAACATAAGAAGAGCCTGCTGGATCAGGCCAGTGGCCCATCTAGTCCAGCATCCTGTTCTCACAGTGGCCAACCAGGTGCCTGGGGGAAGCCCGCAAGCAGGAGCCGAGTGCAAGAACACTCTCCCCTCCTGAGGCTTCCGGCAACTGGTTTTCAGAAGCATGCTGCCTCTGACTAGGGTGGCAGAGCACAGCCATCACGGCTAGTAGCCATTGATAGCCCTGTCCTCCATGAATTGGTCTAATCTTCTTTTAAAGCCATCCAAGCCATTGGTGGCCATTACTGCATCTTGTGGGAGCAAACTCCATAGTTTAACTATGCGCTGAGTAAAGAAGTACTTCCTTTTGTCTGTCCTGAATCTTCCAACATTCAGCTTCTTTGAATGTCCACGAGTTCTAGTATTATGAGAGAGGGAGAAGAACTTTTCTCTATCCACTTTCTCAATGCCATGCACAATTTTATAGACTTCTATCATGTCTCCTCTGACCCGCCTTTTCTCTAAACTAAAAAGCCCCAAATGCTGCAACCTTTCCTCGTAAGGGAGTCGCTCCATCCCCTTGATCATTCTGGTTGCCCTCTTCTGAACCTTTTCCAACTCTATAATATCCTTTCTGAGATGAGGCGACCAGAACTGTACACAGTATTCCAAATGCGGCCGCACCATAGATTTATACAACGGCATTATGATATTGGCTGTTTTATTTTCAATACCTTTCCTAATTATCCCTAGCATGGAATTTGCCTTTTTCACAGCTGCCGCACACTGGGTCGACATTTTCATTGTGCTGTCCGCTACAACCCCGAGGTCTCTCTCCTGGTCGGTCACCGCCAGTTCAGACCCCATGAGCGTATATGTGAAATTCAGATTTTTTGCTCCAATATGCATAATTTTACACTTGTTTATATTGAATTGCATTTGCCATTTTTCTGCCCATTCACTCAGTTTGGAGAGGTCTTTTTGGAGCTCTTCGCAATCCCTTTTTGTTTTAACAACCCTGAACAATTTAGTGTCATCAGCAAACTTGGCCACTTCACTGCTCACTCCTAATTCTAGGTCATTAATGAACAAGTTGAAAAGTACAGGCCCTAATACCGATCCTTGAGGGACTCCACTTTCTACAGCCCTCCATTGGGAGAACTGTCCGTTTATTCCTACTCTCTGCTTTCTGCTTCTTAACCAATTCCTTATCCACAAGACGACCTCTCCTCTTATTCCATGACTGCTAAGCTTCCTCAGAAGTCTTTGGTGAGGTACCTTGCCAAAAGCTTTTTGAAAGTCTGAGTACACTATGTCCACTGGATCACCTCTATCTATATGCTTGTTGACACTCTCAAAGAATTCTAATAGGTTACTGAGACAGGACTTTCCCTTGCAGAAGCCATGCTGGCTCTGCTTCAGCAAGGCTTGTTCTTCTATGTGCTTAGTTAATCTAGCTTTAATAATACTTTCTACCAGTTTTCCAGGGACAGAAGTTAAGCTAACTGGCCTGTAATTTCTGGGATCCCCCCTGGATACCTTTTTGAAGATTGGCGTTACATTTGCCACTTTCCAGTCCTCAGGCACGGAGGAGGACCCGAGGGACAAGTTACATATTTTAGTTAGCAGATCAGCAATTTCATATTTGAGTTCTTTGAGAACTCTTGGGTGGATGCCATCCGGGCCCGGTGATTTGTCAGTATTTATATTGTCTGTTAAGCCTAGAACTTCCTCTCTCGTTACCACTATTTGTCTCACTTCCTCAGAATCCCCTCCTGCAAATGTTAGTTCAGGTTCAGGGATCTGCCCTATATCTTCCACTGTGAAGACAGATGCAAAGAATTCATTTAGCTTCTCTGCAATCTCCTTATCATTCTTTGACTCCCTTATCATCCAAGGGTCCAATCGCCTCCCTACATGGTCTCCTGCTTTGAATGTATTTATAGAAATTTTTGTTGTTGGTTTTTATGTTCTTAGCAATGTGCTCCTCAAATTCTTTTTTAGCATCCCTTATTGTCTTCTTGCATTTCTTTTGCCAGAGTTTGTGTTCTTTTTTATTTTCTTCATTCGGACAAAACTTCCATTTTCCGAAGGAAGACTTTTTGCCTCTAAGAGCTTCCTTGACTTTGCTCGTTAACCATGCTGGCATCTTCTTGGCCCTGGCGGTACCTTTTCTGATCTGCAGTATGCACTCCAGTTGAGCTTCTAATATAGTGTTTTTAAACAACTTCCAAGCATTTTCAAGTGATGTGACCCTCTGGACTTTGTTTTTCAGCTTTTTTTTTTTTTTACCAATCTCCTCATTTTTGTGAAGTTTCCTCTTTTGAAGTCAAATGTGACCGTGTTGGATTCCAACTCCCACCATTCCTGGCTGTTGCTCATGTTGTCTGGAGCTGATGGGAATCCCCCCCCCATTTATATTACACTGAGTGGTAAATGCCATTCACAAATTTTGTCTCAAAAATCCTTACAACAGCCCTCTAAGCAGACCAGCATTATTATACCTATTTTGCATACAAGGCATTGAGGATGAGCAGCTGTTCATGTTCAAGGTGTCATTTGAATTCAGGATTTCATAGCCCATATTCTCAGGAGCTCACACTGTTGACTACACTAAACAGTCCTAGATGTACACCACTGTGAAACACCCCAAATGCTCTAATAAAGATTTTCCTCCTCTTTATTAATCAACGTTCATAAAAGTGCCAGTTGATCTCTATATGTAAAGTGTTATTTATTGTTTTGATTCAAGCCCATTGTATCGGATCACACTGCAACAAGGAGCTCTGTGAATTCCTTGCAGACTTTGCCTGCCCAAGAAAAATCTCTCTTGCCTTTGATCTAACCTTTGCTTTGGAAGCTGTTTCAAGTTTACATTTCAATTCCAGAAGATCACATTTCTTTTGAAAACATCCCTGGGGCCACGTTTCTTCCAAACTAAAATATATTCTGTACAAAGCACATTTTGCATGGATAGTTGTGCACTGGTTTAGACAATGCTATCCAGTCACTCGCTCGCTCGTTCTACTGTACAAGTTCCAACTACTAACATTACTTTAAAAGGAAAGAAGCATCTCTTAATCACGACAGTTCCTTCCAAGGGTGTTGGTGGATGCTTAATAGACTTGGGGCACAAGCATTTGTGTATGCTCATTTACATGCATAGATGCCTTCAGGAAATTAAGGTGATGGGTGTCTGGGGTTTCACCAGCAATGTGTTTTGCAGTGCCCTCACCCCCCACCATAAGCAAAGTCAAAAAGGGTGGAAGGGGCAGGCTATCCAGGGCCCATTGCAAAAGACCTGGGGATCAGGCTCACTGGTCCACCCTGAGCAACACCCCTGGTTTCTTCCACAGACAGGCTAGCTTTGGAGTGGGTATGGAGGGGAGTAGCCTTTCACACGAAGTCCTCTCTCACCAAAGAACCCAAAATCAGTCTCTAAACCAGTTTTCAGAACTGGTTCACACATAACATTTCTTAAGTATATTTCTCAGATTTTTTTAAGTGCAAATGAGCCAATTGTGTACATGACACATGTATCAGTGATCCAGGATTGGTGGCAGCTCCTTGTCAATTGTAAGCTGTTGCAAGCCCAAGTTTGCCCCGTGTGATATGTTGAAAGGCCCACCAAAAGGCAACATTTTCCTGGTTCATGCTAAGCCAGCCTCCTTCCAGCTGGTGTCCTCCAGATGTTTTGGACTATGACTCCCACCAGCCCTAGTCACCACTTCAGTTACTTTAGAAGAGACATTCCCTCTCATATGAGAGAGATGGTGTCTGCAGTTTTTTTTTTAAGTATTCACATTAAGAAGTGAAGAAAAAAAGGTTCCTGATCTGGAATCAACGGGTCCCTTTTCTTGTCTGTCAAAAGGGCATTTTGCTGCCCTAGGCAAAGGAGGAGATGGTGACTTCCCCTTCGCAAACAGAAGCTAATTGGGCTTGCAGCTGACTCTTACTTCCATGGGTGTCACTAGGGCGGTGCAGCAGGTGCGGGCTGCACCGGGTGACACCACCAGATGGGGGTGACACCCAGAGCCACCCCCCCCAGGCACCGCCTAGGCACCAACGAGAGTCTTTGCATGGCGCGCCGGCTGCCTTCCTCGGCTGTTAGAAGGTGGAAGCGGCGGCAGACAACGAGGCGGCGGCGCGCTCCCGGGCCCTGTCGTTTGGCAGCGCGCTCTTAGAGGCCGCGCGCGGGCCCCGCCACACGTGCAATCACTCAGAGTCTGAGAGAGAAGGCGCTACAGGCCACACCGGGTGACACCAACCCTAGTGACGCCACTGCTTACTTCAACTGTCCCTGGCAATGGGAGGGTGTCTTCCACTGCACGCAGAAAGGAACACAGGAAGCTGACCTTATACTGAGTCAGTCCATCTAGCTCAGTATAGCAGCTTTCCAGGGTTTCAGGGCTCATCTACATGGTGGTTTACTGTGCGTTTATTGCTACTCACATTCCCTTTCAGTTTGCATGGTTCACATGACGTTACTGGGAAGCAGAAGCTATCATGCAGTTTCCCCTTGTAAAACACTACTAACCCAATCCTCTGATAATATGAAAAGGGAAGGAAAAAATGTCTTTACTCCATATCTCTAGTGCTTACAGATGCTATGCTGCAATGCTTTTAGGTGGGTGTGTCAATCATTCCCTACTCCATACTCACTCACTCCTCCCTTCATTCTTTTTATTTCCTGTGGGCTGCTCTTCTCCTTCTGCTTATTTTTGTTTTTTACACTTTTATTGCTTATTTAACAAAATACAGAAAGAAATACAACCAACCATTACCCTCTCCCTTCCCGGAGTCGCAGGTTACCATTGACAATTGCCACCAATGTAATTTGAGATCATACAGGTAACTATAGTTATACAATCAGTTAAGTCCATATCCACTCCCATGTCTTTTTCCCATTGATTCTTTAAACCTAAAAGGCCTCCTGAAAGTTTCTCTATTAATACTTTGTATAGTCTAGATATAGCATAGTGGGGAGGAGAGCCTGGCTGGGAGTCCAGAGTATGTGAGTTCAAATCCCCGTTCGTGTCTCCTGGGTATCAAGGGCCAGCTAAATATCACCCCCACAGTGAATGGCTTAGGGGTGACGTGCCCTGACACGTGTGCAGCCCTGGGCAAGCGGCCTAGTCCCAAGGAGCCCAGTTGCCCCCAGCTGGCAGCTGCGGACAAGGAAGGGGCTGGCTTGTGCTGCTGTGGCAAGCTGAGCAGGCCCTAGCCAGCTGGGGAGGACTAGCCTCAGAGGGAGGCAATGGTAAACCCCCTATGAATACCGCTTACCATGAAATCCCTATTCATAGGGTCATCATAAGTTTGGATCGACTTGAAGGCAGTCCATTTCCATTTCACCAGATACCAGACCCTTTCCACTCAAACCTTTGTCTAATAAGATCCTTTCAAAGGGTTTAGTGGGTTTTGTAGCATATGATTTTACCTGAGGGTCTTTCAGTGTGTGTATGCCCACCTCAACACTTTTGCAGGTGCAAACAATATTATTGAAAGCAGGACCACATAAGCTGTTGGAATGTATGAGGTTCAACTCCAACTTGGTGGGTTGAGGCTGCATGGGGTTAAAAAGGGTAGCTAAGGAGGAGATCTCTTTGTTGCTAGGCTATACCTGTCCTTTGATCCTTGCCGTCTCTCCCCTTCCTGCTAGACTGATATGCAAAGGATGTTGATCCCAGTTCCTTCCCGCCTTCCCAGTCTTCTTCTTCTCTCTCGAGAGGGGAGCAGACATCTTTCCTTTGTCTCTCCCTCTCAACCAGCATGAGAGCTGCACTGGGACCAGTGCAGACTGCTCCAACATAGCTAGTTAGCTAGATATAGAACTCTTTCCTATCAAGCATGTATTTCCAGAATAAAGTAGTTCTTTCTTATTTTAAAGCTTAAAGTCTCTGTCTGACTAATTTGCAGGGAAGGTAGAATCTTAGCAAAGATTCAAACACACACACTAAGCTCGCTCAAAACTCTCTGCTCTGCTACGCAACTCAATAGAATTCCGACATAAGCCACCCCAATACCATCATGACCACAAATAATCATGTATGCAGAATAAACAAGGGCATCTGGAGGGGCCCAAAGAGTAATATTAGAGACAACTTTGTTGGGTTCATTGGTGACGAGTTGCCGTGCATCAAGGCTTCTCCTTTTTCTGCCCTTTGCATGAACTTTTCCCCTTTGGTCTCCCCTTAACAGGAAGGCTGTCAAAGCAACATTCGTTCTTCTGCCTCTCCTGGGGACTACCTACATGCTCTTTGTGGCATAGTGGTTAAGGTGCTGGACTACGACCTGGGAGACCAGGGTTCGAATCCCCACCCAGCCATGACGCTCCCTGGGTGACCTTGGGCCAGTCACTGCCTCTCAGCCTCAGAGGGAGGCAATGGGAAACCACCTCTGAATACCGCTTACCATGAAAACCCTGTTCATAGCGTTGCCATAAGTCGGAATCGATTTGAAGGCAGTCCATTTCCATTTTCTTCTCTTTCATCTACTTTAATTCCTTCTTGCAGTCTTTCCAGGAAGGAGATGTTAAAGAAATGGGCAGCATTTTTCCAAGACCCGGCAGTGGTCACCACCTAAACTAGCACCGGCTTAACAAGTATGTTACACTGTCATTCGCTGGTGCTTCGTTGAGTAATTGTCAGAATGTCAGCTTTGAGTTGCTGGATAGATACTGGTTGTCCTTGAGGAAAGAAGTCTCTAAGGCGGAAATATCCTTTTTCCTCCCAACTTCCAACATAACTTTTTAAATAATAATTGCCAGTGTTTGGATAAGCTTGAAGAGGAGTCAAGGATGAATAAAATGGAAATGGACTGCCGTGGGTCAAACTAATAAGAGGCCAAACACGTTTCCAAGTATACATGAGGGACCGGAAGAGGTGGGCCCAATTGAAGGGAAGGAGAAAACAACAGTAAAGTATATTCACTAACAGGTAAAAAAAAGTACCCACAGATATATCAAACTTTAAAAAGCAGGGAAATTGGGCAGCTATAGTGAATGCACCAGGGGAGCAGGAGACCTGACCTCCTCTCTAAGATATTGGACTGCCCTACAAATTGGTCAAAATGCAAACACCATTTGGGTTGGTCTTTCACAGTCCAATCCACTTCCTGTGTAGCTTGGAAGAATTTGGTAACATGTGCCTCTGAGCCAAAGAAACCTCCTGCCCCAAAGAGACCTCCTGATCAGGGTTGTCCCTACTCTCAGGCAGAGTGTAGCAATCAACATAGGTAGCAGGTGCTTGGGGACAGCAGCAGTGGCAGCCCCTTGGCCACTGGTGCTCTCTTTGCAACCGGCAGGTCATGCTCCCCATCAACTAGCCCGTGCCCTCAGTTGCAGGGGGGGGGGATGCTGTCTCATTGCCAGTGCTGCAAGAAGAGTCAGCTATGAGCCCTATCAGCGTCTGTATATGGGCACATGTACATGCTTTGCTCAGGCAGGAAAATGCTTTGGGATGGCTCTGTTTATGAACATCTGTGCCTCAGCTAGCTTGGCTCTAAGCCTTGACCCATGAGTCATAAAGCCAGGGGTCATCAGCAAAGAGGCATGTGTCATCAATGCACCAGTGCAAAGAATGTCAAGCTGCTGGCCAGCACAAAGGATGCAGGAAAACAATGATGGGAAAAGGGGCATCAGAGCATGACCCAGGTCAGAGGATACGTTGCAAAAAATAAGAAAGTGAGAATCCAGGCACAGGCAGTTAGCCAGATGAAACAATCTGGTAAAGGTAGATTCATACTGCACATTCAGGAATTAAGTGCTGGGTGGAAAATTGCAAAACCAAACTTGAGAGTGAGAGATTTTCTCGTTGTCTTCCTGTTAGGGATGGGAGAGAAGTTTGTTTTAGTTCACAGACAATGTGAACAAATTTGCAGGATATTTTCTGAATTTTGTGATATAGTTTGCCAACCAAAAATGTGTACAAGAACACGTATATCAGGTGAAAGTGTACACAAAAATGTGTATATTAGTGAAAGTTTTATGAAAAAATGCATCATGTGATACTTATAAGTAAAAATGTGTCTATTAGGAGAACTGTGCATGAGAATGCATGCTAATTTTTATGGAGAATTTATTTTTAATGTGCAAACTGATACAGGAAATTGGGCAAACTGAATTTCAGATTAGGAAACGAAATTTGACAGATTCTTCCATATTTACTGTCCAGGAGGTTCATCTTGGTTGTGTGAGTGACTCACTGTTTCAAGATTTACGCTGGGATACTCAAAGCAGAATTCTACTAGCAGAGTTGAATTTCTCTCCCCCACCCCGCCCTCACCTAAATTTGGTGCTCTGGGATGTTGAAATATCCACATTGCAAAGTCACTCAATCCCTTGTCATCTACTCAGGCTTAAACTGAAGGCTGCTTTAACACGATCGCAGTTTCTCAGGCAGAGGAGAAGCCTAAGTATGCTAAGACTGGCATTACAAGTATTCCCTGAAAAATGTTGTTCTGACAGTTTCTGCCTAAGATTTACTGTGTATTGGGCAGTACAGTACTATGTCATTTAGAATATAACTTAAAACAAAGGCTGCAATCCTTAACATCCTTGCATAAGAGTAAGTTGGACCAAAACCAACAGTTCTGACTTCCAGGTATCGTATTCTACTGGAGCAGGATGTAAATCTAATTTTGGTGTTTTTTTCCTTCCAGAGAGCTTCAAAGAAAATCTTTTTTGCTAGAGCCCAAGGACTGTTGTGCTTCCTTTACTGAGTGATTAGAAAACTTGGTGTTCAGCATTGCAGGCTCAGCCCAAGACATATTGGTGCCTGAGGCAGAAAATCTAAATGGCAGGTGCATGTGCACCTTCCTGCTAAATAGTGTGAGGTAGAATCCAGCTGCTGCGGCTTATGCAGAGGGCTGGCATTCACAACACTGTGTCAGAAGCACTCAGAAGCAGGATGTTGGACTAGACAGGCCTTTGGGCTTCTTGAGCTGGGCTCTACTTATGGAGAAGAACAACAATGAGCCATGGTAACTAAACCAAACTTCCATGTCCAAAGGCAGTCTACCTCTGAACATCAGGCATTAGGAAGAAACTGCAAAGGAGCGCAATTGCCTACTTTATGGGCTCCTTGGGAGTTACCTGATTGGCCATGCTGGGAAGCTGGACCTTTAGTCTGATCTAGCAGGGCTGCTCTTAACCCACTGGGTGTCCTGTCCAGAGCCGAAGGATTCAGACTGAGGCAAGGTGATGTCTTTCTCTCTTTTTATTAAAGTTATGGTTGCATCCAAAGTGGTGTGCTTCATTCACCTGTCTACTCTCTCACTACTTTTCCTAGCTAATCTAACTAAGCAGTCTCTGCAGCGTTTGGAGAAAGATGACTCAGCACTCGTGCCTCGGAAGGCACCGACTTAAGTAGGGAAGGTTTTTGCACGCAAGCGCACCTCTGCCTAAGTTTCACCCTTTGAAAGTCTCTCTTCTTGCGCCTCCTCATGCAGGGTAAGGGGGGGCGACACTCAGATGGCACATCAGGCCAGGTGACAGTGTGGGCTCTGGAAGCTGAACGCTGATTGGCTGGGAAGCGTTTGAAGTGTCCGGTGGGGATTCCTGCACGGCCGTGGGTGGCACAATCGGGGAGTCGCTTCCCAACTGCTCTGGCGTTGGACCCACAGGAGGAGCAAGAACTGCATCCATGGATGTGCTGGGCATGGGAGTTTGAAGACTGCCAGAACCCTCCCCACTCCTCCCCTTTCCTCCCACTTCCCCAGGAACATCATCCTCATCTGACTCCACTCCCCAGTCTAGCTCCCCCTCAGTCTGGGGTACAACACTGGGTCGGTCTTCTCCTGGGCAAGCCACATTGAAATGAATAAATGTGCATAAGAGAACTTCCCTGTGGATTGTGTTCCATGAGCCAGATCTTTCTGTCTGTCAATCTTGATGGCATTCCACATCCACCAGTTGAAGCCAGCAGGTGATAGGGGGCGTTTTGTATAGCTAACAGTAAGAGAGATTTCTTTAACAGGCATGACTGATTATTTTTTTATTTGTATACTGGTTATAGGCCAAAATGGTTAGAAGAGGCTTGCTTAAATTAGCATTGATGGGTCTAGGTGGTTGGTCACTGCTAGCTGCTAAAAGTAGCTTTGTTAGAGTCTGCTGAGAAAAGGACTGTACACAGCAGCGCTTCTAGAGCATGGAGCCAGAAATATGCCTATTGGCACCAAACCATTGGATATAACTTGTGAAAAAGCCTACAATTTGTGTCAGTGAGCTCATCCACACAGGAGCATTACTTCATACTAAAGACACTGTTTTTCCTTCATTTTCTATCTGCACTGTCCACAGTAAGAACTCAATGCCAGCTGCAAATATGGTGTTTTCTATTCACACTGAAGGATCAATCACGCAGATTCCTAATGTCCACGCCCTCCAATTTAACATTTCCACTCCCTCTGGTTACTTGGCAACCAAACATGCTCAGTTTGTTCTACCAGTAAGTTTCATTTAAAAAAAACAACAACCCAGAAGTGTGATCATTTGTATATTCACTGGTGCAATACAGCTGAAATACAAATCTTTGTTTGAGCAGTGTCATGCTTTTGTGCACAAGTTAGGGGGGAAAGAAAAATAAGGCACCATTTGCAGAAACATAAAAAAGGCTTGCAGAACGGGAGAGAGCAACCAGAAATTGCTTCTCAGCCCACAGGAAATAAAATGAATGAAGGGAGGAAGAGGGAGTGGGCGTGGAGAGGGGAACGATTGACACACCCACCTAAAAGCATCGCAGAACAGTGTCTGCGATACAGAGTCAAGATGTTTTTTCCTTCCCTTTTCATATTATCAGAGGATTGGTTAGTATGGATTTACAAGGGGGAAACTGCGTGATAGCTTCTGTTTGTCAGTGATGTCATGTGAACCACGCAAATTTAAAGGAAATGTGAGTAGCACCAAACACACACTAAACCACCATGTAGATGAGTCCAATGACTATTGCCTATAAGAGTTTAGGACTTAGGGAGTCCTGCTCGCTGAGTTTTGCAAGCAGGAAGTTGCTGGGGAAAGGGGTGCACCCGGAAGTCTTAAGCTGTGTGTGTGGGGTGGAGCTGATTCTACTTTAAGGTCTAACACTGTGCTTTGCCATGATCACCTTTGTCTATTTGTACATACACAGATATTACAAAAACACCAGAAAGCAAAGTGGGGAGATGTGGGGCTGACTACAAGTTTTGAACAACACTTTGGGGGAGGGGCTTTCATTCCCCTTCTACTTACAGTGCCGTGACACTGGCAGCTTCTGCTCACACTTTCGTTCTGTGTAGGGCCAAATATGGGTGGAGCAGCTGGGCACCCTTCCCACCGGGAAAAACAAGGGCTCCCTGGGGCCTCTGGGGGGAAGCAGGAGGAAGAGAAGCAACTTGTTTCCCACAGGGGAGCTGCATCAGGTTTGGGTTTCTCCTCTCCCTGATGCCTCCAGTCCACCCTGGGCCCCTTCTGGTCAGTGGAACATTAGCCGGTATCCCCACCAGACCAACCACCAACCCTGCTTAGCCTGGAGGGAAGCTGCAACACAGCATTTGGTAGAAGGGAAGGTTGGTTTGTGGACAATATGTCGCTCAGCTAAAATGCTGTCCAAGTGAGGGGGAGAGGCCTCCGAAGCATGACTCAGATGTTCCTCTGGTTGGGGGTCACAATCACATTCCTGGACCCAGTGGCATCAGCGAGCCAGAAACCCAGACAGAATTGTTGATATTACCTCATTGTTAAAAGGCAGCGGAGGTTAAATTTCTCCTCCCTTCCAAGACCATCTTCCTCTCCAGTCCCGTCAGATGCCAGGACGCTCAACTTTTGTGAGGATGAAATTTGCTGCCTCCCTGCTCTCCCCATTTGCTGACATAAATTAATCCTGCAAAATGCACATTCCGATCCCATTCTGGAAACAGAATGGATCTTTTGATCCAACCTCAGCTATTTATATCCATAAAAGAGACGGATGGACCTGCCGCAAGCGATTTAGTTGCAGCCGCACGGCATCTTTCCATCCTCCTTTCCTCCAGCCACAACATTCAAGGCCTTAAGCAAGGTTCCTGTTTAAAACCTCCTTACCAAAAACAAGGTGAAATCAACCTCAAGGGTGCTTTTGATTGTGGATTTGGCACAGCAGTAGACTTGCAGTGATAGTATCACCTGCACAGTAGTAAAAAATGTCCCCAAATTTCAGCCGCTTGCTGTCATTTCCATATTTCAAAGCAACGCTTAAGATTTAGAAAGATCAGATGAAGTGGCAATTTTCTGGAGTCAGGTATTTGAAGAAATCCAATGGATTGCCCACGAAAGATATACTATCAGTTCCCACCCTGGTGATTTTAAACATCTGGGTTGGTCAAAATTTGAATTGTAAATGCAAAGAACTAATTGGCTACTTGCTAATGGCAGCTAGGGTGACCATCACATGCTTTTGAAAGCACTTTGATACAGCCACAGTGGAAATTTGGTACGAAATTTGGCAAGTCTGGTTTCTGGCTGTGTTAGAGAAGCTAATTCAAAAAAATTGTTTACATAAAGGACTATCAAGAAAGGACACCTTTTATTTGGTCCAGTTTGACTTTATTAAATATATAAATGAGGGAGTAGAGCCCCAAATACACCAGCAAGGAATGCCATTTTATGGGACTCTTAACAACAAAAAGGATCAACATCAGAAATCAGTGACTAGTATTTTGGGAATTCTCTGCCGCACACTATGGGATTTGCAAAGAAAGACTGAATAATCAGACTTTCTTTTACATCATATTTATTTTTACTTACCTTTGTTGTAATTCTGGGGATTTCTCTCATGTTTTTGATGTTGATGATATGTAGCCTCATCTTTTACAAAATGAATTACAATTAATTTTAAAACAAAGAACAAAAATGAGATTTAAAAAAGAGATCCATGCGGTTTTGAAGCAAAAACTGATTCAGGGAAGCCCAAGTGCTCATCTCCTCCTGACAGATGGCTTTCTTTGGGACATTCTACTTTCCCGAGAAAGACAGATTGGAATTTGGCTTGGAGGTAGTATAATGCCCCATACTGTTATTGCCTATGTCAGTTCCTGCATTTCTGTCTATGAAAGTTAAACTGTGATTATGGATGCTTTTTAATGTTGGTTTCAAAGGCTGGTAAGAACAGGAAGCCTGGTTAGCATAAACCACATTTAGGGCAGCCACAGTTAAGGGATGGAGAGCCAGTGTTATACCTATACCAGTCCGTGTGAGTCACTTCCCAGCCAATAGCTTTATTTGGGCACAACAAAAACAGCAGAAGACCCATGCCTTTGTTGTGGGGAATTCCAGACACAGTTCCTTTAAGATGGTGGTAGTTTTATATTCCAAGTATGCAAACTGCAATGTGGTGTCTCTGAGAAAATCCAGTCTCCTTGTCCTGTTCTATCTAAACACGTCAACTGCAGGGGTGTGAGCAGTTTGGACCATAGCCGCATGAATGCCAAAAAGGCATCTATTGGCATCCTACATGTTACTTGGGCCCTGGAGATTTGAACTCGTTCAAAGTGATTAGGTATTCCTTAACCATTTGTTTTGCCCTCCAGGAACCTGAGGGCTCCTCCATGAAGGAGCCCCCAGGAGATCTCCACAGTGCCAGTGACCCTGAAAAGCTGTTGGATCCAGACATTCCCACCTCAGGAGGCCTGGAGGTCTCTCCATGCCAGATCCCTGGCTGGCCCTCAGGTACACCCCCCATCTCTAGAGCAAGAAGAACCGGGAAGCAGCAAGCCAGGCAGGAGCTTCAGGGCCACTGCTGAAGTGGCCAGCTAGCTGCACCTAAAGCTATTCAGAAGAAGGGGGAGTGCAGAGAAACACTTGCCTGGATCAGGGCCTGGCTGAGATCTAGGAAAGGGTGGAGCCTCCAGCTGCCCTTATATAAACTCTGAGTCTGAGCTGCCTTGTTGCTGAGCAACAGCTTCCTGGACCAGGGAAGGGCACAGTTAGTGCAGCTTTGCCACTCCCAGCTCAATCCTGCACCCCTGTCTCGTGGAAGTGGCCCCTCTCCTGCCCCACCCTTTGCTCCAAAGGCGAGAACTGTACATAGCATGAAACAAGCAGCCGAGACAACAATCACACACAGAGAATTTGCAAATAAAATAAAAAGTCAATGTAACTTAGTTACATTTTACCTGCTTTAGCAGAGGCTTGGGTTTCAGAGCATGTGCAGAATTGCATGCAGAAAAGAGGTTCTGACAGTGAGCACCTCCAATCACCTGTTTGGATGGCTCTGAGACCAAAGTACTGGGATGATGCTTCACCTGTTTATGGAAATTTGAAAACACCAAAATTCAGTATTTTTGCAAAGATGGGTTGTTGTTTGGGTCAGTGGTGAGAGAGGCTCCATCTTTGATGCAAATAAGCTAGGCAGCCAATTAGACAACTATTAAGAAGCTGATTCGACCTTCTTAATTATTCTAAACTTAGCTTCAAAAAAGACTAGCCAATTCCAACCAGTTCGGTTATGGTAAAAAAGATACTAAGCTGAGATATGGAAAACAAAAACCAGGATATCTGTCTGTTCAGGAGTTCACCACGGGGGGCGGGGGGGCTGAATCTTAGATGCTTTAGGAGGCACTGTTGATCTACATCAGAATTGTCACATACAGCAATGCAGATCTGTTCTGTAGGGTAGGTGCCTCTTCCAAAAGTACTATCAAAGAGGTCACTCACCTCTTTGCCTTTGTCTCTTCCTCCCTACACCACTGCTGACAAACTCCTGTTGGCTCTCCCTGTTTGCTTGCTCTGTTTGCTTGCTCTCTGAGACCTGGCTGGCTTGTATATCCTCTGGACCAGCTGAGACAGCTCCCTCTGCACTCTTTGCCTTTGTCTCTTCCTCCCTACACCTCCACTGCCAAACTCCAGTTCACTCACTCTCTGAAAGCTAGCTTGCTTGTATATCCTCTGGACCAGCTGAGATAGTTCCCTCTGCTCTGCTCAGTTAGGAGTCAGGAAACAGAATGAAACTCTCCAAGTGTTTGAAAGGTTGTCACAAAGAGAAGGGCCAGGATCTCTTCTCAATCATCCCAAAGTGCCGGACAAGGAATAATGGGCTCAAGTTACAGGAAGCCAGATTTGGTCTGAACATCAGGGAAAATTTCCTGTTAGAGCACTATGACAATGGAACCAATTACCTAGGGAGATGGTTGGCTCTGCAACACTGGAGGCATTCAAGTGGCAGCTGGACAGCAACCGGTCGGGTATGCTTTAAGTTGGATTCCTGCATTTAGCAAGGGGTTGGACTCGATGGCATTATAGGCCCCTTCCAACTCTACAATTCTATGATTCTATAAGTGCACAAGAGCACAGCAGTATTCTTTGAGCATGGCTTTAAACTGTTGATGCCTGGCTAGTGTTGTGAACAGGGATTTGCTAAAGAGGCCAGAGGTCAGGCTGTTGCTCTGTTAATTCCTTGCATCTTCTGTTACTTTGCATGGGAAAAAGCCAGGAGAGGGTTGACCCTGACCCACAGCAGATGTTTTACTCTGGGTTCCTCCCTGGTTTTAAGTGCAACATTCTTCTGGCTGATTAATGCAGCCAGGGCAAATGAAAGCAAGGACCTCATCGCAGAGGTATGGATTAATGTTCAGTTGTAAACAGCCGCCCTTTGAGCTTCCTCTGTCCATCAAGATCAATGGCTTGTTATGATGTCCAGCCCTGAGGCTCCTTTGGGTGAAGAGCTCCCAGTGATTTAGGAAATGGCTTCATCCAAAAGCTGTCAATGGCCTTTTTTGGAGGCCTTCCAGGACACGTGAAAACAAACAGTAGAATTCCTCCTGAGTCATCATCATCATCATGCATTGGGCTCAAGCTATTTGCAATGGCACCTTCCTTTAGAGCGAAACATTAAACAGCAAGTGAGTACAAGAAACCAGAAGAGGAACCCCAAATTACTCATTTTGATTTTTTTTACCTATTTGTAAAAATGTCATACTGCCAACATTACGAAAACTTATCATGGTAGTGAGCAGCATAAAACAATAGACTTTCATAAAACAAATACAAAATACATCAGAAATCAGTAGACCAGATTACTTTATCTATATAATTGGATCACCCCTCAAGGAAAACCTGGAAGAAGAGATAACTTTTAAGCAGGCACCAAAGTGCCAGTGCTGGAGGTGCTTGCCTGATGTTCACAGAAAGTGCATTCCAACAGGCAGACCACACACACACAAAAGGCTGGCCCTGGAGAGCATATGAGGAGTCTGTCTCCTGAGGATCAGAGTGACCAGGCAGGGGGTATGCAAGTAAGCCATTCCTGGAACTGAATGAATGTGAAACATGGCCCCTCTCTTTCTTTATCTGCCTATCAACTACCCAGAGCTGCCCTACTCTTAGGCAGAGTGAGCTGGTTGCCTCAGGTGGCAGATGCTGGGGGTGGCAACAGCCCCATCCCTTAAGCTAGCCTGCTGCTGTCCGGTTAATGGATCATGTTTTCCCAACTAAGGGCTCATCCACACGGCGATCTAGTGTGTGTCTGGTGCTACTTGTACCCCTTTGTAATTCACATGGTTCACATGACGTTGTAGGCAAGTAGAAGCTGTCACATAGTTTTCCCTTTTAAATCTGTATTCTCAATCTGCTGATAATGCAAAAAGGAAAGGAAAAACCATCTCAACTGTGCTGCACTCCCCCTTGTAGGTGCTTTGCTTTGCTTTTTCTTTTTAGTGGGTGGGCTCTCTTAAGCCCCATCACCCAGTCCCTCTCTCTCTGCCACCCGCAAAAACTGCTGCAGCAGCTGCCTACTTTGCCTTTCACTCACTCCCCCCTCTAATCAGTTTCATATAGTTTTGTGTCAATTGTACCCCAATGCTCTCTGCTTGAAGTGTGCAATTGACAAGAACCAATGAAACTGATCAAAAAACCCTTCACTTCTCCATTAGCAATATCATTACTCCAGAGGGAGTAAACATGTAAAATTGGGGGCAGGGCCACAAGGAAACAATGATACAATGATCGTATCTCCCTACATGAACCTGTCTGGGATTTGAGATCTTCAGGTGAGGCCCTTCTTGTGCTCCCCACACCTTCGCAAGTACATATGACGCGGACACGAGATAGGGCCTTTTCAGTGGCCGCCCCTAGGCTATGGAACTCCCTTCCGAGTGAGGCGCGATTAGCTCCCTCCTTGCCATCTTTCCGGCGACAAGTAAAGACTGTTTTATTTCAACGGGCATTTGGGATAAAGAACGACCAAGATTAAATGTCATAGGATTGGTGTATACAGTATATGATTTTATTATTTTAAATTGTCCGCTATTTTTAACGTATGTTTTATGGTTTTTAATTTTTCTCATAGTTTAATTCTATTTTAATTGTATATTTCTGTATGTTTTAATGGTGTTGTTTTTAGTTGTAAGCCGCTCTGAGTCCTATTGGAAAAAGGGCGGGGTAGAAATAAAGTTTATTATTATTATTATTATTATTATTATTATTATTATTATTATTATTATTATTATACTAAACCTTTCCAGAGGAACACCTACTTGTGTGAAAGGAAAACAGTGGATTGGAAACTACCATTGAGCAAGAAATGTGGACCTTGAAAAGCTATTGCGATGGTAAAAGCAGCTCCTTTAGTACAAAGTTAGGCTCCTGTGTGGATAAGCCCATAAATGCTGAACTGTCAGCCTGGTCAAATTCCGTATATCAAATGGAAGAGTGGGGAGTGAGAAGAGAGGAGTCCAGCATGACGCATGGGGCAAGTTGCTGCCTGCTGCTTGCCGCGCCTCATGCAGGGTTGCCAGTCTGCCCACCTGCCTGCAGTCACCACGTCGTAGAGCCTGGTGTGGATGGGTGGGGCACCAATCGACGGAGTGGGGATACTGGGGGATACTGCTGCCGCGACGTTCATTCTGGGGAGTGTTTGCGTGAGCTCTGGGTGCTCTGTTTTGTCGGGGACTTGGCCAGGGTGCTGCCTTGTCCAGCGTCTTGCCTTTCTACAGTGTCCATCTGGCTGACTGACATAAGTCTTAAAATGGTTAAGGAGAGAAGGAAAGCAAAAGCAAACAGAGACACAGTCAAAACCCTAAATGCAATAATACAGTGACTAGTATGCAGGGACAAAGAACTGCCTTGTCTGGCATCTTGCCTGTCTGCAATGTCCATCTGCCTGCTTTTTGGGGGAGCCCACAAGCAATAGTCTTCTCCCAGTGTGGGTTCTGTCCAGGCACCAGTGCTCGGAGTTAGTCTGCCTCTGAACATGCAGTCTTCATATAACAACAGCTGCTATCAGCAGAGACTCTAACATCAATGCTAGAGTGACAAAAACTGTTTCCTTATGCTTTTGTATTGGAATGTTATATTATTAATATTGAAATGTTATGTTATTAATTTGATATGTTTTAATTGATTGATAGCGTGTTTTATGATGTTTTATTCATAGGGTCGCCATAAGTCAGGATCCACTTGAAGGCAGTCCATTTCCATTTTCATGATGACTTTAAATGTGATAATGTTTAGGTAATCAATTTGAGTTATTGTTGGATTGTTATGTTTTGAAATGATTGTTATGTTTTTGAATTGATTGCTATTGATGTCGTCATTTGCATTTTTGTAAGTCACTTTGAGCATATTTATATGGAAAAGTGGCATATAAATTCAAGCAATAAACAAACAAACAAATAAGAGAGAGAGAGAGCACTATCTGGTCCTTGCCTCAGGCAGCAAAATGTCACACCGATCGCTAATTCTCTCCTGGCAAAAGTGAATAAAAATTCATAACATTAAACCTTCATTGACATTTCCCAACTTTAACCTTGAGACCAAACTGGCAGAGAGGTCGCATGGGTTGAATGACAGGGCGTCAGACAAAGGGAAATCAAAATGATTTTAGCTTTTACTAAAGGTTCTTATCAGACAACAGTTATTGTGAAGATATGCTCATGGGGGGCATGTTGAGACAGTATGAATAATTAACCATAAGTACAAATAAAAATAACATTGGAAAACACATCCAGCCTAGACTGTCCTTATCAACAAAGGTACTTTCAGTTCAGTTTCTGAATTCTGGGTCCAGTGCAGCCCTTTCTACTGATTTCAGCTCTTGTTCCTTTCTCGCAACAATATTCTAACTCAGTGGTTTCCATCCTTTATGACTACGGGACCCCCTTTGTAAGCTCAAAAGGTTTTGTGACCCCCTCCTCCACGCTAATTGTAATTTTAGTCTCTGTTAATTGAAAAAATGGTGCGTGGCAAAATCACATCTCCAAATTATCCCTTTCCATAAAAAGTCCAATCAAATTGGCATTCCCCCCTCCCATGCAACAGTCTGAAGATGTACAGTCCTGTCTCCCAACACCAGTGGGTTCCAGTGTTGGGCTAAGATCCAGGTTCAAATCCCCACCCAGCCATGAAGCCCACTGGGTGGCCTTGGGTCAGACACAGTCTCTCAGCCTGACCTATCTCGCAGGGTTGGTGTAAGGATAAAATGGAAAGGGGGGGGACCATGTGCACCACCGTGAGCAACTTGGAGGAAAGGTGGGATACAAATGCAACAATAATTAAATACAGACATACATTCCAGCTGCTGTATGTGGACCCAGCCTCAGCCAACCTGCTGAGCTTTTAAGAAAGCAGCAGCAGCAGCAAGAAGCCGCAGTGTGGTAGTGGTGGGGATGCTAGATTGTGAAGACAAGAGGGTGAACAGACTGAGGAGGGAGGTTACTGCTTTCACCTCTATACCCGACTATCTTCCCTCTTTATGACTTTTGATTTTCAGTCTTGCCTTTTCCTGAGTCGTCCTACATTCGCTGAGCCTCCTTCTTTGCTCTATCTTATGTTTTCTACTGTGATTTTGTTCTTATGTTCAGTTCTGAAGTGGTAGAAATGGAGTGAACTCCTTCAGATGGTGCGTGGCAAAATCACACCTCCAAATGTCCCTTTCCATTAGAAGCTCCCTGCAGACGGAAACCCAGAATCATGAGCTGCATTAGAAACTCCCTGATGTGCAAATATTCTATTTGAAGGGAGGCATTGCTTTCTTTTTTTAATGCAAGGGTCCAATCAAATTGGTATCCCCCTCCCCACCCTCACACATAGTCTGAAGGTGTACAGTCCTGTCTCCCAACATCAGTAGGTTATAGTGTTGGACCGAGATCCAGGTTCAAATCCCCACCCAGCCATGAAGCTCACTGGGTGACTGTGGACCAGACACAGTCTCTCAGCCTGACCTATCTCTGCAATAATAATTAAATAATTAAATACATTTCTGCTGCAGTGCCAGGACCCCATCCTCAGGCAACCTGCTGTGCTTTTTTTTGTTTTTAAATAGTAATCAAGAAGCACCAATGTGGCGGTGATGGGATGCTAGATTGTGCACTGCAGACAACCGGGTGGACAGATGAAGGGGGAGGGTTAATGCTTTTAGGCCTTGGGATGATCATCAGAACTGATGCACTTGGGGAATGAGAGTGGAGCAGAAGACAGATCAACACACACACACACACAAACACACCTGCCCCTCCTGCAAGCATCTGCAGGCGTGCATGCATTTGGGCATGTGGGAGGGGGGGTGCCCTCAATTGCCGCAGCATCTTGAAGAGAGATTGGGGGGGCACAGTGTAGGTGGAAGAAAAGGGGGATGCTGGCACACACACTTAGTCCTGAGCTTCCTCACTGCTCCTTGGTTCTGTCTCGGCCGAAAGCGAGATCTTGGCGGCCTTGCATATAAGAATAATTTTTAAAATGAGATGGCAGCCAACCAGGAGTCAAGAACGGCAGGAAGGAAGGGGGAATGCAGCCTTTCCTTGTAGCCTTGCTTCTTTTTGTTTCACGAAAAGCAATGTAACAATGTCAGCTTCACAAAACTCCATGGTGTCGTAGAAGGCCTCCATTCAAAACTAAAGAGAGGACAAATTCTATGGAAGGCTTTAAACACACCAGTTGCCAGATCAAAGCGTTTCCATTAGCCACACCTGGAGAGGGAGCGGGTTGATCTGCCAATCAGTTGTGAAATCTCTGGAGAGCTGACTTTAAAAAACAACAACACTCAAGCTTCTCCCACCAGGTTTTACAGTAAAAAGGTGCAGGCTATAACTAGAGTTGTGCGCCCCGTTATTGGAAAAAAGAGGTGGAGATGTGCTGGAACCAACAGAACAGCAAGTGTGTTTCTACCCGAAAGATCAGCCCAAGTCATTTTGGACAGTGTGTCTCCAGCTGACAATAGAAAATTCAGAGAGGAAGCCTATAAGACATTGACACAATGAACTATGTACCTGGAGAAATGCTATGAAGTTGAAACATCACTTTAAAAAAAATGTCAGTGCTCCCACTTCACAATGATATGAAATTGGCAGATTTACGGACTCTTGCTATAGCACTCCACATTGAGATTGAGATTGACAAACTGTATGATGGATGACTACTGTTCTATAACAAATAAGGGAAGAGATTGTCTCCAAGGAGCAGAACATAGATCAGAGATGGGTGGAGGTTTTCACACAAAGGCCAGAAGGTAGTGGCAGCCAAATGAAGAAACTGGTCTCTTTCACACTTTCCATTCTTGTGTCTAATGCCTCCTGTGAGAGAGTTTTCAGTTTAATGACACAGCTGTGGACCAACGACAGAAACAAGCTGAGTGATAGTGCTGTGAAGGCCGAGCTGCAGGTGAAACTGAACGTTAATATGACCTGTGTAGAGTTTCTAGACTTCTTAAAAAAGAACCTGGATCAGCTAAAAACAGCATAAGGGAAAGCAAGAAGGGAGGCATCCCAAACGTACCGCAGACTAAAAGAGGGAAAACCCTCAAAGTGCCTAGCCAGCAGACAGCCAAAAATGAAAACAAAAGTAGTTTTATTGCTGCCCGATGTGTTTTGGGTGACAAAGACCCTTTATCAAGGACAATCTGTTAGAAGTCTCACGCTGCTGTCTCGTTGGTGTAGCAAACTAACTGAAAACAGCAAGAGGCCAGCTCAAATATAAACTTAAAAAGCAGGAAACTGAGGACAAGACAACCCTGCCTTCAGGTAAAAACATCACATTACATTTCAAGTATTTTTGTTGTGAGACGTGCTAGTAGGGGATGGACTGCCCAGCAGGACGGGAGCAAGGAGGACTTGGACTGGGACATTCTAGCCGGGGAAGGACCCAGTGGGGGAAGAGAATATGAAAGGGCCCCGACTCCAGACATTGACGGGTCACCTCCAGCAGTCCCAGACACCCCCCCTGGAGAGTCCACCAGACCAGTCACTCACTCCTCTGCCCAATGAGGTGCCTCTCCCAGCACCCACGCCACCACTGGACAGCTCTCCCCTGCCAAGCGGGAGGATGGGACAGAGACCGAGGCCCCGCCTTCGCCCCAGTCCAGGAGGTGAATGCGGCAGGAGATTCAACAATCCCAGCTCAAGAGGAACCTGCACTTACACACATGCCTCCAGCAATCACTCGGGGTACATACGAGCAGGGTGCCTGCCCAACCCTACTTAAACTGTGCGAAGGGGAAGGGTCAATTGCTGAGTCAACATCTTATTGCTGCCAAGTTGTGCCTAGTTAGTTAGAGGGGGATGCTGAGTTCTGAGTAAGTTGTAGGTAGATTCATGAAGCGCCCTGAACTGAAACTTTCTCTTACTTCAATAAAAGAAAAAACTACAGCTGAGTCTCAGTTCTTCTGGTTCAGCAGGGCAATTTTAATGTGATGGTGTCATGCTGGCCACCTAAGCTGCAGAGTGGGAGGACAAAACAAGCTTAAGAGGATGACAAACAGGACTGTCCCAGGGTTTACTGGTTTTTAAAAAATATATAGTCTTTATATTTTAAAGGTTTTTTTGTATTTTTACAGAATGACAACAAAATGGCATGCAGAAAGAAACCAGCACACTGAGAGAAGGAAACAAAAAAAGGAACAAAAATAATATAAATAAATTAAATAAAAGGGGTGTGCTGTCTGGCGTCTAAAGGTCTGGTTTTCCAAGTTTGGGTTTAAACAGTAAAGGTGAATTAAAGAGATGAATTTGGGTCTGTGAATTTAGACAAATAAAGCAACTTATAAAAATTCAATCGCAGCTTGAAAAAAAATCTTCAGGAATTTCCTCAGCCAGAGTTGGCAACCCTACCAGAGACATTTGTGCGTCTGTGTAGTCCGAATGCACTACCACACCCTTTCTTTGGCTTCCTCTCCAAAGCAGTAAAATGCCACTTGGAGAAGGCAGACCTGCAGCTGGAGCAGGCACAATTAACAGCCACCCGGCCCTGCCTAAGTCAACAAGGTCACAATAACCAATGTTCCTTTCTTATCTGATGAGCTACCAGCAAAGGAAGAGTAGAGAGATGTAATGCAGAACACACACATACAGAGGAATTGGTGTCATAACTCAGGATCCCTTCCCTTGCTGACCCTTCCCACCCTCAGTTAACTTTTCACAGCTGAGGGACACCCATGTGTTGTTCTGCTAAGTGTGAATTGATGGGTGCTGATTAATGGAAAATCAAGGTCAGGCAGGAAACCGGCTGCTTCTCACTCCTACCTGCAGGCATGTGACCACAGAGCACCTGCTTGGCCTGCAGAAGGTCCTCCCAGGTTTGGGCTTTGGCAACCCCAAGGTTGGTTTGTTTAAAAGGTAGATCCTCTGTGGCAAGGACCTTTCTCTGCCATGCCTCCAGACTCTCACTATTTTGTGGGAGGGATTTAACTTCCATACGCTTTGTGCAAGCAAATCAGGGCAAATGCTCAGTAAACAGGATGTCTGGAACACCCCATCCCATTCTTCCCCTAGAGCTGCTGCTGCTGCTGCCTGCCAGACTAGGCAGTCCTGGGCTAAAAAGGCCACTGGTTGGTCTCAGTATAAAACAGATTACAGTAGGGCCCTGCTTTACAGCACTTAGCTTTACAACGTCCCGCTAATGCAGTGGTTGTCAATTGCAGAAAGGCCCCACTCCTACGGCACTTGTTCCGTTTTTTGGCCGTTGGGTGCCATTTTGGTCAATGTTAGTCAATGGGTTCCGCTTTACAGCAGGGGTCCGGAACATAACCCACCGTATGAGTGGGGCCCTACTGTATAATATCCAGGGTGTTCCCAAGCTGGGCTTAGTAATGCAAAGAGGCCATTCAGATATCACAAAAATGTCACTGGCAACGGGGTTTTTTTTTTTAAATACCGTATTTTTCTCCAGAAGGGGTAAATCTAGATTAAAATAGGACATGGGGAGAGGGGAAGAGACAGAATACAGGCTGGTATTTTGATGCACATGATGAAAGCTGCCAAAAAAAACCCCTTACCTGCATGAGCAGCACCCATCCCACAGGAGGCATCCAGAGTTCAACCTGAATGTGATGAGCAGGAGAGGGAGGAAAGTTCCAATTTGTCAAGACATTCATTGGCAAGAGAAGGCAGGTTTTTGCAGGGAAGCTGCCTGTGGCTGTACCTCTGTGTGTGTGCGCGTGTGGACATTGGCATGCTTGCTTGCTTCCTATCTGCTCAGCCTGTACCCTTGCAAGCAAACTTACTGTCTCTAGAGCACTATTGTGCTCTTCCACTTCTCCTGTTCACTGCAGCGTTGCTTGCACAAGAAGGACTCCCCCAGGGATTGTGCCCCACAAGTCTGGTCTTTTTGTTTCCCACTCCCCACCAGTCAGTCAGCATTCTGTGGCTGCAGAGCCCACTCTGTCCCCACTGAGTTGTTCTGGGTTGCCCCCTCTTCGGGGGTTTTCCTTTCCCTATATATATTACTTCTGCAAACCTTGAGGTTTCCCCAAGCCTGCTAACAACCCCCTCTTGTGGGTGGGTATTAACAGGGCTGGCACCAGAGGGTGGCCAGGTGGGGCCCCTCCTGAGGGTGGGCAGGAGGAGCTCCCATTCTGTGATCTGCAGCAGCATCGGGTCCTGCAGTCCAACCCTGCCGCGGTTCACAGAGAGGGAGCTCCCAGGAACCTCCCTCACTACAGACAACCCGGGCTTCAATAAGCCCGCATGCACATCCCACCTACCTTTCCCACCAATATGATCGCAGTGTGTGCTGTGCGCGCATGCCTGGCATCACCCAAGATGGCAGCACGGGCTTCCCTAAGGGGCTGATGCCCCCAACACCATCTTCATTAATGGAGTGCGCACGTCATTCACACGACACAAGAGGCAGGTGGGGCTTGCCGGCAGGCTTATTAGCCCCACACCGCCTGTATGGGGGGACTTGGGGCTATGGCGCTGCAAGCCCAGGGCAGGATGGTGCCCAAGGGCCCACTCATGCCTGTCACTGGCCCTGGGTAATAGGGCCATTAAGTCTCAGAGGCCCTTCCTCAGACAACTACAAGGTATACCAAACCTTTTTTTCTATAATGTAATATAAACTTTCTCCTCTTTATTCATTGTTGTAACACAGCCTTCCCATGTTTGATGCCCTCCAGATGTTTTGGACTACATCATATGGCTGTGGTGGCTAAGGCTGATGGGAATTGTAGTCCAAAACATCTGGAGAGCACCAGGTTGTGAAAGGCTGCAGTAACAAATGCTTCACATTTGGTTAAAAAAAACCCAACACTGTAAGCCGCCTTGGGTTTCATGAAAAAAGAAAGGCGGGGTATAAATGTAATAAATAAATAGATAAGCATCAGGATCCAGAATACTAAGGGTCACCTGAGCCCCTTCTATCCCAGCCTGACCACTGAGATCATCTGGAGGAGCTCCCCATGTTACAGAAGCCACAACTGGCCTCAACCAGAAGTCGGGCATTTCGTGTTGCCAGCCCCATGCTGTGGAACACACTTCCAGGAGAGATTCAGCAGGCATCCTCACATTTGACTTTCAGGCATCTCTTGAAGACTTTGTTGTGCCCACAGGCCTAAGCAGCTGTTTAAAATGTTTTTTGAGTAGCTACTCATTTTAATGATTGTTTCGTATAAATATTTTTATGTCTCTGTACACCACCCTGATGTTTCGCGAGAAGGCTGTATAGAAATACTTCTATAAACAAACAAAGATTCCACAAAGGAAACCACTTCTCATCTTTAGCCATGTTATTCTTTGTATTTTCAAAGTATACCATAAGCATTTTATTTTAACACACTTGGAGGTTAATCCCCCGGATTTGATCCCCGTGCATTATCAAGAGGCTTAAACAAATGCCATCCATGACTACAGATATAGTTAGCAATGCTCCACTGTCATAAATACTTTCTGAGTACCTCTCCATCTGCTGGGGCTTTCTTCTGTGATAATTAAAAGTAATGACAGCTGGTGTTACTTATCACTACCTTGGCTTGAGTCTCGTGGCGGTGTGCTGAAAGTGGGTGGCAGGGAGGCACCCTTTCCTTCTTTGCCATGTTTTTAGTTTTTCTTTCAGAAGTGACTGCAACAATTGGCGCTCCATATCCTTGCCAGACGTTTGGTTTCAATAAATAGTCAGGACTGGTTTACAGGGAGCCAGGCTCAGCTCCAGGCATTCTGTGAGTAGCAACCACTTGGGGTTACAAAAGCATTCCTGATAAGATGCATCCTTGTTGGGGGATACTCAATAAAGCCCACTTCGCTCTGAGTGAATTGTGGCCTGCACACAAAAGGCCATCTGGGCACAAAAAAAAAGGCTCAGAATTTATGATGGGAAAGCTGGATGTCTTAGATCGGGGCCCCTTCCTGTCTGGTTCTTTGCAGCCCTTTGCTGCGGGTAGGCAGGGTCAGCCCAGTCCAAGATGTTCTGTTGCTCGAGGCAAAGGACAAGATGACATCCCTTCTGTTCCATGTGCAGAAGACGATGGGACTGGCTGTTGAATCTGACTTCAACAATGTCAATAGGACACATTTCACCAGCACACCTGAGGGCAGCAGGCTGGCCTGGGGGGTGCATGACCTGTGTAGCACACACCGGTTTGTCTCTCCAATAGCCAGGGACTCAGGAGGAATGTTGGAGGGCTGCCACTGCTGCCCCCCACAGCATCTGCCACCTGAGGTAATTGCCTCATTTTGTCTAATGGTAGGGCTGGCCATGTGTATAGGCCTTTCTTGGGACGGCCATAGCTTGTAACTGCCATTCCTGTACGCTCTTCCACCTGCCTGTGTTTGCCAGGGTCTGCCCATATCTCTTGGTTCCTGTTCCTATTTATTTATTTATTTATTTATTGGATTTCTTATTCGCCCATCTGGCTGGCTAACCAGTCACTCTGGGTGACGTTCCTAGCAAATCACTCTCCCTCAGTATTCATAACTTTTTGGTGGTGCCTGTTAAGATGTTAGGGTGACTTATTGCAAGCATCCTCATTCTTCAGGGATCATTTTCATGAATCCATTGACACAGGATATGTAACGGGGGGGGGAACAACACATGATTCTACATCCATTCACCACTGCTTCTTTCTCTGTTGCCTCCCCTGTATCTGATTTGGATTGTAAGGTCCTTGGGGCAGGGACCAATCCTCTTATAATTGGTAAAACAGCAGGTAAATTGAACTCTTATATAAAAAATAGGGAAAGATCTATGAGTTTAGGTTCTCTGTTTCTCATTTTTCCAATATGAAATTCATTTTTCCATGTTTCTGCAGGAATTCGCGGTTTTTTAAAAAAAATCCTCATGAAAATTCTTCCACATTTTAGTGCAAACTTCTCCTAATAAACATATTTTGGTATGCAGTTTTGATTAATGTACACCTTTTTGCAAGCAATTTCTTCCAAAATGCATTTTTGTATGTTATTTTCACTAAAATATTCATTTTTATGCACACTTTCCCCTGTATATTCCTTTTTTAAAAAACATTGGTTGGTTGCAGAACTGCATAGCAAAATTCAGATGTTTGATTTTCAAAGGATGACTGTGGGCTCAACTACACTGTGGTTTACTGTGTGTTTGGTGCTACTCACATCTCTTTTAAATTTGCATCGTTCACATGACGTTACCGGCAAACAGAAGCTATCACAGTTTTCCCCCTGTAAATCCGTAGTAACCCAATCCACTGGTAATATGAAAAGGGGAGAAAAATATGTGTGGGCTTTCCTTCCCTCCTCCATGTAGGCACTTTGCTACAATGCTTTTATGTGGGTGTGTCAATTGTTCCCTCTCCATGACCACTATTTCCTCCTTTCATTTTGTTTCCTGTGGGCTGATAAGCAACTTCCAGCTGCTCTCCTCTGTTCTGCTGGCCTTTTTTCTGTGGCTGAAAATGGTGCCTTTCTTTTCTTTCCCCCCTAAATTGTGTGCAAAAGCAAAACACTGCTCAAACAAAGATTTGTATTTCAGCTGTATCGTATCAACCATAGGCATGGAAAACACAAATATTCGCACTTCTGGATTTATTTATTTTTAAAGGAACCTACTGCAGCTGGTAGAACAGACTGAGCATGCTCGGTCACCTAGAAACCAGAGGGAGTGGAACTGTATAATTAGAGGCAGGGCCACAAGGAAACAGCGATACTAATCCTTCCCAGAGGAATAATAATAATAATAAACTTTTATTTATTAGTCGCCCATCTGTCCGACTTAACGGACACTCTGGGCGATGTACACAATATAAAATACAATATCCACATATACATAACAGGAATGCCTACTTGTGTGAATGGGTAAAAGCAATTGACAGCTAACATTGAGCAGGAACTGCAGATGGTGCAAATCAATAACAAAGGTAAATGCAGTGTATGTCCTACAAAGAAATGCTCCGATGTAGATGAGCCCTGTGTTTCGGATCTCTTATTGTTTCAGAACATGCAAATTTGATAGATTTAAATGAGAACTGAATCCATTTCTCTCCCATCCTTAATCAAGAATAACATTAATTATGAAACCAATCACTGTTACACCTGTTCAGGTTTTCTTCAATGAGGTTTCCAAGAATTTGCTATCAATTGTGGGGGAATGGTAGGATATGAGTGATATCTAGCTCAGAGCAGACCCTTTGAAATTAATGGACAAGTTGTTGATTCTGCAGGCTTACTCTAATATTGGTTACCACCCTAATGTAATCATGGATATAATCATCCCATTGTTCACAGAATATTTTTTACTCGTGCTCGCCTACACCATATGTGTCCTACTAAGCACAGCAGAGACTTGAAAGAGGAGAGAGAGAAATGGATTCACTTGAACCTCCCTCAGCATTGAAAGAATGTCTCGGGGGGGCACACTGAATAGATCATCTTTCTGGGAATGCACACACCAACCACACACTCCATCTACTACGTATCTCTGGCTGTCTGAAGGGGCTCTATGGGCATACAGACAAGGGCATACAGTGCTCCTCTCTATGTACAAGGGGGGATACGGGCCAAAAAGAACATAAGAAGAGCCTGGCTGTTGGATCAGGCCAATGGGGCCATCTAATCTAGCATCCTGTTCTCACAGTGGCCAACCAGATGCCCCAATGGGAAAAGGCCCCCGAACAGGACCTGAGTGCAGCAGCACCAGACCTCTCTACTTGTGATTCCCAGCAACTGGCAACTGTCAGGTCCCCAGCTGGGGGTGTCCTCATCAGGAGAAGATCAGGAGGCTCTGGTCTTGGACCGCATCCATCTGAGGGTGAGGAGCCAGAGTCCTCTGATGAAGCCAAGGAAGGACCTTTGGCAGCCAACATCGAGGCTGACCGGGTCCCAAGCCCAAAGGAGAGGCATTAATTCTAGCTGGAGACCTGGCCCCTCCAGAGGAGTGCCCGACTGCAGGCCCAGACTCCTTGGCTGCCAGTGATTCATAGGAGCCGGCTGAGGTTTGGGGTGTGGTCCCAGCAGCTCCAGCATAAAAAAACCTTCAGGGCTTGGCTGGGAGAGCTGCTGGAGCAACGTCTATATGCCAGCTCACTAGAGCAAAATCCCTTGCCAAGATCAGATCCATGTGGTGTGTGCAAGTTGATTGGCACCTCTGACCTCTGATGGAGGAACAAGGCAAGGTCAGTTAGAGTTTGTGTTTGGATCCTGTGTGCTCTTCTTGGGCTGGCGCTGAGAGGAGAGGATTAAGAGATTGCCTTTAGCTCTCTGTGTGAGAGGTCTGCTGCTGGCTGCAGCCTTGAAAAGAATGCTTGTCATGCCCAATGTCGGATGTCGAGAATTCACTGCATCTCTAAGCCTGCCTGTTGCAGCTCAGCCGTCCAAAAAGACTTGTCAAGCCAGAAGGAGGAGCTGACTATCCAGTTATCTGCCAGCTTATTCAGATACAGGAGACTTAGGTGGCCATGATGGTTAATGGAGGGAGGAGAGAATCCAAAAGCAGTTGGCTTTATGAGGGCCGGCTAAAGCAGGGGATGGGAAACCAGCAGCCCTCCAGATACTGCTGGACTCCAACTCCTATCAGTCCTAGCCAGGAGGAGCAATGGCCAGGGATGATGATGAGAGTTGGGAGTCCATCAGCATCTGGAGAGCCAGAAGTTCCCCATCCATCAACACAAGTGATGCAAAATAATGTGGAAGCTTTCAAGCTCTTCATTACCATAGGGCACTGTGAAGCAGCTGCTCCAGGGGCAGAAGCTAGTTGACATTATGTGTGATGGAGTTGGAAATTGATAGATCTGATTCGCGGCCCCAATCTATTGGGGGAAGTCTCCTACACAAGCCCCGCTGATATAAAATTCATGGAGAACACATCTATCGCCTCCTATTATGAATGACAGCTAAAAGGAACCCCCATGGAGAGGAGCAGTGTGCCTCTGAATACCAGGCACTGGAGAGAAACAGTAGGGGCAGCAAAGAGAATCCTGGGCCACATGGATCCTTCATCTGATTCAGCAACCAAAGTGTATGTGCTTATGGAGAGCACCCTGTGTTAATTATTGTGGTTTGTCGGGTGGTACCATTTTGTTTTTTTCCCCTGGTCAGTTTCGCCTTAAAGCAAAGGCAGAGGCTTGAAAGTTTATCCTTAACAAAGAAAAGCTCGTCAGTTTCACCTTTAAAAAAGCCTTCATTAAAAGGAGCTTTGTTCCTGGGGGATTCCATAACTGAGGTATTACTGTATATAACATGCATTATATTAGGGGAAATTGCTTACAAAAATGTGTATATTAACAGAAATAAACACTAAAATAATGACAAACTTTGTGTGGGCAGTCGCAAACTGATGCAGAAATGTGGCCAACTGAACTTAAGAATGGAACAAGGAGAAACTGAGAGAAACCAAAATTGGCCGATTCATCCATCCTTACATGAAATAAGATTATTTTGATTCTCACCCCAAAGTCTCTTTAAACTGTTTTTAGCTAAATAAGTGAAAGGACTATTTCATAATCAGGTACATAAATATATAATGTGTAAAAATTGTAGGTTGCTCTGGTAGTCTTTGGGGGGGGGATGCCAAAGCAGCAATAGTATTGAACTATTTTGTGTTTAATATATTTAAAGTATGATGTCCCAAATCCAAACAATGCATAGCTCAAGTGACCAACCCATTTGAAAGATTCTGCAGGAAAGTTCCAAGACGAAGGCAGTTTCTCCTCCAGTCCTTTCTTCTTTTATGGTGGCTGATCTGTCCATTTGTGTTGCAAATTCCTAATCCTGAGCAGAAACCACAGCAAACTCTGGTTCTGAAATACTGATTTGGCAAGAGCCACCTTTGACAAGAGGGCCCCAAAATGTTTTAAAGCACAAAACTGGGCTGGGTATGACCTCAGGACGGAGAGGCTCTGCCGGTTTTGAGACCCTACTGTTCTTGGTTATTTTCAGAGGGAGAAAAATGTAGAATGTTATAGCAACAATAGATCACATTTACTTTTTCTCCTCCTGCCCTAACCCCTTCTTTGTTGTCATTTTTGCTGGTATTTATTGCATCAACGTTTTTCCAGGGTGCCCTTGACCTCTCACCCTGCTGTTCCCCAGTGGACGGTTCTTATCTTCAGAATGCAATTAAACACTCTTTTCCTTGGTAAGAATGGAATGAAGGAGGCATAAATTTGATACACAACCCAAAAAGCAACTAACAAGAAACATTACAGATTCATATGTGGAGAACAGTCTGAGCTCTGGGCCAAATTCTTCACTTGAACAATAAACTTTGCTTTGAAAATGATGATGTAAACTATTATGACAATTGCTGCGCTACCCTAATGTGTACTTGGCAATGGGCAGGCTCGAAGTGCCATCAGAGCATGGATTCATGTGCTGCAATGTGCATAGTGAGCACCAGTGCAAAAATAAGTACCTGACACAAGAACTCAACATTCAGCATGAAACCTCCTTAGGCCTGAAGACATGTACATTTAAAGCACTACCTCTGGGAACTGTAGTGGTGTGAGGGGAGTAGGGGTCTGCCTTGCTTGGTCCAGCCAGGCCCCATCGTGGTCTGGGCCTATCATCCACAGGGGGGCTCAAATTTAAACTTCTGACATGAATTTGCACCGAAAAAAAGCTAGAAAAGTACTTGTTAAATAAAATATTGCATTGTAGTTTTTGTGTTAAACATGTCTATTATTATTATTATTTATTTATTTATTTATACCCTGCCTTTCGGCCGAAGGCCCTCAAGGCGGCTTACAGAAGACACAAATATCAAAATGCAATATATAATATAAGAATACATCAATAAAACAATAAATCAATACAATAAAGCAATATTTATTTATTAAATGTAAAGATTTAAAATATTTCACAACTGTTAAAATACTGGGAGCCTCAAAAAATGCAAGTGGCCTGGGCTCAACCTCTGAGAGGGCCTGGGCCCAGCCTCACTACATAAGCACAGAAAAACAACCATCTTACCCAGACTGTCTCTTCATAAATGTGACTGAGAAGCAGAAAGCACAGAATTTTACAATAGCGGGCTGGATGGTAGCTTGTGGTAGGGTTGCCAGATCCTGTGTCTTTAGGAGAAGAGAAAGTCAGCCAAGGGCAGGTGTTCTTGCAACACTGTAATGAGAAAAACCACAAGGTGGAATTCTCCCTTCCTCCTGCACAACTTTTAAAGATACAAAAGACCTCTTGGAGGCTGGGCCTGGCAACCAAGAGGTCTTCTGTATCTTTACAAGTTGTGCAGGGGGAAAGGAGAATTCCACTTTGTGGTTTTTCCCGTTACAGTGTTGCAAGAACACCTGCACTTGGCTGACTTTCTCTTCTCCTAAAGATACAGGATCAGTCTCAGGCCCTGAGGCTGGCAACCCTAGTTTGTGGGCAGAAGAGAGACTAAAGCCATTTTCATGAGATGAGAAACTTAAATGAATGTAGGCTTTTAAAGCTCAGACTGGAGGGCGAGAATCCAGAACAACAACAGAGTTCCCCCCACGACCTGGATCCTCCATTGACTGTTCCCCAATCCTCTGACCTCAAAGGGCAGGATGGGGAAGGCAAAGGGTCCCAGAAGGGCACCCTTATGGGCCAGTCCTCCTGGAGGTCGAGAGAGGCCTGGGCCCCTTCCATTTTGTGAGGCTCCTGGTACATTAAAAAATGAAGAAATGCCAAAACAGGGTTACAGAAATTGAATTTGAGGCCCTCTATGAATGTGAGGCCAGGGCCAACTGGCCCTCCTTGCCCCCCCCCATAATAGGCCCTGCTTATGAGGAACTCCTGAGTCAGCCAGTTCTATTATATCATTATGAACAGTAGTTCTCACCTACGTTTCCTTTGTCAAGCAGAATAGCAGTTTGCTCAGTAATCTGGTGGTGGATGGGCCACTGATCGTGACATAGGCAAATGAGGACTGATCCCCGCCCCAGTCTGCGCACACAAGAGCTTGAAAGCCTCCATAAAGTAACAGATCAACTGGTTTGCCTTGCAACAGGAGGCATTGCTTAAAAATGGATGGCAAATCCTTAATCACAAAATCCAGAGAAAAACATGAACAGCATCTAAATCTGCATTTTGTTCTCCCCAAATATAAACCAGGGTCAAGCAAAATTGAAAGGGCACTGACTGGGGGGGAATTTTGAGTTCAAGGGGGGGATTTCATGAGGGTGGGGGGTTATCCACCCCCACTTGGTATGTTAAAAAATACCCTGGTTGGCGAGTCTTTTTTCCTGACTCAGTATTGTCTGCAGTGAGTGACAGTAGCTCTCCAGAGTTCCAGAAAGGCGTCTGGAGACACCAGGGTTTGCACCTCATGCCTTCCTCCTGCAAAATATGTGCTGCCCTGCAGCTGAGCTGCAGCGGGCAGCCCTTTCCCTTCTCTTGTTCTGATTCCCAGCTCGTTCTTTGGTTCTGACCCCTGGCATGACTTTTGGGATCTGATCCCTCTGCTCTGACTGGCTCCTACTCAAACAATTTGGCTCTGAAATCTTGCAACAAAACTGCTGGGCTCCTCCTGACCTCAGCTCTCATGACTCTGGTTCTGGTTGCTGTGTTCAGGTTGTCTACTTGGCTGCAGCTTAAGGCATGCCTGAGGTCTCAGCTCTGAGTCTCCTTAGACACTTCAACTGGGACCTCCTTTCCTGGCAGGCAACTGACTTTGTCTCAGCATTCCACCCAACTCTGGTCCCAATCCTGCCAGCACTCACATCTCTGCTCCAGTGTGTTCAGGTACTGGGGTGGGCAGCAGAGCACCAGCTTTGCATGCAAAAAGTCCCAGGTTCAGTCCTCGGCATCTGCAGGATAGTCTGGGGAAAGACTCTCATCTGAACTCTTGGAGAGTGTCTCCCAGTCAGCGTTGACAATACTGAGCTAGATAGATGAATGGTCTGAAATTGGTATAAAATTCCTGTGTACCTATAGCTCAGCACTGGCAGAAAGTCAGCTTAGATCAGGTTGGTGTCATCCATGTACCTAAAAAAACAAAACAGTTGTTTGAACGGATTCCTAGAATCATTTTGGCTAACGTCTAGTGTACAGAATAAGGTCCATTGTCTGCTCTGTTCATTGTCCTGCTAGACCAATGTATGCCAAAATAGATGGTGATGATGAAACATGAGCATCTCTCTGGCTCTTAGTTATGCTGAAGCTATGCCCTCCTTGTGCCAGCTTTCTATTCTATTTGATTAGTGATTCCTGCAGTTCCCTGAAGGGCTGGAATGGGGGTAGGGAGCGGCAGCAAGATGTTAAACATTTTGACACACAATGACTGAGCTCATTAACTGCATTCCCCCTTGCGCTGCTGCATAGCTGCTATTTTGATAGCCATTGTGAGAGCATCACCGATGAGATGGCGGAAAGGTTTTTTAAAAAGAAAAAAATACCCCATTACTCCAATCTGGAAACTCAAAATATGTAAACTGCTCTTTCCACTTAAAATAAATACACTGTAGGAATAGTATACAGCATACATCATCATAATCATCATGGTTAGGTATGATGCATGCTCTACAACAAAGAATTCTGAATGACTTCAACTGGACAAAGCAAATGCTGCAATTGCCCAAGCAAAATTCTGCTGATGACACGCAGCTCTACTTCTCCTTTTCATCTTCTTCAGGTGAGGCTGTCGATTTGCTGAACCGTTGCCTGGCCGCGACAATGGACTGGATGAGAGTTAACAAACTGAAGCTCAATCCAGACAAGACTGAGATGCTGTTGGTGGACGGGTTCTCTGATCGGATGGTGGATATATACCCTGTCCTGGACGGGGTTACACTCCCCCTAAAGGACCGGGTTCGTAGTCTGGGAGTCTTTTTAGACTCTTCCCTCTCACTTGAGGCTCAAGTAGCCTCGGTGGTTAGGAATGCGTTTTACCAACTTCAGTTGGTAGCCCAGCTACATCCCTATTTGAGTAAAGAGGACCTTACATCAGTGGTACATGCTCTGGTAACCTCACGTTTGGATTACTGTAATGCGCTTTATGTAGGGCTACCTTTGAAGACAGTTTGGAAGCTACAACTAGTGCAAAATGCGGCGGCCAGATTACTGACAAGGACCAAGCGGTCCGAGCATATAACACCTGTTCTGGCCAGCTTGCACTGGTTGCCAATATGTTTCCGGGCTAGATTCAAAGTGTTGGTATTAACCTATAAAGCCTTATATGGTGCGGGACCACGATACCTTGCGGAACGCCTCTTCCGATATGAACCGGCCCGTGCACTACGTTCTGCTACGAAGGCCCTCCTCCGGGTTCCAACTCACAGGGAGGCCCGGAGGGTGATGACAAGATCTAGGGCCTTCTCAGTGGTGGCCCCCGAACTATGGAACAGGCTCCCCGAGGAAGTACGCCTGGCGCCGACTCTGCTCTCCTTCCGGCGCCAGGTCAAAACCTTCCTATTCTCTGAAGCATTTTAAGTTACACTGATTTACTTTTTAAAATGTTTATTGTATTGGATTGATGATTGTATTTTAGTATTATTTTGTTATTCATTGTATTTTTATGCTATTTTATGTTCACCGCCCAGAGAGCTATTGCTAGTCGGGCGGTATATAAATTTAATAAATAAATAAATAAATAAATAAATAAATAAAATTAATAAACTGAGAACAGAATGAAATGATTCCCATGTTTTAAAAATGTTAAAGCATTATGCACAGTGTGCAGCAGTAATGTAGTTGCAGAGCAGAGCTCCAGAACTTTTTTTAGAACATGAGCAATTACATCATCTGCCAGAGAACCAGGGTGCATGGACTCTCTTTGCTCTGGCAAGTAAAGGAGGTGATAATGAGGCTTTCGCATTTGTTTTGTGACAGGTTAGCATAGGCAAAGTCTACACAGAGGCTGGATACTTTTTCCCTTTTCTTTAATAGAGTTCCTACTTCAGATAAGCAGTTTAAATGGTAATTTGAGTGCACCTTCTGTAAATCCCAACTCTGTCTGGAGACATATTTGGACATCTATATATGTACACTAAATGGATATATAGATGTTTAAATGTTTTGTTAATGTGGGCTGTTCTTTCCCTCTCTTCTTTGTTTCTCTCTTTTTCCTTTTTTTTCTTACTGAAATTGCAATTAAAAATCAATTTAAAATTAAAAAACAAAAACCAGCAAAAAGTCTGTGCTCTTGCAAACACTCTCCCCCACTTCCTCTTTTTGGCTCTAAGGGATTTTCAAGACTACGACTAATTCTCTTTGAAAAGCAAAGCTGTGCCTGTTCTTTCTTTCTTTTTCTCAGGGCTGGGGGGAGAGAGAGGCTGCTGTGAGGAGGCAAAAGAGAAGTGGCCAGAGGGGGTGGTGCCCACAGCACTCACTCAAAACTCCAAATGTGCCCACAGGCTTCAAAGATTGGCAATCCCTGCAGTAATGGTTCATCTCCAACATTAAAAAGATTCCCTTATAGGACAAGATCCTAACTTGAGGATGATGGGGCCATCAAAGCAAATGACAACACAATTTGTGTGATGGATTGATTAATGAACAGGAACTAATCCTTTTGGTCCTGCTCTAACTTCAGTGTAGTCACCTTTTAATAGCTCTTCTGTGGGTGAGCCATAATGACTGTGGTGTTCATAAAAATTTTACAGGTCCAGCTATTAACAATAAATGTTGACAGGTCACACTTCAGCCTTCTACTGAGGAAGGGCTTTGGCAGAAGCCTTGTTTTTCTGCAGCTGCCATCCAGTAAGGAAAGACTAAACAAAACAGAATTTATTCCAATACATAAAAACTAAATTATGCACATGTGTTAAAACATGCGTTTTAAGCACATGATATCTACATGGCATATGGCCTTAAAGTGCAAGCAGTCTGACTGAATTGTGCTCTAAATCTGGTCATATTATGGAATTATGGAATTTTCTCCCTGATGAGGTACGCCTGGCGCCAACATTGTTATCTTTTCGGTGCCAGGTAAAAACCTTCCTCTTCTCCCAGACATTTTAATATTTTAATATTTAATATTTAATATTTAATCAATTTAATACTTTTTAAATATTTAATATTTTAGTGTTGAGTTTTGTAGCTGCTTATGTGTTTAATTATGTTTAGGTTTCTAGTATAATTACTTTATTTTAAGTTGTTTAATATATATTTTAATTGTATATTGGATGTTTATGTTGTGAACCGCCCAGAGAGCTTCGGCTATGGGGCAGTATATAAATCTAATTAATAAATAATAATAAAATAAATATTAGCATTCTAGAACAAATAGCCATACTTATCATATTGATGAGCCAGGGTTATGAGCCTCGGTCTTGAAATTGGGGGACCAGGATTTAAATCTCTGCTCAGCCATGAAGCTCACTGGCTAACCTTGAGCCAATCACTGCCTCACCTACCTCACAGGGTTGTTATAAGGATAAATGAGGGAGGGGGAGAGCCACCTTGAGCTCCTTGGAGGAAAGGTAGGATGTAAATGTAATAATAGATTAAACCAACTAACCAAGGTAGACTTGAGTTCCAAAATGACCATATGCCTTTGAGAGACAAAAGCAAATCCCAAAGTAAATTTGGCTACATCTGGAATGCAGTGGTAGGAATTTGGGGAGGAGGTTGCCTTTTTATGGTGTGAGGAGAAACAACTCGAGACTGGAGTGTGTGAGTGTGAGTATGCGTGTGAGGAACAGGCAGATACTCTGACAGTGCTAGTCTATAAGGCAAGCAGCATGCATTAGTGGTCCCCCACATACACCCCCAAAAGCTGCAAAAGCTCAGGCTTCTCGCTCCTTTGGTGCCAACAAATCGTTTCTCTCCACTGTGCAGATGGGGTGTTTCAAGTAGCTAGTAGCCACCGGCCATCAATCTCCTAGCTGTCAGTGCCCATCGTCTTTAACTTTATATACAGCTGTGTCTTCATTACTAGGCTGAGCACAATAGCATTCCTGTTACAATACACTGTAATATTTAAATAATATAGATATTGGGGTGTTATATGAATTGTAATGATCTGTGTTTTTTTGTTCAAGCTTTCTGGATAGCAGCAGATAAAGTTCTTGTTGATCTGCAACCCACCTTTCCAACAAGACTTAAACATTAAACATTGTTGCCTGTTTCTCCCTTCCATGCTGAAAGAGAGAAAATTCAGAACTCTCCTCTTATAAGTCAGAAATCATTCTGCCTGAACTAGTCTGGTGTTCTTCCAACTCTTTGCCACTGTGAGTAGGAGGGGGAATAAGCAACTGGTGAAATTGTTTGGCAGGACATGTAAACAAAATGGAAGTGAGACCCTGGTTCAAGTAACGTAAAACATGTGTAGCTGTTTTCCAAAAGCTGAAGGAGGGAATGTCCTAATGCCAAATTGTACTGCTAGCTCTGCTCTGTGTAGCCGTGAACCAGTTGAGTATAGGTGAGATCTGAAATATGTGCAAGACAAAAAGCAGGGCCTTCTAAGTCGTGGTGTAATTAAGGCAAAAATCCCAGGCCCCACTCAGCAGAATGAGCAGCTGGGGGGGGGGGGAGAGAGCAAATGTAGGAGGGCTGACTTACCACATTTTGAAGTAAGTGAGGTCATGCACAGCACTATCTAAAGGGGGCAGGGACCATAAGACCATTACGTCCTGAGTCTACAACTGCCTTTTACCTATCTCCTGTATATCAGAACAAATGCCTTTGAAGAAGGCCAGCAGAGTCTCTGGTACCACTGAGGAATCTCAGAACTCTTGCAAACCCTTCAACCTCTCTCTAGTGAAAATAGGGACATGCTCATTCCAAGGATCATAGGCATGTGCACATGTACAACTCTTTCAGCCATTGCTGAGATTCTACTCCAAATGCTGTAGGCTGGCCGTATTCAGGCAATCTGAGCCAATTCTGCGCTGTTTTGTTTTCTGCAGTTGTTTGTACCTTCACTTGTACTAGAAAAGCATAACTGTCCTGCTGCAATAGGTCCTTGGCAGTTCAAAATCTACCTTTCCAGCTGTAGTGTGTAAAATAGAAGCCTGCACACTGGATGCAGCCTTAGTGTTCATGCGCAACCATTTTCAATATGCTAGAGGCAAGATGTGTGTCCAGTCCGTCTATCCACTCCATAGTTTAACTCAGTCTTTCCCAACCTTTGGGTCCCACAATGTTGCTGGACTACAACTCCCATCATTCCTGAACGTTCGCCATGCTGGCTGGGGCTGATGGGAGTTGTAGTCCAACAATATCTGGGAACCCAAAGGTTGGGGAAGGCTGGTTTAACTTCCAACGCGCCTGGGGAAACAGTAAACTCTGAAGAAAAAAGATGGGTACACAAAAGTGTGTGGCATCCTAACAATGCACAAGCTCCTTAGTCAGCTGATTGCAAATCCTAAAATGGTGCAGTAATATGGCAGCCATTCTTGGCACATATGGATGGCGAATGCATTCTGCTCTGTTTATGATTATTTTTCAAGGTCTGTGTGGTACAATACCATGCATGCTTACTCAGAAGTAAATCCCATGTGGTATAATGGTTAGGGTATTGGACTGGGACCTGAGAGACCAGGGTTCCAATCCCCACTCAGCCATAAAGCTCACTGGCTGACCTTGAGCCAGTCACTGCCTCTCGGCCTAACCTGCCTCACAGGGTTGTTGTGAGGATAAAATGGGGAGGGGAAAACCCTGTACACCACCTTGGGCTCCTTGGGGGAAAGGTGGAATATAAATGTAAGAAACATAAATAAAAAAATATGTTCAGTGAGGCCTACTCTCAAGTAAGTGCACAAGATGGTAGCCTCTATTTCTTTTAGCTTAGCCAAAGCAAGTGTAACAGGCACTGCACTGATATTTTTGTAGAGAAATATCACCTCTAAGCATGACCTTGATCATGGGGGTGGTCTCTTGCCTTCATGTCTACAATGTTACTGAGTTGTTTTATAGATGAAAAAATAAGATAAGATAAAAACAATAAAGACTTTTAAAACGTAAATAATGATGGCAATGCTAGCAAATCATTTTATCATAACTACACAATGGAAAACCAACACACCATACTAAATACTAAATGGGGGGGGCATTCCCAAAAAAGCAAAATTAAAGTCAGCAATTTGCCTGGGGCATGGACCAGAAAAAAATGAGGTCTCTTGGTGGTAAATAGGACCACTTAGAGTGGGTGTGGGGAACCTTTGGTCCTCCTGATGTTGCCGACCTACAACTCCCATCAGCCCCAGTAACCACGGCCAATAGTATTTGCTCACAGCTGAACACATCTCCCTTCCCCACTGCTGATCTCATACCTTTTAGGACCACCCATAGCAACGTGCTGGGCCAGTCACCGTCTCTACCCAACCTACAGCAAAGCATTTTTATTGGACATACCACCAAGTGGCAACGATCTACCAGCTTTTATTGCAGCTTCAAGCTGATTTCACAGAGAAATGCACTGGAGCTGCATTTCCCCAGGTTTTGGAGGAAAAGGGGGCAGAGTTTGACTAGTGTCATGTGTCTCCAACTTCAGAAAACAGCTGGAGAGGCACTGAAGCTAGCACAACCACAAGTGTGTCTCTACCTTAAGCTGAAGATGATGATGAAATTGCCTCCCAGTTCGTTACTTGCATGAAAGTCTGGGACCCACCTTGGTCAGAAACATTAACAAAGAACTAAAGTTCAAATGTCATTGAATCCCCAAGTGACCTTAGGAATAGGCGATGACTTGCGGGGGGAGTGCCCCCTTCGAAATCCACAATAATTTTCTCCAATCAAAATTGTCATGTTTGTGCAACACTCATGAATGCCTGATGACCTCAGAGGAACTTGGGGTGTGTACTCCACATCATACATCCACACCTCCAGGAGAATACCCGCTATAAGATGGCACTGAATTCCATTCAACCCAATGCTTTCCTTGTGCACAAAACACTGTCCAACATGGCACCCCCACAACAAACTGAGGGACTAGTCGCCAGCTTCAGCATAATGATAAAGAGCCTGTTGAAGGCAAATGCAGTAGTATTACGTAGTGGTTGAAGGACCTGGTTTGGTGCCTCCTTAGAATGAAGATTTAAGTGAATCTCTCAAGAAAAGCCTCCCTCCTCCACGATATTTCAAGGCATTAGCTCATGGTGTCCAGCTCCCAACATTTGCCGTGGTATCTGAGCTCAGTCTCTTGATTTACAGACCCAGGCAGGTGCAGAAGACTGCACTAAAAATACCCTCACCCTTAAGGAACTTAGCAGGCCAGCAAGGAGATACCTGCTTGAATGACAGTTTAATGGGAATGAGGCCTCCTTGGCTAACGGGGCCAGCCAGATGCAAAACCATGTTGGCCCAAATGCATAAGGCTGGGTCAGACACGTTTGCCCACACCAGTTTTGAGAGCCGGTCTCTTCTTAGCAGTCATTTAAGCAAACATTTGGAATCACTTGTGAGGGTGGCACAGAGACCTCTTAACGCACACAGCTGCAACATTCCTGGACAATTCCAAATGCTGCTTTGGAGGCAAGAGCTGGGAACAAGGCATAAGGGCCCCTGAGATCAAGTTCAAGTTCTGCTACATAGAGAACACAAGAGCTGCCTTTGCTGGATCTGACCAAACGTCCATCTAACCCAGTATCCTCTCTCCAAAGGAGAGCCTCCAAACAGGCTCTGCCAGAGCCAACCATACCCTTTTACGTGCCCTGTTGTTTGTTAACATCATGGACTGATTCTGTTCGAAGGGGAGGGGGAGGAAAGAAAGAGGAAGGAGGAGAAAGGCTTGGGAGTGATCGAGTTTTCTTTAATATTGATATCCTAGTTTTCTGCAGAAAAAAAATCAGTAAAACTAGGAAAAGGCAATAGGACAAAAATGAAAAAGAAAGTTAAAAAATCAATAGCAACAATAAAGTAGCAACAAAATCTTAGTAACAGCTGTTATATTAAATATATAAACATTCAATACAGCAGCCCTGTAGCTAGCCTTCCTTGTTAGGTGGGGCAGCCACATTTCTAGGTGGAGTATTGGGGGGAAGCACATAGCACCAGCTAATTCCCCCACCATCACTGGTAAAGAAGACATGAAGGCCAGGGGAAGGGGAAGGCAATAACCTTCCCCCTCACTTCTGCTGCATCCAGAGAATGCTGTTTAATTTGTTGAATTGTCTCATCCTTTTCTTAAGAGATCCCCAGGTGTACCAGACTCAGAAGCTTGACTGCCAATAGCTACAGTCCCCTTTCACCTATAGTCTGGCCCTGTGTTCTGATTCTTCATGAACTGAACTACTTTGGTAAAGACATTGAGCTCCTGAGATTGGCTTTGATGCTGCATTTGGTATCTCTGTTTTAGATTCTACCCAAAAAACAAACTTGGCTATACTACAAGTTTAGGGAAGGGAAAATAAATACTATAGGGAGTGTTTGTTAACTCCTCCTTGAAGGTCCCTCCTTCTAATCTTGTTCCTGGCCTTTAGATTTTCCTTTCTGTTGGACAATCAAGGGAAAATGTTTCAACTAGCTGCTATATAAAGGACTAACTAAGCAATTGGAAACTAATTGTGGAAAGCAATTGGACTGGGTTTTTTTTAATTGGTTACTGGGTTGATTTTTCTGTCCAGAAACTCTCAAAAGGCATCATGCTGAGCTGCACATAGTGGGAAAATCAGAAATTAGGCCTGAATTACAGCCTAAGTAGCTGGCCAGCCTCTAGGGCTGTTTTCATCCTTTGCAATCAAGTACTCCAGAAAAAGAAGAAAAAATAGCCACTATGATTGTGAGTATAGTGAGTGCTTTAAAGGAGTAAAAGGTAACTTAGGTTGGCCATTTATTTTCAGATCACTATCTTTATTTTACCCTTTAGCAATTAGTACCCAGCCCTACGCTCATTATAACAACTGCAGAATAAACAAACTTATTTTTATTTATTTATTTATTGCACTTGTATACCGCCCCATAGCCGAAGCTCTCTGGGCGGTTTACAGCAATCAAAAACATTAAAACAAATATACAATTTAAAACACATATTTTAAAAACAATTTTAAAAACAAGTCCAGAGGGTCACATCACTCGAAAATGCTTGGAAGTTGTTTAAAAACACTATATTAGAAGCTCAACTGGAGTGCATACCGCAGATCAGAAAAGGTACCGCCAGGGCCAAGAAGATGCCAGCATGGTTAACGAGCAAAGTCACATATACGCTCATGGGGTCTGAACTGGTGGTGACCGACCAGGAGAGAGACCTCGGGGTTGTAGTGGACAGCACGATGAAAATGTCGACCCAGTGTGCGGCAGCTGTGAAAAAGGCAAATTCCATGCTAGCAATAATTAGGAAAGGTATTGAAAATAAAACAGCCGATATCATAATGCCGTTGTATAAATCAATGGTGCGGCCGCATTTGGAATACTGTGTACAGTTCTGGTCGCCTCATCTCAGAAAGGATATTATAGAGTTGGAAAAGGTTCAGAAGAGGGCAACCAGAATGATCAAGGGGATGGAGCGACTCCCTTACGAGGAAAGGTTGCAGCATTTGGGGCTTTTTAGTTTAGAGAAAAGGCGGGTCAGAGGAGACATGATAGAAGTGTATAAAATTATGCATGGCATTGAGAAAGTGGATAGAGAAAAGTTCTTCTCCCTCTCTCATAATACTAGAACTCGTGGACATTCAAAGAAGCTGAATGTTGGAAGATTCAGGACAGACAAAAGGAAGTACTTCTTTACTCAGCGCATAGTTAAACTATGGAATTTGCTCCCACAAGATGCAGTAATGGCCACCAGCTTGGATGGCTTTAAAAGAAGATTAGACAAATTCATGGAGGACAGGGCTATCAATGGCTACTAGCCATGATGGCTATGCTCTGCCACCCTAGTCAGAGGCAGCATGCTTCTGAAAACCAGTTGCCGGAAGCCTCAGGAGGGGAGAGTGTTCTTGCACTCAGGTCCTGCTTGCGGGCTTCCCCCAGGCACCTGGTTGGCCACTGTGAGAACAGGATGCTGGACTAGATGGGCCACTGGCCTGATCCAGCAGGCTCTTCTTATGTTCTTATGTTCTTATGCATAACACAGATATGAACAACTTTACGTCTTACTGCAGGCAAACAAACATGCTTCTTTCTTGCTGGCTGGGTAGAGAACACAACTGAAACTGAAACTGAAAAGCAGAGCAAAGGAAAGTCCAAATGGTGGAGTCTAACTCTAGTCCAAAATAAAGTTCTAACATTTAACTCATCAATGGTCGTGTTACTATACAGACTGGTCGTTTCAGGATCACTTCAGTAATTACAGGGTGATTGTGATAATTAAAAGTCTACCTTCAGTCAGGGAAAGTCTTGAGTGAGGAGACTTTTGGGAGCTCTTCCAGATGAGGCTTTTGTTGGGCACTCACCCTGCCTTATTCACTGAATTTTTCAGAGGGAACTATTCTTAAACAGGGTTGCCTCCTTTTAACTGGCCTACATAAATGCTTACTCGGTTGAAAAACAGTTTTCCCCAGAACTGGTGAAACCAGTCTTACAGATGCAGTCATCAGGATGTCTCTACTTAACAGCTCATCAAGGAGGAGGGGAAGGGTGAGGACAGCCGCAGGTTGGGAGCAACCTCTCCTTCAGTCACACACATTGCACTGGGTGCATTGCAAGCCCCAAACTGAATTGCAGGAGCTGGGAAGCCCAAGTGGGGAAGGTGCTGTTGCACTTCAGGTCCTGCTTGCAGGCTTCCCAGAAAATTCATCTCGTTGGCCACAGTGATAACAGGATGCTGAACCAGATGTGCCTTCGGTCTAATCCAGCTGGAGGTCTCTTCCTGTGTTCTTACAGACAGGCTATGGTCTGAAGGCACATAAGGTCAGCACCCTGCTGAAGCTAAGGAGGGTCAGGTGTGGACAGTGCCTGGATGGGAGACCACCTGGGAACCACATGTAAGCTGTCTGAGAATTGAGCTATCTCCCAGACTCGCAACTGCAGAGCCATAAACCAGTCCTTCCTGGCAGGCAAGAGGAACCATATGTAAGCCGCCTTGGGTTTCAATCATGAAAAGAAAGGCGGGGTAGAAATGTAATAAATAAATAAAAGGAAAAATCTAGTTGCATTTCAAAACATTGTCAGTCCAGCAAGAAAGTCAGATGGACCATGTTTTTTTTCCTGTAGAAACCAGGTTAATAATATTTTATTTAGGGTCAGCCAAGAACATTTTGGTGTCCAAGACATATAATCCAAATGGCAACCTCCCAAAAGCACTTGTTCACCAACGTGGAGTCCAAATCCATGGGGAATTTCTCTTCTGCGCCCCCCACCAATTCATTTCCAAAAGGATTCTGCAGGAAAATGTACCTTACATGGATCAGACCTTTCCCTGCATATTTCTCTCCCCTTTGACACCCATCTAGGTGGCCACTTATGCATTGCCAAAAAGATGAAATTCTTTGTTCCAAAAAAATAGGACATAACTGTACATAAAAATTGCAAATGCTAACTTATATTTAAAGGTGCAAATTTAGAAAAACTTCTAAAGGGGAGATTGTCTGTTTCCCAATTTGTGGTACAATCATATAATTTAGACTCTGCTGACTTCCAAACATTGTAGGCCAGCCCTGCAGTTTGCTTAGGTGCCCTCCCGCTCATTCTGCTGAGTGGGGCCCTGGCCTTCTACCCCAAAGTCCCATCCTGATGGTACCACAGTACCTGATCCAAAGGTAGTAAAATTGGTCGGCTTGTGCTTTTTCTGCCTAGACCTCTCTCTCTCCCTCTCCCATCATTCCACCTCCTTATCACACAAGGCTTTCACTTCCCCAGCATCCAGTCTCTGAGACCAATGGGCTGTGCAGTGGAGTTACCTGGCTGAAGGTGGCTGGACAAACTGCCACTGACTCCAGGGCTGGATTAAGACATGCTGAGGCCCTCAGCCATGTCAAGATTCAGAGGCCCCATACCATAAAAAATAAAGAGAAGGTGGCTGGAAAGTGGCAAGGAGGGGATTAGGGGAGATGGTGCCTGGTGTGGAACGGGACTTTAGAATGTGTTGGTAGGCTAGCTCCCATTGTCTCCTCTTGAGGTCTGAGGTGAGGCTGGGCAATCTGTGGATGCTGTGAGTAGTCCAGCAGCCCTGGAAGGGAAGTTGGATTGGGTGTGGATTGGGATGTGGAGGCCAGGGTTCAGCATTTGGATGGTGGGTTTGACATGAAACATTATTTAAGCCAAAGCAATTTTAATAAAACCTCTTGGTGATCTCCAACATATTATAGATCCCCCTCATAATGTGAGGCCCTAAACCATGGCTTGTTCCTAAATCCAGCAGTGGCCGAGTCCTGTGCACATCTGTGAATCCAAGGAGAGGAGGGGCAGTTCCAAACGCAACAGCTAGCCCTCTCCTATCCTCGCCCTCACGGGAGGCACTGACAGGTCTGTGCAGACCACAGATGTTCCCAAATGACTGGGGGGGGGAATGGGCCTTGAGCAGTAGGCATCTGGAATTCCCCAGGGTGGGATTACAAGTATCTGAGGAGGGGGGCTGCAGTTCTCCCATGTGGGTCTTATACTGTGCAGTCCTGACGTAATTTACCTGCTGTGTCAGCTGAAGAAGCTGTGTAAAAAGAGGGGGACATTTTAGATGTCCCTTGATTGTAAGATCTCCACCCTCTTGGGCAACTCCTTCAGCAGCAAGAATGAATTCGGCTGAAATGTTTTACAAGTTGCATTTCTCTGTTCATGATTTATTTTGTTTTTAATTTATGAATGCGTACCAGATGAACAAGTTAAATTGCCCAAGATTCAGCTCCCTGGGAGCAGCGAACTCTCGATGTAAACAAAAAAACCCTCATTCACAGGTTTCAGCGCCTCACTCACTAAAACACTGAGGGTTGGCAATGCTGTGTTTTCTTACCGGGAGGGAAGGATCTCCTTACCCAGACAGGTTCTCCAGCAGTCTTCCCCAAACTGTATTCAACATCCTCTTTGCAAAGAGGAACTGAATGAGAGGTTTGTCACTCCCTAGCTTAGCAAGTAGCCAAACAGGATGCTGTCTGCAAGACGTTCGCTTTTGCCCAAGCCATCTCTCTCAGTCACGATTTCATACACAACCTTTTGCTTTTTGAGCCAGCTGACAGCCACACAAAGGCACTCCCTCTCTATTTCAGAATGAAATGGTCCTTGTTGACATAGCTGATAACCCCAGACCACCTTTCCCCAGAGGGACTCCCCTTTCATGAGTAAGCTTTGCACTGTACTAACAGGCCCACAGACTCTTAGGCCACGTCCACAAATTACATGCTCCTGATTCACATCCCATTTAAGGGAATGCCTCTAGATTATAAACTCTTGACACTTTAAGTGCTGCCCCTTAATGTGCTGCACCTAAGCAGGAAACATCATTCCCGGGATGGAAATTGGGAGACCGAAGAGATTTTGACCTTTGGGTGGGTGGGCATCCCTCCTCTGTGACACCCAGAGGGAGAGGGCAAGAAGAGGAGGCAGCTACTCCTTACTATGGACAGCAGAGGGGGGCAGCATGGAGCAAGTAAGACAATGGGGGCCAGTGGGGAGATACTGAAGGGTCCCTTAAACGTGAAACTAGCCCTGATAAGTGTCACAGTATTTTCCTTGTAGTTCCTTGACTAAAGCAGCTTCTCACCAGTAACAGCAGGGACTTCTAACAGAGATACGAACCTTGTAGCAACTCTGTCCCCATATCAGGGGACCAAACAGCATTCATCATATGCCATTGAGGGCTCCTTCACGTGCACACTTTCTGCCATCATCAGCCAACAGTACTCTCCTGGTATTTGCATAAGCTACTCACGTCATTCTCTATGCAAGAAGACACCAAGGACATCAATCAGAGGCTAAAAATGGTAATGCCCAAAAACCAGAGGAGGAGCCTTTTGATATCCCTCAGCATCCTGTAGCACCACCTTTGCTAACCTGGAGCCCTCCAGATGTACAACTCCCATCAGCTCCAGTGAGTACAGCCACATTCCCATTGGCCCCAGCATCGTATGGCTGTGCTAGCTCGGGCTGATGGGAATTATAGTACAAAACATCTGGAGGGCACCAGATTGGGAAAGGCTGCTATCACAGAACTCCAAGCCACCAAACTCCAACAAAAAGTATGTGAAGCCCCCAAAGTGCCACTGGAAATTTGCCACTGTGAAATTTCTCAGTAGATCCTTGGAATTTCTAGGATCCTGTAGAAAGTGATTTTTCCTCTTTCTGTATGTATTTACACTATTGATTTTGCTGTGCTGATTCATGGCTCTTTGTCAGGAGCAGGTTACACCTATGGCCGACTGAACCTTACTCATTTGATTGGATTCTTTGTTCCTTTGTGCTCTACCTGGTACTGTGTGACACACCTACAGATGGAGGGTGCAGTGCTCAAATGTTTTGGAAGCACTTTGTAAAAACAAAGGAGGAAAATGTTGTTGTCTTCTTTACTTTGTGTAAACAGTTGGGTGATCACAGCATTTTTCATTCATTCTTTTTCACATTTCCCCCCACCTTTCCTCAGTCCAAGGAGAAGCATGCTCCTTCCTCACACTATGCTCCCAGCTCACTCTCAGCTGAGAGGATCGTGGACGATCAGGCAGGTTGAAATGGGCATACCTGATCCTCCACAAAACAGATTTTGAAGATGTGCTCACATCACAGATGTACACCTGGAGGCACACAAAACTCTCCAATTCCTGTCATCCCCATGCCACTGTGCCATGCAAGAACGGCAAGTGTGTTGCAAGAAATTGATCAATTGAAGATTTATTCTGAGAGCCCAAACTGCCCACCTCCAGAGGAGGCTGCTTGTTGCATCTCTGTGTGATGTGCTGTTTTCACCTTGCCTGCTACTAGTCAGCTTCCGCTTGAGTCCAGTCATCCTGCTACATCAGGTGGGATTGTGTTGCTATGTTGCTGCTCATGTAGAGATGCAGCCAGATATCTCAGAAGAGTTTGCCCACTGCATCTCTGTGTGAGTCAACATTCTGGGCTCGCACATCCTTCTGATCAGATCAGTGACTCATGGAGAATAACAGGGAATAAAATTCCTTTCAGGGTGGATCATATTTCCTCTCAAATCTTTTCAGGTGTGTGAGTGATTCCTAAAATCGTATTTTGATTCTGAAAAAGGGGGGGAAAGCACATCTTCAGCTTCCAAATGTGTGAGAAATGCTGTCCTACATCACAGAGCACCAAATGGAGACAGTTTATTACCAATGTCATACTAAGCAAACCGTCAGAAATTTGGGAACGGGGAAAGTGCAGGCATATGTGGCTCGAAGCTAAATGTTTTGATACCTCCCCAGTTTCAGATCGTCCAAACCTAATTTCTGCCTCCGCCGTTGCTCATCCAGTTCCCACGTGTTGTTCCCATTAGAAATGTAATGAATGCCAAAATCCAATCCACTGGGACTTCCACCGTTGCAAAAAATTTCTCCTCTGCCCAGCCAGTGAGTAGTGAAGAAAAGGATTCCTGAGCCGCTCACCCAGGCCTTTATGATGCTGCTCTTGAAGTTAGCTGGGCTTTGATGACAAGGTTCTGTCTGATATTAATTTGTTGTGTGTGTTTTTTAAAAAAAAATCTATTTGTGTGGCTCTTTTGTATTTTAAATAATTATTAGTTCCCTTATGAGGATATTTACCTAGAAAGACCCAATATACTTTGATAAATAAATGTATTTTTACGGTCTGGAGGAGAATTCCATTTTTTAAAATCTCCTCTATGTGAAAACTCCTTGCAACCAGAAAGATCAAAGAGAAGGGTACTATCCCAGCTTTCTCCCTGCTGTGCTATTTTTCTATTTTTGGGGGTGGGGTGGGTTTCCCATAGGTAAGCATTAAACATGCGATTTCTTGCCCCATCAGTTGTCTAAATGACAGTCAATTCTTCCTCAGAATTCTGTCACCACATTCACAAGTCATTTTGCTGGATGCGTAGACCAGCCCTCACATCATAAAATTGCAGAATTGTAAGGGATCCTGGAAGTCATCTAGTCCAACCATCTACTTAATGCAGGATGCAACATCCACATCCATGACAGACAAAAAAATCATAATTTCACATATACACTCATGTGGTCTAAACTAGCAGTGACAGACCAGGAATGAGACCTTCGGTTGTAGTGGAAAGCTCAATGAAGATGTTGACCCACTGTGCGGTAGCTGTGAAAAAGGCAAATTCCGTGCTAGGGATCATTAGGAAAGGTATTGAAAATAAAATTACCAATATCATAATTCCATTATGCAAATCTATGGTGTGTCCACATTTGGAATACTGTGTGCAATTCTGGTAGCCTTATCTCAAAAAAGATATTGCAGAACTGGAATAGATTCTGAGAAGGGCAACTAGAATGATCAAGGGGATAGAGCGACTCCCCTATGGGGAAAGGAAGCAGCATTTGGGGCTTTTTCGTTTAGAAAAAAGGTGGGTAAGAGGCAACATATAGAAATGTATAAAATTATGCATGGCATGGAGAAAGCATACAGAGAAACTCTTTTCTCTCTCTTTCATAACGCTAGAACATGTGGACATCCAATGAAACTGAATGTTGGAAGATTCAGGACAGACAAAAGAAAATACTTATTCACACAGTGCACAGTTAAACTATGGAATTCACTCCCACAGGAGGCAGCGATGACCACTGTGATGCATCCTTCCCTGGCTCTCCCTGTCAGGTTCCTACCTGCTCGTGGTTACTGCCTGTCTCTAGGCACCACCAGGGACTCCACCAGTCCGGACCGCTCTCTCTTATGGTTTCTCTCCCCGCTCTAGCACAGATCTCAACAGATCCCCCTGCTAGGCAACCACCAGTAACATCCCAATACTAGTATTCCCAGAGACTCTGAATACTGGTATTGTTATTCTCTTCACCGCTGCCACCATTTGTTACAGTTCCCCTTCAGCCTTGGTCATTACCTTACCCTCCCTTCTGGTCTGTGAAACCCCAGCCAAGGATCAGGCCTTTGGTAAACCAAATTAAGTATTTATTACAGATAACAAAGCTAACAAGATTAACAAGATTTCTTCTTAAGGCACATAAGCATATGGTTTTACTCAATACTAATCCGAACTCCACCTCCCTCCTGGCAAACAACTCTAAACCCCACCAATCAACCAACCCACTCAGTTATCTTCTCCCCCCCCCCCCCGATTCCACTCTCACTCTTCCTTTTATACATTCAGCCATTTTAAACACTCAGCCAATCATCTCGCATTCTACTGCCCATTCACTCCCCCTCCTCTTTCACTCCACTTACCATGTATCTTCTAAAACAACAACACTTACCATATATACATTAATATAGGAACATCACAACCAACTTGGTGGCTTTAAAAAAGGATTAGACAAATTCATGTGCAACTGTTAGAGCCACACAACAATGGAACCAATGACTTGGGGGGCAGTGGGCTCTCCGACACTGGAGGCATTCAAGAGGCAGCTGGACAGCCATCTGTCGGGAATGCTTTGATTTGGATTCCTGCATTGAGCAGGGGGTTGGACTGGATAGCCTTATAGGCCCCTTCCAACTCTACTATTCTGTGATTCTATGGAGGATAAAGCTATCAGTGGTTATTAGCCATGATGGCTGCGGTCTGCCTCCATAGTTGGAGACTGAATGCTTCCAAATACCAGTCGCTGGAGACTGCAGGAGGGGAGAATGCTCTTGCAGTCAGGTCCTGCTTGTGGGCTTCCCATGGGCAACTGGTTGGCCACTGTGAGAACAGGATGCTGGATTAGATGAGCCATTGGCCTGATCTAGCAGGCTGTTTTTATGTCCTTAAAGAGAACTTTACAACTCAACCACCCAGCCTGCTATGATCTACAGTGCAGAATTCTGTCCAACAACAAGAGCTGATGAAGAAAACTATTGTGCAAAACCTGTGGAATGGGTCAAAATCACTTTCCATGGCCTTTTACAAAGCAACGAAAGATGTACTGACCCAAGGCAATGCAGGTGATCTATGATGCCAAGCACAGAGGGTCAACCATTTAGCCCAACAGGTTGAAAACGAGATAAACTCAAAATGCACCGGACTTATCCAAAGGCAGAACTTTGCAATGGTGACAGAATGGAATGGCATGATGTTGACTTGCATTCTTGGAAGAATGGTCAAGGAGGACACAAATGAGAAATGCTATTACTACAATGATGCTGTTGGCCTATCTCTGGCCCTGGAGTTCGAAATAGGATCTGAGCCCAAAGAACTCCCTTTCTAAAGTTTCTTTAAGATAACTACTTTGATTATTGCTACTAAATTTCTGTGGCACTTGTAACGTGCTGTGGATTATCTACACTTTATCTCATTTACAGCAAGCTCGTTAAACCCATTTAACGGATGAGGAACTAGGAGAGACACTTGCAAAAGACCACCTTTTCAATTAAATGGCGATTAGATTACCCTGTTCACACAGTCCATTTTATGTGAGCTGTATCTGGGTGTCTCTTAAGTGCCACTGCCTGCTTGGTGTTCTACCTCCCTGCAGAAGAATTGGCATGGATAGAATAAAATTAATTTATAAGAAATAAAAGAAGGAATAAAATACAATTCAAAATCAATATGAATTTTTAATACAATGGATCTAAATCCACCATGGACCACCTGGACGAAGAACCTCATGGAGCAGTGGTGGTCCACAGGCCACAGTTTGGGAACCCGGGTCTAGGTTGTTCAGAACAATTCAAAGGTGCAGCATTTTATCTGATAAAAACAAATAGGTGGTTTAAAAAACCCTCTCCCCGGTTGTATGGCTTGAAAAAAAAAAGTTTCCCTCCAGGGCTGTCTGAGAACAAACTGGTTGGGTTTTGCCGTGCAGAGCAAACTAAAGTAATTGTTTTCGCTTGCTTTCCATAGTAGTTGTACTAAATACCACTAACAGTAGTAGCAGTAGTAACAATAACAATAATAATAATAATAATTTCCTCTGAATATTTATTTGAGAATACCCCCAACAAACCCAATAGAGCTTACATTTGAGCAGACCTGCATAGGGCTGCGAATTCTAATCTGCGGTAGCCATGGCGAAACCGGAAGCAGCGCACTCCTTACTCCAGATTAGTTATTCCAGAACACTTTTGTCTCTAACTCCGCCCGCATGCAGCCCCCCCCCCACAACTAATGCCCAAGGGAACATGGTCCTCGACAGAAAAAAAGGTTGCCCCCCTTGCTCTAAAGAGCTGGGGGGAAGATACAAAACTATTTTCCTTTCAGTTTTATTCCCACAAGATCCCTGTGAGGCAGGTCAGGCTGCGAAGCACGGTCCGGCCCGAGGGCACCCGGGTGAGCGGCCTTCGCGGACGGGTCTGGATTCGAACCGGCTTCCCCCCGCTGGCTGGCGGCGAATTCGTCCCTCCCCCTGTGAGCTAAGACTCTCGGAAGAACCCGGCGGCGCCGTCGCGACCACAAGCCCCGCGTTCTCCAGCCTCCTCTGTGTCCCACCGTGCCCACCCTGACGCCGACCCGGGGAGCCCACAGGCGGGCCGGGAGCGTAGCGGCCCTCCCCGCCGGGCACTCCTCCAGCTCCGACGGGGGCGGGCGGCAGAAGGTAGCCCGCGCCGTGGCTAGGCGCTCGCCGGTCCTCCTTGGCTTTGCCGATCCCCCTTTGAAAGCCGCCCAAATGGACGGGCATGGCTGGCGCGGTGAACGCCGGAGTCCCACGCCCGCTCCCTCCCTCGGGCCACCAGCCGAAGCTGCTCCTGCTGCCTCGCCTTGCCGGGCGCTCACGCCGCCGCCGGTGCGCCCCCGCCCCTTCTCCCCCTATTTAGGCATCTCCAGGATCAAATGGCAGAGCTGCCAAGGAGCGCGCGAGAGACGGAAGGGAGAGAAAAGACGGCGAGGAGGAGGAGAGGGGCGGGGCAGGCAGGCCAGGCAGGCGGGGGCGGGCCTTTCCCAAAAAAGTACTGGCCGTGTCCAGGAATGCGCTCTGCCCCCGGGAACGGTACTTATCTGCCCGGCGCGGCTTAGGAGGCGCTCGCACTTTAGCCCGGCCGTCACTCCCAGCACAAGGCAGCCTCCTCCAGGAAGGGACCCCTCTCTCGACCGCCGTCGCCGCTCCTAGCTTTTTTTGAGGGTACTTTTGCCGCCGCCGCCGCCGCCGCCATGGATGCCATCAAGAAGAAGATGCAGATGCTGAAGCTGGACAAGGAGAACGCCTTGGACCGGGCCGAGCAAGCCGAAGCCGACAAGAAGGCGGCCGAGGAGCGGAGCAAGCAGGTGGGCGCCCCCTCGGGGGAGCGGGGGGAGGGTCTCGAACTCGTGTAGACAGAACTCGCCGCCGCCGCCGCCGCGCGCCTCCTCGGGAGTAAGGCCCGTGCCTCGCGGGGACTGCCTGCCAGCCCGCCCCGAAGAGGGGGTCTCTCCGCCCGCTCGCTTCGGGGGCTGCCGAGGCAGAGGACGGCGCTCTCTTGCCCGCCTTTTCCACGGGCTCCAAGCCAGGCCGATTTCTTTCCTGCCTCCCTGGCCCCTGGAAAGAGCCGGCGGGGAGGGCAGAAACGGGCTTGCTCCGGGAGAGGCAGTTCTGGAGGGCTGCTGGAAGCTCAGGGAGCAGGGTGGCCCGGCCCGACCCCTGGCGCCCCCAGCCGGAGGAGCAGGCTGTGCCTCTGTTTGTGCTTGGCGGGCAGGCATTACGAGCCGCACCCCGGTTGCGTGGCCAGAGAATGGTGGCAACCCCGCTGGAGCAGGACCCGGAAGCATCTTTCCTCAGGAGTAAATCCCGCCGCGGGGGATTTCTAACCAAAGATGTAAAAGACCCTGCAAGGCTGCAATCCTAGACCCCCTTACCTGGGAGTGAGCCCGACTGCACTCAGTGGGTCCTACTTCGAAGGAGACATGTATGGGATTGACCCGATATCCTCACTGACCCAGTGATCCTGCAAGCATCTACTTGGGAGTAAGGCCCAATAATCCCAGTGCCTCTGAGTTCCAAGTGATCCTAACTGGCCTTGGCACCAATCCAGCTTTAGTCATGACTAAGTCCTGCCCAACGCAAGTCATAAACTAGATTGTTCTGTTGCTTTCAACAGGACATATTAGCGGTTAATTTCAGTTGAACTGGAGTCTTTCAAGTTTAAATTGGGGACCTTTTTATTCTTAGTGATTTGAAAGCTGCTCTGGGCTGTAGAGCGGGTTTAAGAAAAATATAAATAAATTTAAAAAATTTAAGCACAGGAAGTTGACTGGCCCGGGGACAGGGCTGTTGCTAAAACCTGTTGTGTCCTGCCTCCCTAAGCACTTGTTTTATGCCTTTTCTTCTGATTCAGGTCTTATCCGTCTGCATTATGGAGTTCTTTAAGAAATACTGTGCCCACTAACTGAGGTGGGAGGGCAGGGAGGGGATCAAGGCAGGAGAATGTGCCAGGGCCCAAATGCATCTGAATGTGTTGCCTGTCTCCTCTCCTTTTGCCTCAAAATGTGTGGCTAGTTAGAGGACGACATTGTGCAGTTGGAAAAGCAACTGCGGGTCTCTGAGGATGAGAGGGACCGGGTGCTGGAAGAGGTGCACAAAGCGGAAGAGAGCCTCCTCTCTGCAGATGAGAAGGCCGCCAAGGTACTGTGCCCCGAGGATGCTAACCTTTCTCTCTCTTTTCTCCTTCTCTCTCGGTCTGTCCTTCTGCACCTGCACCTTTCTCGTGCGTGGTTATGTTGCCTGCTGCACCCGCTTCTCCCACACCTCCTCCCCCATTTTCCCACCCTCCATCCAGCTAGAGGATGAGTTGATGGCTCAGCAAAAGAAGCTGAAGGGCACAGAAGATGAACTGGACAAATACTCAGAGTCCCTGAAAGATGCCCAGGAAAAATTGGAAGTGGCAGAGAAAAAAGCCGCAGATGTGAGTACACTCCCCTTTCCATCGTCACAAACACACCGACGGCCAGCTTGTCACCCAGTTCTGTGGCAGCCTGTTTTCATCTTAGGGGATGGGTAACTCTTGGCGTAGGCATCTGGACAGGGACACCCCGTTTCCCTTGCATGATGCTAGTTACCCATCATCAAAGAGCACGGATATAATTTGTGCATTTTGGGTGCCTCCAACCTTGCAAGGTGTTACTTCAACGTAAGGGCAAAGACGTCCCCTGGGGGCCGCTATGCAGACAGAGGTTAAAGGGACCACTGATCCTGCATTTACATTTTTTCAGTCATTCAAAAGATGCCATTATTGATGCACATTAAACAGATCCAAGGGTGCTGCCTGGAATTTAAAATCTGTTGTCCTGCAGGGACAGAAGTGATCAGGGTTACAGAACTGAGGCTCCAGTGCATATGCAGATACCAAGTAGGGTACCAAAAGGTTATATGCTTAAGGACTGGAGGACATGAAGGTGGGCCAAGAATTTGAGGGTTTAAAGGTAGGCTAATGATTCTTCATTCCCAAACCCTCTTCTGGTTTTGAAAGTCAGAAGGTAACAAAGACTTGTCAAGAAAAATACAGCTCCATCTGTGAAAACTCAGCCCGGAAGATGATATTTGCTGGGTCTGCAATCTGTAGGAGAAAGATCCACAGAATAAGCATTGGGGTTATATATAGCTCAGCACTTTATATGGTATAGTGTGAGAGCTGCACCCTTTGCAGGCTCTCATCCCACCCACCTGTCTAACCCTTGACAAGATTAAATAGGCCCATGCATGTAACTCTCAGACATTTGCAGCTCCACGTCCATTGCGGTGCAAGTGACATTCTTTCCAAGTAAAGACTTCCTCCCAAGTTTAGAGCCAGTGATGCCTGTCTCAAGCAGATGACATCATTTAAACGCAATTCATTCAAAAATAACATCACTTCTTTGTAAATGTATATAAGATGACGAGTGGCTTTAGAAAGAATGGCAAAAAAGCAGGATGTCTTTGGTGTGCGAAAAGTATGTTATTATGCAAGGCACTAAATGAGGACTTGAATCAAAAAGAGCTGCTGGCTCTTTAAAGTTTGCTACACTTACGAGAATTCAGTTTGATACACTTATGAGAAACCAGTTTGATACTTGTATGAGATTGTCTTTGACAAAGGCTTGTGATATCACCCGAAAAGTGTTGGGCTTCAATACATAATTTTGTCTGTTCTTAACCTCCTGCCATCTGCTGGTGGGAGCTTGAGGGTCCCCCTCTTTTTGGTTCAAGCATTTTTGGGTGCTTCCCTCCTTGCTTTCCTGCTAAATGAGGAAAATCCAGTTTGAGTTGGAAGACAAACTTTTTTATTTCTGCTTAGTTCATTGTGTAGGTTTGAAAGAAAAAAATAGAGAAGCATCATGTGCCCAGCCTAGGAATGAATCCATTTGACTTAATTTCAGGCATAGAACCACAGAATGACTCTCTGTCTGAGAGACGGGCTGTGTGTAATCTGCTTCAGATGTGTTTTCTCTGTAAGTGGCACTCTATAGATGGGAGTCAGCATTCCAGCCAGGGATTTATTTAACTTGTTCAAAGGAACCACATATGGATCCAGGGGAGATATTCCTTATAAGGAAAAGAATGCAGACTATTTTGAAATAGCTTGTCTCGGAGGCTGGAGAGAGCCGAAAAATGCTACTGGATTCTCAGAAAGAGAGAGAGAGAGAGTTCTGCCATTTTATTTCTGATTCAGAAAGCAGAAGCATACAAGTTTGCAAACACTCAGGGAAATCTCGAGTCCCATCTACTTTCACGCAGGCCTGCCACAACCCCCCCCTTTTCACCCTGCACTCCTTAAGTGTAAGGATTTATGTTATAGAAAGAGGCATAGGGAAGTCCCGCTGTTGATTGCTTTGGAAGGTCAGCTTGCCTAGCGAGGACATTATTTCCTGGACTGATGCAGAAAAATATAAGAGCAAGCATGGGAAGGCCTCCCTGGAGTGAACCTCTGTTTACTGGCTGCCGTCAGGCAATGGTGAGGGCATTAGTCACGGGCAAAGCAGGCTGCAGTCAGCCTCCAGATCACTTCCTTTGAGACACACCGGTCTGCCTAAAGTGGGAGGGAACCATTTAATGAGTAGCTTTCCGGTATTGTTAATCATGTTGCCTGCCCGGCCTCCTCTGTCATCCAGCAAACTATTACCAGGTGCCCTTGTACTGTAAAGGTGTGTCCTACTATTCTAAACCATCACAGATCCTTCTTTCAAAACCTTTCATTGCCAGAATATTACAGAACAGGCAACCTTGTCTGAACATGTTCTGCTGTGGAAACTGGGCAGTGCCATGCTTGCTGTCTGGAGACAGAGAAAAATCAGCACTCATGCAGCCTGACCCAATGCATGTCTACTCAGAAGCAAGTCCCACAGAGTTGATGGGCTTGTTGGCTAGTAAGTGTTTAGGGATTGTAGCCTTCAAGTCCAATCTCATACATGTATACTCAAAAGGAAAACCAGTGGAGTTGTAATGGGACTTACTCCCAAGGGCATAGAATTGCCCCGAAATCTGACAAATTCATCCAGTTCTGTCGGGGAGGCATTTTGAGGGTCTATGAACAGCGAGGCCTATGGATGTGGGCAGTGTTTCATCCAAAACAGTTGTCTATGAGGCATTCCCTCACTCCCTGAAACCAGGAGGGTGACCAGGCCAGGTCTCTGCTGGCTTCTGGGTCACAGCTTTCTCCTCAAAATCTGTTTGAGTGATTGAGGCAACATTTTCCACGGGCAGATCAACTCTGGACATAATTGTGAACACGCTCCTGTCCTGTGGAAAGGAAACTGATAATTAGAATGGCTAAATAGCCTCTTCACATTTATTCAACTTCCTCTTTTAATCTACTGTGTTCATTTTTAACAGGGATATTTTATGGGCAAACGTTTGAAGCTCAGTTTAGACATGATGCAGTGTGTGTTTGAAAAAGGAACTTATATGTGCAGAAAGTCTGGAATAAGATGCAGCACTAGTGTGCCATAGATCCCTGGTATACTAATGTTGTTCGCACTATCACCAGGGACAACTCCCTTGGTCGGAAGGGAGCACTTGGCTTCAGTGCGTGCCAGGTGCTCAGGCTCAGCCAGGTAGATTGTGGAATTGTTGTCTTTAAATACACCTGGCGTCATGTTTAAACCAGGAGTAAGGAGGTGCTGGTTCCGGCTGTTCAGTGTCATGGGCAAATACTGCAACATTCCCTACTTAGCCGTGGAGCCCAACATGCACAACTCTGCAACTCATTTGGCTAAGATGTGAGGCCAACATTAAACTGCAGTTTCACATGTGAATCAGATGGATACCCTGCCTAGCCTTGGCCATAGCTCATATTGGTAGTTAAGGTTGGAGCGAGGAAACTGTTCCCTATGGGGGCAGAAGATTAGCTCAGTGGTAATCTCCCTGGGTTTTGCATGCATTCTGGGTAGCAGTGCTGGGAAAGATCCTTGCTTGAGACACTGCTGCCAGTCAGAGAAGGTAATACTGCATGAGATCAGGAGTTGGCAGAGTTTAGGTTTGCAAGATCTACCTTGTTTTTTACTAGAACCCGAGTTCACCCAGCTGTAGCCTGTTGCAAGAGACATACATTTAGAACTGACCACCTGAGTTTGCTGTAGGAAAGAGTGATTATGGTATAAGGCCTTTTCTTTTCTGCTGTCTCCCACCCCAATATTTCTGGGGTGTTCTGGTGGTTTCAGGAATTGCCTTCCTCCATGTTACTGTCATCTATGTGGAGTAAAGCAAATGTTTTGGACAGTACCTAGCACCCTGTTGTTACTAATTAAGTGGCAATAGTCAAGCAAGGAAATGGCACTAAGCAAAAGTGGAATCTGGAAGCCCTTGTATCCCAGAACAACTCTGGAATACGGAGTGTTAAATTCAAGGAGTTTCTCTTGTTTGACGTTCCTGTGTTCTAGCCAGTATTCTTTCTCGCTCTCCTCTAGCCCAACAGGTTTCTGTCTTCCCCCTATTTTTTTTGGGGGGGGGGGCAGGGGAAATTTTCCACATTCCGTTTGCATTATAACAGAAACATGTTCAGAGGCAAAGAAGATCTCTTTGCTCTCTCCCAAATGTGAGACAGGAGGAAAGGCCCCTCCCCCCCCACACACAGACAGAGCTGCACAGACTCTAATTCTGTTTACCGGTGACGTGAACAAATATACTTTTATGAACTCGCACTTCACTAAGCCTCAAAGCCCCTCCCCAATCACATACACATAAAGCAAGATGGGGGTAATAATAATATTGGCCTATCTTGCAGGCTGTTGCTGAGATAAGACACGCGAGATGTTTTTTTTTTTTATCATTAATTTTTATTCAAATTTTCAAAGACAAAAAACAAAACAAAACAAAAACAATTAAACAATAAAATAAAATGTCGACTTCCGATTTGTCGCAGATCAGTTATAAGTCTAGAATATATAACAATCCTATCTCTAAAATTATATTATAAAATCACTTTCCTCCAGTAGTTATCTTAATTAATCATCAAATCTCATAAACATTATTTTATTCTTTCCACAAAAAGTCAAAGAGAGGTTTCAATTCCTTGAAAGATATATCTTTCAATTTTTCTCCAAATAAACATATCGCTTAATCCATCTAATTCAAATCTGTTAGGCCCAATAATTTCAATAGCCATTCTTCCATTATCTATATTAACTCCATCTTCCATCTTCAATAATGCTGTTAAGTCCAGTAATTTCAATAGCCATTCTTCCGTTATTAATATCCCATAATAATCTTGTTGTCATAGCCATAGTCCAAGTAAACATATCAATTAATCCATCTCGTCAAATCTGTTAAATCCAATAATTTCCATAACCATTCTTCCATTATCAATATTAATTCCATCTTCCATCTTCAATAGTCCTGTTAAATCCAGTGGTTTCAGTATCCATTCGTCCATTATCAGTATCCCATGATGATCTTGTAGTCGTAGCCATAGTCATATAACAAGAGTCTGATGGGAATTTCCCCCATCACAAATATGTCTTTGCCATCAATTCTGAATATGTTGTTGAAATATTATTGTAAAGTCACATCTCTGCTCTGGGTGCATCTCTGCTCTGTCACATATTTGTAGTTAATTCCATAAATTTTTTCCATGTCAAGCCCCATCACATCATTCCAGTCAAAAATTCTGAATATGTTGCTGAAGTATTGCTGCAAAGTCATATCTCTGTTCTTCTTTTTTACAAAATGCACTGGCTCATCTCTTAAGAGTTTCTCCACTGTCACATATCTGTAGCCAACTCCATAGATTTTTTCTATGTCAAACTCCATCACATCATTCCAGTCCAGAAAATTATCCAAGACATTGATAACTTTACCACCAAAATCGTCATTAATTTCTTCAGAGACAACGTTGAATTCCAAACAGTCAACTTTATTTCTAACATCCATAAAATCCAAATCTTTTTCAAATTTCACATTTGTTCCAATCCCTATCCCATCAAACTCCTCTCTCACAGAATCCACTATTTCTTTAAGCTCCTGCGTCATTTTGTTAAGTTCAATTTTCATCTCCTGGCTACCCTGTCTCAGGGTTTGTTTCGTTATCTCAATCTCACCCATTATTTTCTGAAACATAATTTCTTCCATGGTCTCATTCACTTTCCTGGTTGTCATTCTTAAAACCACAGAAACAAAAATTATTTCAGCCACAATTGGGTTAATATTTCAGGCTTGCTTGTATCAGTGTAGACAATACAGCCTGCCTTATCTCTATGTGTTCAGGAATACAAAACAAACTTAGTTCCCAACATCAAAACAATTAGTGGCGTCGTGAACAAGCAGATTTGTCAAAATGAAATAGACCAAAAAAAAAAATTCCCCCCCCCTCCTCGAAATAGAAATCCCTCTTCCGTTGATATCTTTAGAATGCACCTCCAGGACAGCTTTTTGTGATAAAAACAAAGATAAGCTTTTTCGATTTCTTTCCTCCTTAATTTCGTTAGTGAAAGAGAAAAGCCAAAACTCACCTAAGAATTTCTTCACAGCTGATTCATTGACAAATCTCTTTTTTGCTGCACCAATTTAAGCCAAGTGGAAAAAGAAGATAGAAAGAAGGATGCTTATCTGCCTGTTAGAGTCCGTTTTTTCTTTAAAGAAAAGATAAACATGTTGCTGTAATCAGCTAGAGCTTGATGAAAGTCCGTCCGGCATTACAGTTTGAACTTTCTCTCATAAATAAATGAAATCCAGTCCTCCCCACAAAAACAGGCTTTGGGGTTGATCTCTACATTTCTCCCTGCCCGGGAGAAAATCTTTATCAGTCAAAAAGAGCGTTCTGACTAATTTTAAAGCTGAAAAAGCTTCTTCTGAGATGAGAGCTCGCTCAGAGGCAGCACAGGCAAAGCAACCCTTCCCGGAAGTCGACACGCGAGATGTTTTGATTGCTAGCAAATGCTAAGTAGCATTAAGACTACAATCCTAAATACATGGGAACACAGGAGGCTGCTTATGCCATGCCAGACCGTTGGTCCATTGAGCTCAGTATTGTCTACATGGACTAGCAGCAGTTGTCTAGCATTTCAGACAAGGGATCTCTTCCAGCCCTACTTTGCGATGTCAGGGATTGGCCCTGGGACCTTTTGCATGCAAAGCAAGTGCTCCACCACAGAGCTACAGCCCTTCCCCACTAGGGATTAATCTCCATCAGACTTAATGTCCATCAGACATTGTGAGACTTAAATTCTAAGAACATCAGAAGATCCCGGCTTCTGGATCAGGCCAGTGGCCCATCTAGTCCAGCATCCTGTTCTCACAGTGGCCAACCAGGTGCCCCAAAGGGAAGCCCGCAAGCAGGACCTGAGCGCAAGAGCACTCTCCCCTCCTGCGGTTTCCAGCATCAGGCGTTCAGAAGCTTACTGCCTCTGACAGCGGGAGCAGAACAGAGCCATTGTGGCTAGTAGCCATTGATAACCTTGTCGTCCATGAATTTGTCTAATCCTCTTTTAAAGACATCCAGGTTGGCGGCCCTCACTGCCTCCTGTGGGAGCAAATTCCAGAGTTTAACTACGTGCTGCGTGAAGAAACACTTTCTTTTGTCTATTCTGGATCTTTCAACATTCAGCTTCGTTGGATGTTGAGTTCCAGTGTTATCAAAGAGGCAGAAAAGCTTTTCTCTCTACACTTCCTCCCGCCATGCATAAGTTTATACCCCTCTGCCATGTCACCTGTTACTTGCCTTTTCTCTAAACTAAAAAGCCCCGAATGCTGCAGCCTTTCTTCTTTGGGGAGTCGCTCCATCCCCTTGATCATTTTGGTTGCCATTTTCTGAATCTTTTGTAGCTCTACAATATCCTTTTTGAGGTGAGGCGACCAGAACCGTATTCAGTATTCCAAATGCAGTTGCACCATAGATTTGTATAACGGCATTATGATATCGGCAGTTTTATTTTCAATACCTTTCCTCAGGATCCCTAGCATGGAATTTGCCTTTTTCACAGCTGCCGCACACTGGGTAAACATGCATAGGATTGCATTGCATATTTCCCATAATTGTAACCAGGAGCAAAAAGTGCTTTTCATTCTCATGCCCTCTCATTTAATTCATGGGTTACATTTGCTCCATTTATAGCGGCCTTTTCACAGTCTCTGTATTAGGTCAGGTGGGAGTCTGTCTTATTTTTGCACATCTGACTCTTGCCAGGTAGCCTGATCTGTAGCAGTCTGAGTCACACAAACAGCTGACTTGAGAGGATTTCAATCCAGGAAATGTTGCTGTAGCATCACTTTGATCCAAAGTATCTTGGGTGTCCCTGTGAGCCCCCCCAACATAGTGTACAGATTTGACCACCAGGTGGCGCATTTGCCCCTTTTCAAAGAAGTCTCTATTTCCCTCCCCCCAACCTCTCACCCAGTCCTACCCTAGAGTGCTTTGACTTAGTACAAATGGGAGAGGCTCCCATGGGGAGGGAGGAGCATCTTTTTCTTATTCAAAAGGTGGGGGAGGAGAATTCTAGTATTTTTCCTCTGGCACAACCACCTTTTTTGGGATTTGCAGGCAAGCACTTTAGCAATTTGCCTTTTGCACTGGAGGGCCTCCAAAGGGGGAGAGGACACTGAGCCCCTCGTCTTTTCCACCACTAGGCCCCTGACCCTTTCCCTTTAATAATGATAATCATTTAAAAAAGCTTTTATTTGGCCTACATGGCACCCAGCAGAGCTGGTGAGACCTCACCCAACCTGGCTGGAATGTCAGACCTGGGGGTCCAAGGTTCAAATCCCTGCTAGGCCATGAAGTTCACTGGGTGACCTTGGGCCAGTCACTGTCTCTCAGCCTAACCCACCTCACAGGCTTGTTGTGAGAATAAAACCAGGAGGGAGAGAGCTATGTTTGCACACCACCTTGAGATCCTTGGAGGAAAGGTGGGATAGAGATGTGTAATAAATTTTAAGAACCTTGAGTTGCCCAACGGCATATATACATATGTGTCCTGCGCCTGTGCCCTGAGTCCTGAAAGTAGCTAATGATACTCCTGGGGAGCCCCTGCCTCCGCACAGAAGGTCCTGGGTTCAATCTGCAACATCTGCAGTTTTTTTAAACAAAAAAAGAAAGCTGACGTAGCAGATGATGGGAGCTCCCTTCTGTGCCCCGGACCCTGGGGAGCCCCTGCCAATCAAAGTAGGCAGTGCTCACTTTGTTGTTATGTGCCTTCAAGTTGATTATGACTTATGGCGACTCTATGAATCGGTAACCTCCAAGAGCATCTGTCATGAACCACCCTGTTCAGATCTTGTAAGTTCAGGTCCATGGCTTCCTTGTTGGCTAGATGGACAAATAATCTGACCTAGGTAAGCAGCAGCTTCCTATGAGACAAGCAGGTATTTGCAGGTCCGAGGAAGCGCAGTGTGCAGGGGAACAGCCCTGGCAGAAAGCAACTTTCTGTAGTCCAGCGCCAGACCCTTGCCGAAGAAGGCAGTGAGGCAAGTGGCCCTTCCTTGCTGGGAACTCCCTTCCCCCCCCCCAAGCCAAGAGGGCAAGTTGCCCTCTTGAAAAACTGAGGCCAAGATCCGTCTGCGTTATGCAAGACCCAAGCTGGTCTCTGTGCAGGGTTTATTCTGATGTGCCGCTGGACACAATTTGTGTAATGTCCCAAAAAACTGTGCAGTGCAAAAGTAAGTTTTGTGCAGTTGAGCATATGGGATTTAACAAGGAGCTGGGTAGTTTCTGGAAAAAAAAGTAGATGAGAAAAGATTAAAGGAAATAAAAAATGAAGATAAACACTGGCTCCTTTCAAATCTTCATGATCTTATACTACCAGTTAGTGCTTTTTTTGAGTTTTAAAAAACAAGCTGCCAGTACTCATAGCATGATAAAAGCTCTGTGGGTGCCAGCACAAAATGGCTGGCATGAGCAGCAGAAAAAGAGGTGCAGGTAGTGGCGAGTACTGCGGATAGTGTATTATGGGACGAATTGCCTGCCTAGTTTGGGGGCTGGCGGTGCGCTGGGTGCTTGTGCAGGAGGGCAAACAGCTGAGAATCAACCCTGTTCTCTGTGTCAGGGCCAGCCCACTGCAGACAGCAGCAGGTGAGGACTCGCAGGCCAGGAATGTTCCTCCACCTGCAAACAATGCTGGCGCTATTTACTTGGCTATGAAGCTCGGCAGCAATACCAAAATAAATCCCTGACTTGCGTTAGTGGGGAGGATGCCCCATTGGACCGGGTGAAGGTGCCTTCGGATGCCCGTCCGTCGGCCCGTGCACGTGCGGGGCTGCGCAAGGGGCTGCGCGGGCGCGGGCGAGAGCGAGAGCGAGAGCGAGCGAGCCTCTCGACCTGCAGCCGAGGGGGAAAGCCGAGACGGGGCGACTCCTCCCGGCGCAGGTGCCGGCTGGCGGGGCAAGGAAGAGAAGGCGGACTTCCGGAGGCGGGAGGAGCCCAGCAGCCGCCGGTGAGCGCGGCGCGCAGGGGCTGGCCTGGTTGCCGGCCTTCTCTGCCTGCCTGCCTGCGCCCGCTGTGCCGATGGCGGCGGGGCTGAGCTCGCTGGAGGCCGTGCGGAGAAAGATCCGGAGCCTGCAAGAGCAGGCGGACGGCGCCGAGGAGCGGGCCGGACGGCTCCAGCGGGAGCTTGACGAGGAGCGGGCGCTGCGCGAGCAGGTAAAGCGGGCCGGCGCGGCGCAGGAGCGAGCGCCCATCCCCTGAGCATCGGGGCGGCAGCTGCTTCTCTGCGCTTTTGCGGAGGAGCCGTCTTCTCTCCGCGGAGGGCGGCGGCGCTTGGGCGGCCCCAATCCAGCTCGGCTCTGCGGGAGCCTTGGCAAGCGAGGCTGCTCAGCCAGGACTGGGAGAGCGAGACGCGGCCTCGGGGGCGGCGGCCGTGTCTTTGCAATCAAGGGGGCTTCTCTGCCTTCCGCCGCCGGGCTCAGATTTCTGGCCCGGACGGGGCTGCCGGGAGGGGGGCTGCTAGGGGTCTGTCGCGCCTCCGTTTTGGTGCTGTCCAAAGGGAAGGCGTAGAATCGCGCTCTCTTCTCCCCGGCGGGCCTTGGGCCGGGTAGGAGAGTGGTCATGCTTTCCCGCCTTGGGGAACAAGGGCTGCCGTCCAGGCTGCTTGGACGCCCGGGCCCGGAGGGGCCTCGTCGCCCGCTCGAACAAAGGCAGGAAGGAAGCGCGCGTTTGAGGCGCCGCTGGGAGCCGTTCAAGGGGCGCGGACTCGAGCGCCTGGTATCTGGGCAGAGAGGAGTGCCTCTGAGCACGACTAGAGTGAGTTTCTGTCACCGCTGAGCGCTGCTCGAGGGTTTTACTGGGTCTAAGGGCAGGCCTGTGCCACGTGGCCCTGAGGACCTTAAATTGGGCAACTCCAAAACCTTGGTGGGTCCTGCGGTTAACCAGTTTAAGATTTTCAGGCGCACAGGGCGGGGCTTCCAGGTGGGGTTTTTAATAGAGTATACAAGTGGTCCAAAGCCCATCACCTTGCGAAGGATGCACTGAGGTGCAAGCTTTTACTCTGGGGAATCTGGCTCCTGTAAGCAGCTCCAGTAGGCGTGCCAGCCTCACAGCCTGCATAGGAATCTGCCTGAGAGCAAGTCAGGCCATTGGTTACGTACATTCATTGCATACTGGTCAACCAGCCAGATGGGCGACTAATAAATTGAATAATAAATAAATAAAATACTGTCTGCCCTGACAGGCAGTGGCTCTCCTGGGTGTTAGGCAGGGGGCAGCCCCAGCACCGTCTGGACGTGCCAAGGATTGAACCTGGAACCTTCTGCATGCTAAGAACACGCTCTGCCTGTGGGGTAGGTTAGGCTGAGAGCCCCCTCCTTCAGGGCACCCCAGTCAAGCTTCAGAGGTAAACAGAGACTTGAATTCTTGCTGATGGGGGGGGGAGCTTGCCCCCCACCGGCATCTGATGAACAGGAAGGAGGTGAGAACCCCCTCCTGGGGGATTTGAACTTCAACAGGGTGGGCTGGCCACACCCCCTTCCAGTGGCATGGGTCAGCCAAGAGTGAGTCTGGTCTCCTGGCCAAGAAAAGTCAGCATGCTTTTGTCCGTCCCTAAATCTACCGCCTGTCCCTTTTGTCAGATGACCCCCCCAAAGTTCAAGTATTTTGAGAGATGGAGAAAAATGTATTTTGATCCACACTGGTAATTTTTACTAAACCTTTGTCACAGTCTTGTAAGTGAGCTCAAAGAAGCCTGCAGATTTATTTTTCTTTTTGGCCAAGCTGCCAAAAGGTAAGGCATAGCGCCTGCATTCCCTCGCAAGGGAGCCTCCCACCATGACTGCAGCCCCTTCTCAGCCAGCATGGAAACATCCGCTCTCTTATTTATTTGTTTGTTTATTTTATTACATTTATATACTGCCCCATAGCCAAAGCTCTCTGGGCAGTTTATAGCATCCTTTAGCAGACTGGTAAAAATGTGATAGCAGCAGCCGCCTTCTGCAAGGCAGATTGGGACAGAGTGGTCCAGCGCTGCTGCATTTCCATACCCGTTATGAACAATAAATCCCCCTTTTCTCTATGGCTGGCACAAACCGGGCCATTCATTCACCCACACGGAGTTCCTCGTTGCCTACCAGAGGAGATGGTAAACACAAGTGAGTTCTCAAAGGCTTTACTGCAGGGGCAGCCAGTGTGGTGCCTCCAGATGTTGCTGGAATACAGCTTCGTATCTTCCCTGATCGTTGACCATGCTGGCTGAAGCTGATGGGAGTTGGAGTCCAACAACATTCGGAGGTCACCACTCTTGCCCCAGCGCTTTATCTTTCCCTGCTGGAGACGGTGCTCCCACCTCGTGCGGCATCCTATCGTGCTCTATGGACATAAGAAATTGCCTTGCTCCGTCAGTCCAGAGTCCATTGAGACCACCGGCCTCCAGTCCCTGACAGTGCAGAGCCAAAGGCCTCCCGGAAGCTGCTACGATGGTGATAGCTCCACCTTCCTTGTTCCCAGCAACTGGGTATTAGAGGTGTACTGTCTCTGTGTATGGAAGCTCAATTTTTAACATGGCTCAGCTATCTATGCTAGCACAACACCCTGAAGCAGTGAATTCCATAAGTTAATGATGTTCTAAACTGATAGCATGCTTCCCTTTTTGTCTTGAAACCACAATTACTTGGCTTCGATAGATGGTTACTTCTGCCCTCTGATATTTACTGAGAGACAAATCTCTGCACATACCATCCATCAGGTCACCCTTCGGGATCAGACCCAAGCGTTTGTCTCCTTCCCACAGAGGCAAACCTCTGGAAGTCCATAAATGGGACAAGAAGGCAGTAGCTCTCCTATGCTGCCCCCCCCCGAGCAAGTGTAGTCAAATATATAACGCCTCTAAATGTGGTTTCACTTAGCTATATTGAAAAGGCCATTGCTTGTGCACTTTCCTTCCCCCTTTTATCAAAAGCTTTTCTTCATCCAGGATATTAGAGAGAGGGCATGCATGCCCTCTCTGTCGCAAATTCTTAAGCATGCTATTTGAGGTTCAGACATAGAAGAACTCCCTCTTGAATAGGGAGAACTGGCCAGACATCATAGGGATGTGGGTGATGTGCGAGCTTTGCGCAAGCTTGCTTGAGCATTGGTAACCTGTTTCATTTAGGCTACAATCCTATGCATGTTTACCTGGGAATAATCTCCATTGACTTGCTTCTGAGTAAATACGCAGAGGAATGTGTTAGTTTTTAAAAAATATCTTTGAATCTGGTTTCCTTGACTATTAAGGTTCAGTTTCACTCAACTGTTTTGCGTATGATTGTTGTACAGGTGTTCAGATCATGACTTGTCGTCATCCCCCCGGCCTCCATGCCATCAGGAACTCTGCATTCCATGGGCACTGAGTATACTCACTGGGTTGCTTGGGAGGCTCTTCTCCCTTTAGGATTTTTCCCCTAAAGTTTTTTAGCTGTTGCAAGCCTCCCCAAAATCTGATTCCTCTGGGTTGTGCTGTTTTGGCTGTATAAGCAGTGTCACCCACAGCCTGAATGTTGGAAATAGAGGGAATGTTGTATTGCTGTGAAAGGCCTCGTTGCTGTACCTGTTTGCCTGCTGGGATCTGGCACCCGCCAAGTTTGCAAAAATGATGATGCACCATCAAATTGGCACATCCAGCAGACCTGGCCCTTTTTGTGCTGCAAACATACAATTGTGCAAATATCATGTAGGGCAGATGCTTGACTTGTGACCCACTTGTTTGTTTGTTTTCTCCTTGCAAAGTACAGGTGAAAATCTTTGAGGCCTTAGGCCAGGGGTGGGCGACCTGTGGCCCTCCAGATGTTGCTGGACTCCAGCTCCCATCATCCCTGGCCATTGGCCATGCTGGCTGGGAGGTGGAGTCTAGCAATATCAGGAGGGCCACAAGTTCCCCACCCCTGCCTTAAATGGCTTTGGAAGTCAGGCTGCAATCCTATGTATGTGGATTCAGCGCAGGACTGGAGGAAACATTGCTTATTAAGGCATGCAAGTATGTATTTTCACGTTTTTCTTCCCTGCCCGTTTCTTTAAAAAGACTCAAGGCGGTAGAGAGTAATAAAATAGACAGTAATAAAAACAGGATGGATTAATTCCGTAAAGGAAGCCACAGACCTGAACTTACAAGATCTGAACAGGGTGGTTCATGACAGATGCTCTTGGAGGTCACTGATGCATAGGGTCGTCATAAGTCGAAATTGACTTGAAGGCACATAACAACAATAAAAACAGAATAAAGCAAATGTGATCCCTGACAAAAAAACCCACCACCCACCACTCAATAACTCACAGTCAGGTGAGTAAATTAACACTGTCCAACCCATTTAACAAATCCCAGCAGCGCAAAAATAACCTAGAACTCAGCCAGCAAAAATTGCATAATTAACCAAAGAAGTTTTAAAACCAAGGCCTTTTAAAGAAGCCCACAAAAGTCCCTCGCTAGTGGACTTGTTGAAGGAGAGGCCTCGGAGGCGGCCGTTCCTTCCCTTTTACTTCAGTAGGACAACCTGAGGGGGAAGGAAATAGTTGCTGTCACGTAAAGTAGCAATCATTAATCCCCAGCCCTCCCTCATAGCAAAACTATGTGGGGAACAGCAAACAGACCAGAAACTTGTGCTTTGGGAGTGCCGTTTGCTGTCATTGGTTGTTTTCTTGACCATATAAGGGAAAGTCCTGCTTTGCAGAAAGAGGGGGGTGGGAAGAGAAAGGAAAGAGAATTTGGGGCTTTTCAGGGTAGTGGCAGGCAAGCCTCTGCTGTCTTCTGCTCTGGGAACAGGAAGTAGGAAACTGACCTTTAATCATTGCAGGCTGCAATGGGAGTGAGATCAGTTTTGATGTAATTATTAACGTGCAGCGTAATCGTTTTTTCCACACTTGAGATTAGGGTTGTTTGGCAATTCTTCCCTCCCCAGAGATGAAAATACTGTAACTTTTACAGCCGCAGTTCTCAGCAGTGTATTTTGAAAATTGAACAGGAGCAGAGCACAGTGATGCACAACCCTTGCTGGCTCCATTTCAGTCACCTTGACCGCAATGCTCAAGGAAGTTCTCCTGTGCAGGCTACAACAAAGTGCCATCCAGGGCCTTGTGCAGGAGAACTTGCAAGTGGGCATTCACTGCCTTGTAATGTGGTGTCTTTTAGCTTCTGTAAGCCTGGATTTACTCCTGATGACCTTGCACTCATCTAGATCCTGAATAAGAGTGAAGCTTTGACATTAAAAAGCAAAACTATTCGCAAAAAGGCATGAAATGTGGCAGGGGTTGCATTCCTAAACATACTTATTTATTTGATTTATATCCCCCCGTTCCTCCCAGTAGGAGCCCTTCCTAGTGAGGAAGCTCCATTCTCCACAGTTGGATCTACTTCTAAGTAAACTCGTATAGGATTGCGCTGTTAACTTTTGGCAGCATTTGAAACTAAATCTTCTGGTTTGCTCTCACTTCAGATTAGACTAATGAGCGCAGGGAAGGAAGTTCCCTTTCAAACAAGGTGTTTCTTGAGCCATTGAACCCTTTCCCCATGCCAGTTTCCTTTGATGTTCTGTAAGCCCCAAGGTAGAGCAATCCTTGTTCAAACTAGGAGCATGGTACACGCAAGGTGATACTGGGATACTTGGCTACCTAGGATCATCTTTGGCAAGTGGGCCACAAGTTGAGTTGGAAGCATTGGATAGTGCCCTTTCTGGGGCAAGGGACAGGAGAGTGCCTGTGGCTTCCCTGTGTGCTGTGGTTTTGCTCTCGTTGACTCATCTGAGGATTAGGCAGCAGCTTGGCCCTGAAAAAAGAGCCAAGGGGTCCTTGGGCTTTGGCCAGGAGTTCCAGAGACCCCTGTTGTCGCAGGTTGGCTGCTTATGCCCTCCAGAGACCCCAAAGCGTTTTATGGGGAAATGCAGCCCCATCTTTCACGATTTGAGCAAAAGTCTGGAAATATATTGGGTGGCTGAAAAAAATTAGACCACTCCCTGCCTCAAGAACCTTACAGCCTGAATTGGGGGCAGCTGAGATGGTGCCCTCCAGATGTTGGTGGATTCCCAGTTCCTCTCAGCCTCAGCCAGCGGGGCCAGAGGTCAAGGATGATGGGAGTTGTAGTCCAACAACATCTAGCGGGTGCGACTTCAGCTACCCTTGATCTAAACCTCAGAAGCAGGGAGGGGAGTTGCCCCCAGGGGAGAGGGGGGCTGGACAGCCCATGGTACAGCCATGTGTTCTCTAAGTGGCAGTTGCTGTGACCAGTTCCCCACCCCCCCTCCCTGGTGCTCTTACCTTTGATCTATGTGATTCCCCATGTAGCTGCTCGCATTGTAACTCTGGAAGAAGGGAAATCTTTTAAGTTTGAGTGGACCACTTTAACATGGGCCTGTACTTCTTATTAAATGTAGTGTCCCTTTCCTGAAAGGTCATCAGCCCCAGTATCAACTCGATACGTAAATGCCAGCCTGCATTCCTGCAAAATGCATATCATGGGACAGATTAATGCAAAATCAAGCTTATTGTGCACAGAACTGCAGAGAAGACTGATTATTTGATACTGAAATTTAAAAAGTCATTTGACATCATAGTCTAATATTAAAAAACTAAAACAGGACAACTTCCTTAGCCAAATTGAGGAGCTACTCTTAGTTTGCTGTGTTTTGTAATGGGCATTAGTATTAAGTGGCTAAGTGCTAAATGTATTGCGAAAGATCAGGCTGTCAAGGTATAACATAAAGTAATTTGCACATACAAATGCATCTGAGGTTGTATCAAAATGAAAGGGCTGGGAAATATTCTGGCGGATTAGACAGGTTGGGGAGGGGCAGACACGGCCAGAGGCTACTCACCCCCTTGTAAGAATCTCCTACGCTAAGAACTGATTACTTAATGTCTCCCACTGCCCAAACCCCACTCTTTCCTTCTTTAAGTTAGCCTGATTATACCCATCCTGGCATCCTCCAGGTGTTTTGGGCCACACCTCCTGTAAAGCATGCTGCCCACAACATCTGGAGGGCACCAGGTTGGGGAAGGCTGGTTGAAATCTTCTTTGCTTTTACCATCCCATCCTGTTTCGCAGCAATCTCTGCAACTCCCTCAAAAACCACTGTATTTCCCCCACACACACACAGGCTGAGAGCGAAGTGGCTTCTCTGAACAGGCGCATCCAACTGGTAGAGGAAGAGCTCGATCGTGCCCAGGAGCGCCTGTCGACAGCCCTGCAGAAACTGGAGGAGGCCGAGAAGGCAGCAGATGAGAGCGAAAGGTGGGGATGACCTGGATGTGTTTGTGCTAACCGCAGGCGGGGGCTGTTGTGGCCCACCCGGCCTTTTGGCCTTAGCTGTGTCAGGGCCTTTCCCACATCATGCATATCTGAACACCTGTATATATATATATATGAGAGAGAGAGAGAGAGACACACACACACACACACACACACAAAAGCCAGCAAATTGCCTGTGGTTGCACGTGTCTGTCTGCGGAGGGAGGGTTTCTGCCCTTTTACACCCCTACAGGGTCTCTGTCGGCATCAAGCTGAGAATGGCGTGATTGCTTTTGTATGGAAGAAATAATGAGGTGCCTTCACCCACCCTTTGGGTTAGGGCCCAACCTGCCCCTTGTGACCCCAGCATCTACAGCAAAGGATTGGCGTTGGCCTCATCACAGCTGTACTTGCCTGCACTATTTTGCTCCATTGAATTCGGTGGGAGCAGTGGATAGCCCGGCCAAGCCAGTCCTCATTTGCCTAACCCTGCCCTGAATTCCTGGTTATTGTGACTCTAAAGTGAGATGAGGACTTTACCTATATAGGTAATACATCCCCAGACTATCTTGAAATTTAATCTCAGTACCAGGGCTGTGGAGTCGGTATGTCAAACCTTCAACTCCGACTCCTCTATTTTTCTACTGTCCGACTCCAACTCCTTCATAAATGGCAAATCTATATTTTATTTATTTATTATTTGATTTATATCCCACCCTTCCTCCCAACAGGAGTCCAGGGCGGCAAACAGAAATGCTAAAAACACTTTAAGACATCATAAAAAGACCTTAAAATACATTAAAACAAAAAAATTAAATTATTAATTTTATTTTGAAGTCGGAGTCGGTACACTTCTACTGACTCCAACTCCGACTCCACCCAAAATTGCTTCCGACTCCACGATTCCAACTCCACAACCCTGCTCAGTACCCAAAAACGCATTGAGTGGAGGGGCAAGGATGAAAAGTTTTAGCCCACAAGTGGGGAAAGGGGGTGATAGGAAGTGTGTGGCTTCTTCGCTCCTGGGTTCCCTGCTATAATGCAAAGGCACACATAGAACACTTTTAATTCTTTGGGAATGTGGGACCAGGAGCAGAATATAACTTGAGAATCTCTGTGGCCCAAGTTTCTAGTCCCTATGGTGTTTAAAGTTTGTTGAAACCTCTCTAGCCAGACAGTTGCCTGGCCATGGAAGTTTTACACATGCATGCGCTCGCACACACACACACACTCTCTGTCACTCACATATGCGTACATTGAATGTGCACAGCTCTGGGCGCAGGGCCTGCTCTCCCAGGCTGTTGCTCAGCCCTTGTGTTTGCTGCCTTTCAGAGGAATGAAGGTCATTGAAAGCAGAGCCCAGAAGGATGAAGAGAAGATGGAGATCCTGGAGATCCAACTTAAAGAGGCGAAACACATTGCGGAGGATGCCGACCGCAAGTATGAGGAGGTGGGTACTTGAGCACAGCCGAGGGCTATTGGGATTGGGATTGGTTTGGCTGCTGTTCCCGAGGAGGGCAAGTGAGCAAGGAGATCTGAGTTGCTCTGCAGAAATGGTGCGCTGGGCTGGCCCTCTGAGGCACTGCTACGGCCATGTTGGCAGTGAGGAGCTGAGCCGAGCTGCTTTGAGGGTGTTGGGAGCATTCCAGTGGTTGTGTCAAAATCTCCCTAGAGAGGGATAAACAAGTGCTGGGAGTTGAACCTCTTCTCCAGCAGCTGGTTGGGCTCACCCTGGTTGTGTTTAATCTATGCAAATGCAGCTGTAGGGTTTGCCTTTGGTTTTCCACCTTCCGAAACATTCTCCCTCCACACGCACAGGCAGCACAGTTGTGTACGGCAGCCTTCGCCAGCCTGGTGCCCTCTTGATGTTGGTGGACTACAATTCCCATCAGCCCCAGCCAGCCCAGCATGATGGTGCTGGGGTTGACTGGAGCATGGCTGTGCTGCCTGGGACTGGTGGAAGTTGTCATCCCAAATGCCTGGGGGCACCCGGTTGGCAAAGGCTGTTCCAGATGTTTGTTTGTTTGTTTATTTATTGTATTTATATACTGCCCCATAGCCGAAGCTCTCTGGGCGGTTTACAGTACCTAAAAACATTAAAAACATACAAATTTAAAACACATCTTTTTCAAAAAAAAATTTAAAACACAACTTAAACAATTTAAAAACACATGCTAAAATGCCTGGGAGAAAAGTCTTGACCTGGTGCCGGAAAGATAACAGTGTTGGTGCCAGGTGCATCTCGTCAGGAAGATCATTCCATAATTTGGGGGCCACCACTGAGAAGGCTCTCTGCCTTGTTGCCACCCTCCGAGCTTCCCTCGGAGTAGGCACCTGGAGGAGGGCCTTAGATGTTGAGTGTAGTGTACAGGTGGGTTCGTATCAGGAGAGCCGTTCCATCAGGTATTGTGGTCCCAAGCCGTGTAAGGCTTTATAGGTTAAAACCAGCACCTTGAATCGAGCTCGGAAACATACAGGCAGCCAATGCAAGTGGGTCAGAATTGGTTTTATATGTTCGAACCGTTTGGTCCCTGTTACCAATCTGGCTGCTGAATTTTGCACAAGCTGCAGTTTCTGAACTGTCTTCAAAGGCAGCCCCACGTAGAGCTCATTGCAGTAATCTAACTTGGATTGTAATCTAACTGTTGGGCTACAGCTCCCATAATCTTTTACTTATTTATTACATTTATATCCCACCTTTCCTCCTAAGAGCTCAAGGTGGCCTAGATGGTTCTCCCCTCCCCATTTGATCCTCTCAACGGCCCTGTTAGGTAGGTTAGACTGAGAAGCTGTGACTGGCCCGGGGTCACCCAGTGAGCTTCATGGCTGAGTGAGGATTTGAACCCTGGGCTCCCAGGTCATAGTCTGGCACCCAAACCATTACACCACGCTTGCTCTCCAACGCATGTCTGAGTATTGGCCATGCTGGCTGGAGCTGAGGGGTAGTGGAGGTCACCAAGCTGAGTGGGGAAGGCCCGAAGTTCAGGAGGGTCGCCATCTTCACAACATCATGGACAACCCTTTCTGTTGCCAGCTAGCTTAGGGGGACCGGAAACTCACATCTGGCAGTTGTCATCTTGCAGCGCCTCCGTAGTTCTCAGCATGAGAGTTCCACAAACTGAGTCACAGGAGAGCTGTTGTGTGCAGCTCTGTGATGTCATGACACTCACTCCTCTCCCCCCACTCCCTTGTTTGGACAAGGGTTCCAGTTTGTATAAGAGGTTAAATTGAGCCAACAGAGTTTTTAAAGAAAAAATCCTCCATGCTGGGCTTGAGCCAAATAATATCCTGCTGGGCTGGAGTTCTCAGAATCCAGTTACCTTGCTCTGATTTAAGTGAGGCTACTTTAAGCGTGTCAGTTTTAAAGAGCAAAGGTTTTTCAGTTTGGTCACTATGCAACAGTAATAGGAGTCAACTTCATTTGTGGATATTTGGAGGTGCTGAAATAAGCTCTTCCTAAAGCACAGGGCTGGCACGAAGCTGCAGGGGCCCTTGAAGGTAGTGGCGGTGGTGGTAGGGGCCTTCAGTAGGCCTGGCCACATCAGTAGTTTAGTGTGCTGTGCTTGCACGCCTGCCATCACCTAAGAGGGTTGGGGGGGTGTTGACACACCTGCTATCATCTTGGGTGATGGCAAGCACACATGAGCTGATGCAGCACCACAGGAAGTTGGGAGGCAGCCCACTCGAACGGCAGGGGGGTATTGCCTGGGGGGGGGGCTACCGCTCTGCAATCCACACCAGCATCGGGGCATGGGGACATGCTCTGCGACCCGATGCTAGTGTGGCTCACAGAGCAGGAGCTACGCCCACCAAGCCCCAGCAGCAGGGACCCCTCTCAGTGCCTGAGGCCCTTGACCAGTGCCCAACCTGGCTCCCCGCCGCTGCCGGGCCTGCTGAAACATATCAACTGTGTTCAGTAGTTCATTTCAATTAAATCTTTCCTTACCTTGGTATGTTTACATGCCTAAAACTGTTGAGAGAAAGTTGTTGAACACTGAAAACGACGACAGAATGTAGAATGCTTTAGAAATAAATTAAAATTGCTGTTTATTGCCTTGAGATGCAGTGGTGAGAGTACACTGAGCAGCAAAGAGGTGAGGCTTTATCCTGAGGGGCAAAAAGGTTTGCGAAACTTTAGGAGCTTCCCCTATATTTTTGAGGTGCCAGTGTAGTGGGAGGGAGCCTGGGATAAGGGAGCGGTAGGAGACAAAGATGGAGGAGGAAGCAGTGGCCGGGCCTGATCCACAGTGGCGTTTAGGGAAGGAGGGAAAAGGTGCTTCTGGTCCTCCTCAGTACTCCACTTGCCAAGGCCTGTGAGGCAACAGGATCTTTGCACAGTTGGTTATATCTTGCTCTTGGGCCCCTGTGTGATCTCTAGTCTTGCACGGACCCTAACCCTCTTTTCCCACTGTTACAGGTGGCTCGTAAGCTGGTCATCATTGAGAGCGACTTGGAGCGTGCTGAGGAGAGGGCCGAACTTTCAGAAAGGTGGGGGCCACCTTTTGGGCATCAAAACATGCCCCAGGCCTGGGACCCATGCACCAAGCATGACTTGGCTGGCAGCGTGTGAGCGTCCGACGTGGAACTGTGGCTGGCTGGCTTACTGTGGCAACTGAGGCCTGCTGTTTGCCTTCATGTGCCCACGTATGTGTGTTGGGAGTGTGTATTCGTGTGTGTGTGTGTGTGTCTGCATATGTCTGTGTGCTTATGCGGTGTCTGAATTGTTTCTTTTGGGGGCCTCTTCCTTGGTTTGGGTCACTGCATGCTTTTTACTCGCTCACAGATGTTTTTGTGAATGGCTCTTGTGCATTTTCATGTGTTCACTAACAGCCAAGTCCGACAGCTGGAGGAACAGTTAAGGATAACGGATCAAACGTTGAAAGCGTTAATGGCTGCCGAGGAGAAGGTATTGGAGATAATATACATACATATATATCTTTGAACCGAATGATCAGATTTTAGCCGCAACCCACATCTTTTCACTATCCTAACCTGCTAGTTAGACACCTCTTAGCGGTAGTGGCTGGATCTTTCCTGGGTCTTCCTCCTTCTCCTGTGTTTGCTTACTTTCGTCTTTGGTGTGGATGAACGTGTGTGCGCACGCATGTGTTTTTAACCTTTTTTGCAGCTGACCAAGCCCAAAGAAGAAGCTGAACTTCCTGGGATGACTGAAACGTCGTGTATAAATCAGACTTCGCCAACCAGACGGCCTCCAGACGTTTTGGACCACAGCTTCCATCAGTCCCAGCCAGCACAGCTGGGCTTGTTAGGGACAATGGGAGATGCACCCCAAACATCTGAAGGCCACCAGATTAGCTTATAATTTTTATTATAAATAAATCTGGCTGTTGTAGAAGCACAGCCGTGAATTTTAAAAGTCACGTCTGCGTTGGATGGTATGTGCAGATACAATTCTGTGAAGTCAGAAGATTGGCAGTTTTTCAAAATGCTTAAAGACCCTTGCTGTTTCAGCCCTCCTCCTCTAAAAAATAATGATGAGGCATTTTGTGCACCATCCATCAGGATTTCTTGCCTCACCCAGCCCATTGAAGCAAATGCGAGAACCTCAACAGCAAAGTGAAGGTACACTCTCTGTACAATATTATGGAGTCCTTCAAAGCAAATTTGGCTTTGTCATTCATTGATTTCTTCAATCTCAGGTGGGCTCAGCTTCTTTCAAGGCCTTTTTTTCAGCTCTGAGATTCAGTTTTCATTTTTCTCTGTCTTTTCTCTCCCCCCCCCCCATTTTTTTGCTTGACTGGCCTTCCTCCTGGCCCCTTTCCTGCCTCTGTTCCAAAATAATAGCAAATGTTCTGAACTTGAAGATGAATTGAAAACTGTGACCAACAACCTGAGATCGCTGGAAGCTCAGGCAGAGAAGGTATGGTCTAGCTGGAAAGTGCAAATGCTACACAATGGGTTTTGCAATCTAGTTCACAGAATGTTTCCTCTGAAGTAAGTCCTGTTGCCTCCAGTGGGGAATTTACTTTTGTACTAAGTACTTTTTCTGCTTGCTAGTTATTTCTGAGGCTTCAGAACCACCTTCTCAAGGTGATATCAGCAGTGAATATAATGCAAGAGGGATTTCAGTGGAAGATACCCACGACCGTTGGCCCCTCTAGCTAGCTGTGGCTAGGAGGCTGAGCTGTCAATCAGTGTCTTCCTCATTTCTGCAGCTGGAGATCCTTTCAACTGGAGCTGCCGGGGATTGAACTTGGGGCCCTCTGCATGCAAAGGGTGTGCTCTGCCTACTGAGCTACAGCCCTTCAGTAAAACAGCCATAAAAAGATTGCATAGATCAATAAACTGATAAGACACTAAACAGTTCTGGGTTAGGGTTGCGGAAGAAGCCACCGTGCATTCAGGTCCGTGTCAATAATCACTTGTGAGATGAAAACTGTTCTTCGACGCTTCTGCTGGATTTCTGAGAATTGGCAATGGATGCATTCTAGAACACACTGTAACCCCAGTGTGAAGTGTAACTTTTTTTATTATGGAACTGAACAAGAGACCTGATAGGCTGTCTTTTAAGTACCCTGCGGCAGTAAAGTATCCTGTACTTTAAAGCAAATGTCTGTCCAGTTCCCTCCCCCCCTCCCCCTGGCCTTGAAAGAAATTACATAATCCTGCAAAAACACTTGTTCAGCCCAGAGCCAAACTATGTATAAGTAAATATTTGAAAGCACCTGAACTGGTTCTGTCTCCTTGTAGTTTGAACCCCTCGTTCTGGTGTAGAGTCAGGGCTGGTCCAACTGCACGACTATTCCCCTGCAGCATTGCTAGGCCAGTAATCATTTTAGGGTCACCAGTGAAACAAGAGAAGCACCTTGGGCTGCCTTGCCATCTTGCAGGGTGCTCCTGTTCAGTGCTGCTTCCTGGAATAAGGAAGACTTTTGCAAAATATGTTCTTCCTCTCTTGACATTTTCAACAGCTGAAGAACTCTTCCCATCACCTTTCACTGCCTCTTCCCTCTCTGCCATCCTCAGTTCCTTTTAACCATTATTCCTTGGGACTTGTTTCACGTTCATGTGGACATGTAGATCTTGTTGCATGAAGATAGAAAAGGGGAACCTGCGTCCTCCAGACATTGCTGGACTCCAGCTCCCATCAGCCAACATGGCCAGCCGTCAGGGACAATGGGACCTGCAGTCCAGCATTACCTAGAGGGCCCCCTCAAGTTTCCCATCCCAGCATTAAGATAAAATAGAAAGTGAGATGCAAGGTGTAACTCTATACTGAGTCTGCCATTGTTTGAGCAACCCTGACAGCATATATTCGATGCATACAGCGGTCTTTCTCCACCCCTGCAATCTGAGATGCAGTGACTGGTTGTAGCAGGTATCATACCTGGAGCCTCTTGCACACACTGTATTGCCTAGTTACAATCTCTCCTGATGTTGGCAGTGGATTAGACCTGTTTTTGCTGGGGTAACATGAGCCCCCAGCGGTCAGGTGGCATAGGATGGTAGTTTGCAACCATAGAAAACATAAAAGCTGGCTCACCATAAAATTTAATATTTTCAGACTGAAAGCACCTTAGTTAGCCAGCAACCAGTTAAACAACAGAAATGCACAAAAAAAATGTGCAGCTGCAGCAAGTGATTGGCAGTGTGGATTGTGTCTGTCTAGTGCGCCTGCCAACCAGCCATACCCTTTCAGAATACTCCATTGCACCCCCCAACCTGGTTTTCCATTTTTTGATGTAGTGCTACAAACGTTGGGGCTCCACCAAGCCTGCTGATACCTCTCTGTTTTGGGTGTGGATGGTGCCATTTTGGCTACATGAACATTGGCACTTGCTCCTGAACATCAGAATTAAGAGGGAAAGATTAAAGGGAGAGGGGGAAGACCCTGAGGCCTCTGTTCAACCAGGTTGTGTCTGGCAGTTACACATTTTAATTCTCAAAACAGACTCTTCCAATGTGTGTATGGTGATTGTGTACCTGGAAAGCTTATTCCTAGGTAAGCATCCATCGTATGAATTCTCAGAAGGCCATTTTTGCCTGTAAATGGGGGCTGATTACATATTCCTTTCTCTAAAACATGTTAGGGCTGTATGCAATTATAAACCAAGCGGGGGGAACATCTGTGACTTGAGATGTTGTTGGACACCAGTTCCCATTAACCCCAGACAGCATGGCTAATGGCCAGGGATGGTGGGAGTCAGAGACCAGCAACCTCTGGTCTGGAGGGTCAGATTTTGCCTACTCTTATAGACTACTTCAGTGTTAAAGCACTTGGCTTACAACAGGCCCTGATTTAGGCTTGTACAATCAGATCTGACCACTTATTTCCGGCATTGTAATTTTGCTGGATCCCTCCCATGCAGCTGTTTTTGGTGCACTTTTCACTTGTGGTCACAAGGATGCTATATGTTGCCCAGTGCCATGTTTTCACATTTAACATGAACACTAATGCCTGCCATTGGTTTGTTTGATCTGCAGTACTCTCAGAAGGAAGACAAGTATGAAGAGGAGATCAAGGTCCTTACTGACAAACTGAAAGAGGTAAAAATGCAGCTAGGTCCTCAGGTTGGAAGCTGGTCCTCTTTTCCCTGCAGCTTCAGCTTTTTAGAGATTTTAAGAACATAAGAAGAGCCTGCTGGATCCAGCCAGTGGCCCATCTAGTCCAGCATCCTGTTCTCACAGTGGCCAACCAGGTGCCTGGGGGAAGCCCGCAAGCAGGACCCGAGTGCAAGAACACTCTCCCCTCCTGAGGCTTCCGGCAACTGGTTTTCAGAAGCATGCTGCCTCTGACTAGGGTGGCAGAGCACAGCCATCATGGCTAGTACCCACTGATAGCCCTGTCCTCCATGAATTTGTCTAATCTTCTTTTAAAGCCGTCCAAGCTGGTGGCCATTACTGCATCTTGTGGGAGCCAATTCCATAGTTTAACTATGCGCTGAGTAAAGAAGTACTTCCTTTTGTCTGTCCTGAATCTTCCAACATTCAGCTTCTTTGAATGTCCACGAGTTCTAGTATTATGAGAGAGGGAGAAGAACTTTTCTCTATCCACTTTCTCAGTGCCATGCATAATTTTATACACTTCTATCATGTCTCCTCTGACCCGCCTTTTCTCTAAACTAAAAAGCCCCAAATGCTGCAACCTTTCCTCGTAAGGGAGTCGCTCCATCCCCTTGATCATTCTGGTTGCCCTCTTCTGAACCTTTTCCAACTCTAGAATATCCTTTTTGAGATGAGGCGACCAGAACTGTACACAGTATTCCAAATGCGGCCGCACCATAGATTTATACAACGGCATTATGATATTGGCTGTTTTATTTTCAATACCTTTCCTAATTATCACTAGCATGGAATTTGCCTTTTTCACAGCTGCCGCACACTGGGTCGACATTTTCATCGTGCTGTCCACCACAATCCCAAGGTCTCTCTCCTGGTCGGTCACCACCAGTTCAGACCCCATGAGCATATATGTGAAATTCAGATTTTTTGCTCCAATATGCATAATTTTACACTTGTTTATATTGAATTGCATTTGCCATTTTTCCGCCCATTCACTCAGTTTGGAGAGATCTTTTTGGAGCTCTTCGCAATCCCTTTTTGTTTTAACAACCCTGAACAATTTAGTGTCGTCAGCAAACTTGGCCACTTCACTGCTCACTCCTAATTCTAGGTCATTAATGAACAAGTTGAAAAGTACAGGTCCCAATACCGATCCTTGAGGGACTCCACTTTCTACAGCCCTCCATTGGGAGAACTGTCCATTTATTCCTACTCTCTGCTTTCTACTTCTTAACCAATTCCTTATCCACAAGAGGACCTCTCCTCTTATTCCATGACTGCTAAGCTTCCTCAGAAGCCTTTGGTGAGGTACCTTGTCAAACGCTTTTTGAAAGTCTAAGTACACTATGTCCACTGGATCACCTCTATCTATATGCTTGTTGACACTCTCAAAGAATTCTAATAGGTTACTGAGACAGGACTTTCCCTTGCAGAAGCCATGCTGGCTCTGCTTCAGCAAGGCTTGTTCTTCTATGTGCTTAGTTAATCTAGCTTTAATAATACTTTCTACCAGTTTTCCAGGGACAGAAGTTAAGCTAACTGGCCTGTAATTTCCGGGATCCCCTCTGGATCCCTTTTTGAAGATCGGTGTTACATTTGCCACTTTCCAGTCCTCAGGCACGGAGGAGGACCCGAGGGACAAGTTACATATTTTAGTTAGCAGATCAGCAATTTCACCTTTGAGTTCTTTGAGAACTCTCGGGTGGATGCCATCCGGGCCCGGTGATTTGTCAGTTTTTATATTGTCCATTAAGCTTAGGACTTCCTCTCTCGTTACCACTATTTGTCTCAGTTCCTCAGAATCCCTTCCTGCAAATGTTAGTTCAGGTTCAGGGATCTGCCCTATATCTTCCACTGTGAAGACAGATGCAAAGAATTCATTTAGCTTCTCTGCAATCTCCTTATCGTTCTTTAGTACACCTTTGACTCCCTTATCATCCAAGGGTCCAATTGTCTCCCCAGATGGTCTCCTGCTTTGAATGTATTTTGAATGTATTTTGACTGCGTGCCATGAAGAATACCTTCTGCCCAAGTAAACCGAGTCGTGCTTTGCCGGAGAGCTTCGCTCGGCTGTTGTGACATTTCCATTCTGTTGAGTAGGAAACATCCCCAGTGGACTAATGTGGTACTAAAAAAACAACATAGGCTTGTAGCCAATGTTAGCCCTAATCAGTGTAGACCCGTTGAAAAAGATAGGCATACCTAAGCTTAGTCCATTAATTTCAGGAGGTCTGCTCTGAGTTTAACTTAGTTGGATACAACCCATGGAGATAATTGCTGCCCTGGAGTCTTTTGAGAGGAAGGGCTGGATATAAATAATAATCATAAGTTTAAAAGGTTTAAAAGGTGTGCCGATACTGTTTTTAGTGCAGGGGTTTCCCACTCTTTTGGCCTGCGGAGTGTGGGGCGGAGCACCCTAGGTGCTCAGATTCCTGCTTTTGTAGGATGCGGACCTCCTCCCTGCTCTCTCCTGCTCTGTTGTGCCCCAGTCCTCCCTTCACCCACCTCCCGGCAATCTGCTTTTCCTTCATTTCTCCTGAAGCAGCCCAGATGTAAGAGGCAGGACTGTGGAGTCGATATGTCAAACCTTCGACTCCTGTGTTTTTCTACTGTCTGACTCTTGACTCCTTCATAAATGGCAAATGTATAAAATTTATTAATATTAATAAAATAATATTAATGTTACTATTAAAATATTTTATTTTGAATTCTGAGTCGGTACATTTCTACTGACTCCGACTCCACCCAAAATTGCTTCTGACTCCGCAGCCCTGGTAAGAGGGGCCTGAATAGGTCATTGGTGAAGTTAAACCTGGGCCTATGAAGTGGATTTCACTCACCTGTCAAACTTTTACTTGAAAGTGACATTTTGGGGACATGTTTTCTCCCTCCCTGCCCCCAAACTCCTTGCACCATGTGGAAGCTTCCCTTTCCTGGCCCCCCAATATTTCCTGTGGGTTTTGACCTGCGCCTATGTGTGTATTTGACTCCAGGCTGAGACCCGAGCTGAATTTGCAGAGAGGTCAGTAACCAAGCTGGAGAAGAGCATTGATGACTTAGAAGGTACGTTTCTTTCTTTGCATTCCTTGCTTAACTGAGAAGGCCGAGAAGGCAATTAGACTAATACTGGTAAACATTTATTTATTTATTTATTTAAACATCTGTAATATACTAGTGCCACTAAGTAGAAGTTGGCTGACCTTGCTGGCATTTCTGTGTCCAAAGCAGAAGTGACCACTAGGTGAGGGAGAAAGATTGCTCGCTGACCCTGTCTCTCATGAGCAGGGCACATAAATGGCTGGAAATGAGGCTTCAGAACGTTTCATTGCTGGCTTTAGATGGACAAAGTTCTGCTTATGCATCTTTCTCTTTTACTTCTGTCTCTCTTGGTGTCTTGAGACTTCCTCCCCATGAATATTGACCACCTTCTTCTGCAATCTTCCACTGTCAAAAGTAAACAAGTCTAATAGAAAATGTTGCTGTGAGCGCCTTAAGTTCACTCGCTGAAAATGTCAGCCAAGGGAGGCATTGCAGTTGCTCCAATTACGAATGTTGCAAATTAGCTTCATTTTCTGATGGAAATGAGTGAAGGTCAAGGCAGCTATTTGGTGGCACCCACTAACTAATCTGCTAGTGACATTAAAAGCATTGTTTGGGAGTTAATGGAAAGCATCTGTCTAGCTACATGCACAGTTTGCTTCCAGTCTCTTAGCAAACCCTTGGGATTTCCCCCCGCCCCCCCGTTTGTAAGGCTGTCTTGGGAGATGAAGCAGTTGTTGGAGGTAGTTTGCGCCCTTTCTCCTGGATCATCCCCCCCCTCCGCTCTCAGTGTAGGAAGGGGGTGCTGCTGGGTAGGAAGGGGGTGCTGTTATGTTTGAGGAATGGTGCGGAGTTGGAGGTTTCACCATGCTGGGTGTTCATGAAAAAAGGGTTGTTCTGCTACTTCTGGGGGAAAGAAAGGAGTCTTCCAGTCTGGGAGTTCCTTGGTGCCTGCATTGTTCTTCCTGTGGTGCCGAGCTGCTATCTGAACCAAGTCTAAGAGGTGACCTCTAAGAGCTGTGCAAGTTCCATGATGCAATTCCAAAATCAGAAGCAGCAGGAGGAGAGATGAGGACTTTGACAGGTGCTAGGAAGACGTTTACTTTGGTGAAATGCGAGCACGAGGTTGGGGAAGGCTGGTCTGGGCTATGCAACTTCAGACTGCAGAGATGGGGCAGCTCAAAAGATGGAATGTTGCTCTGTGTATGTAGAAAAGTGGGCTGTAAGGGTGGGTATAGACCAGACGCAGATATCCTCCACTTTTTATTCAGGTTTAATGGAAAGCTAACACGAAGGAGAATTTTCCGTGTATCACTTTGCCACAATTTGCTTGCTTGGCTTGCTGATGAATGCATTATTATTATTATTATTATTATTATTATAATTTCCACCCCCTTCAGCTCACTCCATTGTTTGAATTCCTTCTGAATTTGTTTGACTTCTCTCTCTCTCTTCTCTCTCTCTCTCTCTCTCTCTCTCTCTCTCTCTCTCTCTCTCTCTGTATTTTATTTTGCGCTCTCACCTTCACCGTGCCACATGCCGCTGCCTTCTGCACTCCCTTCTCTTCCCTCCTCACTGCTGTGATTTCTGGACGGTGTTTGTTTCCATCACTCCTGGTCCCTCGGGTCACTGCCTCCTCCTCCTCCTCCTCGCACTTCATCTGCATTCCCCTTGGTGACTCTCAGATGAGTTGTATTCTCAGAAAATGAAGTACAAAGCCATCAGCGAGGAGCTGGACCATGCTCTCAACGATATGACTTCCATGTAAATGGCCTCCCGCTTCAGCCTGTGCCTACCTTCCTTTGCCCTCTGGGTGGCTCAGTGCAGCCTTGCAGGTTAAACTTGCCCACTCTTCATTGCAGGGTTGGTCTCTCTCTCTCTCCAACCTGATGCGACTCTTTCTTGTTTCTGGTGTCAAGCACTTTAAGAAACAAAACAAAAAAACTCCCCTTTTAAAATAAAAGTAAGTTTTTGATCTTCATCATTTCAGAGAGAGTGTTAATATTTAGACAGTAAGAAATCAGAGCACAGAGAACTTCTAAAAATGTCTCCTAATCATTTCTGTGCCCACTTCGTCATTTCAAGGGGCATGAGGCATTGTCAATCAGGAGTGCATTGGCTGACACCATATTCATGATACAAATGGTTGATAATCAGCTGTGAGCTTCCACAACTGTCCAGAGTGATTCTTGGTGCCTCCCTCTAATGATAGAGATTTGGCGGCCTGTGAGCTTTACCTCTTGCAGTAAAGAGTGGGCAGGTGTCGTGCCTGGATTGATTAGTTTCTCTGACATCTCTGCAAGGCTCACTTTTACTTGATTGTGTGTCTCCCCTCTTCTCCCCTGCACCTTTTTGGACTTCTCCTTTCAGTTATCTTCTGTTCCAGCATTTCTAAGGTTCTCCTCCCAATTCTAGTAATTTTCTAAGGTTGCTGTCCTAATCTTGTCTACTAGGAGATAAGCTCAGTTGAAACCAGTGGAATGTGCTTCCTAGTATTACATGCTGCCCACACATTTTTTTAACATATTAGACCCTAGTTATCAGATACCTTTCCTTGCATTCCTGCTATGTAAGAAGTTCAGTGTAGTTAAGAAACTTTGGTGCATGTTTCTTTAAGAGTGATAAGGATTTCGTAGAAGAAATTGTGGACTTCCAATGACACTGAATGTTGGAAGATTCAGGATGACAAATGGCCTTAGAGGTCCCTTCCCACTCTACGATTTTGTGAAATTGTGGTCCACAAGTGTCGTTCAGGAGGTCTGCAGGGTGTCCACATAAAATATTCATACTGATTTTTAACTACACCTTTATTGCTTCTTTTATTTTCTTATATTGTGTTTTATTGTATTATAGTGTGAATTCTGTGGAATGTAAATTGTAACGCAATAAAAGACAATATAAGAAATAAAAAAGCAATTAAAATACAATTAAAAATCATGTGGCATCTAGCACAGGGCATTACAATTGCTACAATAGGCAGAAAAATCACTGGGTGGTCCACCAAGACCCTTGGTCATGGGAAAAAGAGTGTGGGAACCACTGATTTAGATAAGAGAGCAGCAGCAGACTTTAAAACTAGATAGCCTTAAAAGCCTGTCTAAACAGGTCAGTTTTCAGAATCTGCCTGAATGTAGAAAAGATAGCGCCTGAGGGACTTTGCCTGCAACGGCATTCCAAAGTTTCAGCACCACCCACTGACAAGGCTGTCACTTGCACTCGCCCACCGAATTGCTCAGGGTGGTGTGTGATGAAGTAGTGCAGGGACCACCAACCAGGCACCCTCCAGATGTTGCTGGACTCCAAACTCCCATCTTCTGTTCCTATTGGCCGTGTGGGCTGGGAGAGATGGAGCTGGAGTCCAACCATATCTGGAGGGCCCCACATTGGTTAGGCCTGAAATAGGTCTGACACTTTCCTGAAGAAGGAGCTATGGGGCACTTGATCTGTCTCTTGATCTGTCCCACCCCTCGGGTTCAGCCTGTAAAGTGCTTTGGTTATTTCTGTGGAGATGGTTGGCATATTCTGATGGTCGGTGTGAGCTACTGTAACTCTTAGCCTGCTTCCTATTGGTTGAGCATTGCACGGAGATGGAAAGCAGATTGTTTGGAAATAGTTATTCTCTAGTTAGGGAAAGGAAAAAGGCATAGAAATTACTTAAATTGAATATATCCATGAAGCTGAGTCTTAGAATACTGTACCCATCAACTCAAGTAGCCCATGAACAGTGGACGTTGTTGCGTGTTTTGAGTCTGTGAGTTTGGTCTGCTTTATAATATTTTAAGAAATGCTGAACAGAAGTCAACTATACTGTTCTGAGAACTCATAACGGCATGCTAACTCATTTTAAAACAAAAAAACAGTAAAAGGGGAAACCTGAACATACTTCCCAAATTGCACAGCTAGATATTTTACAGAATTTCAGTACTTTTAATTTCTGCATGTTGACTGAGTATTGCAGACTAACATAATAACCTTTTTTGTTTGCAAACAAGAGGAAGGGGGATGTTGTGTGGAGATTGAGGGGGTTGTACCACCTGGTGAAATAAAAATGCAGTTAGGCAAGGTGGGAAGGCTTGATAGAGCAGCATGGCAGTGGGAAGGTCCTGTAAGGCTCTGAATAAAGAGGGATTTCTCCCAGCTTTGGCTGAAAGTTAAATGTGCATGGCTTGAAATATCAGCAGATGAATAAATGAGACTATTACTTTAAGCAGAGCCTTTTCCAGCCTTCCCCAGCCTGGTGCTCCCTCTAAGGGGTTGGACTCCTGTCATCTCTGGCCATTGGTCATGCTGGCTGGGGCTGATGGGAGCTGGAGTCCAACAACATCTGGAGGGCATCAGGCTGCTTTTAGAATTAAAATTGGGTGCACAAAGACTTTATTTGAAGTAAGCTGCAAAAATAGATTTTTAACACCAAATAACGTTTATGTTTTGACACTGGTCTCGTAATTGTATATCTAGCAGAATATCCGCCAGGAGAACTTGCAGGGGCAGTTGACCCCTTGCCTCCAGCCAACCACCCCTTCCTGCCCCACAGTCCTTCTTAAACTGTATGCTGCAAGGGGGGGGAAACGTGCAGTTAAAGATTTCCATGAACTCAAAGTCCCCTCCCACCAAGGAGGTTGCCTGTGCTCTTCTCTTTATTGCTCCAGGGCTGCTAGTTTTTTTTTGGTGGGGGGGTTCCAAAAACGGAGACTTGCACAGGAACAGAGTGGGGGCGGGGGGTAGAGACATCCTCCTCTGCAGGCAGGTAATTCTTACGCCTAAAATCCTAGCAAATAAAGCATTTTTTTGAAAGTTAAGGTACAACTCTCCACTTTTAATGTGGGTGGAGAAGGGGCAACTTGCCCAGCTTTCAGATGTTTGGGAGGAGACATTGTATGATTTCCTTGCTGTAATACTGCAGAATCCTGCAATAAGTTTTGGGTATTGGGCTAGGACCTGAAAGATGGAGCAACTTTATGCAAAACTTGCCTGCTTGCATAAATTTGTACTGGTGAGCAAGACATATTCCAAGTGCAACCAAGAGGTTCTCAGAAACGTGGGCTTGGGCCACGCCCCAGTTTGGGAGTGCTATCAGCTCCGGCTGCCAAGTGTGTCATTAGAGCAGGATCATAGCAAGCGTCATTTCTCTTCCCTTTGCCTCTTCCCCTGCTGCCTCCACCAGTTCCATCCATTGCGCCATGTTTATCTCCTGTCTTTTATCTTCATGCAGATAAATGTCTTTGCCTCTCTCCTCCTCCAAAGACACCTTTGTTGCGCTGGACAACCCATCTTTTCCAATCTGCTGGCTGCCTCTCCGTTCCTGGCCTTGCCTTTCTCCCACAGTTTCTGCTTAGCCTTTTCCTCCTCCTCCTCCTCCTCGCATATACTCGCAGGACGTGGGGCACACACTCACTCTTTCTCTCTCCTCTCCCATTTGTGCCTTTTTGACTGTACAGAAGCCTTCCAACTTTCACTGTAAAATAAAAAAAAATCCTGCTGTCTCAGCTGTATTTCTTTTGCTGTTCCTTTTATTTATATCCATCATTTCAAGTATGAATAAAATTTTAAAAAATTGGTTTCTCGCCATTAGGGATTTATTTTCTATTTTAGTTTATTTTTGTCTGTCTCTATTGCTCCCTCCTTCCCCCCCCCATCCCATTTCACAATCCCTCTGGCTTAAATATTGCTGGATTGGAAGACGGGGGAAGGTGTCTTCTTTAAAAACTTTCCTTCTAAAGGTTTCTTTTTGTTTCTTAGCCAGACGACACTATTTAAGCTGGATTCTTAAATATTTGTTTAAAGGTGGACATTTGGGAGCCTGTAAGCTGGGGAAATGATGGAATGATCTCTGTGACAAGGTGCGCCTGGCACCAACACTGTTATTTTTTTCAGCGCCAGGTTAAGACTTTCCTCTTCTCCCAAGCATTTTAGCATGTGTTTTTAAATTGCTTTTAAAAATGTGTTTTTAAATTTGTATATTTGTTTTTAATATTTTAATTGTTGTAAACCACCCAGAGAGCTTCGACTATGGGGCGGTATACAGATGTAATAAATAAACAAACTAGGGGCTATATTAGTCTTGGGATATGGTGAAAGTCCCGCATAACCAGGATTCTGTGTGTTTATGCTGTCTGTGTGCAGAACAGCGTTCTGAGAAACACAGTTTCCACTTGAAAATAAACAAGTTTCTGGCCCTTAGGATTCTGGACGAGAGCAAAGTGGTGGTGTGAGGAGGGAGGCAACACCACATCCAACAGAGGAAGCTGGAGACCTGGACTGAGCAAAGAGCTGAGGCTGGGGTCTATAGGCTAAGAAACCAGTCATGTATTTTTAAATGCTCTCTCTTGTCTTCCCAGCTACAAAGCATTCATTCGGAAGTTTTTGATTGGAACAAATATTAATATGTCACAGGCTGAGCTCATGCTGGTCCCATGGGTGTGCTCTCATCATGGAACAGTTTGTGGTTGGGAATGAAAACATTTATGGTTTTGCTGAAATCACTAGCCAGGTGGTTGCCCTGGGATAATTGGCTGAGGAGTGATGGCCCAAATGGTTAGCCTCCTCCTAGGGCAGGGGTGGGGGAACCTGTGGCAGCTGGGCTACAGTTTCCCAATTCTTGACCATTGATCATTCTGGCAAGTTGATGGGAGTCTAGCAGCACCTGCAGGACCACAGTTCCCCTCCTCACCTGTCCTCAGGGCACTGAATCCTTCAGCAGGGCTACAGCAATGCAGAGGTTGCACATGCAGGGCTTTTGTGTCTTTTGTTCCTCTGCTTTGAAGAGGGAAAGGCTGGATTGGGTTGCTAGTTCCATTGTTCATCATTGTTACTATTGGTGCAGGAAGCTCTCATCTAAGGGTGGCACCCAATGCCGCCTTTGTGATGATACTTACCGGTACACAATACCATCTGCTCCTTTTCTTTTTTACTGCCCATGGCAACCATTTTGTGATGGCACCCATGGCATAAGAGTGTCGGCACCTCATTTTATACCATAAAAAAGCATGGTATGTAAGATCATACCCTTGCCCTGTCCCCAGATTGGTTATTCCAAAGCAACTACCAGCACCTTATTGCACAGTTGCTCCAAACTAAACTCTGCCAATGTTCTTATTAATTGTTGAGTGCAACAGAAGAAATGGGCTTCTTGTGAACAAAAAGAGAAATAAGAGGCCAATTACAAATCTGCGAGAGTGATCTAATTGAAACGAGTTGTGATATAGGCAGAATAACAACAAAAGAAGATGATGCATATCATACAAAATAATTGCTTCATCAGTGGAAAAATAGAGATGTTACAGAAAACTTTGCTGGCAAAATTCAGTTTCATTTGAATTTTCGTTGTAAATCACTCATGAAGATAAATATGAAAAGTATAATCCTCATGCGAGAAGAGACATCGCTGGCAGTGCAATCCTGTGAATGTCTACTTGGAAGAAAACCCAACCGATTTTAGTGAGGCTTACTCCTTAGTAATGGATGTAAGCTCATGTATTTGGGAGTAATCCCATTAAACACAGTTGTAACCTTCTGAATAGACATGTATAGGATTGTGCTGTATATCACTGTGCCTTGATTTACTTATGATATTCATGTATCATCATGTAGCACAAGGTTTCTGAGCTGCTTACAGTAGAAGTTCCTCAGCTGATCAAAACTTGCTTAAGACCTATTTTGCTGGCTACTGATCCCCACCTTGGAATAATATATATTGCTGGCGACAGTGGCTAGAGTTTTAGAGTGGCTTAATGTTTTTTGAATACATGTTTTATCTTAACTGTATTTTCTTGGAATTTCTTTGTGAACCACTCTGGATGTGGGGAGGAGAGCCTGGCTGGGAGTCCAGAGTCTGCGAGTTCAAATCCCCACTTGTGTCTCCTGGGTGTCAAGGGCCAGCCAAAGATCACCCCCACAGGGAGTGGCTCAGGGGTTACTTGCCCTGCCACCTGTGCAGCCGAGGGCAAGCTGCATAGCCCCAAGGAACCCAGTTGCTCCCCAGCTGACAGTTGCGGACAAGGAACGGGCTGGCTTGTGCAGCTGTGGCAAGCTGAGCAGGCCCTGGCCAGCTGGGGAGGACTAGCCTCAGAGGGAGGCAATGGTAAACCCCCTCTGAATGACGCTTACCATGAAAACCCTATTCATAGGGTCGCCATAAGTCGGGATCGACTTGAAGGCAGTCCATTCTCTCATAGGTAAGATCTTTTGTCAGTATAATGAATCCAAATAGTCTCCCCAAATGGTGTTCTCAGATCAAGGCTTGATGCTCTCCAGCTGTCTTGGACTACAACTCTCTTCATCCCCAGCCAGCATGGCCATATGATGCTGGGGCTGATGGGAATTTTAGCCCAAAACATCTGGAGAGCACCAGGTTGGGAAGTCTAGAGTAGGCCAGTCGTTTCTGATAGCAGCCCAAAGCTACTGATATGCTCATGTGGAGCCCAACATTCAAAGCAAGAGAAACTGCTCTTCCCTGCATAGCTATCGGAAAGAATCAGTCCATTGGAGCAGCTAAACCTTGATTTAAGAGAGCCTGTTGGATACGTATTTAACTCAAACAGATCTCATTGATAAACGCACTGAAGGGCACAATGACTTGAAGTTTCTTATAAAAATTGATTATATTTTTCATATGTGTCTTTGTAATACATGGGTGGTTTAATGATAACATTTCCATTTGTCACTGATGAAATAATTTGCATTATCAGTTTTGTTCTATCATCATCGTGACTTCAATTATTGCACACTTGTTACCAGGCTTCTGTTTATTTTTATGTACTTAAATGTAGACAAAGGGATGTAGAGGCAAGCCTTAACCGCTCTGTGGTCCTTTCTTTCTTTTACTTGCTCATTGCCTCATACCAAAATCTCAAGACAACTTACAAGGTAAAAAACAACAACCAGACCTTACAGTTCAGTACCAATAATGGACACATAAAAACCTTAAAAGCAAGTCAGCTGAACCACTGAAAGTCATCACATGATAATCAAACCCACGTCCCCTCAGTGTGATTCTTGTTGTGATACTCTCTCTAGTGTACATATTATCTAGTTTATTTACCTTCACTATTTCCAGGGTATTATCACATAAACACATACATATTTTAAGGAATCAGTGGGGTGGTTCTAGGCAGCTGCCCAGAAAGTTATTTTTGCCCAATGTACCACAGAGAGCTTGCATTCCATCATTTTGCTAGCCGCTATCTAGAGAGCATAATAGGACCTTTTTATACAAGTAGGAAGGCTTATATTTATTTATTTAAAATATTTCTATCCCATCCTACCCTATAATAGGGCACTCAGGGCGGCTCATATCACTTGAATCTCAACATAAGAGGTTTCAGGCTACTCTCTGTTCAACAACGGAGCCAAAAGGGCAACTACTGTTTTGTTTTTCAGCCACTTGGTTATGTAGTAAATGGAACAGTCATCTGAGTCCTTAGAACATAACTCCTGCACTGAATAATTTGTTGAGATGCCGCCAAAGATGAGAGTAGTTGGAACTTAGTTGTGTGTTGACCAGTTGAGCCAAGAATACATTCGGCTGGGTGATTCAAGTACTCATTTTCTTCTATAATGAAGATTAAATCTGTGGTACTAAGCACCTGTATTTGAAATGGAGGAAAATTTAAATCAGTGGGAGTATGTTCAGGTATATGTGTCAAACAAATGTAAAGGGTGGGTGTATGCACGCATTTTTTAACTTACTAGCCGCAAATAAAATCTGGTTGCAGCCATTGTGTTGGTAGGGGATGCCGTAACATCCTAGGACATTAGGAAGCAGGTGTAGGGAAAGAGAGGCTTGTGTTTGGGACTCTGGAATTCTAGTGACTAATTCAGTGGTGGGAGAGGTGGGATGAGTTACACTGCAGAGGGTTCTAGTTTGCCAGCATGGGGGAAATGATGCTTGACCCAGGGCTCGTCTTCCATCCTTATGAATGGTGCCTCATGACTGATACCTGACTATCTCCCAGCCTGATACCTTGATGGTGCTGCCTAGCCCTGCCTCGGGGTACATCACCATCTGCCATTGCAGAAAGGAGCAGAAGTTCTCCAGTCTATAAGCAATTGCTTTCTAATGTCCCTGTTGGCGCTGAACACGTTGCCCAACCATTGACAGTAGGCTCTTCTTCCTATCTGAGATTCTGCTGCGCGTTGAGATAGTCCCTCGCTGTTGCTGGACTCAGCTTCCATCGGCCTGAGGTAGTGCCGCAAATGGTCAGGGTTGGTGGGAGTTGTCGTCTGACAGCATCTGGAGGGCCACAGGCTCCCCTCCCCTGCCCTAACAATGCATGCCTTTTGAACTTCTGAAGTAGATGTTTTCGTCACTGGATTTCTAGAAATATAAAGCGTTTTCTAATGTCTTGCTGACAACCGACCTGTCTATTTAACTTTTTGTCTGTATCTCTAACCGTTTGTTCCTTCTGCCTCTTTCTCCTTCTTTTTCTTCTAACTCACTTGCTGACTTGCACAGACCAGCTCTACCAGCAGCTTGAGCAAAACCGCCGTCTAACTAATGAACTAAAGTTGGCCCTGAACGAGGATTAAGCTTTAGTATGAACCAACTCTTTTGAATGAATGTGTTTACAATTCATTTGATATTGAAATATGCAAGAGACCTGTGCATAGTAAGAAATATTGTCCAGTGTCAGTTGGGGTAAAGCTGGCTTGGCTTAGGGACATTTGCAAAAGTTCCCTAATCAGTTGTGCTCTGTTCTGAACTTTTCCTTTGCTGCTTAAAGACCAGCTAAGCTCTCAATGATAATTTTGCAATTACAAACAGAGAAAGGCAAGCAGCCTTCCTCCTGGAGTGGAGAGTTTTTACCAGTAACGGGAACATAGAACTTGGAAATCTGAATCTTTTGTTTAAAAGATCCATAATCATATACTCTCAGCTGGTTCATATTTTAAATCTGAATGCACACTTTTGAATCCCAGTAAAAACAGTTTTTGTGCATGGATTAAATTACCCACCCAAATAAGAGGCCACTTATTGATAACCTCTGGGCAAATCAAAGGTATGCTTGCATCATGGAAAAATCACTGTTGGTGTTTGGTTGTATGTGGTTCTGGAGCTCTCTGTGTGCTTTTGTACAACATCCCTGAAGTGTGTTTAGTGGCTTTTCTATGAAGTGTGCATGTTCCATAAAACTAACAACTGTTGTAAAATGTCGGGGGGGGGGGAGCATAGCTGCAAAAATAAGTCAACCAAGATTTTTCCAAAACAGTCTCTTCATTTTCTGCTAGATGTTAAACATCAAGAATTTTTTTTAAAACCTTGAATAAAAAATATCAAGGGAGTTGAACTGTTGCTGAAGTCCTGTCATATCAGCATTTTAAAGAACTTGTTTATTTTTCCTCCTCTTGGCTTTTCTCTGGAACTGGCTGTCTGAGATATCTTTTTACCTTTCCAATTTATTTTTTAATTTTTTTGAAAAATGATCAGGCTAGTTACATTACTCTGTTGCAGCAATAACAACAGTCTTGTGGTCCTATGGGCTTTGGGGGGGGGTTGAAGGTGCCACAAAGATTTCATTTTAAAACTAAGGTGTAGTTTAACTTACTCTTTTTACTTTGCCCCTTCTAATGGTTCTTCAGTGTTAAGTTGGATACAGTGTGAACAAGATGTTCTTGTGCTGAAAATAACTTTGTTCTTAGCTGCCTTCTACCTTTATGGGTCCCACACTTTAGGCAAAAGTAAATTTTGGGGCACCTTGCTGTTGTGAGGTGCTTTGCTTTTGCCACCTTTTGGTTTAGGGTGTTTTATCTGGGGTGGGAAATCCTTGTATGCTGTGATGGTGCACACTTCACACTCCTCCAGAATGTTTGCCTTTGTACAATTAAAATTCAGATGCTTCTGAATGGCAGTTTTTCATAACTTGATTTTTCTAATCCAAAACAGAGAAAGTGGCACATGCCAAAGAAGAGAACCTCAATATGCACCAGATGCTGGATCAAACTTTACTGGAGTTAAACAACATGTGAAAACCTTCTTAGCTGCATCCATGCCACTGTCAGTTTTGTTTCGGGTTTTTTTAAATACCTGCTTGCCATGAAACCCTCTGAAATGTGTCTTTATTTTTTTTTAATTTTCTTCCCATGTTGCCACACACAGTTTCATCTGCTAACCCCAGGCACGGAATCAGGGAAAATGTCGAGAGACTAGGAAGCTATGGATAGGTTAGGCTTTGTCATATACCCATGGTTCTTCTGTGCCATATTCCTGGCCCTAATGTTGCCTACGTTTTGTATGGAGTTCAATAATGCAAACCGTGTGCAGCCTTTGTTGCAGGTGGAAAGGCACTCTCCCACCTGTGCTGCCAACTCAGATATTAAACAGAGATTAACTCAGGAGAGGAGCAAGGAATTGAGTGTTTGACTGACATTCCGTGAAACAAAAGGTACTTGTGTGGTCCTTTGACTGGTATTTGTAAAAACTGTAGATACTCCTGCTCAGTAATTTGATTTCTTTAGGGGTGTCTCAAGCTGAAAAGGTTTGCCTTTCTAATTTGAGAATGGAACAGACCTGTAGGCCCCATTTTAAACTATTTAACACCCAAGCTGAGAATCATGTGCAATTTATGGCTCACCACAAATTGTTGGGCAGCATTTTGGTCTGCAAAAAGTCCTTCCATGGCTGTGCTTAGGATCCACTCTGCTGGGGAACAAACCAGACATTTTACATCAATGAATTCCAGTTGTGTTCTGTTTTTGTCTGAAGCTCAAGGGAATCAAATAAATTTGGTATTTGCCACATGTTTGTTTGACACACTTTTTTTGTTTTGTTTTGAGCAATTTTTAAAGAAACATATCTATGTAAACATTGTATAATTGATAATGGAATAAAAACACGCACTCTAGGACATTTTTTTAAAACATGCTGCTTTGTGATCTTTATTTTCCTATCTTAAGGATTTCTGCGTGTAGCTTTCCTGCATAGTGATGGAAATGGAAGGATAAAGGATGTAATCACTACATGAAGGATGCAAAGTGTTCCGTGAAGTGCACCCCAAACTTAATCTTCATCTTCAGCTCTTTTAAAAGGCTGAATTAAATAAAAAGGGTCAGAATAGAGTCTTGCTGCCCCCAGAAGATTGCTCAGGCGAGAATACAGCCTTCAGGCTTGGAGATTTGCCACCCCTGGTATACATCTAGGATACTGCCTCTTACATTCATTGTTTTCCTAGCCTTAGATTAGTTGGTAGAGTGAATGTGAGTTTCCATTAAACCAAGAATACAGACAGGATTGTGTTTATTGAACAGCCCGTTTCCTGGATCAGTTCACGTGCTCAGCACCGTTGACAAGAACTGCAGCTGTGTGATCAGAGTAATCTGCTTCACCTAATTGGGGATAGCAAATCTGTGGCAGTGTTTCAGAAAGCCCAGCTGTCAAGTGACCACTGCCTGAATCATTTGATTCATGTTGCCAGGGGAACCAGCTCTAAGTCAGAGATGCTTTACACATTTGGAGTCCAGCCATTGCCTTCTAGTCACAAGCAGAAACCCCCCCCCCACAAAAAAAAATTACTTTTCAACAAATTAAACTGTGTTGCTTTTTACGATGTTTAATTGATAAGGGTAGCTGGCTGCAGGCTTTTAATTGATGCTGTATAACAGCATCAGAAATGATTTGCAATTCTTGCAGCAGAACACAGACAAATTTCTCTGTACTTGATGCTGGTTGAGGAGACAGTAGGACCAGTGTGGTGTAGTGGTTAAGGTGTTGGACTACACCCTGAATGTGCCGAATCCCCACATAGCCATGAAGCTCACTGGGTGACCTTGGGCCAGTCACTGCCTCTCAGCCTCATGAAAACCCTATTCATAGGGTCGCCATAAGTTGGAATCGACTTGAAGGCAGTACATTTACATTTTTATTTCACGCAAAATGCCAGACTTGTATCACTGTTCATGAGAAGTTCCCAGTCGTGTTAACTAACCAGAGGCTGCTTTATCATAAGGCTAAGAATGACACTGCCTGCCCCATAGAGCACCATCTATCAGGGAGGTCTGTGCAAGCCCCATTGAAACAGCAGTGCTCTTGCAGTCTCTCCCATGCATTTCAAGCAGACTTTACGCAGGAGAACTCTGTGGCGCCCTTCCCTGGCTCTCCCTGTCAGGTTCCTACCTGCGCGTGGCTACTGCCTGTCACTAGGCACCACCAGGGACTCCACCAGTCCGGACTGTCCTTTATTTTATTTTTTCTCTCCCCGCTCTAGCACAGATCTCAACAGATCTCCTGCTAGGCAACCACCAGTCACGTCCTAATATTAGTATTCCCAGAGACTCTGGGTATTGTTATTCTCTTCACCGCTGCCACCATTTGTTACAGTTCCCCTTCAGGCTTGGTCATTACCTTACCCTCCCTTCTGGTCTGTGAAACCCCAGCCAAGGATCAGGCCTTTGGTAAACCAAATTAAGTATTTATTAAAGATAACAAAGCTAACAAGATTAACAAGATTTCTTCTTAAGGCACATAAGCATATGGTTTTACTCAATACTAATCCGAACTCCACCCCCCTCCTTCTCCACTCTCTCCTGGCAACCAACTCTCTCAACCCCACCAAGCAACCCACTCTTTCTCTTCTCCCCCCCAGATTCCACTCTCACTCTTCCTTTTATACATTCAGCCATTTTAAACACTCAGCCAATCATCTCGCATTCTACTGCCCATTCACTCCCCCTCCTCTTTCACTCCACTTACCATGCATCTTCTAAACAACCAACACTTACCATATATACATTAATATAGGAACATCACAAACTCCCCTGTGAATTGTGCCTCCATTTGGATTTCTCTGTACCAAAAAGTCATGGACTGGGCACAAACAACCTTTGGGACACAAAGATGGGCAAATAAGGGAGGAACTGCATAATTGAGAGGTAGACAACATGGTGCCCTCTGGATGTTGACGGCTCCATCTCCCATCAGGCCCAGTATGACCAGTGGCCAAGGTTGTTGGGAGCTGTAATCCAGTGATACCTGGAGGATGCCACGTTGCATAATGCAAAAGAGGAGAAGGAAGGGTTATTATCTTTCCATGCTACTTGGAAATGTGTCAGCCTGAATTAAGACCAGTGCAAAAGGCTGAGCCCAAGGACTCCTAGAACCACAATTCAAATGCATAGGACTATCAGCATAATGCAACCGATATTGTTGCTGTAGGTAATCTGCCAAAGTTAAACTCTCCTAAGTGAATCCAGGCTTTGTCTGTATTGGATATGAATTTGGCATATGATAAATGACTGTTTTATTGGGAAAATAGTAATGAGAATTAAAACAACAAATGCTGAAATGAATCCCACTTGGTCAGGATTTGATTGCACATCTGAAAATCATTTGGTGTGGCTTCTTGCCCAGCTCGATAGTTCAAAACATCATTGGACGTGATTGGGATGTGAGAATTTGTTCCTCTACATTTCCTGGATTCTGTGCTCCTTCATGTTATAGAATAGAATGTTAACAGCCAAATCCTTTGCTCCCATCCTGGGTTTTCATCATTGCTCCACTTACAGTGTGTCTATGTTGGTTGCTACGTTTTTGGTTTAAAAAGTAATGGCACAATCCACCAGGATGTTTCCTCCCCTTTGTTTCAGTGGAGCATGTCCAAAAGAACATCCCAATGAGCAAGGCCCAATACAGAGACGGTTTGAGACATTTTGGGGGCAGCCTGAGGCAGAAAAGCCAAATGGTGGTTATATACAGTGCCTTGCAAAAGTAATTTTGATTCCTGCATTGGACTTGATGGCCTCATAGGCCCCTTCCAACTCTACCATTCTATGATTCTACTCAGACCCCTGACCAATGCTCTCATACTGCTGAATTACAAATGGTACATTGTAATTTTGTTCTGTATGATATTGTATTTTGAAACGCTGAAACTCAAAATCAATTATTGTAAGGTGACATTGGTTTTATGTTGGGAAATGTTTGTAAGAAACATACAAAACTGAAACATGTTGCTTGCATAAACATTCAACCCACAGACATTTATTATTATTATTATTTCCATTTATTATTATTATTATTATTATTATTATTATTATTATTATTATTATTATTATTATTATTATTATTATTATTTATTTATTTATTAAATTTCTAAACCACCCCATAGCCAAAGCTCTCTGGGCAGTTTACAACATAAAAAACAAATACAATATATAATATACAATTCATATTCAATACAATTAAAAGGAAAAATACATAACATTTTAAATAAACATAACTAAACAATAAATCTCAACAATGTACATAACATAACAAAATAAATAAACTGAACATAACAGTTATAAAATATCTAGAACTATTCTCCAACGTCCCATTCTGCTTCTCCCCACCTAACCCCATCTTCTGTTACCAATAGCACTATAAACATTTCACATTTATAAACCGCTTAGTATCTAATAGATCTCAAAGCAGTTTACAACAGAATACACAAGTACAATAAAAATATCAAATTAATTTACAAAGCAAATTGAGTTGTGAGGATAAAAGATGAAGAACCGTGTACACTGCCTTGAACACGTAATAAAAAAATGGATGAGGCTGCATTCTCAGGCTGAACTTGGTGGGAGAAATTTGATTCCGTCCGCATTTGAAGGCAAATCTACCTAATTTGCAATTTCCAAGGCAAGATGAGATCTGGAACACAGCCATCCTTCAAAATGTGCACTTCTCCCAGTTTTGCAGTGTAATTCTCCAGCCAAATAATGTGTACAAAAATGCATCTACTAGTGTAAAATGTGCATGTATTTGTGAAAATAACATATGAAATATATACTATATTATGAGAAATTCGTTTGCAAATAGGTGTATAAGGCAAAATTGCATACAAACGTGATATTAGGAGAAATTTGCTCTAAAAAGTTGATAAATTTTCATGAGAGACTTTAAAAAGACCGCAAATTGTTGTGGAAACGTGAAGAACCGAATTTAAGATTGGAAAAAATATGAGAAACTGATGGAATCCGAAATGGACAGATGCACCCATCCCTCCTCCTCAATAAAACATACTTAGATTTGGTCTACTGTTCGGGGCATGGGGAATCTTCTTCATCAGATTTTTTTACGGGGTGTGCAGTGATGAATAAATATGGGGAACTTGGGCACTACGTTCGGAACTGTTCAACAAAATGAGATGGAAAAGTGAAGAGGGACAAAGTCAGAGAAAGATCCCCTCGATGCGCTCGACTGGCTACTGTGCTGTCTGTTTACGAGCGCCTGTCCAGAAGTGAGCGGCTCTGCTCGATGTGCTCGGCAGGCGTCTTCTTCTGCCTGGCGCGTCTCCTCGCAGCGCCGGCCTAGGCCTGGGCCTAAGCTTGAGCCTGCGAGGCGGGCGAGCTCTCGACAGCGTGATGCTGCGGGGCCTGGTAGCGGTGCGGAGGGTCCAGCTGCTCCAGCAGCGCCCGCTCCTGAGGGGCCTGTGCAGGAGCGGCGGCCGGGGCCTGTGGAGCCCGCCTTCTCGCCGAGGCTGCTGGCGGCTGGGCGTGGGGCTCGGGCTGGCGCTGACGGCGCTGGCGGCCGCCGCTGTGGGGGAAGACGAGGAGCAGGAGGGTCCGCCGAGGGAAGCGGGCTTCGCCCGGGCCGTTGCCAGCAGCAGAGATCTTCTTCAGCGGGTGAAGGTGGGAAGGACGGAGTGACACACACGCCATGATGGGAGGGGGAGCTGAGCGCTCTCGAGCATGTGCAGAGTTTATTTTCCCCCACGGTTTCCCCCCCCCAGGACCAAATGCCAAAGCGCTTCTGAGCATTGAAGGGCATGGGGTGCCTGAGAACATACAAAGTTTATTCCCCCCCCCCGTGTCAAACGTGCCCCGTATATCCAGTTAAATTTCCACTCTCAAGGGAATCCTTAAAAAAAAGGACTAAAGGGTACACAGCGTGTTCAAACATACGGCAAAGTCCCTCTGAGCATGTACAAAGTTAAACTGTAAAAAGGGTCAAAGGGGGAACCTCCTGAGTGTGTGCAGAGTGCCATTGTTGTAAGGAATGTTTCCTCACCTGTCTGAAAGTGTTAGGACAGTTGTGCTGTAACATCTGGTAAAACCCTGCCCCATCTTCTGTGGCCTGGCTTGGGTGGCAGGGACCCCTCATGTTGTGCTGCAGAACAGGTGACCCAGCCAAAGAATGCATATGTACCAAATTGACTATGCTAACCCACTTTGGTATTTAATCTCTGTCTCCATGAGATTTTTATTTATTTATTTATTTATTATGAAATTTGTTAGTCGCCCATCTGGCTGGTTGGCCAGCCACTCTGGGCGATGTACACATTAAAACAGTATATAAAACAGTTAAAAGTTTAAGAACACAGTAAAACTAGCCCGTTCCAAAAGCCTGCTTAAAAAACCAAGTCTTCAGGGTCCGGCGGAAGCTCATTATAGACGGGGCATGGCGTAGATCATTTGGGAGAGAATTCCATAGGGTGGGGGCCACAATTGAGAAGGCCCTCTCTCGAGTCCTCACCAGTCTAGCTGTTTTGACTGGTGGGATCCAGAGAAGGTCTTCTGAGGCTGATCTTGTTGAGCGGCATCCCTGTCAATGCTGGAGGCGCTCCTTCAGATAAGCTGGGCCACAACCGTATAGGGTTTTAAAGGTTAAGACCAACACCTTGAATTGGGCTCGGTACACAACCGGTAACCAATGTAACTCCTTCAACACAGGAGTGATGTGATCTCTACGGCGGCCGGCTGTAATCAGACGCGCCGCTGCATTTTGTACCAGCTGTAACTTCCGAACCGTTTTCAAGGGTAACCCCATGTAGAGCGCGTTACAGTAGTCTAAGCGAGTGGTGATCAGGGTATATACCACCGGTGGAAGCAGATGATTGGGAAGGTAGGGGCGTAGCCTCCGTATCAGATGGAGTTGATACAGAGCTGCCCGGCTCACAGCCGAAACTTGAGCTTCCATGGACAGCTGGGTGTCAAGAACGACCCCCAGGCTACGAACCTGGTCTTTTAGGGGCAGTCGTACCCCGTTAAGCACCAGGTCTATATCTCCCAGCCTTCCTTTGTCTCCCACAAACAGCACCTCAGTTTTGTTAGGGTTCAGCTTCAGCTTATTCCTTCCCATCCAGCCACTCACCGACTCCAGACATTTGGACAGGGTTTCCACAGCCAACCTTGGTGAAGATTTAAATGAGAGACAGAGCTGCGTGTCATCCGCATACCTTAAGATGCCTTAATGCATAGGTGTGTAGTATAGGTATGTGCACATGGAAATATTTTTCTCCTCATAATAATAATAATAATGTAGTTTATTTGTAGACTGCCGTTAATCTGATTATTGGGGGGTGTCCTGCAACATAATATAAAACCACGTAATAAAAAAATAACAGAAATCTTACAAATTTGACCTTAAACTAAACTAACAGAAGAGAGTAGTCTCAAAGACTCAGAAACATATGCAACACTAGTGGCTCAACTTCCTCTAGCGAATCTGATAGCTGATCAGGGGAGTAAAAGTGTGAAGCTCTGCCTCAGTGGCAGGAGGAATCATAGAATAGTAGAATTGGAAGGGGCCTACAAAGCCATCAACTCCATCCCCCTGCTCAATGCAGGAATCCGAATTAAAGCATACCTGACAGGTGACTGTCCAGCTGTTTCTTGAATTTCTCCAGTATTGGAGAGCCCACCACCACCCTAGGTCATAGGTTCCATTGTTGTACCAGACTAATAGTTAGGAAGCCGAAATCTGACTTCCTATAACTTGAGCCCATTAGTCGTGTCCTGCACTCTGGGATGATTGAGATCCTGGCCCTCCTCTGTGTGACAACCTTTCATGTACTTGAACAGTGCTATCATATCTCCCCTCAGTCTTCCTTTCTTAAGGCTAAGCATGCCCAGTTCTTTCAGTCTCTTCTCATAGTCCTCTGATCATCCTCATTGCCCTCCTCTGAACCTGTTCCAGTTTGTCTGCATCCTTCTTAAAGTATAGTGTCCAGAACTGGATGCAGTACTCAAGATATGAGGCCTAACCAGTGCTGAATAGAGAGGAACTAGTGCTTGATGCAATTTGGAAACTATACTTCTGTTAAAGCTGCCTAAATAGCATTTGACTTTTTTGCCGCCACATCCCACTGTTGGCTCATGTTCAGCTTGTGATCAACAACAATTCCAAGATCTTCCTAACATGTGGTATTGCTGAGCCAAGTAGGAGGAAGGAGGGTTCTCAGCCTCCATTGGTGTGGGCAGGGGTATGTGCCTGTAATGGAATTCAGAAGAATTTAAATTGCTTTTTTAAAAAGATGCATACTTTAGGATTGAAGCATAATGGGAACACAAAAAACTGAAGTTGTTTTTTATTCCAATAGGATGAAGTGGGAGCCCCTGGAATAGTAATAGGAGTTTCTGTAGACGGTAAAGAGGTGTGGTCAGAAGGTGAGTATTAATGTGTTTTTATTATTTATCAAATGCTTCTTGTTTGTGTGTGGGGGTTATCTTTATGTAAGAATACAATATAACAAAATTATTATTCATTAATTCATTTCTGTAAGTATTGAGAATGGAGGAGAGAGGAATGCTCTCTAAAGACAAAACCTGAGGGGAAATCGACTTCAGATTTGTATTACCTGATTAGTTGACGTTTGTTTTTTGGGGGGAAAGACACCTCTTGACTTGGCAGTTTGTAATCAAAGTTAGTGATGCACATGGGAGGGACAGCTTCAGCATAGCTCTGCTGAGCTTGATGGAACAATCCTGTGATTCCTGTCAGTTGTGATTCTACTATCAGTGGTTGCTAGCGGGAATTGGATGAAGTAAGGTTGTCTTAGCATATGCTTTTTGCTGGATAATATCCTTTTAGGATGCTGCATATGTGAATTGTTTCAGTCCTGTCCCTGCCAAAGGCTTTGTTTGTTGTTGGGCCTTATTTTCCCCATTTGGGCTTCCCGCCCCAGCCGGGGGGGGGGGGTTCCTACCTCTTTTTGAAAAAACTACCACCTCTTTGAATGTTTTAAGAAACAGTATCTGCATAATACAAGCACTGGGTACATAACCTTTAACATTCTGTGTTGGCAGTACACTTAGTGGGAGCTGGATAGAAAGAAGGGTTTTACTAGGTGGGGCTTTCCCTGCCCTATTACTGTTGTCATCGGATAAGATCTGTCAAGATGATGGTGCCTGCTTGATTCTCTAGTCCACTTGCTTCAAGAACTCTCTCTCTTCTGTCGGCCCTTTTCCTGACATTGCCTGAGACAGGCTCTCCTGTCCTTGGGCCTTGTGGGAGGTTTTGCCTTAGCTAACCCTATTTTCTCCCACCTTCCTTCAGCACCATGCTTTCACTAACCATCATTTCCCCTAGGCCCTTGCCTTTCAGTCCACTGCCTCTTTTGTTCTGCGTCCTTGAGCTGCTTGGGGTCTTGGTCAGCCCCCTTGTCTATGCAGGAGTTCAGCATCATCCCGTCCCCTTCTTGGCAGTGTGCAGCCTCTCCTGTCTTTAGGCCTTATGTGAGCTTCTGAGTCTAGTTCTCTTTTTGTCAACTAGCTGCTTACTCTGCTGTTTCTTTCGTCAGGCCTCTGCTGCTCCATCAACCCTTCAGCTCCATGTTCCTGTATCTTGATTTGCTGCTTTCTCAGCCCTTTCTTCCCACCCTCTTACCTGTGAGCTTACCTGCTTGTCACTTAGCTTGCTGGGCAGGACAAGCTTTGTGAACATTTGTATGACATTACAGCAACTTGGCTAGTGTTGGAAGCATCACCACAGCATGTGTTTGCACATTATGCTATGAAAACCATTGCAGAGGAGCTCATCCTAATGCAATAAAGTAGCACAAGGAAGTGCAACGTGTTCATCTGTTTTAACTTGGTTACATTTGTTTGCTACATTTAAATAATTACTATGATGCAAAATTTAGCTTTGTTTGTACTGTAATTTTATGCCCCTGCGATTTTACCCGGTAGTCTCTTTTCTTCCATGGCAGTCTGGAAGGGTTGTGTTCTTTCTTAATAATTGCTTCTCAAAGCTAAGTTTAAATTATTTTTCCCATTCATTTGTTAATTCTAAAAAGATAACTGGCGATGGTTCACATTAACCTAACTTCAGAATGAATTAAGGAGTCTGTAAAGATTGCAAACCAACTGGGGAGGGAAAAATGTTTCTGCTGAAAATGGCCCATCTTATGATCACCCTTCTGTAGTAAATTTATAAATAATAAGTTTAAACGTGGGCAAGGGAAGGTCAAGAGCAGTAAGATTCTAAATACCCTTACAGCAGCTGCATAAATGTGTGATGCGAGAAAACAGCCTTAAAGGTGATAAGAGTTAAAACAAGGGTATCCAAATCAGACTTGCTCAGAAGCTCCCAGTATGCTGACTCAAAACATTTCCTCTTTTGAGATGCTTGCTTGCCATAGGGAGGCGACATCCCTGAATCCTGCTTGGGCAGGTGTAGCTTGTACTGTGACCTAGAGTGAGACAATTCACTTGTCAGGGCAATAAATCTATTATTTGAATTCAGGTAGGCTGTTTCTTTTCAATGCTTGTCTTCCTCTCCCCAATTAAGATAACAAACGGCATGTATGTTAAGATGATTCATTGATGGTTCTGTGTTGTTACATGGAACATTTTCACCAAAATTGATTTGCTTTACTTGGGCTTGTTTTTCCCTCTCATGCAACTTCAGAGCTCAGTGTGGCAGTGTGGTCTGCCAGGATTAGATAATGTGTGCTTGCCACACACAATGCCTCTTATCGTGGCTCTAAATGGTGCTGAAGTTCATTTGATGAGCCGAGTTAGACCAAAGCTGGACACTACGCTGGACCTGACATCTGTCTGTCTTGATAAGAGGAGATCTGCTTTGAAGCTGGGTTGATAAAAAGTAATGATTTTTTTTTTTAAAAAATCATTTTTATTTAAATCAATTTTTAAAATTTAAATCAGACTTCAAAATTTTCTTTAAAAATAGTAAAAAAAGAGCTTAGGTCAAAGATATCATCATGAATACTAATTATACCACTTCTAATTATATTCTGTGAATATGTTAGCAGCAGTTTATGGAGATGGGAGATAACTGATCAGCCCTATTCGATGGTGGTGTACATGAAGTGCACATTCTCTCTCTGTCTCTTGGCCTTGCCCTCTAAGTACAAAGATAGAAAGGGTCAATGAATAGAAAATGTGGGGAGATAGAGTAGATCTGAACAATGAGGAGACCACTGAAGTGGTAATCCAGCTCTCAAAAGCTGTAGCCTCTTCTGCAGGTGTAGAGAGAACGTTTTCTTCTTTTGGACTAATTCATTCTAAATTGAGAAATAAGTTGGGAACTGAAAAAGTAGGAAAGCGTGTATTTCTTTTCCAGACAATGAACAAGGAAGACAAAGGTGAAATAAAAGACCGAGTTAACTATACCACCCAATGTTTTACGTTTCTCATGTTGACTTGGTTGAATTTATTTTGTAAAGAATTTTAATCTAAAATGTAAATACATTTATTTATCTAGTTAACAATTCAATCATCCAAATGAATGTTTTGTTAATGTTGTTGTTTTTTCTTTCTGGTTAGTTTTCTTCTTCAACTATCTTTTTAGTACAATTTCAAAGCCTGGTTGTTGCTGGTGATTCTGACACATCATGATTAATTGACCAGTTGGAGCTGGTTCATCACCTGAATGACTTTTCAAGTTAATTCTTATCACCCCATTTTTTTGATGAAAATTAATCTGAAAACAATTCAGAATAATTGCTTAGTGTGTACCTACCTTTAAATGAAACCTACGTCTCTGAATATGTATTAAGGTTATATTAAACAATAAAGTTCTTCTATGAAAAAAATGAAAAAATCTTCACTAGTGATTTAAATTGTAATTTAAATCATTAAAATAAAGTCCTTTGGGGAAACAGTTTAAATCAAATCAGCCCTGCTTTGAAGAGTCCTAGACAACCTGATCTTTTGGTTTTCATAGAGTTGAGGTTTTTCAGTGCACAGAACACCACTTGACAGTAATCTTCTTATTCCCTTAAAGGAATGGGTTACGCTGATGTGGAGAACCGTGTTCTCTGCAAGCCAGAGACTGTCCTGCGAATTGCTAGCATTAGCAAATCTCTGACTATGGTTGCTGTGGCAAAGCTGTGGGAGGAAGGAAGACTGGATTTAGATGCTCCAGTGCAGAAATATGTTCCAGAATTTCCTGAAAAAGAATATGAAGGTAAAAAGGTAAATGAGGCTGTTCACCAGCATTAAGTGGTGATTTGATAGGATTTCTTGCACACCCAGTCACCTATAACATGTGCTGAATGGTGAACAAGAAGTAGTAGCTTTCTTGTTAAGAAAAATGGACATTTAATAGGTAATACAACAGGTAAATATACGTTCTTGACTGGGGTGGGTGGCATCCCCCTTGACAACTTATACTGGCATGATCCTGTCAACTATAGTAAGGCTAGTTAAGTGTCAGCTGATTAATGGGGTTGCCATCCACAAGTCTCTCCCACTGCCCTGAATACTGGAAATGTATTTATGATTATTATAACTACAATACATGCTATCAGTCCACATTGAACTTGAGCTGATACCTTTTAAAAATGTAGGTCACCATTACGACAAGGCTGCTCACTTCACATTTAAGTGGAATTCGCCACTATGAAAAAGATATCTCCAAAGTAAAGGAAGAGAAAGAAAAGGCCAACAGAGCCCTGAAAGCTGCAAAAGATACCAAAAAATCTGACCAGCGAGAGAGTAAAGATAAAGGCTCTGAAAAGACTGACTCTCCTAAAGCCAAGCCAGAACACGAAAACAAACATTCCAAAAGTGGAAAGAAAAAAACAGAGTTTGAACATCAAGAATATTACTTGAAAGAAAAAATTGATAATGTGATTGATTCACTGGACATATTTAAAAATGATCCTTTGTTCTTTAAACCAGGTGAGTTGTTGTGTGTTTGGCCCAAACCACTTAGTACAGCTGTGTTGTCAGGATGCCAAGTGGCAGCTCACATAACTTGTTTCAACATTATCTTTTCATTGAGCAAAGGGTTTAATGGTCTTTGCCTCCTCCATCTTCATTGTGAAGTATGTCCTTATTTCTATACTTTTCCTCTCATGAATGCATGAAACATACCAGTGTGTCTTCTCTGGGGATCTGAAGAGGAGGGAGGATTATAGCAGAGAGTCCCAGTTTCAATCCTTGCCATTTCCAGGTGGGGTTGGGAAAGGCTCCATACTGTAACCTGGAGCAAGCTAGTACTAGTTGGTGTAGACAATATGGAGTTAGATGATCAGTGGTCTGACTCAGTATAAGGCAGCTTCCTGTGTTCATAAGAGCGCTTGTATTCCAAATACAGTACATAGATCTCAGGGATTGTTAATATCAGGTTACAAGAGAGAGCAGTTTATTATATTGAGAGTTTTTAAAAGTCCTGAACTTTAACTGCTGGAAGAGCTAATTTTATACAGTTTTAGACCTGGAGCCAACCTATTAAATTAAGTACTTTTTTCACCCCTCACATCATCTCAACAACCTTAGCAAGCAGATCCCTCTTCAGGGACCAAGAGCATAAGTGGTATGTAAAACATTCCTAGAGCCAGTGTGGTGTAGTGGTTAGAGTGTTGGACTATGACCTGGGAGACCAGGGCTCAAATCCCCCAACAGCCATGAAGCTCACTGGGTGACCTTGGGCCAGTCACTGCCTCTCAGCCTCAGAGGGAGGCAATGGTAAACCCCCTTTGAATACCGCTTACCATGAAAACCCTATTCATAGGGTCACCATAAGTTGGGATCGACTTGAAGGCAGTCCATTTCCAATACATTCCTAGCAAAAGCATTGTATAAAAAGGGCCTTTTTTCTCCTCTCCTTTCTTCAAGGTAGTCAGTTTTTGTATTCGACTCATGGATTTACTCTTCTGAGTGCGGTCGTAGAGAGAGCCTCAGGCCAGAAATTCACAGACTACATGCTGAAGATATTTCGTGACCTAGATATGTTGACAACAAGACTGGATGATAATGAGCCACTGATATATAATAGATCAAGGTAAACAGTCATGTGGTCATGTCCTGTAGCTGCTCATTTGTTTTGGCTGAATAAACGGTGTTCTGGGCATCCACAGCAGTCGGGGTTCCTCTGACGCTAGCAGAAGCCTGCATGTACTTTCAGATGGCATGTCCCCTCTGCAACAGCCTTATTTTCTCTCAGTCACAACTGAGCAGTTACTGGATCCACTGGAGTCTATGTAGTCCCAGCCTGGTATCCTCCAAATGTTTTGGATTACAACTCCCAGTAGTACAATGGTACTCCCAGCAGCCCTAGTATCACATGGCACTGCTGACTGGGGCTCATAGGAGTTGTAGTCCACAATATCTGGAAAGCCAGGTTGGGGACAGCTGCTTTTAAACAAAATAATAGAGAATTAGTAGTCTAGGCAGGTAATAAAGACACCACAGACTCTTAAGCTTTTGTTAAATATTGAGTTAAAATCTGTAAGAAAAATACTTGTAAGATTAAAATATGCCAGATGAATTTTCTCCAATCCTCCCTCTACCTCGCTTCATTTCCCTCCTCCCAACCCACAGTGCTCATTTAACATTAGCCCTTCAAAGTCCTCCAAATAAGCAGAGGTTATAGTTACAAATTACCAAGAGATCAAAAGCAACATCTTTTGTTAGTCAACAGGTTAGAAAGACACACACACACTCGCTCAAAATAAAAAGCATGTGGCTATTACTCAGTGTGGTGTAGTGGTTAAGGTGTTGGACTAGGACCTGGGAGACCAGGGTTCGAATCCCCACAGCCATGAAGCTCCCTGGGTCACCTTGGGCCACTCACTGCCTCTCAGTAAAAACCCCTCTGAATACCTCTTACCATGAAAACCCTGTTCGTAGGGTCGCCATAAGTCAGGATTGACTTGAAGGCAGTCCATTTTTCCATTGCTCTTGGGAAACTTGGGCAACATTCTGGTTGTGGATGTTTAGTTTTAAGAAAATAATGTTTTGCACAAGTTATTCCAAAGTGAGCGGCAATGAATTTACAAATCTTTTATAGATTTCTATAAAGAGAATGAGAGATTTCTTCCTCCAGCTGGAAGACTATTAATCTTGCATTCTTTTGTGTGCTTTTCTTCCACCTTAAAATGCAAGTATAGAAATATCATGTTAGAGCTGGTCCTGAAAGCCAAATGTAATTGCATATATTGCAACACCCCAATCCAGATAAGAGATCAGCACAGAGAAGCAGGTGCTTGTGTATGTGAATTACTTGCTGGATTGGGAACTGCAAGCATAAATCAGATTTGCATCCATGTATGAACCCTGATTAGCCTGACTGCATTGCTCTTACTGGGATGCACATCTTTTCTACATTCCAGTGCAACTGGCCAAGCATAAATGCCATCTTAACACACTGTTAGAGCTGGATTGAGGTATTAATAAAATTTTCATGAATATGCAGATTCTTTGGGCTGCTTTGTTTGCTTTTTCCTGTTATGAGAACAGAATGATAGTTTTGGAGATTCTCTACAGTAAATGGGTTTCTCTGTGTCAGTAGTAATTGTTAATACCTGTGTCTTGTCAGAGAGAGAAACTTGGGAAATGCTGGCAAGCCCTTAATTTTTATCAATGGAAATAAATCTCATGGGGCAGTTAACATTATTCTAAACTAAATTAAAAGGAACATGTATATGTTACATTAAGGGGAGCAGGGTAGAACTGAATGTAATGCTTCTCCGTTGGGAGGGATGTTCTAAAACCAGAAGATGCTGCCATCTTGTGGTTCCCTTTGTATTTCCATAATGCAGTGCCATGAAATAACGGTACCTGTTTTCTGGTAGCCCCTTTTTCAAACAGCCAAGCTTAAAAGTGAGTAAGTTTAGGCCAAGACTTTTGTTCTTAATTTCCATCATGTATTTATGTCAGCTTTGACCGGAGCTAAGTTAACCATGTTTAAATTTGTTTAGACCGGCAGTTGCACACCTAAAACAGAGCTTCCATGGCTGGCAGGTTGTTTCCTGGTGATTTTGCTGTGTGCGTTTGTGCTGTTAATGAAGATAGCCATAGGAAAGGGCTCTCGCCTGTCTCATGTCTAAAATTTGAAGGGACAGAGTTCTGAACTTTATTAGAAAGATCAAGCCTAGACTACACTGGGAAGGTGCTTTTCTAGATGACGTAGGACTAACCCTGAATACAAATAGAATCTCTACTGTGGAAGAGGCTCATCAGTGCACTTGAAGGACCGGCCCGTATCAGCAAAATGATGTGGCTGTAGCATGGATAGCTTGAGTGTGTGCACATCTTTTAATCCTGGAGGGATTTTTATGTCCTCTTGGCTGATGGTCATTTCTTCCGTTCCTTCCAGTGTTTTCTTTCCAATCATGGGCTAATGTTTTTTTTTAAGGAAGATGACTGTTCTCGGGAACTAAGCTTCTGCACGGATCCAAATCCTATTAACAGCTTCCCTTCATTTGGAATCCTATAGCAGCCTTTCAGTTTAGAGATTTTTGTAATTCTCCCCCTGCCCAGAGCAGGAATGTTGAGTGCATTGGCCATAGATCAAGGGTGAGCATCTTGCTTCCTGGCACCACAGGGGTGGGGGTTTCTTGTTTGGTTTCTACAATTCCAGTGCAACTGCTCCTCTTACCATTCATTGTAAAGCAACTTCATGCTGAGATCTGGAGCCAAGCAAGCGTGACTGGCAAATAGCTATGCATACTGCTTACTAACTGTGCAAAGCTTCCCCATTAGTATCATTACTGTTGTAGAGCCTGTTATCCTATCCTATTCTGCCAAATCAACAGGCTAGAGAACATTCTGGTGTTAACAGTAAGCTGCCTTCTACCACCTTCAAAAGGTAGGTCATGTGGGTCTAAAAAGAGGAAAGTCCAAAGTTCAGGTTATCACACTTGCTGATCCCTTTTAGCTTGAGAGAGACGTACGAAAGGAAAAACATGCCCACCCTTCCTTCAGAAGCTAGAAGCCTCTCTGCCCCCCAGCTTGCTCACTGGCTGCAGCTTCTTGGACATTGAATTTGTCTTGCGTATTATTTGCTGCTGGCAGAAATGTTTCATTGGTTATTATCGTCTTGTACTTTCTTCTCCCATGTAGTTTCTGAAGTGTTGCCTATGGCACATTTGAATAAAACAGGTACTTCCTTTTCTGTGTGAATGACCATCCTTATTGCTTTCACCTCTAGGTATTACATTCACAACAGAAAAGGCCATCTGGTCAACGCACCGTATGTGGACAACTCCTACAAGTGGGCTGGTGGCGGATTTGTCTCCACTGTGGGTGATCTCCTTAAATTTGGGAATGCTATGCTATATGGCTATCAACTTGGCCAGTTGAAAAACCATGCCACCAGACTCCTTCCTGGTTATCTCAAGCCTGGCACCATAGCAATGATGTGGACCGCAGTTCCAAACACAGAGGCATCCTGGTACAAAGATGGTACATATGGTATGGCGTGGTTCATTGTGGAGAATAAGCAGGAATATGGCTTCTGCAGGCGGCAGCAACGCTATACCTTCCACACTGGTGGGGCAGTGGGTGCAAGCAGTGTCCTGCTCATTCTTCCTGAAGAATCAGACTCTGAGGCTGCAAAGGGTGGCCCGCTGATGCCACCCCACGGTGTGGTGGTCACAATTATTTGTAACATGCAGTCAGTTTCCCTTGACAGCACTGCCTTAAAGATTGCAATGGAATTTGAAAAGGAAAAGTTAGCACAATACAGTGCTAAAAACAGTGCCTTGCAGGATTAAGCAACGTTCAAAAAGAAATGTGGAAAGTTGTGTACGCTGGCAGGTGTCCATAGTACTGAAAGTATCCTCTTGCAAAGACATGCCCCCATTCTATGTTGATTGTGCTGCATTAGAACTTACCACTCAGGGAAGCAGCCATGTGGGTCAAGCAAACCCTCGTTAAAGGGGGGATTTCTCCTGTGCATGTTGCCAAAAGCACCAGCAATGATAACTTTTGCTACTTAAAGGCAAACCTAGATGCCAATCACAGTGTGGCACTTCTTTCTCTGCTGCTAATTGGGTAAAATTGAAATGTGCAAAATAAACATCTTCCTTGGAAGCCTGTAGGGGGTAGCCTTGCACATGTGACAACATCTGCTTATGCTCTTCAGCAGACTCTTCATAGTTGTACCTGAAAGACTGATAGTAATAGTAATAGTGAAAACCCAGGAGATTATCTCCAGATATGCCTTGACTAGGGAGGAACAGAGGTCTATTCATGCGGGACTTTGCTGCTGCTATGCTTGTTTGTGGATGGCAGGTCTCAATAAAGGAAAGGAACAAAGAAAAGTAGCAAAGACTGAGCTGCTGAAGGCAGCGAACCCCATCAGCCCCTGAGAGACAGCTAAGGAGGGCATGGGCAGGTTGACCTCCCTCCTTGGCTCACTGGGACTGTTAGCAGGGCTCAGTCCTCCACTTCAGGACAGCAAATTCTGCAGGTATGATGGGACTGACTTTACACAACAGTTTCATCCAAGTCAGATGTTGCTATCTAGCTTTTAAATGCGTTTGGCATTTTTTAGGAGTTTGCTTGCCAAGTAATATTCCTGTAGACTTGAGGGCAGTCTGGAGGGCTTTTTAAAAAATAGGTTGAAGCCTGCCTCATGATAGCAAAGAATAGTTTGTTTCAGAATTTGGCATGGTTGACTTCAGTGAGGATGTGTGCTCATAGTAGGCTGCCAACATTGTGCAGACTTTGGGAGAGGATTTCAGTTGCTCCCTGTCCTTCAGCATTTTACTGCAGGTATTATTTCCAAAGTGTAGGAGGCAAGGAAGCATTTTAAAGCTTTAAGAGATGTTTGCAATCCAATACATGCTTACCTGAGAGTAAGTCTCACTTCTGAGTTGACATGTATTAGATTGCAGCCTCTTTGTCAAAAGCAGCAATCATATGTGCATTTGCTTAGGAATAAGCTCTGATGAATAAATGGGACTTGCTTCTGAACAATCGTGCATAGATTCAGGCTGTATCTGACAACTTTTTTTGCCTGTTCTCCCTTCTATAAAAGGCCCTGAAATGCCTTCTCTACCGATGTTTTATTATCCTAGAATTCCTCTGAAGGAGATTCTGGTGCACTGCACAGGCATGCATAATCTGTTCTCCACTTTCAAGCATGCCTGTTAGTAATAAGAGTGATATGCTAGGGCTGATGGGAGTTGTAGTCCAAAACATTTTGGGTACCAGCTTGGGAAAGGCTGGTCTAGGTGCTGAACAACTGAACTGTCACATTTGACTTCTGTTAGGTAGGTAAAATAGTCCTTCAAGGATGAGAGATCACCTTGGTTTTGCAGGTGCACAATGACCCTAGTATAAATTATGTTAAGCATTTCTTGCTCTCTTGCTCTATCCCTTTCTCCAGCAGTCTCCAGTGGTTCTATTAGTCTAGAATGTCTATCTGGACCTTTTTATTATTAACTAGCATTTTTGTATGCCTAACCAATAAACACTTTATGTTAACAATATTCAAGTGTCCCTAGGTGCTACATTCATAACCAATTGAATCTGCCCCCTTTCTGGCAGGAGGTGTAGATTCTGGAATCTGGAAAAACAGCTTTGTAGCTTTAAGACGTGCAGAGCAATGTATGTAAAAGCTGCCTGGGGACAGCAGAGGTAGTGACTTCTGCAGAAAGAGGGGAAAGTAAGACACACGTACACCCCCACACCCGGGCTGAGCCTAAACCTACACAAACTGATTGACAGAGGAATGTGTAACTAAAACGTATACGTTTAAGTAAAATGTTAGCCTGCCCTGCTTTATCTAAGGAGCTGTTAACTTTCCAAGACGTGTAATAAGATAGCTCCAACTCCTGCAGATCACATCTCAAGCAGTTTATTTATTCTGATGCAGACAAACTAGTAAAAAGCACAAAATAGTTTCATTTGAGGAAAGAGAGACAATTACTGATCAACTAAGATTCTTCCAAACAGGTGCCACAGCTTCAATGCTGTTTTTGAGGATGGTATTTTATACATTATCAGTGAAGAATAACACAAAGGTTGTAGCAATTATGATTAAAGGTAATTTGCAGTGAATTAGCTTAATGATTGATACGTTCCTTAAACCAGTTATTTGCTCTGCTGGCCACAGCCAGTAAAGTGCATGTCATTCTACCAACCGCCCAGTACAGGTTAGAAACAGCAGTTCAGGGTGGCAGAAGGTGGTCAAGGCAGGGGCCACACAGCCCATGGCCAAACAGTCCAAGAACATTGGCAGCTACCATCTACTAGGTTCTCCAAGGCCTTTCCCATCATCTGCCCCTTTTAACAGGAAGTGTCAGGGATTCTTCTGCATGCAACGCATGTGCTCCGACACTGAACTATGATCCCTCCCCATAAAGAAAAACCAGAGAAGTTTAAAGGGGCTGCATCACAGCATAACTTGCCAGTGAAACATGCAACAATGCAAGCAGGTTCTTCACAGGTTTATCAAGTGTTGTGCAGTTAGTTGACAAGGCAGGAACAAGTATTAGTGTCTACTGGGAACTTCTGGGCAAGACTTGACTGAAACAAAATGGTTTTTTTGCAATAAGCCAATAATAATGATCTTGCATAGCTTGTATTCATTTTGGTGGGGATTTGCAAAGCAGAGGTTCCAAGAGGGCTAGGCCCTGTAGCTGCAAAATCAGCAGGGTTAAAATATTAAAATGCCTCCTTTCCTGTGGAAATTTCTCTTAACAAGTAAAGCCCTATTCATTTAATGTCTATTTCATAATACAAACTACAAAACTAGAGTTTGGTTACTCCAAAATATATATACAAAATCTGCCCAAAATATGAGAAGTCAATTCTTTGCTGTTTTCTGGGATTCTTCCCCCAAAGCTAAACATAATTAACTTGCTAGATTAAGCAGCATTGTCAAACAGATAAGGCTTCCAGCGGTGTCACATACAGCAGCACAGAAATCATTCAGTGTTGCTTTCTTCTAAATGAGCAACCTGCAAAGAAAAAAACGTGCATGAGAACCAGAGAGATTTTAGAGACTAGACAGTTACATGGAAATGAGAGCTGCTGTTTTCCAAATATCCTCCAGCACATGCTTCTCTCTGTAAAAACCCAAGCTTCCCTTCTTTGGGACACTTGCACTAGTGTTGATCTTCAGTATGTCTCCCTGTAATTTAAACCCATTGCTACTTGGGGCGGGGGGGGGGGGATAGCGACTGACTCTTAGTCTCACTTCCCTCACATACATTCAACTATCATTGTGCCCTACCTTGCCATCCTAGTGCAATTTTTCACAAATTATCTTGAATTAATTTATCTTTAAAAAAAATTACCTATTGAAAAGCCCAGTAGCTAAACTAGGGAACCTTTCAGATGAGACGTTAACTTCAGCAGCCCCTCTGTATTTAATAGGAATGTAGGAAGCTGCCTTTTACTGAGTCAGACCATTGGTCCATCTAGCTTAGTACTGTCTACAATGACTGGCAGCGGCTTGGTCAGGGTTCTCTACCAGGCCGCCTTGGAATTGCCAGGGACTGAACCTGATCCTTCTGCATCCAAGGCAGATGCTCTCTGTCTCTTCCCTAGCTCTGCAAATTTCGCTAAGCCGTGATTCTCAGAGTTCAGACTACAACCTCTTCACACAGAACCCGTTTGCTTGTGTAGGTTTTGAGAATCTGTACTGTAGAATACACAGCATTTTGCAAAACTGCATATCTAGATTGTCTAGACTCTAGAGAAAGGTCTAAAATAGCTTTTACATTTACTGATTGTCCCTTTCCTCTAATGAGCTCAAGCCAGCTTGTATAAAGTGCCTCCTCATCTCCCACTGAAACTAGGCATGGATCAGTGGCAATTTCTGCTAAATATGGATGGACTGGGTTGGCATTCTAGAATATATAGTACTGGATTTCTTTAGCCAGCTACACAATCCAAGACACTATCTTGTAGAGTATATACTTTTCCTTGAGTGTTGATGCCCCATTTCCTGTTTGAGAAGAATTTGAACCCTGTTCTAAATTCTGCCAACCCCCCCCTCTTCAATTGTTGAAGTCTGAGTATATTTCCAGATGCCTATTCAATCATGGACATTAAAGATGTTTTGTGCAGAGCAGAATCAAGTTGCAACATACTGAACCAGGTCATTAATCTATCTAGCCCCAGTATTTTTTTATTCTATTCAACATTTCAGACATAGGTTTTTCACAGCCCTGCTACCCAAAAGCCATGAACTGAAGATGTCTGGGACTGAAACTGATACCTTGTGCCTGCAAAGCATGTGTTGTACCACTGAGTAACAAGTACTCCCCATGGCTCTAGAACAGCCTCCGCCAATCTGGTGCCCTCCAGATGGTTTGGACTTCAATTTCCCCAAGTCCCAGCCAGCACAATGGAGAAGGCTGCTCTAGAATTTTAGAGTCCACACGTATATTAGGAGAGAAAATAAGGAATTTCTTTAAATCTATAGGCTGCTTGTGCATATGAATAGTAAAATCACAGCATAAATGGTGTATCTGCACATGGGTAGCTAAATTTAAGGGGCAAGATGTTGTCCCCTACCTTCTGTGAGTCTGGCTTTGCCTCCCGTGGGCTGGCACAAGACTGTCGAACATCCTACACAGGGCACCACTGTCTGAGCATGGCTGAACACTGTGGTGATCTTGTAGCATCCTGAATTTTCAAAAGCATACATTTCTCATTCAGATAGACACACACACTGATACCACACTGAGCATCGAACATAATACCCAGTGCTACACTGGGATGTCAAATACTGTCCATTGTCTTCTCGGGTCTTTTCAGTTTCTTGCCCTCTGTGTTAAAATTAGTACAGGCAAGTCAATATATTTAAGGTCACCCAGGGTTGTCCACAGCCAAGTGGGAGCTTGAACCCGCTTCTCTTCCCCCTCTACAGCTTTCATAAATTTTAGTTGAGATGTGTTAAAGTTGTTCTTGGAGGCCTGTGCCAGTGATCAAACAGGTCGTGCAGTTAGAATGCTCATTTAAGAAGAGAAAAAAGGCACTCTACACTGCATTGGTTTGCCAAATCCATGGGCCACCCTGGGCTCCTACTAGGAGGAACCATGGGATATCAATGTAATAAACAAATAATAAAATAGGTTTGTGTGTACTCTTTTTAAGAACTCTTACTAGTGTCACATAAATCACTGAGACATAGAATAGCAATAAAGAGAAAACTTTTCAAAGAAATGCAGCAAACCTCACGCCACAACAAAACCTCAAGTGACCGGCTCTTACAGAAGCTACTGGCTGAGATCAAAGGGCAGAGATATGGCTTACAAGCAACATTCATCTTAAAGCAAGGCTAGCGAACCTTTGGCCTTCAATTCCCAAGAACTCTAGCCAGCATGGCCAACAGTTAACAGTGGGAGTTGTAGTCGAGCAACATCTGGAGGGTCAAAGGTTCCCCAGCTCTGACTTAGAGACCCGGAGGAGCAAAGTCCATCCAGCTGGTGTTATATTGATTGTGAAAGTGGAAGATGGGATTATAGTTGATAAGCTGAATGTGAGTCAGCATAGCAATGTGACATGGCTTCAAAAAAGGCTAAAGCAAGTTTGAGCTACATTAATAAAACCATAGTCACAAGAAATAATAGTTCCATTTTATTCCACACTAGTCAAATTTCACTTGAAGTACTGTGTCTAGGTTTGGGAAGTATGTAGAAAAGTTGGAATGGGTTCAGAAAGTGCAGCAAGAATGGTCAGGATACATAAAAACAAGTCCTATGAAGAAAGTTGAATAATTGGGTACTGTTTAGCCTGGCAAAGAGAGAAGCTGAGGGGACATAATAGCCCTCTTCAAATACGTAAGAACGGACATATAGAAGAGGCAAAGATTTGTTTGCTGCTGATTCAGAGGGCAAGACAAGATCTATTGGGCTCAAGTTACAGGAGGGCAGGTTTTGGTTGAACATTAGGAGAAGCTTCTTGACAGTAAGAGCAGTTTGATACCTAGAGGGGTGGGTGAGCTGTTCAAGCAGAGGTTGGACATCCATCTTTTGAGGATTCTCTAGCTCTGGATTTCTTGCACTGAGCAAAGGGTTGGACTAGATGGCCTCTCTCCAAGTCTTATTATTCTATCTGTAAGACAATGCCCTTAAAGAATTCCAGGATACGCAAAAAACAAAGAATCCTCCAGCACCTTCAAGACTAACACATTTATGGTGACATGGGCTAGAGCAGCATGAAATGATTTTACAGATGAAAAGTCAATTTGATGGATTTCTGTACCTCCCAAGAAGTTACTTTGAGCCTAGTACTTTGGGGCCAAGAGGGCTTTGGATGAGCAGTTCCTGACCACAGAGCACTGCAGCCATCTGTTGGGAATGCTTTGATTTGGATTCCTGCATTGAGCAGGGGGGTGGACTTGATGGCCTGATTTGCCCTTTCCAACTCTACTATTCTATGATTCTAAGCCCTGACTGAAACTGATGGGAATTTCTAAACTGGCTTGCCATACAGAATGATTTTCTTTAGAAAAACAAGTCTTGCTATGCAAGTCTTGAGTGCACCTCACTGGATGCATGCCTTGGTTTACTCCTTCACTAACAGATGCAGCCAGATAAAAAGACAGGCAGAGGGGAAAAGAGAAACAGTTCCATTTAAGTACAGTTAACTGAGCAAGAGGAGAAGATGTATAGTGATTAGCTCAGATACTGTGGAAAAAATGGACTGCCTTCAAGTCGATCCCGATTTATGGCTACCCTATGAATAGGGTTTTCATGGTAAGCGGTATTCAGAGGAGGTTTACCATTGCCTCCCTCTGAGGCTAGTCCTCCCCAGCTGGCCCGGGTCTGCTCAGCTTGCCACAGCTGCACAAGCCAGCCCCTTCCTTGTCCGCAGCTGCCAGCTGGGGGGACAACTGGGCTCCTTGGGACTCTGCAGGTTGCCCATGGCTGCACAGGTGGCAGGGCACGTCACCCCTGAGCCACTCACTGTGGGGGTGATATTTAGCTGGCCCTTCACACTCAGGAGACACGAGCGGGAATTTGAACTCGCAGGCTCTGGAGTCACTCAAAGCAATCATTTATAATTCTGCACTTACACTCCAGTACATTTTTTCTAACATTCCTTGGAAGAAGAGATCACCAGGGGACACATTCCAAACAGTTGGTAAATTTGCTTGAGATCTTCCTATTCATACCCAATCTTTCCATTTGATTATATGCTGCTTTGGTGTGCTTCCATCACTTGGTCATTTAAACAGTACCCAGTAGATGGTAGACTTTGTAAAATTCTGAATTTGTTAGCAAAGAGCCACCATGGTAGCAGGAGACAAGTAAGCAATGGGTGGGCAGTAGGGAAGGAAGGAAACGGGAAGTTATTGAAAGCCATAAGCCAGGACTCATAGCATAGGTAATGCAGAGAATCTTCACTTGCATGCATATTTTCAGATTTATTTCCACTGCTATGATGACTGCAAACACAGTTTTTAAAAAATGTGAATATACCCAGAACAAAATAAAAAAGGAATGGAACCATCCTGCCTTCCTATCTGATTTTCTTTTATTTGGCCTGAAAGAACAAGATTTTCAGCATCCATATCTACCTCACATATTGTACAACGATGTTTGTGCAGGTAAAGTTATTTAAGTGGAATATTCCCACAAAGAGAGAAATGCTGTGAATGTCAGTGACCTAGCGCAGCCAAAGTTGCATGTGTATGAAAGCAGGATAATCCAGAACTAATATAAAATGTTCCCAACTCCTTTAGTGTTGCATCTGACAAAAATAAAAATGTTATAATTGTTCTTCTCCTGACATTCTCAGGAAGTGGGCTACAGCAGGTAAGAGAATGTCAGCTGTAAGGTTTTTCATCCTTAGATGACATTTAAACTTTAAGAGCCAAACTTTTGCTTTCAAGTATTCCAGATGCACTAACTAGGTATATAGGCAGGAGGCTGAAGAAATGTGCACATGCTTAGGAGGAAGTTTCACCACATGCAGTGGGACCAGATAAGTATGCAAAAGACTGCAGTCTGTAAGCACTAGTGTGCACATAGATCAGTGGTTCTCAAACTTTTTTGGTTCGCAGTGCACTGTAAAACATATAAAAATTTTCGGCGCACTTCATGTACAAAATTAAAGATATATTAATATATTTTAAGGGGCCTAGCCTAGCTATTAATTGATCATGGATGTAATAAATCTCTATACAAATGGGTTTCTTCTCATTTTTAAAATATACTTCCGTAATATTCACGGCACATCTAGCCACCTCTTGCGGTGCACCAGTGTGCCGCGGCGCACCATTTGAGAATCACTGACATAGATACTACATGTAAAAGGTTTCTCACACGCAAGCACACACAGACTTCCATTGATTACACAGTCACGTATAACCTTTAGGAGGGAACTACCTGAACAACTTGACCTTCTGAATAAACTCTTCTGATATGTAGCTGCAGTGTTTCAGTAATGAATGTGGGAAATGAGCCATATCAGTAAATGTTAGACTGCCCGCACAGCCAGTGGAAGCCATTATTCAAAACTGTAAGAAAGCAAGTATCTTGCTTCCTCAAAACAATTTTCTCTGGCCTTTATAGTAAAAATATTATAGCCAAGGAGATATGTGCCACAAACATTTTTATAAAAAAATATTTATTTGTTATTAAATTGTTTATTGTTGGATAAATAACCATTCTTACAAATCAAGGATTTAACAACGCTATTGAAAATTTTGTTAAGAAAAAAAGGACTGAAAGTTAATTCTTCAATTAGTGTTATTTGTTGCTCACTGGGATGTTGAAGCAAATAAGGCAAAAAGAATGGATTAAGTCTAGATTCCTTCTGGAGGAATCGCACGTCTCTTGTCATGGAAAGTTACAAAGACTTACTGCATGTCCTTTTGCAGTACTTTTACTCCAGGAGAAGAGATGAATATGTAAATCCAAGTGGGAGGCCATTAATCTCTTACTGCAGTCTTTACCAACCTGGTGCTTCTGCAGCCGTTTTGGACTACAGGTCCCATCAGCCCCAGCAAGTGCTGGCAGGGACTGATGGGAGTTGTAGTCCAAGATGCCTGGAAGGCACCAGGTTGGCAAAGGCTGCCTTTAAGTTTTCTGTGGTCCTTTACAGAAAAGAACACTTTAAAAAATAGTTACCTGGACATTTGACATCCATGAAGTAGGAATTTGGACTCTGCACCAGGCGTTTCTTTTTGTGTTTTCTCTTTTCCTCCTCTAAGGACGGGTGACTTAAATCTCTAGTCAGCTATGCAAGATATCAAAGGAGAGTTATTGCCATGTATACAACAAAGTAGGATTTGTTAGCTTGGCTGGCCAAGGTATTTTCTACTGTGTATTCTGCTGCGTATTTCTCCCAGGGCTCCCCCAAACAATTTTGGTGTCCAAGGCACAAAAATCCAAATGCTACCCTAAACACAGGGCACAATTCCCCTCAGTAAAATGGACAACTCTGAACAAGAAATTTGGCTTTCCTCTCCTCCCCCTTTTCCTCATAAACAAGAACTTTCACCCCTATTAAGGGGGTAGGGCATTCGCCATATGGCAAACAGTCATACAGTTGCAACCGGGCAATGGTCTTGATGTGCTGAATTTGCCAGGTGATGACTTCATTACAAAACCATATGTGAAAGATTAGCAACCAGAAGACTTGGCAGATCCTGGAAAGAGTGCACTGAATGAACAAAGAGAGAGAGCTCTCTCCTTGGACAGCCTGCCATGAATTCTAAAATTAGCCACTGAAAGCCCAGTCAGGCACCTGCTGCTGCTGATAGCAATAGGTTGGCTCCTAGGGGAAGAACTTTTACCAACCGTCTAAATCAAATGCTTGAAAAAGTGGTAGACCAAAAACCTATGCTTGAGCTCTATGGAGAAGTGAAAGGAGACTACCCATCCCCCCCCCGCACTACGCTGCTCAGTTTTGTAGTTACTTTTCCGATACATGCTTATATTCTTAATCTGTTTTTGTTTTTTTTTAAATGGGGTGGATGAAATAGGATTCAGAGTCCTGGCCCCTTCACCACAACTGCTCCACAAATTGCTCCGAGTCTCTATGCAGGGAAAGAGTAACAGCTTCACACTGCAGCTGGATGCTGTCTCCTGGGTGTCAAGGGCCAGCTAAAGATCGCCCCCACAGTGAGTGGCTCAGGGGTGACGTGCCCTGCCACCTGTGCAGCCCTGGGCAAGCGGCCTAGTCCCAAGGAGCCCAGTTGCCCCCAGCTGGCAGCTGCGGACAAGGAAGGGGCTGGCTTGTGCTGCTGTGGCAAGCTGAGCAGGCCCTAGCCAGCTGGGGAGGACTAGCCTCAGAGGGAGGCAATGGTAAACCCTCTCTGAATACCGCTTACCATGAAAACCCTATTCATAGGGTCGCCATAAGTCGGGATCGACTTGAAGGCAGGCTATTCCCGTTTTCACCACACACCACTGAAGGGGAGGTAGCAGGGCTACCCAGCGTTGCTCCCAGGACAAAGAGCAACCGCCCGGTTTTGCCGAGACGACGGGCATCGGAAAGCGCCCGGCGCTTTTTCCCAGGGAGCCCGTGTTTGGCTTTGCAGCGGTGGGTCTGCCCCGGAGGAGTCGTACAGGCGCAACCTGCTGTGGGGCGCGGTGGGGGGCAGGGAAAGCGGCAAAGGGTCTCCCTGCACGGCCAAGACCGCCCTGCGCCACCCCCGAAAATGGAGCGGAAAGGGACGGGGAGGGGGCTCTCGCTCTCCCTCCCCGCCGCTGGGACTCGTCTCTTCCCGACAGGCAGAGCTCGGGCGGGTGCCCTCCTCGCCTCACCCACCCATTAACCCCTCAAGCGCCGCCCCCTGACCGCCCGACCGCGGCGGCCACTCACGGGCATGTTTACTCTGCCGCCGCTGCAAGCCTGCCGCACTCCTAACCACGCACGCAGAGATCGAAACGCAGCCACGTGACGCAGAGGGAGAGGCCCCGCCTCTTCCCGGTCTCCAAGGCGACGCCCACTTCCGCGAGGCCTTCCGAGAGCCGCAACGCCGTGGTGTGGCGGGCACGCGTTGGAGGCGACGCGGTCGTAAAAAAAAAAAAAGCGATAGCGACGCTTTGCAGCGGCAAACAGCAGTATTTGAAATAAGAAAGGAAAACACACTTCAGAGCGTTTTTTGAATTCCATTTTCTACAAACAAAAAATGTAGAATAAATACGATGCACTTAAGAGGAACAAGCCTACGGCCATTCTACCCTGAACACGCCGGATCTGGGAAGCTAAGCAGGGTCAGGCCTGATTAGTACTTGGATGGGAGACCGCTTAGAAATACCGGGTGCCGTAGGCTTAGAGGAAGGCAATGGTAACCCACTCGGAATACCTCTTACCATGAAAACCCTACGAATACATCCAAAAAAGATTCATAGGGTCGCTATAAGTCACAATCAACAACAACAAATAACCTTTTCCCCCTTTCCACTGTGAGCCTCCGATGAATTTAGGGCTAAATCTCAGAGACTGCCCAAGGAGGTAGTCAACCTGTGCCTGGACTATGCCATTGCATTGATTGATTGATTGACTGATTGACTGCTCCCCAATGACCTGTGCCCTCCAGATGTTTGGGGCCACAGCTCCCATCAGCTCTAGCCAGTGCGCCACAGGGCATTTGCACCCTGCTGTCCAAATCAAAAGGGCCTTGTTCCATGGGGCCCATCTATTATTTGTATAAAGAAGGGACGTTGAAAGAAAACCTCTTTTATTAGGGATATATTAGGGCACATAAGCCCCAGAGCTCCATGGGATCAGGACCCTTCCAAAGACCAGGAAAGTCAAAGGTCCTTAGCAGTCAAGTCATTTAGGGATGCCTCTCCTTTGTCCATACAGGGTCCTTCCCAGCTGTGAAGCATCCAAGAGAGGGGGTCTAAGGTCTGGCCCTCAGGGCCAAGCAAGTTCGTCTTGGGCAGGTGGGGGCAGGCTCCCCCTAGTGGTGAATGAGGATATCGGGGTGTCTCCTGGTAAAGCCCTGAGACAGGGCAATACTGACTCCAACGTTTACTCAGGGTCTAGAACCAGCACTCCTCCTCATTTCTCCTGGCCAGTCTGGATTTGGCAACAGGAGCGATGGAGAGGGTATCTCAGATCCCTCCATATGGGACTCTGGGGAGCCTGCCACTCTCCTTCAGCCCCTTCTCTTTGGGTCTTTAAGGGGAAGACTCTTGGTGGCTGTTCTGGAAAAGGCTTTTTTTGCCCCAAGTGCGAGTTCAGCCCCTAGACCTAGGCCCGCCTCTCCAGCCTTCCCTCCCCCTGCCATGATCTCCTCTTCCTTAATTAATGTAGGACTGTGGTCTCATCTGCAGTATACCTTTAAAGCAGTATCATGCTTCCCCCAAAGCATCCTGGGAACTGTAGTTTGTTGTGGGTGCTGAGAGTTGTCAGGAGGCCCCTCACAGAGCTACAATTCTCAGAGTGGTTTAACAATCGCTCCTTCTTCCCAAGTAACTCTGTGACGGTAAGAGGGGCCTCTTGATGGTGCTCAGCCCCTTTCCTTTACAAGCTGGCAAATTGGGGCTGGTTGAAAATGGGCAATGGCTCTGCTGGGCAGAACTGACCCGCTCGTTCAGTATACCTGCTGCAGAGGTCTACAGAGCTCTACCCTTTGAAATTCCATTAACAGCCAACAAATTCATTAGTAGAGGTCTACCATTTGAACTAGTGCCTTAAGAACTCTGCCCTTTGAAATTCCATTAACAGCCAACAGGATTAGTAGACAAAACACTGGGCATCTAGGGGTTCAGCAACAAGGAAGCAACCATGGAGGCTATGTGGGTGAAATGGGCCGTGAAGACCCTTCGGCAACCACCTTTTCTCCCTTCAGATGTGCTCCTTTACGCATTCTACATCGCAAACAAGAACCGCTGAAACATGTTCATTTCATGGAGGAAATGCAATGAAAACCAAGAAAATCTTCAAACCGCACGGAGAATGTGAATTAGGATAGCAAGTTTGCCAAAGAGGGAAGAAGCCTCCTCAGCGTCTTTTGCACCTGAGCTGGTGCTAGTTTACTGCCAAAGAAAATGCACAAGGTTATGACAGCAAAATAAAACAGACTATTACATATCTATATAAAGCGTGGGAAGGGGGACACCACACTCTTAATTACCTGAAATATCCTCTTTTCAGCTCCTCTTTGCTTGATGTATTCTTTCGGAAGGAATTCTTTTAGACTGGAAAAAAACAAAGAGCCACAGGTAATGGAGAGACGATTGCCTCTGCCTCGTTTTGAAGCAAGAACGGATGTCAACCATCCGTTCAATACATGTCAACCATGTCAATACATTTAAAGGACTCTTTTGCCTCTTTCACAGTTGTGGCTTCCCCCAAAGAATGCTGGGAACTCTAGTTTGTTAAGGGTGTTGAAAGTTGTTAGGAGATCCCTGTTCTGATCTGATTGTGAGAAGATTTCTTCAGAGACTATGGAAGGGTACTGTTTTTGAGAAAACGTAAGTGCTTTGTCATGGCTAAAGCTGCAATCCTGTACACACTTACCTGGACGTAAGCCCCATCAGGTACAACCTTCTGAGTAAGCATGCATATGATTGTAATATACATCAAATAGCACACCTTCCTTCCAGCCAAAAAAACCCAATATATTGGAGGACAAAAAGAGAGAGAGGTTTATGATTTTAAAATTATTATTCATAGTGGTGGTGGTTGTTTTCCCTAATCTGATTATTTTTGTTGATCTAAAGCAATTGACCTATTTAGCTTTAGTGTTCTGTTGTCAAAATAGCTTGGGAGTAATCTAATTAAGACTACAATAACCACTCAAATGGTTCTATTTAATTACTCGCAACCCAATTACTCTAGCACTGAAAGGGAAGCAGCAGAATTGCCTAGACTGATTTATTTGCGCTTATAAATGAACAGGCTGAGATATTGTTTGTTGACTTTAAAAAAAAATTGAGTCTTTCCCCAAAATATACAAATGTAACAATCACACAAATAATAAAATAGAGCAAACAAGTGGCAAAGAGGCACAAGATCTAACATTAAACAGCAAATGTGCTGGCTGACACAAACCAAAGTTCATTTGCCACGATTCGGTTTTCATAAAGTAAAAGGAACAAAGGCTAACTTAATTGCACATTTACAGCTTGGAATAAGGCAAAGACTGATTGGCTTATAGCGTTGTGCAAAATAACCTGTATTTGGGAATGGAATACCGCAGGAAATACTTCATAATTTTAAATTAATTCACGTTCTTGCTGCTTCCTATCTTTCACATCTTCACAAGAATCCTGTGAGGCAGGTTAAGCGAAGAAGCTGCGACTGGCCCAAAGTAACCTAGTGAGCGGATGTGAACCCTGGTCTCCCAGGTTCTAGTGTCACCCTCTGGTTCTTCCTTGCTTTCAGAATGAAGCATTTCTACTTCTTTCTTTTGATGTCGTCTATTCCAGGGGTGAAGAACATCTGTGGACTTTTAGTTGCTGTTGGACTCCAACTCGCATCAGCCCCAGCCTCGATGGTCAGGGATGATGGGAGATGGAGTTTGCCAACATTGGAGGGCCACAGGTTTCCCATCCCTGGTCTAAAGAGTTCTTCTCTCCCTCAGTGCTCTTGTCCCCTTGTCCCCTCTGGGCATCCGCCTGCCCGGGGAGATATATAAGTGTTGGGTTGTTGTAAAGGCAGCAAATTGTTTAAATGCTGTGAGTCTGCAGGAAAGGCACTGATGTCTGTGAGGCGTCCTTCCCTGGCTCTCCCTGTCAGGTTCCTACCTGCGCGTGGTTACTGCCTGTCACTAGGCACCACCAGGGACTCCACCAGTCCGGACTGTCCTCTCTTTTGGTTTCTCTCCCCGCTCTAGCACAGATCTCAACAGATCCCCCTGCTAGGCAGCACCACCAGTCACGTCCTATAACCAGTAGTCCCAGAGACTCTGCCTGAGTCTCCCTCAATTAGGTTACCTCTGTGACTGCGTGCTTAAGCTGTCCCAATCCCTTTGATTTACTCAGACTGCTTATAATTCTGGTTTGCTCTGAATACTTGTGGTGTTATTCTTCCCTTCCCCGCTGCCACCATTTGTTATAGTTTCCCTTCAGCCTTGGTTATTTACCTCACCCTAAGAACATAAGAACATAAGAAGAGCCTGCTGGATCAGGCCAGTGGCCCATCTAGTCCAGCATCCTGTTCTCACAGTGGCCAACCAGGTGCCTGGGGGAAGCCCGCAAGCAGGACCCGAGTGCAAGAACACTCTCCCCTCCTGAGGCTTCCGGCAACTGGTTTTCAGAAGCATGCTGCCTCTGACTAGGGTGGCAGAGCACAGCCATCATGGCTAGTAGCCATTGATAGCCCTGTCCTCCATGAATTTGTCTAATCTTCTTTTAAAGCCGTCCAAGCTGGTGGCCATTACTGCATCTTGTGGGAGCAAATTCCATAGTTTAACTATGCACTGAGTAAAGAAGTACTTCCTTTTGTCTGTCCTGAATCTTCCAACATTCAGCTTCTTTGAATGTCCACGAGTTCTAGTATTATGAGAGAGGGAGAAGAACTTTTCTCTATCCACTTTCTCAATGCCATGCATAATTTTATACACTTCTATCATGTCTCCTCTGACCCGCCTTTTCTCTAAACTAAAAAGCCCCAAATGCTGCAACCTTTCCTTGTAAGGGAGTCGCTCCATCCCCTTGATCATTCTGGTTGCCCTCTTCTGAACCTTTTCCAACTCTATAATATCCTTTTTGAGATGAGGTGACCAGAACTGTACACAGTATTCCAAATGCGGCCGCACCATAGATTTATACAATGGCATTATGATATCAGCTGTTTTATTTTCAATACCTTTCCTAATTATCGCTAGCATGGAATTTGCCTTTTTCACAGCTGCCGCACACTGGGTCGACATTTTCATCGTGCTGTCCACTACAACCCCGAGGTCTCTCTCCTGGTCGGTCACCGCCAGTTCAGACCCCATGAGCGTATATGTGAAATTCAGATTTTTTGCTCCAATATGCATAATTTTACACTTGTTTATATTGAATTGCATTTGCCATTTTTCTGCCCATGCACTCAGTTTGGAGAGGTCTTTTTGGAGCTCTTCGCAATCCCTTTTTGTTTTAACAACCCTGAACAATTTAGTGTCATCAGCAAACTTGGCCACTTCATTGCTCACTCCTAATTCTAGGTCATTAATGAACAAGTTGAAAAGTACAGGTCCCAATACCGATCCTTGAGGGACTCCACTTTCTACAGCCCTCCATTAGGAGAACTGTCCGTTTATTCCTACTCTCTGCTTTCTGCTTCTTAACCAATTTCTTATCCACAAGAGGACCTCTCCTCTTATTCTATGACTGCTAAGCTTCCTCAGAAGCCTTTGGTGAGGTACCTTGTCAAATGCTTTTTGAAAGTCTAAGTACACTATGTCCACTGGATCACCTCTATCTATATGCTAGTTGACACTCTCAAAGAATTCTAATAGGTTACTGAGACAGGACTTTCCCTTGCAGAAGCCATGCTGGCTCTGCTTCAGCAAGGCTTGTTCTTCTATGTGCTTAGTTAATCTAGCTTTAATAATACTTTCTACCAGTTTTCCAGGGACAGAAGTTAAGCTAACTGGCCTGTAATTTCCGGGATCCCCTCTGGATCCCTTTTTGAAGATTGGCGTTACATTTGCCACTTTCCAGTCCTTAGGCACGGAGGAGGACCCGAGGGACAAGTTACATATTTTAGTTAGCAGATCAGCAATTTCACATTTGAGTTCTTTGAGAACTCTCGGGTGGATGCCATCCGGGCCCGGTGATTTGTCAGTTTTTATATTGTCCATTAAGCTTAGAACTTCCTCTCTCGTTACCACTATTTGTCTCAGTTCCTCAGAATCCCTTCCTTCTGGTCTGTGAAACCCCAGCCAAGGATCAGGCCTTTGGTAAACCAAATTAAGTATTTATTAAATAACACAGATAACAAAGATAACAAGATTACTTCATAAGGCACATAAGCATATGGTTTTATCTAATACTAATCCGAACTCTACCCCCCTCCTTCTCCACGCTCTCCTGACAAACAACTCTCTCAAACCCACCAAAACAACCTAACATCCACTCCAACGTTCACCACCCCCAGATTTACCTGACATCCTTCCATTTATACCCTCAGCCATTTTAAAACATTCAGCCAATCATCCAGCATTCTACTGCCCATTCACTCCCCCTTCCTCTTTCATTCTACTTACCATGTATCTCCTATACAAACAGCACTTACCCTATTTACACTAACACAGGAACATCACAATGTCCTCCCAACAGAACACTGGCACCAACAAGTTTGGAACACACTGGATTAGAAAAAATAACAATACTACTGAAGAAAGCAAAATGACAAATGTATTGAGATAAATTTGAAGAAAGATATGATTTTATTTGTTTTATAAATAGAAAGTACAGTGATTAGAGACCACAAGAAACACATGGAGTCCTTTCAAGATACATGTCTCAAATACAGGACCTGGATACATAACACCCCTCCTAGGGACAGAAGAAAACAGGGGGGGAAATCAATATCTTTTCTTCGCCTGTATATGTTGCAGTTATTGTTGTACTTGCAGTTAAATGGAAATATATACAATTCCTCCATAAAATTAATAAAATATTCTAAAGAAACAAAAAAGTATGCGATTCGCATACAATATGTAAATCTGCTCAGTTCCTCTTTTCCCTTTCACAGCAGAATGTACTGAGGGAAGTCTAACAACTAGCCTGGCACATGTATCAAACTTTTATTATTTTGAATAACAATTCCTGACCAAGAATTTGTTGGGTCACAAAGCTTGGGGACATTTAAATAACAATGGATATAATCCCACTCTGTTGGAATAAATGGGAGTTTTGTCTTTGACCACAATGGATGATGAATAGTATTTTACACCGATTTATTATTGAACACATTATAAAAATGATTTGAAGTAATTCACTAAATAAATAGAGAGCCAGTCGTGTAGTAGTTAGAGTGTTGGACTATGATCTGGGAGACCAGGGTTTGAATCCCGACACAGCCACGAAGCTCCCTGGGTGACCTTGGGTCAGTCTCGGCCTCAGAGGGAGGCAATGGTAAACCCCCTCTGAATACCGCTTACCATGAAAATCCTATTCATAGGGTCACCATAAGTCGGGATCGACTTGAAGGCAGCCCATTTCCATTTTTACAGTTACCTTTGTACAGTAGGTTGGAGAGCCAGTGTGGCGTAGTGGTTAGAGTGTTGGACTACGACCCGGGAGACCAGGGTTTGAATCCCCACACAGCCATGAAGCTCCCTGGGTGACCTTGGGCCAGTCACTGCCTCTCAACCTCAAGAGGAAGGCAATGGCAAACCACCTCTGAATACCACTTACCGTGAACACCTTATTCATAGGGTCGCCTTAAGTCTGGATCGATTTGAAGGCAGTCCATTTCCATTTTCACTAAATAAAGATCAGCTTTATTTGTCATCTATATAAAATCTGTTCCTACAAAAAAACTTAAAGTAACACTTCAATTTATTACTGTAGTTAACAGGATCGTCATTTGGGGGTGTACTCCTTGATCCATGTTTGTTGCCGCAGCCGCAGCCTCAGCCTCAGTGGTTAGGTGTGCCTTTTATCAGCTACAGTTGTTCTTGGACAAGAATAGCTTGGCCATGGCAATTCATGCACTGGTAACCTCAAGACTTGATTATTGCAACGTGGTCTGTGTGGGACTACCCTTGGGCCTGGTCTGGAAGTTCCAGCTGGTGCAAAATGCTGCAGCTAGACTGTTGGTGGGGGTAGGTTACCACCTGTGTATAACTCCAATGCTTAAAATCTTGTCCTGGCTGCCCATATGCCATAGCAGTTCAAAGTTCTTGTCATAATTTACAAAGCCCATAACAGCATGGGTCCAAAGTACCATAAGGGCCACTTGATGCCTTATATCCCTGCTGGACCACTGATGTCTTCGGGGGAGTCAGTATTAGTGGTCTCCCATGGCTCAGATACACAGCTCACATCTACCAGGAGCTGTCTGTTCTGTGGGCCTAATGCTGAGGAACTCCCTCCCAGTTGAGATCAGATAGAGCCCCTCCCTGTTGAACTTCAGGCAGTTGGTGGACTTGTATTATTTCAGCAGACATGTTACTTGAGTTTTCCTGATTTTATGGATAAATTTAATCTGATTTTATATTTTGTATCTGTTTTGAAACATAATTGTACACCGCTTAGAAACTATGGTTTTAAGCAGTTTATAAAATGTCAAAATAAATGCTTTTTGAAATGTTCAATGTACACTGTCCTTCAGAAAATTTCAAAATAAATAGCAGTATTTTCCACAAATAGATTTTAGGATGTGACTTCTGGGTCCCTCCACCCACTCTCTTGTAACACCAGTTCCATCAGGCTTCCTCTCTCCTGTCAAATAAATGTGTGTGATCAAAATGGCTCACAGGAAATAAATCTAAATACAATCGTACAATTACCATAACCCATTGCAAAAATTATCATTTTAATTATATAATTTTATTAGCCATGATATCTTTATGAATAATTATAAAATAATATTATAACAGGACACTAACAAATAAACAATTAGGAGTTTATTTAAATTTTAAACTTTAAAATACATCAGCTTATAATGCTATACATAAATAACTGAGGATGGCTTTGGTGTAGGCCATGAAGAGTCCTCCATTGCACCTGGCTTCCTTGAGAAGTATAGTTTCCAAATTGCGTATTAGTTCCCCTCTATTCAGCACTAGTTAGGCCTCATCTTAAATACTGCGTCCAGTTCTGGTCTCCGCACTTTAAGAAGGATGCAGACAAACTGGAACAGATTCAGAGGAGGGCAACAAGGATAATCAGGGGACTGGAAACAAAGCCCTATGAGGAGAGACTGAAAGAACTGGGCATGTTTAGCCTAGAGAAGAGAAGACTGAGGGGAGATATGATAGCACTCTTCAAGTACATGAAGGGTTGTTGTCACGTAGAGGAGGGCCGGGATCTCTTCTCGATCGTCCCAGAGTGCACGACTTGGAATAATGGGCTCAACTTGCAGGAAGCCAGATTTCGACTGGACATCAGGAAAAACTTCCTAGCCATTAGAGAAGTACGACAATAGGACCAATGACCTAGGGTCTAACACTGGAAGGCTTCAAGTGGCATCTGGACAGGCACCTGTTGGGGATGCTTTAACTTGGATTCCTGCACTGAGCAAGGGGTTGGACTTGATGGCCATACAAGCTCCTTCCAACTCTACCTTCCTATGATTCCTCCCGCTTTGGAGCCCGGGATCTGAGCAGACCCGCAAAGAGGCAGCATCGCAAGCGCCTTCTCTGAGCCTTGCGGGCGACGTGGCCTCCGGAAAGCCAGAAACACTACTGTTCCCAGAGGCCCTTGCGCGGGGGTTGGGGTAGAGGGAGAGGGGAGAGCTTCCGGCGGCGCGCGCGGCCGTAACCTCTACGTCCCTCCCATCGCAATGCCCCGCCCCTTCCTGCCCTCTCTCCCCTCCCCCTCGCTCCTGGCCGCCAGTCCCAGCGAAGATGGCGAAGACCTACGACTATCTCTTCAAGCTGCTGCTGATCGGCGACTCGGGCGTGGGCAAGACCTGCCTGCTCTTCCGCTTCAGCGAGGACGCCTTCAACACCACCTTCATCTCCACCATCGGTGAGGCGAGGCGAGGCAGTCTCACTGCTCCTGAGGCGGACTCCTCTGAGGGGAATCCCACAGGCAGGCAGGCGGAACTGATGCCGCTGTCCCGCTTCACAAACCCACGAGCTCTGAGGGCGTCGAGGCGGCGGCCCACTGGGCCCTCGGAGCGCGGCTGAGGGGGCGCTTCTCCCAGAGGGGGCTCGCCGGGCGTCGCCGCCGCCAGCGGGCAAGCGGGGTGGTCTCCGTCTTCTCTCTCTCGTCCCTCAGACCCGCTTGTTGCTGGCTTTAATTGGGAGAGGAGGAGGAGGCGCGCCATGGTCTTCCTCTCCCTTCATCTTCCGCCCGTTATAACTTGTGTGGGCGATATAACGGAGAGGAGGGGGTCCTGAGGCGTTTATTCCGAGTAGGGGGCGCGAGGCGGCGTGTTCTTCCTCCCCGTGTACTTCCTCGGTTCCTCTCTCCCGCCCCATCACCCAGCTCACTTTCTTAATGGCTTTGTTGCGGAGATTTGTTCTGAGGGGGCGCCGTGGAAAGGAAGGGCTGTTTTGGGGGGCCGGGGCGAAGGTTTGAGGAAGGGTTTCCAGCGAGCACCTTTGGGGCGGGCGATACCCCACCTGCAGCGTTGCGCCAAGTGCGGGGTCCCGCCGTGGCCGCCCTCCTCCCCCCCTCCCAAATGGGAGCCCCGGGCCTGCAGATCTGTACGCCGCCCCTATTCTCTTTTCCTCCCCGCCCCCGAGACGACACCCAACCCAGCCTGCCCCGATAGAAATAGGCTCTCTTGGAGGAACTCCCAAAGAGGTCGCTCTCCTTTGACACTTCTGGGGTGCTTTACCGGGTCCTGTTTGTGGCCCATAAAAAAGTTGCCTTTCGCAAAGGCCATCTCTGGCCCCTGGTGGCGGATAGGCACTTGTTTCGGGACTTACTGTTAAACTGCGCAGTGCTGTACAAAAATAGCGTAAGAGGCATATCCTCTGTTTACCACCTACGGTTATGGCATGCTGAGGAAGAACAGGAGGGCGAATAGCTCTGTGGAAAAGCCCAGGTAAATAACTGTCAAAACTGGCCAGTGGAAGAGATACTTGTCTAGCTACCCAGCAGCATCTCTGGATTGACTGGAATTGCTTTTCAAAGGAATTCAAAGGATTGACTGGAATTGCTTTTACTCTGATAGCCAACATGGATGAGATAGAGATGAGTTTGAAACTTATCACTAGTTGCTGTTTTCCTTAGACATTTCATGGGTGAGTGGTTGCTACTTGGCTCAGTTCAGCTAAAGAATTCGCCTTGTTTGTCAGAGCTAAGGAGATACAGCTCCACAGCTCCTGAGGAAGGAAAGTATTTCCGAAATGCGTAGAGCACTACAGTAAATTTTACTCAGCACCAGAGCCTGCCTCTCCTTTTTGTCTTCAGTTCAGCGACTATCACGCCATATATGCTGTCTGACAGTGGGCATGCCTGTATGCTTTCTACCAGTCTACCCAGAACTGATGTTGAGTTAACCAACCTGGATCCTTTTTGTAAAAATGATGTTGTGCTGGCCACTTACAGTACAGATCTGTCCTAAGGGATCATTTTGCTCTTTCTTGGAGTGATGCTTTCCTTAACTGAGATGCGCATTCTCCATGATGGCAGTTCTGGCCCTGGAAGTGGGGCACTGCTATCAACTCTCCAGGTCAACTATCTTAGCTTTGAGGGAACTCATCATGGCATACGATGGTGGGTGGTTCTGATATGAGACTGTAACTGCCCAGCTGTTTGAGGCATAAGGTGTAGTGGTGCTTGTAATCTTTTATAAAAAAACCTTTTTTATTAAGGCATTGTAATTTATGTTGTTGGTTCTACGGTATTAAGAACACTGGTATACCCCCATTAAGTATTTTAAGGCAGTTGTACCAGAACATTTAAGCAATGAAAACGATTGTAGTAACAGGGAGCATTTTCATGACCAGGGGTAATAATAGATTACAGTATATGATAAGAGAGTAGGAACACCCTTGATGAACTTCTAAACAGGCTGTATGACTTGGTTGTAACTTGTGCTGTTTTCCTTTCACTGTTGAGTAGCTTTTCCTTCTCGTGAAAACCAATTACTTTTAAGGAGTCTTGCAGATGGGGCTGGCAACTTCTATTCTAGGATCTTTGCTGCTACACTACAGTTACCACAGATATATTATTTGTTTTTTGAATTGCATGTAGCCTCAACATCATCATTATTATAATTAACATTTTGTCATCCTGTTAAAAACGGTTCCATTACCACAGTAGTATTTGGTCATGTGTATAAACATGTTGTATTAAATGCAAAGGCTGTTGGATGCATATTGACAGAATGCTCAGTTCTGTTCTACTAAAGAACCTGTGTTAACTGGGAAAAGTGTAACTTTTTAATAGTTGGCGTTCTAGTTTTGCTTAAGCAATTGGGATACATATCATTTTCATCTGAAACCAAATGTGTCTAACAGTTGTTTCTCAAGTGTAATCTCATTGAATCAGGCTGCTTTCCTTGACTGCAACCCACTTAGTGCTGAGGCATTTTAAAGACTGCTTTCTGAAATACTTTTTTAAAAATTATAACAAACAATTGTAACCAATAAGACATCTAAAGCAAGCAGGCAAGGCATTAAGACTACATTGTTGGCTTCAGGAACAGCCAAGGTTGTGTTCTCCAGATTTTGCTGGACTATAGTTCCCATGGGCCCCAGCTGGCTTGGCTAATAGTGAGGGATGCTGAGGGTTATATTCCCAACGACGTCTGGTGGCTACCTTGAGCTAGCTAGCCCAACCAAAATCCTTTATAGGAAGCTGCCTTTTACCAAGACAGACCATTGGTCCATCTAGTTCAGGTAGCAGCTTTCCAGAGTTTCAGACTGAAGTCTTAGCTCTACCTGGAGATCCCACTTGGATTGAATCTCAGATCTTTTGCATTGTAAAGTAAGTGTTCTACCTCTACGCCCTTTCCTAGAATTTGCTGGTGGTGAATTTGGTGGTGATGGCCACCAACTTGGATGGCTTTAAAGGAGAATTATACAAATTTATGGAGTATACAGCTACCAATTGTACAGTACTAGCTACTACAGCTATGTTCTGCCTCCAGTGTTGGAGACCGTATGCCTGTGAATGCCACTTGTTGGAAATCCCAAGTGGGGGAGTGCTGTTGCACTCATGTCCTGCTTTTGGGCATCTGGTTGACCACTGGGAGAATAGGATATCAGACTACATGGGCCATTGGCCTGATCCATCATGCTCTTTTGTCCCCTAAATGAAAGATTTTTCCAGGCTCCAGAACCTCCTGAAACCCATTAGACACACATTCTAAGGGACTGAATTCTCCAAAGAAGCTACTGCCGCAGGAGGCCTGACATCTGTCTCCCCTCATTGGTACATCACAGTGAATGATGGCACCCTAAACAGGCCTTTCTCAGTTAATCTCTATGTGGGGAAATAGTTGGTTCGAGGAAGGGTGTTCCTTTGCTTCTCAGGGAACTGTCATAGTAACTGGTTGCTATTCAATTTTTTGAATGCTGAGTGTACAGAAATGGTCAGGAAATGGAAGAGGTCACAAGAAAAACTGCTTAAGCTGGGTGTCATATTAAACACTAATTAGCTACAGTAAGTAGTCTTGTGCAAGAGTGTTCATGTATTCTGAGGCTCTGTGGTTTTCTGGCCTTGCTGGTTCACATAGCACTTTTGTCAGGTTAGGAACATACATTGGCATGTGAAGGTCCTACACTTTGAGACTATTCTTGTACTCTTTATAAAGTAAAGGTTTTAATTAATGTGCTTATGTAAATACAGTTCCTGTGTGGTGAAATGTTTGTGTATGGTTCTGTCTTCCTGTTGAGCTAAATGTGTTGTCACTCATGTCACAAGTGCTCTTTTGTATTTACGTGTGCTTTGATGTGACTATAATACTTCTATTTGTTTTAACGTTCATTTGATTTAAAATTGTTTCTTTTGCTGCTTAGCTCACTTGAGAACTCTCGCATACACACAAAGGAATGAAGCTCAAATGCATTTTAGTATCATGTATGAAAATGCCGTAGAGCATTATTATGTCACCTGAATATTTTAAGTATCTTCAGAAATGATTGATGTGGTAAATTTGCCATAATCAGTGGTGGTGGTCGTTATTGAGATGTATAGTTATAGAAGTTTGTTATACACCAAGGACAACACTATCAGTGTGTCATGAAGCTGCCGTTAGAGCCAGAATGGTGTAGACATAGTATATCTCGACTTCAGCACAGTGTTTGACAAAGTGCCCCTTAATATTTTGATTAGCAAGCTAGCTAAATGTGGGCTGGATGGAACAACTATAATATGGATCCACAGGTGGCTACAGAATCATACTCAGAGTGCTTATCAGTGGTTCCCTCTGAAACTGAGGGGAGGTAATGAGTGGGTACCTGCAGGGCTCAGTCTTGGGCCCAGTGCTCTTCAACATTTGTATTAATGACTTAGATGAGGAGATGCTCATCTGGTAGAGTGGTACGACAATGAAATCAATGACCTAGCGAGGTGGTAGGCTCTCCCAACACTGGAGGCATTCAAGAGGCAGATGAACAGGCATCTGTTGGGTATGTTTTAAACTGGATTCCTGCTTTGAGCAAGGGGTTGGACTTGATGGCCTTATAGGCCCCTTCCAACTCTACTATTCTATGATTCTGTGAAATGTCCCAGATGCCTGGGCAAAAAGGACTTTGCTTAAGCTTCTGCTTTTTTTGCTTAATTCCTACGAATGCCAACCATACCAAAATTTTATTGTTGTGCTGTTTTAGAGAACTCTGTTGGGAGGCTTCTAGGACAAGGTACATGTGCAAGCAAGTCACTTGGTTGCTTTGTACATGAGGAACTACAACTAAATGTGAACAAGTCTTTTGTTGGAGGTGTCAGAAAAATTGTACTTGTGCTGTAGATGGCTCATTCGCATATGCAAGTCATTGCTTGATGCTGACAAATGATGGAGCACAGCAATATTTGAACCAGACCTTGCAAGTGACAGTTGCCTCTGCCTGTAATTACAGATATGGTTGTTTTTTGCTTTAATATTTAAAGGACAAGGAAACAATTCCCCAAAATGTACATTGTTATTATTTTTATTCTCTTGAGTACTATAAGTTTTCTCTTCCACTTATAGCATTCATTGTACCCATCACCGTCATGTGGGCTTTTGGCTGGTTAATCTGAAGTACCACCACACTTCCTTGTTCTTCTTTCTTTAACAGACTAACATGGTAGGCAGTTGGATGGCAATGTTACCAGAGACAACTAGGACAAATGTAGGGTTTCACAACAACTACTACTTGAGTGTTGAATACAGTAGGGCCCCACTCTCCCACTCATACAGCGGGCTACATTCCAGACCCCTGCCTAAAAGTGAAACCCATCAATAAAATGGTGCCCGATGCCCGAAAAACACCATAAAAGCAGAACAAGCTCCAAATGAGTGGGGCCTTACTCTAATTTTAGCCGCGTATTAGCGGGCTGCCAAAAAGCAGGGCCCTACTGTAGTTTACTTAGGTTGCAGTTCTAAACATGCCCTTCCTTGAGAGTAAGTTCATTGAATTTAATGAGACGTTTGAGTAGCCATGTGTAGGATTGTGCTGTTGGCATTCTACTTGTGGTTGCTCAACTGTGCTCTCTGTGCAGTGACTTTTTGGTCTAGCAGCATAATAGTTCTGCATCTCTTCACTTTCTGATTGTAGCTGCAATAGCAGTTAAACTGAGAAGGTTCGTATGTTAATCCTAGTTAAAAGATGGAGGACCATGAAAGTGCTACATAAAAAATGTACCCAACATGTGTCAAGGATTGGCTGGTCGGTTGCACTTCTGTGTAAATGAGCTGAAGTTGTGCAGGACGTTGAAAAGGCTACCCAGTGGCTCAGTTCAGACACGATAAACCTCAGGAGAGAGGAGCAGAGTAAAAGCTGTCTTGTTTGTAGCAGACTATAGCCTGCTGTATTCCTCTGACTGCAGCAAATTAGAAGCATTCTAATTGTCACCTTCCACACAAATGAGGGAAGGATGGCACACATGTTTCTTATTCTTGTAATGGCAAACCATGGTTTGGCACTGTGGCAGAATGCTGGTGGTAACTTTTTTTGGGGGGGGGGAGGAATATATATTTTTATTGAATTTTATAACATCTCATACAAACCAGAATAACGACAAGAATAAAATAAAACAATTTATTTATTAATTATTTGATTTATATCCCGCCCTTCCTCCCAGCAGGAGCCCATAATAAATGTACATTGGGGGGGGAATGCTTCCCAAAGCCCTTGTGAGAATGGAATGATGAGTTAGTTGGGTCTTTCATCTAATTCAGAAGGTCTCTTAAATTCTCCTTATGCAGAAGCAAGATGTGTTTAGAAACTCACAACTCTGTTTTCCTTACACTTAATTAATCTGTAGCAAGTTGATTTTCTTTACACTTAATTAAGCTGCATCAAGAATCTACTCTGGTATCTCTGCAAATGTATGTTTAGTGGAAACATATCGGAGTCAAATACTCTGGACTCAGGATTTTACAGCTTCCTTGAGTGGAAATTGTCTACGCAGATCTCATCTTAAAGGGAAATGAAGCTTGACAGCATCATCTACAAAGTCGGCTGTTTTAGAAGTCACTATATAATTGCATAAAATTTTTGAAAGTTGATCAAAGGTTAACACAAAACATGTATAATATGCAGTCTTGCCTCTTCATCTGCTTTTATACCAGGATACAGAGGCACACATGTTTGACCGGAGCATCATAGTTCTGGCCTTTATTAGTCTTGAATTAATCTATTGCTGTGTGATGTGTTTTCAGATTAAATGTGTTGGGTTTTATAATATTCAGCAAGAGGGTTGTTCTCTCCAAAGGCGGTTGGGTTTCTTATGCTGGCAATCTTAACATAGCTGAATTTGTGGGCTAGCTCCCTTATGGTCTGGGAGGAGTTCAAATTCAGTGTAGAAACTTGCTGACTATGAAACAAACTTTGTAATATTTACATTCTTATCCAAGATGATATCAGAATCTGGCAGAGTGTCCACAAAGGCTGTTTGTGTGTCAAATGGCTGGAACAGTTTGGTTTTTCTTTTTTAATAGTTTTTTCCTCTGCGTTCATTTTATCTGTCTCCATTTTGATTAACAGAAGCCTTTGTATTGGAACATCAGCTTCTAATATTTTATCAAAATATCAAGATAAAACTAGAGATGTTTTTTCCCCAAAAAACTTGGAAAAGTTTGGATTATGTAGTGTGCGATCAGCTGGAGTGTGGGGAGCTCACGCACTATAGCTGATCACTGTCAGCTGGAGTGCGGCGGCTGGAATATAGTAGGGCCCCACTTTCAAGCGGTTTTTGCTTTTCGGCAGGGGCCTGGAACGTAACCTGCCATATGAGTGGGGCCCTACTGTAATGGCCAGTGGCCGGGCTGTAAATCTGTCAGGCTTGAGTTGAGGAGGAGTGGCCAGCAAATACAGCAAGTGTGGATACCAGGTGGGAAGAGCCAAGAGAGTGCAGAACAGACGAATCCTTGGGGCAGTCCAGAGTCAAGGTACCGAAGATCCAATTGGGCAGGGTCTGACGCACAGAATCATGAGCAGGGCTGGTGATGATCTGGCACAGAAGTCTGACGTTTCCAGCAAGAACCCAAGCTGCTCACAGTCTTTTAAGCTCAGTGTCTGAGGCCAGCTGTTTGCAATCAGCCTTCCCTCTCTCAAGAGCTTGGGGTTCTTAAAAGGGCCAACTGCCTCCATTGGCATCTCCTTTCTGCTGGGGTTGGACTAGCTTCCTGGTCACTCCCTGAATCTGACAGGATGGCTCCAGCAGAGTCCTACTCTTTGTTTGATGATGAAGGGTCTTGAGCTGCCTCTCTGCTCATCCCTTCTCCTGGGTCTGAGGTCTTCCATTCCCTTTCATCCTCTGTTGAGTCCTCTGAGGCATAACACTAGGTTCCTTACAGCTTAGCAGCTTGTAACTCAAGTTGTAACAAAAATAATTAAAAAGTAAATTCAACTTGTAATTATTGTCTGAACAAACTGTAATTCTAATATAACAAATGTGACAAACAAGGCAAACCAAGTTATACATAATACATATTATGTTCCTAAAGATACTTTTGATCTGTAAAGGATGCTAAAAAAATGAGTATTGTGTATTGTCCAGTTTCCCAAAATAATAATAATAATAAAAATCTGTTTCCCCCCCTTAAAACCCTCCAGAAAAAACTTTTTTTCTTGGCTTCATTATTTCTGGAAATTTAAACACTTCTTGGTAAAACTCAGATTTTGGAAGAATAAAAAATCATGGAGGAAAGCAGTAGCAATATGGAAACTTTGCTTTAGAAACTCCAGTTAATATGGGAGCTTCATACTTAAAACATTACTCTTTAATTTGTTGTTTTGTGCCTTCAAGTCGATTACGACTTATGGCGACCCTATGAATCAGCGACCTCCAGTAGCATCTGTCATGAACCACCCTGTTCAGGTCTTGTAAGTTCAGATCTGTGGCTTCCTTTATGGACTCAATCCATCTCTTGTTTGGCCTTCCTCTTTTTCTACTCCCTGCTGTTTTTCCCAGCATTATTGTCTTTTCTAGTGAATCATGTCTTCTCATTATGTGTCCAAAGTGTGATAACCTCAGTTTCAACATTTTAGTTTCTGGTGACAGTTCTGGTTTAATTTGTTCTAACACCCAATTATTTGTGTTTTTTGCGGTCCATGGTATCTGCAAAGCTCTTCTCCAACACCACATTTCAAATGAGTTGATTTTTCTCGTATCTGCTTTTTTCACTGTCCAACTTTTACATCCATACATAGAGATCGGGAAGACCATGGTCTGAATGATCCTGACTTTAGTGTTCAGTGATACCTCTTTGCATTTGAGGACCTTTTCTAGTTCTCTCATAGCTGCCCTCCGCAGTACTAGCCTTCTTCTGATTTCTTGACTGTTGTCTCCATTTTGGTTAATGACTGTGCCGAGGTATTGATAATCCTTGACATGTTCAATGTCCTCATTATCAACTTTAAAGTTACATAAATCTGTTGTCATTACTTTAGCCTTTTTGACATTCAGCTGTAGTCCTGCTTTTGTGCTTTCCTCTTTAACTTTCATCAGCATTCGTCCTCTTTAATAATATATCGTATAATCATACCCTGTAAATGTCATAGTAAGTAGAGAAAAACATGGCTATACTGAATCCTTGTTTAGCCCCTCTCCATTCTGATAAATAAGATATCCTTGAAAATACTGGTCTCTCTGAAGTTCGTATCTGTCAGAATTGGTGTATAAAAAAACTGTTAACTGCTGATTCTGAACTTTCAGTTTGAGTTTGACAGACTTCATAAAGTGGAAGACTCTTGTGAATTGAAACAAGCTTCTCACCTGTTTTTATGATTGAGACCTTGATTGTGTGATTACGTCTGGGTGTGCAAATATTGCTAATTGTTTTCACTGAATGCAGAAGATAAAAGCATGTGAGACTAATGGTGGTCCTACTATCATATTGCAGAGACAACATACTTGGCAAACACGTCTTCAATCAAATTCCAGAAGAGTTCTGTGTTCTGCAACATTTGAGAGTACACTTCCAACATAGCCCTTGAGTGTTGCTTGTTTAATAGTTGAATCAAATGTATAGAAATACTCCTCATTACTATATTTTGAATGTTTGAGCAATGAGATTCTTTTAAGAAGATCTTTAAAAATTAATTATATCTGAGGGAAAATATTTTGAGGATTTTATCCATTGTCCAGCAAACCCCCAATCTTTCTGCTTCAGGCTTCGGAAGTTGGAGAAGTGAGGATTTTGTTTCTCCAGGCCTTTACAGAAGTAGTTCAAGTTGTAACAGCAAATGTGATGTCTGAGTAATCAGGAAATTGGTTGTGGGAAGAGGGTATAGAACACTTTGCAGTGGTTTTCCGGGGTAGAGTGTTTTATTCACCTAAAAGATCTTAACATCCCCACAAACATTTTTAAATGCTAGTTTAAAACTACAATTTTTAAAGGCTTCAGTATTATGTTTATAGATGTCATGCTATCTCCTTATGCTCTTTCTCCTTTATGTGTACTGACAGTTTTTTTGGTGAAATGGCTTGGGGTGTATGGGTAAGCTTCTGCGCCTTTTGTCTCCTCTGCATGACAGATGTCTGACGGCTTCATCTCCATCTCCATCTACAATTGGCAGATGGAGCTTTCCTAGATGTGTGTCTGTCTCATTTGACTGATAAGGAGACAAATGTCTTATTTAAATATCAGTTAACTCTTAATGATTCAGGAATTCAGGAAACACCTGACTGGATAGCATATGTTCTGAGGAACTTACTGTGAACCATAAGAAAGCCATCTGCCACACCTTGATATGTTTGTGTTCTTCACAATAGGTACTTTGCACATATTAATTAATTAATTAATTAATTATTTGATTTATATCCCGCAGGAGCCCAGGGCAGCAAACAGAAACGCTAAAAACACTTTAAAACATCATAAAAACAGACCTTAAAATACATTAAAACAAAACAATGTTAAAAACATTTTTAGAAAAAGTTTTAAAAACATCTTTTAAAAAGGGTTAAAAACATATTATTAAAAAAACATATTAACAAGCAATTCTAACAGACGCAGACCGTTGTCTGATTGTTTGGTGGCTGAATGCTGATTTAATGTGTGTTTCTGAAACTCCTTGTTGAGTTTATTAAACAAAGCAAAATGCCCTACCCCTAATTTCTGCTCAAACTCTGATTGTGGGCAGACTCCTGTTTCTTGGGACTAGCAGAGGGCATCTTCCACTTCATTATCTGTGGAATCCTCCTAGGCTCACTGGCTATATAAAAGTTAAATAGCTTTCCTAGCATCAAGGCTTAGTATATGCAGGCAAAAGGCATATTAAGTAATGAAGATAATGTTGCATGGGACCCCCAGCTTGGCAGTTATTCTCTCCGTTTCTTCCATTCCTCAAGAAAGGGACCTGAGTTAGGAACTGTACATAGCAATGAACTTGCTTTGCTTCACTCTATATGTGGCTGCTTTTGTGGCAGACAAGGCATGCTCTGTCCTGGCCAACTGTTGGATTCAGACTCACTGGTGTGTTTTCCTTCATTATGTTTAATGTGGAATTTCATCTTAGAATGCTTCATAGACAGCAAGTGAACATGTTGTCACAGCAATTGAACATGCCCCTTGAGACCCTTTAAGTAGGCTTATGGCCTTTCTGTTTGCACGGGGAAGGTTTCTCAGAACACGACTAGCTAGCAAGTGGGCACGCCTTCAGACAGGTTGAAAAGCTGCTGCTATCTGTTAATGCCTGTGCATCTGCCGGCCTTGGTGATGGGGCTGGAGGTACTTCAGCCACCTCCTCCTCTGAAACTGCCTCTGGTTGAGCCTCCAATTCCTCCCCCTCAGAGGAAGGCACAAGCTCCTGTGATAAGGCAGGGCTGAGAGGTGGGATGGGAGGTGGCTCACTTTGCCAAAAGTGACTGGAATTAGGGGGCAGAGTTGTCACCATCTAAACTGCTGAAGTGTCCTGTTTCAGCCCCCTCCCGTTGCAGCCCACCAGGTCCCTCCCCAGGATCCTCCTCTTACTGATCACTCTACAAGAACTCTCCACAGGGACCATGACGTGCTCTGATTCTGATTTTGGTAGTCTGAATGCATAGTTTATATATAGTGATTTGCCTTTTTATAACTGCAAAATATATCTATCCATATTGAATTGAACTTCACTGTCTGGCGGCCTGAGAGATGCCAGGCAGGTTACAGTTTGATAACTGAACAGTTTCCAAAGCCGTCTGTCCCTGTTCTGCTATTTGCTTTGGGGAACCTGAGCGTTAACTGAGTTAACTCAGTTGACTCAGGATAGTGGCTTGTAACAATTGCATGATTGATAGTTCGGAGAGTTTAATTTTGTAAGTAGTTAGGTTAGCAGTTTCCTTCTTAAAGGTCCAGTGAGGCTAAAAATAACCCTTGGGTTGGTTTAATTTAACCTTGTTATCATGGCAGTTCAACTTATAACCAGACTTTTTGTGTGCATATTAGTGTTGCTAGTGATTCCTTCTGCCACTGGTACATGTAATAGTATTGATGCTAAATGTCAATGATTTCATGGATGTAATAAGCAATGTTAGATTACTCCCCTGAATATTTTGGTATAACTTGAAATGGAAGTGTGGACTGGGTGTGGCCAACCCCCCTTCCAGTATTTCAAAACATTACAGAGGAAGACCCTGTCAATCTGAGTCATCTTGGCGGACAGTACTACATGCATGCAGAACATGTTCTTCTGACCTTAAAGCTAAAGATCTAAGGAGGTGTTGGCCATCTTGAACTGTGGAGAAATGATTTCCTCATTGCACTAGTGATTCAGCATTTTATTCATTTCAGTGCCCCTGCCAGATAAGCACTATGAGGCATATTGTGGAGCTTTTGTTCTGAGATAATTTAGTCACTAGTACATTTTCTACAAAAATGTTGGTGTATGTGACCCCCGAGCCACTGTTGGAGCTGATCTTAAAGTTGCTGCTTTGAATTAGTCTCTTTATTGAAAGTTGTTAAATAGGTCGGGAACAAGTTTTTCTCTTTCAACAATAGTAACAGAATTTATACCAGCCTTCTTCAAACCACATGGTTCGTGGCTGTTGGAAGGTTTGTTGCCTAATAGTGACATGTAGTAAGCTTTGTTTTTTTTTAATCAAAGAAAAAAAACCCTGCATTTGATCCAGTATCCTTGCCTATAATTTGCCAACAGAATAGGCCAGCAGGCTATGATGTATGTGCTTAATTTGCTCACCTCACCCGCTCAAAGGAGCCAGTTATTGAGTCACATGCTAGTTGTCTTTTGGTGCTTTGTCCGGTTTGCTTTGGGTGAATAAATATATACTTTAGGCATGGCATATTAAAGGTTAGATCTAATCTAAGTTTTAGATAGCCTGTATACCCATGGAATTGCCAATGTAGATGTTTTTTGGGGGAAAGGCCAAAGATTAAAGTTCAGAATGATTAATTGTCTTTGTGACTTTTTATAGCATGGCACTAGCATGTTGCAGTTGGTGCAAAATGCAGCAGTGTGACTGCTCACTGGGGCAGGATATCATCAACCTGTTACCCCGCTACTGAAAGAATGGCACTAGTTCAGCCTTTCCCAACTAGTGGGCCACCAGGTGTTGTTGGACCACAACTCCCATCAGCCTCAGCCAGCATTGCCAATGGTCAGGAAAGATGGGAATTGTGGTCCAACAACATCTGGTGGCCCACTAGTTGGGAAAGGCTGCACTAGTTGCTTATTAGCTGCCGGGTCAAGTTAAAAGTGCTGGTTTTGATTTACAAAGCTCTATACAACTTGAGACCAGAATAGCTGAAAGACTGTCTTCCTCTTACATACTCAGTGGATCACTGCACTCTGCAGGTGAGGGTCCCCTGCAGATACCATCTTATCAGGAGGTCCGTTCCACACAACATAGGAAGTGGACCTGTAGTATTGTGGCACCTACCTTTTGGAATTCCCTGCCCTTAAATATTAGACAGGCAACATCTCTGTTATCTTTTCAGCACCTACTGAAGACCTTCCTGTTTCAACAAGCCTTTTAAGTAGAGATCTTTATTCCAGTCTGCATCTGTGCTGGAATTGCTGGTTAAGATGTTTTTAAGGATTTTTAAAAAAAATGTTTTTAAGATGTTTTATTTTTACGATACTGGTTTTTGAGTTTTTTAAGCTGTTGTGTTTTGTCCTTTGTTTGCCACCCTGAGCTCCTTCTGGGAAGGAGGGTGGGATAGAAATTTAATAAATAATAACAATAATATTAGCATGTTACAGTTGTACTCCACCCTCCCATAAACATTTTATTTCTCAAACCTCTAGTTTTTTCATCTGTCCCAGCATCCAAGTGCGAATGTGCATAAGCAAGTCTTGGTGTTTCTTTCAACTATAAGTTATGAATTAAAAGGGAGGTTGAGCAAAACTGATCTCAGACTTCAGGAATTTAGAGGCTAGTGTAACCATATTTTTTAATTACAGAATGTGTCATAAACAGAAGGAATGAATTAGAGAGAAATCTCCAGGCACTAGACTTTATGCTTGGGATCCAGTCTTGGTGCATTTATACCTTTCTTAAAAGGCTAATATGCGGACTTAACAGTTTGTAGGTATGTCTGTGCATGTCAGTTTTTAATCTCTGGATTGCAACAAAACGATCCCCTCAGTAGGATGTAGCATTGTATAACTGAAACATTCAGATCATCTTGAAGAAGTTACTCTGAAATTCTCATATTTTAGTTTTGCTGTAGACTTGTGGATTTTGGGTGTGATATATTGGGATATATAATGTGTCATCTGAACAGGACCTTGGGTAGATCCACACCATACATTTGCATATTTTTCATAAAATATGAGTTTCCAATCTGACAGAAAGCTTGTTTGTTATAAAGATGAAGTGGAGTCTTTATAAGTGTCTTTGTCGCGTTCACTGCAATTTATTTCTGACCTTACAGATAGCTTGTAGTCCCTTGCACTGTGCAATGAGTGCTACAGGCTTCCAGATGCACTGCCTACAAATAGGAGCTGAATAACTTGCAATAATGGGCTGAGTTCAAGGATGAATGACTAGTACTGTGGGTGGAGAAAATGAGGTTTTGGTGTCTTTGCCAAAGAGAGGATGGACAGATTCTCATTAGCAAGTAGTGGACATTAGGAAGGTGCTTCAAACAGAGTCAGACCATTGGTCCATCTACCTTAGAATTGTTTACACTGACTGGTAGAGGCTCCACAGGTCTCCTGGGAAGGCGAAAATTCACAAACACTGTAAAGTTTAAATCAACCTTAACAATAACCGAATACTCAAGACTTAAGGTACACATATAAAACACTAAATTGCAAATAGGGCAATTTATTACAAACAATTCAGAAAATCAGTATAAACTCATTAACAAACTTCAACATGCAATTTCAGATCAATACCCATACATAATAAAATACAAAAAGGACCAATAAGCTGAGTCCAGGCACCAGTCCAGGGCTTGCATAGTCTCTCATGATTCGGATGTTACAGTGAAATAGAGCTGGGTATCATAGTGTAGTGGTTAGAGTGTTGGACTACAACCTGGGTTCGAATCCCCACACAGCTATGAAGCTCACTGGGTGACCTGGGGCCAGTCACTGCCTCTCAGCCTCAGAGGAGGGCAATGGTAAACCCCCTCTCAATACCGCTTACCTACTCGTAGGGTCGCCGTAAGTCAGAATCGACTTGAAGGCAGTACATTTCCATTTTCAGCATCAGCATACTGCTGACACCTTGCCCCAAATCTCCAGATAGTCGCTCCCAAGGGCTTCATATAGATGTTAAACAGCATTGGGGACAACCTGGTACCCTGCCCAACCAGTACTTGTGCCAGATCAGCCTCACAGTATGTCTTTTGCCACTTGCAGGCAGGGCTGTGGAGTCGGAGTCATGGAGTCGGAGTCGGGAGCAATTTTGGGTGGAGTCGGAGTCAGTAGAAATGTACCGACTCCGACTTCGACTCCTTCATAAATGGCAAATATATATTAACTAGTAATAACAAATTTACTGTAGTAAAATGGTAGCACAAGGCATTTCATCACCACCACGTGAATCCAGAGCTTGGAAAAGTTACTTTTTAAAACTACAACTCCCACGAGCCCAATCCCTGGGGCTGATGGGAGTTGTAGTTTAAAAAAGTAACTTCTCCAAGCTCTGGATTCGCGTGGTGGTGATGAAATGCCTTGTGCTACCATTTTACTACAGTAAATTTGTTATTACTAGTTAATATACATTTGCCATTTATGAAGGAGTCGGAGTCGGACAGTAGAAAAATAGAGGAGTCGGAGTCGAAGGTCTGGCATACCGACTCCACAGCCCTGCTTGCAGGGCCCAGTCCAAAGGGTGGCCAGGTGGAGCCCGGGCCCCTGGGGCTACAGGGGCCCCTCCACTCCCCTTCGATTTGCGGCAGGATTGCTGCCGCGGATCACACAGTGAGAGCTCCAGAGCCCCCACCATTCCCTTGCTACTTCAAACTACCTTTCTTGGCTGTTGTGTGGTTGCGTGGGCAGCACTGCCCTTAACCAAGATGGCAGCCGAGTTTCTTAAGGGGCTGAAGCCTCTGCCGTCATCTTGGCTGATGGCACGCATGCGCCCTGAACTCCTACTGGGAGGACTGTCAGGATATAAATTTAATAAATAAATAAGTAGTCTGACCATGGCAATGGGGTAACACTCACCCCCCTATCCCCAGACCACCCCTTCCTCCATCTGGAGCAAAAACCAAGTTGAGTGTGTGCCCTGCCATACATGTTGGACTGGTGACAACTTGAGATAGCCTCATGGTTGTCATGAAGTCCAGAGCCAGCAGACTTGACATGGAGGTTGAAATCACCCAGGACTATTTTTCTGGGCTCCTCCAATACCATAGCAGCCTCCGTGAGCTCAGTCAGTTTATTGTCTCCTTGGTGTGACACCAGGTGCAGGCACTCACAGCCAGATCCAAGACAGAGTGGTTTCCTGGTAACAGAGATGGAAATTCTATGGACTAGATCAACCCTCCCCACCAGTCCTTACAGCCTGTGCTGGTGTTGCATCAAGTATCCAGGTGGGTCAGATCAACTCCCCACAGCTCACTCACCCAGGTCTTGGTAATACACACTAAATTGGTACCCTCATCCATGATGAATCCATGAGTGTGGTCTTATTATTGTGTACTGATCTGGTGTTAAACAACAGCATACACAGGCTGGTGGGCATGGCAGATCAGTAACCAGGAACCTGTCTATGGGAGTGGGAGCCAGGAACATTGCGTAGATAGCCATGCCCTCAACTTCCATGGTAGCTCATTGCCTTGGATGTGTGTTAAATGTACGGTGTGGACCTGGCCCTTGGGGGGATCGCCATTATCCTGCCAAGATTGAAGAGGGTGAGGTCCAGATCCAAAAGTTACTGTGTAAAAGTCAGTTTTATTTGGCTTAACAGCAACCTTATTTTCTACTAAGATCATAAAGCAGACCCCAACCTGGTGCCCTCCAGATGTTTTGAACTACACCTCCTATCAATCAATGGGTTGTAGAGCTTACCTGGAACTCAACTCTTAAGAACTTTCATACCTTTTAGCATGTTACAGAAGCAAGCACAAAAAAAATTCCTGGCATCTTCAAAATGTAATAAACATGCAGTGACAGATGCTTTTGTGTACTACAGTCCAGAAGTGTTATCCTCACTTGGCTGGTAGGCTCACACATGCTGAGAGGGAAACTGTAAATTGGCCTCCAATCTAGTCTTCCAGATATTTTGGCCTACAACTCCCATCATCCATGACCACTGACTGTGCTAGCATAGTTCTAGCCCCAAACATCTGAAGGGCACCAGGTTGGCGAAGGCTGCTGTAAACAGTGAGACCAAAAAGCCATGAAGTACAAGACATGCAGTTTGACTTTTCTGTGCAAACCTCAACTGTATGAAGGATGAGCACAGTGATCATTTACCACAGCAGTAAAAGGGAGGTTTTTTTAAAAAAATGTGGAAGTGAAAAAACTCAATTTAATGTAGATGTAAGCACAATCTGCATCAGTATGTATCCAAGTCAGACTGGATTTTTGCTGGTGTAAAAAATATTAAGCTCCAGATTTTTTTTTAATTGCCTCAAACTGGAGGTGTGGTTTTTGTCTACCACTTCCTTTTGCACCATTTATCTTACTGTGGACACGTGTGACAAGAATGTCCCCCAGGCAGTCTCCACAATGCAAGTCACGTAATATGTCATGTCAAATTTTAAGGAAATGTGGATCCAGCTGTCATACGGTGGGGTGCAATACTATATAAAAGATGTTACAGTTTTATGGATACACTCTTAAAATACCCAAACAAGATCTCACTTGATGGGAAATCTGAATTTGCTGTTGTCCAGCTTGTTGCACTTGGTTATGATAGCGGGCTGTTGCTCATCTCCTAGCTCTAAACCTTGCATCTGGGAATATCTGTTATGAGAACTGTTATTCTTAGGCAGCTGTGATTGGCCCTTGGTCTCTACCAGTACAATCAGATGCTTATGGCTCTTCTGTGTTAGAAAAATGGTGTAGTATATAGGTATACAGCTATTAATTTTTAATAAAATAATGTGCGAAGTGAACCTGAAACTAATGTTGTGAGATACTACCAGGTGACAAGAGGGAACAGCTTTGTGAGGTGTTGTTTTTAAAGCAAAATTTCTATGTACTCGTATTGAGGAGTTCTACACGGCCTGGCATCCCTGTGTGTGGGAAAATAGAGCAAAAGATTATTCTTCAGAGAAACTAGTTTTATAAGAAACTTGTACTATGCAGACCTATTTTCTTATCTCTTCTGTAAGAAAACATTTGTTCATGTTGTACATTCTGATATATAAAATCTATTTTGTTCAAACTGTTTCTTTTTGAAGCTAATGAATGTTATAGCCCAGTGTGTCTGTATGTGTTAACCTTGAGTTCTTCCTGATAGAGGGGCAGTTGCACACACACAACTGAGGTTGGGATGACAATTAGCACCAAAAGCAGGCCTATGTGGGCTGCAAATGAGCCATACTGGCAAGAAAATGTATCTTCTGGCTCCTTAAAGAGGAACAACACTTATTGTTGCAGTTTTGTGGCCTAGTGCTATTTCCTCAGATGTGTGAAGTATTATCCTTATTGGATTATTATTATTAGTCGTGTGTGCGTGCGTGGACACACACAGGTGTAGAAAAAAGTTTGTAAACTCATAAAATGGAAGAAAGCAGTAAATCTGTTTCTGTGCAAATGTGTACAGTAGAATAATCCATTCACAATAGCAGTCCCTGGCTAGCTTATTTTTCTTGATATCCTAATTTAACATCTAAAAGAAACAGTGACTTTCTGTAGTGGGGAAGATAACCCCATATTGATCTTGCTTTGATCTTGCTTAGTAGAAGAAACATAACTCAGCAATGCATTGCAAACTTCTTGAAATCTTGACTAGCCTGGCCTGAGACATCTTGATACCTGAGGTTGAAAATCTAAATGGCACCCCCTTTGCTAATTAATCCTCTGGGAAGAATCCTCTGGGAAGTTCTCTTGCATGGGCCCCCTCGCAGACGAACTTCTGTGTTCTTCTACAGCTCCTGTTCATTTCAGTTGCAGCTTGTGCAGGAGAACCTAGCTGTGGATTCTGCCCTATGGGCCTACTGGTTTGTGTCCTATTCAGTGGTGCCCTAAATCGTCTACCAGATACGTTGTCTCTAACTTGACTCTTGGTAAAGCCACCCTGTGCATAGGTGTAATACTCTTCAGGTGCAATACCTAAAATGGCATTTTCCAGACTTCTGATACCTGAGGCAGACTGTTTGCTGAACAAAAGCTAGAGATACACTTCCCTCTTGCACACTGTGAGGTTTATGTTTAATGTACATAAGAGAGCCACCCACTTTCAGTAGAGCCTTCTCAATGTGTTTCTGTATGAGTCGCTGTTCTGATTTGGAAGAAGGCTTTTGCAGAGAGGAAATATACAGGTTAATTCTGTGGGATGTCTGCTTCAGGAGTAGTTGAAAGATTCAACCCCCCTGTTGCAGACAGGCAGCAAAGTTATCCCCAGCAGAGGCAAGGCCAGAATACTGAATCATACTGAGACATAGGAAACCTGGGCTTACACAAGCCTTTTAATCTTAACTATTCTTTTTCCTAATGGCACAGCACACCAACAGTATTGTCATGGTGCACAATTTAAAAGTTAGTGGCCTAAGCTTTCTTGTATTGTTGACTGCTTTCCTAGTGGTAAAAAATTAGAATTAACTCTGCTGCCTGACTAAACTCTGAAACCTTCTCCATCATGCTCTTCATTTTTTAAAGTTCCTTTTGGAAACACCTTCCTTCACATTTCATGCAACCTGCTCATCAGGAAGCAGCAGTCAGTCACCAGATCTGTGCTGCTGGTGGGTGCAGCAGCTTGCCACTTCCTGTTGCTGAAGTGAGGAAACAAAAGAAACGTCATTGCTTGCTCGTTAAGAGCTGCAAGTGCTTGTAAGACTTTCCGTTGTTTCTGTGAAAGTGAGAGAGCAAAAACTCTGTCAACTCTGTGTACATTTCTCCACTTTGAACAGGAATTTAGTCAACCAACTACCATGTTACGGCACACATTACATTTAAATTGCCTCCCTGGGCTCCTGCTGGGAGGAAGGACAGGATATAAATCCAACAAATAAGTAAACAATAAATTAGGAGATATTGGGTTGCTTAAAACCTATGGATACCAAATGTAGGCTTAAGGCATAGTCTTATGGGCATCTGCCTTTTCTGTAGGACGGGATCTTCCCTGTGTGTGTGGGAGAGATGATAAAAGCAGGTGGTCTATGTCTCTTAGGTGAAAAATCTCAACTTTGTTATAAAAGTAGGTATTCCCACCGTAACGTCTCTGTTGGCTGCCCACAGCAGATGGGCTACCAGGCCAAGCCTCAATTTTTCTATTGGATTATGATTTGTCATTAGATGCTCATGTATGTTACCATTTTGTGCTGATTAGTGCCATTACAATTTTAATTTTATTAGCTGCTTTAAGTATGCTAATGAAAGGCAGGATGTAAATTAAACACTCATGGACCAAAGGAAAAGGATTCAGCAGATTATTCAGGGGTGGGGTAGGAGAGCACACAGGTGGGCTTTAGCAACAGAACTGAGCTGCATTGAGTGAAATGCCATCTTTATTACCAGAAGCCATGCCAAGACTCCTGTCTCATATTAACTCTTCAATATATTTTTTTAATTGACTGCTCATTTTATAATTTTCTGCACCTATCTGAAGGCTTAGAAATGTGTTCCTTTGGAACAGAATGAATACCATGTTGGCTTCAGGCACAATACAAAAAATGTCTATAGGTTATTTCTTCCACATTCTGCTAAACTTCTCATTTTATCTCTAATTCAGTTAAGTGTAATTAAATGCAAGCTCTTCAGAGAAATTGACAGAAATTTCAACAGTGGATTTTAACACTGGGCATTATTTTGGACTGTTTGTCAGCAACATTGTTAGCCTAATGTGGGGGGTGGGGAGGCTCTGGAGATGGTTAGCCAGTTCATTGTGTCTTTACCCTGGCCTTCAACACCTGAGATGTACATTTTTAGGACCCATCCTTTTTCTGTGATGTTGTTTGGTTGTTTTTAACTGTTGTAAATTATATGTTTTTAAATTGTTGTAACCCACACTGGGACCTTTGGGTGAAGGGCTTGTAATAAATTATGATGATGGTGGTGGTGTTTGCTATGAGGATCTGGATGACTAGAAAGCAGAACAATTAGACCTGTATCTGTAGCAAGCAGCCAGACCTGTTTCAGAGCCACTCCATGTTTTCCCCCAATTTGACTTGTTATTTGGAACCAAGTTATATCTGTAAAAACAAAACTGTTTTTCACCCATTCACTAGAATGGAGAATTTTAAAATGGCCATATAATTGCCAGTGTCTGTCTCACAGAAATTGATAAAATTCGCAGGCATAGGAACCCATCCAGAATGGATTAATCTGCCAAACTGTAGACAGAAATATGTAGACGTTTTTGTGCAGGGCACCTTTTAAATGTTGATACTTTTTTTTCAAGTAAAGTAAAACTTGGATGCAGTTTGCAAGTATCACTGCTTCTGAGTGGACAAAGCTTGACAGATTTCATAATGATAGCTGCACTGGTTCTCCTTCAAGGGCAGACGTTACTGGTTGCGGGTTGGTATTGTAGGAATCATATAGTGCAGTGGGTGGGTGGGGGAGACCATGGATTCCTAGGAAAGACTGGGGTGAAGGAAATGTCACCCTCCCCCAGCAAGGACCATGTTACATAAAGGGTCATTGGTGGGGGGTTGGCCCCCTCAACACAGACTTTTGGGGATCCCATTGCCCAAGTGAATCTCCAGTCACACTTCTCTGGATGCAAGCCAATGTGAGGTTGTACATTCTCCTTCATATCAATCAACCTTGAATGCTAAATTTCAGTATGCTTATTTGCAGAGCCATCTCTACATACCACTATGACAGACAGTATCTAATTTGAGAGCAAAGCAGCACAACCATGTAGAACCCTAATTAATACAAATCTTTCTTTCCCCCAGGAATTGACTTTAAAATCAGAACAATAGAACTAGATGGGAAGAAAATCAAACTACAGATATGGTAAGTTTATAAGAATACAGCTTGCCTTTGCCCCTGGAGATTTCAGATCAAGGTTGCAAAGCGTACTTGCCAATGGATTGCTGTTTATCTCTTTCTCTCAAGCTCCTTGAATTAAAAACTTGGGCATGTTACTTAAAGTTCAAACCAGCTTTTGAAAACTGATACCAGAAAAATGTTAGTTGTCTACACAACATTTACATGCAAGAGGTATTCATGATTGAATAATGGGTTGTTGCTCATCCCTTGATGGTTTAGTTAAGTTCTACATTTAGGCCTTCTAAAGACTTGTGGCATTTAGACATCTCTGGCAGACTTGTCACCGTTTGGAGGATTTGTTTTCATCCCTAGCATTGTTTGGTGTACAAACTGCTTTACAACATAGGCTTGAGACCTAGCATTCTTCTGTGAGACAAGACTTATTTTCTGATTATTAAATCATATTAAATTCTCCCTTTCTATTGAAAAAATGCTCAACACAGCTTATAATTACAAAGTTTAAAAACAAACTGGTTTGAAACAGAAATAGAACAAGTCTAAAAATAGCCACAAGAGAGAATTGATTCACAAAAGGCTTCTCTCAGCCTTGGAGGTCAAGCAGCAAGTTTTATGTTCCCAGTGAAATAGTGGTGCAAAATGACTTGCATGTGCCATATTAGTGGCTGTAACATCCATGTACTCTCAGTAATGATAGACAAACTTTGCTCCCTCCAATCTAAAGATTGTTAAATAAATAGCCAATATATACTCGGAGAACGTGAGGTCTCTTCACACAATATAAAACCAGCCAACCCCCACCACTCCATCTTCCTATCCAACAGAGAAAATAGGAGTTGAGATCACTACATGTGGAATGGAACGACTGCACTAACAGAATCAGCATTTTGTTTAATGGGTACAGTTGGAGATGGAGCACATGGCTGAACACCAATCTATACATATAAGCAGTGGAGGCTGGTTACTAGGGTTACTGGGGCACAGCCACAATGAAAATGTCAAGCAATTTTTAAAAAACAATTCCTCCCAAAATCCCAAAGCCACGCCCTTTCCTGCCCTAGAAACATCTTATACTTCTATTTGAACTCAGGAAAGCTCTGCAAACTTTTCTATCAATCTACTGTTCTCAACCCTACTAGGAAGGCTCTGACTCCATCTGTTTTTATGGGACCTATCCAGCACAGTCAGTATAGTGGATTAGGGAGGAGTCAAGACTTCTTCAAAAACAGCCCCATGTAGCATGTATCAGAATCATACATTAGTTCTTTTTTTTTTTTTTACAATAATTTTTATTCAAATTTTCATAAAACATAGAAAACAAAATCATAAAACATTCAAAGACAAAAAACAAAACAAAACAAAAATGATTAAACAAAAAAATAAAATAAAATAAAATGTTGACTTCCCATTTGTCACATATCAAATCAGTTATAGGTCTACAATATATAACAATCCTGTCTCTTAAATCATATTATAAAATCACTTTCCTCCAGTAGTTATCTTAATTAATCATCAAATCTCATAAACATTACTTTATTCTTTCCACAAAAAGTCAAAGAGAGGTTTCAATTCTTTAAGAAATATATCTATCAATTTTTCTCCAAATAAACATGTCAATTAATCCATCTCGTTAATAATTATAATAATCTTATTGTCATAACCATAGTCCAAATAAACATTTCGATTAATCCATCTCATCAGAATCTGTTAGGTCCAATAATTTCAATAGCCATTATTCCATTATCCCTATTAGTTCCATCTTCCATCTTCAATAGTCCTGTTAAGTCCAGTAATTTCAGTGTCCAATCTTCCATTATCAGTATTCCATAATAATCTTGCTGTTGTAGCCATAGTCATATAATAAGAGTCTGATGGGAATTTCCTCTATCCCAAATATTTTCTTGCCATCCATTCTGAATAAGTTGCTGAAATACTGTTGTAAAGTCATATTTGTGTTCTTCTTTTTTACAAAATGCACTGGCTCATCTCTTAAGAGTTTTTCCATTGTCACATGGCTGCAGTTAATTCCATAGATTTTCTCTATATCAAGCTCCATCACATCATTCCAGTCCAGAAGATTATCCAAGCCATTGATAACTTTATCTCTAATATCTTCATTAATTTCTTCAGAGATAACATTAAATTCCAAACAGTAGATTTTATTTCTAAAATCCATAAACTCCAGATCTTTTTCCAATTCCACATTTGTTCCAATCTCCAGGGCTTGTATCTTCCCTTTATTTTTTCTTTTCTCATCTCTGATCTCATTCTCCTCTCTCACAGGGTCCCCTATTTCTTTAAGCTCCTGCGTCATTTTGCTCAGTTCAATTTTCAGCTCCTTACTACCCTGTCGCAGGGTTTGTTTCGTTATCTCAATCTCATCCATTATTTTCTGAAACATAATTACTTCCAGATTCTCAGCCACTTTCTTGATTGCCATTTTTAAAACCACGAAAACAAAGCAAAACAAAAATAAAGAAGAACCACTTCTTATTTCAGCAACAATTGGGTTAATATTCCAGGCTTGATGACCTCACAGTATAAACAGAGCAACCTGCCTTATCTCTCTTGTGCAAGAATGCAAAACAAATTTAGTTCCCAGCATCAAAACAGTTAGTGGCGTCGTGAAGAAGCAGATTCGTCAAAATAAAATAGACCAAAAAGAGAATAGTCCCAGACAATATAATATTCCTCGGAATAGAAATCAGGAATAGAAATCCCTCTTCTGTTTATTATCTTTAGAATGCACTTCCAGGACAGCTTTTTGCGACAGAAACAGAGATAAGCTGTTAATTTCGTGAATAACAGAGAAGAGCTATATCTCACCCAGAAGTTGTCCAAAGCCGATCAATCTGACAAATCTCCTTTTGCTGCAACAATTTAAACCAAGTAAAAAAAATAATAGAAAGAAGGGTGCTTGCCTGTTAGTCCGTTCTCTCTTTGAAGAAAAGATAAACGTATCGCTTAAGCAGATAGAGCTTGTTAGAAAGTCCGTCCGGCATTGTTGGCTGGACCTTATCTCATAAATTAATGAAATCCAGTCCTCCCAACAAAAACAGGCTTTGAGGTTGATCTCTACGTTTCTCCCTGCCCGGGAGAAATTTCATCAGTCAAAAAAAAAAATGTTCTGACTGATTTATATCTGAATAAGCTTCTTTTGAGGCGGGAGCCCGTCCCAAAAGCAGGCACAAGCGAAGTCACCCTTCCCGGAAGTCCAGAATCATACATTAGTTCTGAGCATACTCAGAGTTGTTTCCCGAAAGCCAGATCTCATAGGTCACCAGAAAAGCAACAGATAGTATTTCCTACTTTGAGGAGTTTTAATTTTTGTTTTGTTTAGTATTTTTTATGTGACCTTACTAGAGAGAGATAATCAGAGAGCACAAGCAAACAACAGTGAGTCTCTGTATATACTGTAATAAATATCTTTTTTTTTTTACTTAATCATGTTGCATTTTTTCATGAATTGAGAGGAGAAATAGTGGATGGCTTGTGTATGTGCTGCAACAAACTCTATTAACCATTTCCCTGAATTCATTCATTAAAAGCTGCAGCAGCTTGGGTGAAGCAGCTGATTTGAGACACATGCAATTCAGAGTATTTTCAGAAAAGATTTGTGGATCTGCTTCCAATGAACCCCTCCCCTAGCTTAAGTTGAGACTATTTTGAATGCCCAGGAATGGAGGAAAATGCATGCTTTTTTGTGAGTTTTGTCAGTGGACTAAAACGAAAAGTTTGGGTTCTTTGCTTGTCTGGATATGACTCTACATCCTTTTCCAAACCCAGAAGATATTCTCCCTGATCTCAAGCATAATAGAGGCTGATTATTATTAGTTTGGTGCGATGTACTCTGCACATGAGCAGAGACTATTACTTCACTTTTTCAGGACTGAGCTATGCTTTGCAAATATGTTCTGCTGTGCTTTGATGTGCCCTACCTCAAATGGGGGAATCATTTTTTTGTTGGAATACTTTGTTCTTTTAATTTAGAAGAAAAATGTTTTGGATAATGAAAAGTTAAATTGATTCTTGTGGGGGAGGAAAACTGCATGTAACTGGTAGCAAAGTGTTCGTCACATTTTAAAACGTCTTGTGGTATTAGTTTATTTTTTTGACAAAGGATGTGTAGGTGTAATCAAGTTGTAGGTGAATTCAAAAACTTATGTCGTGGTATGGCTTAATTTCTAAATAATAATAATAATAATAATAATAATAATAATAATAAATTTAATTTCTTCGTCGCCTATCTGGCCTATGGCCACTCTAGGCGACTTACAAAATTATTAAAATACAATTAATAAAATACAGTAATACAATAAAAACAATAGATCTACAACAACAATATTAAAACTGGGTAGGAGGCATTACAATTATATCGATTAACCCTCCCCAGATACCCTGAAGGCCTGCTGAAAAAGCCAGGTCTTTAAGGCTTTCCGAAATACATTTAGGGAAGAGGCATGCCGGAGATCTTGTGGGAGGGAGTTCCAAAGAGTGGGGGCCGCCACTGAGAATGCCCTCTCTCTTGTACCCGCCAATCTGGCTGTTTTTGATGGCGGGATTGAGAGAAGGCCCTGTGTGGCCGATCTTGTCGGGCGGCATAATTGGTGGCGTTGAAGGCGCTCCGTGAGATAAACTGGGCCGAAACCTTATAGGGATTTAAAGGTCAATACCAACACCTTGAATTGGGCTCGGAAAACAACTGGAAGCCAGCGTAGGTCGAACAACACTGGTGTGATGTGATCTCGGCAGCGACTATTCGTAAGTAGTCGAGCCGCCGCATTTTGTATCGGTTGTAATTTCCGGACCGTTTTCAAGGGTAACCCCACGTAGAGCGCATTACAGTAGTCCAAATGAGAGGTGATCAGGGCGTGTACCACCAGTGGCTGCTGATGAACAGGAAGGTAGGGTTGCAGCCTTCGTATGAGGTGTAGTTGGTACCAGGCTGCCCGGCTCACTGCTGAAATCTGAGCCTCCATGGACAGCCTGGAATCAAGCACAACCCCAAGGCTGCGGACCTGGTCCTTTAGGGGTAAACTCACCCCATTGAACTTCAGGTCAATGTCACCCAACCTTCTCTTGTCCCCCACAAGTAGTACCTCGGTTAAGAGTTATAGAGTCAATCTTGTCCGAAAATCGTACTTGGGCCCTCTTACATGGAAGCTCCTCCTCTGCCCATATGTAGAAAAGATTTTCTTTTTTAGTAAGGAGACAGTAGCACTTTGCATATGTATAATGGCACACTTTCCTAAATAAGTGCTATACAAGTCCTATTGTAATGAAAACAGCAAGGTTAAAAATTGCAGCCCAAAACCACTGCATGCAAGGGCAATAACATCTACAGTAGGGCCCTGCTTCTCGGTGCTCTGCTTTTCGGCGTTCTGTTAATACGGCGCTACCGTGGCGATCAGCTGGAGGGGGGGCTGGAGCTCCCCGCGCTCCAGTTGATCTCACCGGAGGAGGAGAATATCAGCTATAGAGCGCTCTAGCTGATCTTCTCTTCTGGCGGGAACAGACTCCCATGCTGGGATCCTCTTCTGGTGTGATCAGACTGTCCTCCGGCGTGATCAGTAGGTTAGGTTCCAGATCCCCGCGCTACAGCTGATCCGTTTTTTGGCGATTTTTGCTTTTCAGTGGGGGTCTGGAACCTAACCTGCCGTATGAGTGGGGCCCTACTGTATTTAAAAAATCAATTTAAAAAATAGGACTCTCAAATCTGTCAGATTCAACTATAAAAATAAAATCTAGATCAGTCTTCCCCAATGTCCAGGCTGTGCTGGCTAGGGGCGATAGGAATTGTAGTTTATGAACTATGAAGGGGTTGAGGAAGGTTGATCTAGAACTTGCTTGCTTGTAAATACCACTTGAGTAATTTTTACTTGAGTGCAAATGCATTAAGATTGAAGTTGTAACATTTTGCTGGCTTGTTTTTGTTCAATGCAGAATGTAATTGCAATCCGCAGAGTGCTGTCCCAGGAGGCTGTTCCAAGTGGTCTGAAGACTGGTTGGTCCAGTTGCTTCGGAACCGATGGGACATTCTAAGACCTCCTGTGATGAGTTTGCAAAGCACTTTGCAGATAAAATTGATCGTCTAAAGAGTATGATTCCGCACGCTATGGATACAGTGAGTGAGCCAGAGTCGGCCAGTGGTTCTCCGGTGATGTGTGATTGGTTCCAGCTTCTTCCTTCTGATGAAGTGGACAAGGTGCTTTCAACCTTAAGGCCAACCACCTGCTTACTCGATCCTTGCCCATCATGGCTCATTATGAGCTGCAAGAACAGACTGGGTGAGGGGATCAAGGTGGTGGTAAATGCATCCTTGGAAGAGGGCGTGATGCCATCAGCTCTCAAGGAGGCAGTAATAAAACCAATTTTAAAGAAGCCCTCCTTGAATCCCCAAGATCTGAACAGCTTTTGCCCAATCTCAAATTTACCATTCTTGGGCAAGGCGGTCAAGCGGGTGGTGGCAGAGCAGTTGCAAGCGCACTTGGAGGAAGCTGATTATCTGGATCCATTTCAGTCGGGCTTCAGGCCTGGACATGGGACTGAAACAGCCTTGGTCGCCTTGGTGGATGATATGAGGAGAGCGTTGGATAGGGGTGAATGCACCTTCCTCGTCCTCCTGGATCTCTCAGCGGCTTTTGATACCGTTGACCACGGTATCCTTTTGGACTGCCTGGAGGGATTAGGCACGGGGGCACTGTACTGCAGTGGTTCCGTTCCTTCCTCTCTGACAGGCACCAAAGAGTAGCATTGGGGGATGAGGTTTCGGATCCTTGGCCTCTCACCTGTGGGGTGCTACAGGGCTCCATCCTCTCCCCGATGCTATTTAACATTTATATAAAGCTGCTGGGGGCTATCATTAGGAGATTTGGGCTGCAGTGTCACCAATATGCGGATGACACACAGCTCTATCATTTAAATCTTCACCAAGGTCAGCTGTAGAAACCCTGTCCAAGTGCCTGGAGTCGGTGAGTGGCTGGATGGGAAGGAATAAGCTGAAACTGAACCCTGACAAAACCAAGGTCCTGTTCGTGGGAGACAAGGGAAGGTTAGGGGATTTGAACCTGGTGCTCAGTGGGGTACAATTACCCCTGAAAGACCAGGTCTGCAGCCTCGGGATCATTCTTGACTCCCAACTGTCCATGGAAGTTCAGGTTTCGGCTGTGAGCCGGGCAGCACTGTATCAACTCCATCTGATACAGAGACTGTGCCCCTACCTCCCCAATCATCTGCTCCCATCGGTGGTACATGCCCTGGTCTCCTCTCGCCTAGACTACTGTAATGCGCTCTACGTGGGGCTACCCTTGAAAACGGTCCGGAAGCTGCAACTGGTACAGAATGCGGTGGCACGCCTGATTAAAGGCAGCCGCCGGCGAGATCACATAACTCCAGTGCTAAAAGAGTTGCACTGGTTACCAATTGCTTGCCGGGCCCAATTCAAGGTGTTGGTTTTGACCTTTAAATCCCTATATGGTCTCAGCCCAGTCTATCTGAAGGAGCACCTCCAGCATCATCAGCTATGCCGCCCAACAAGGTCAGCCTCAAAAGACCTTCTCTCTATCCCATCAGTCAAAACAGCCAGACTGGTGAGGACTAGAGAGAGGGCTTTTTCAATTGTGGCCCCCACCCTGTGGAACTCCCTCCCAAATGATCTCCGCCATGCTCCCTCTATAATGAGTTTCCACCGGGCTGTGAAGACCTGGCTCTTCAGGCAGGCTTTTGGTGTGGGTTAGATGTTATTGTTTTCAGATTTTTAATGTCTATTATATTTGTATGCCTATCTTGTACATTGCCCAGACTGGCTGGATAGCCAGCCAGATGGGTGACTAAGAAATTCAATAAATAAATAAATATGTTATACTTAAGCTGAAAGGTAAACATTAAGGGTATTGGTATTGGGTGAGGTCTGAAGCATTGAATTGCTCCCTCCATTTTATACATCTGTTTTGATTTACAGGGATACTGCTGGTCAGGAAAGATTTCGCACAATTACAACAGCATACTACAGAGGAGCCATGGTGAGTGCTCATTTTCAACTTTGGTTTTTCTGCTGTTATACAGTAAGTGTATCAGCATTTCACTTTTGATTACCAAGTTCACAATATTGCAGATAAATGTCTTGCTTCACAGAAGGGCCATTTCATGTTTCTTCTAAAGTCCTGTTTCCAAATACAAGATGGGAGTACTGTTTCAGTGAAGTGGGATTTACAATTCCTTAGAAGCTTACCATACTATAATTGTAGTGCCATTGAAATGAGTTGCAGAACACACTAGTTGTGTCATTGCCAATGGTGAGTGACCATGACTGCTGTCAAGTTCCTTCCTTGCCAAAATGAGACAGGTAGCTCTGAACAGTCAGGAATTGAGGCAATGGAATGTAAGCAGATACTGCACCCTTAAGTTAGGTGCACAGACTGGAGTAGGATTGATTTGAGGGTGAGAGGATGCAAGTCCTCTTGCAGAAATATTGAAAAATGAGCTTATGTGTGATGTGATAGGAATGTTGGGTTGTGGATAATGTCTGCATTGCAGTGTTGAGGTGGGGGGGTTAGGACTAGGGGGGCAGTAGGCAACTGCACATAGTTAAACTATGGAATTCATTGCCACAAAATGTGGTGACAACCCAACAGATGGCTTTGAAAGGGGGTTAGACATATTCATAGAGTCTGTCAATTGCTACTGGTTAGGAAGGCCATATGTTACCTTCAGGATCAGAGGCAGCATGCTGGGGAACACGAGCAGGAGAGGGCTGTTCTCATGTCCTGCTTGTGGGCTTCCCAGAGGCCATTGGTTGGCCACTGTCTGAAATAGGATGCTGGACTAGATGGCCTTTGGGCCTGAATCTAGCAGCCAGGTGGTTTGTATGTTCTTACGGTCTTGCTCTGATTTCTCTAGGGAATAATGCTGGTATACGATATCACAAATGAAAAGTCCTTTGACAATATTAAAAATTGGATAAGGAACATAGAAGAGGTAAGTGTATATAAGGGAATAACTAGCTTTGGCTGCCAGCTTCTTGAAACCCCAAACAGAATGAAATATCACCAAGCAGCTTAAATTGCACAACTATCTAGACAGCTGTTGTCGTGTCAAGGGGAAATAGGGGCAAAGTGACTTTGATGCCAGTGACTGGATTCAAGTGAAATTTGTTTTCACAGGGCATCAAGTAAACAAAAAGTAAACAAAAAAGTGTAGGGGTGGAGTAAGTCTGGCTGCTTTCTTTGGGACATATTAGATGAGAATGATTCTCTGAGTACTTTTTCCCCTGATGGAATTAAGATAAACAAGAGACAGATGATAAACATGTAAGGGACTGCCAAGGTGATGGCCTGTCAGTGCTTGAGCATACTTGATTAGGTAATGTTTCAATTTTTTATCTTTGAATAAAGGAACCGAGAAATCTCTTTCTAGCTGGTAAACATTTTGCTTAGCTCTGGGCTAAACCCTTGTTCATTTCTTCTTAGCTGAAGCTATGTTTACCACTCAGTGCTTATTTAAACACCAGCACAGTCCAAGCCCTACATTTTGACATAGTCCTTGCTCAGTAAAGTGAAATAAAGAAAGTTTAAAGGAAAGGATCAGAGGGAGAAAAGGAAGTTGCAATTAATTGGAGGCTTAGGAGGAGGATATATTTGGGAAAGGTGCTATATTTAACTTAGAAAAACGCAACATAGCATCCAAACCCATGACACCAGCCAGTCATTAGTAGTACCGCCCCATGGGACATAGGCCTAATAACTAGTCCTCAGATTCTCATAAAATAAGGCCCAGTTTACTAATAGGAATTGGTTGTTTTTCTTTCTCAACTAAATGTTAATTTTGTCTGCACTTTTTGAGTCTACAATACAGTAATAATTTGGCCTAGTAATGGACAGATATGCAGGTGGGATGATCGCAAGATTGAATACATCCCTGTATTTTTTAAAAAAAATCTTAGAGTCAAAGGGAAGGATTCTTGCCATGTCTTCTCCCTGACATGCTTTTTCTTTATATGGAGAATTTTGGGGTGGGGGAGAGCTTTCAAGATGTATTCCCCTACCTGAAGTCTGGGGTGGTATATTCCAGAACGAGGACTGCGCCAGCTCATGAACAAATAAAACGGCAGCAGAAGCCCACAAGGTCCATGAGTCTTTATTCCATTCAGCAATGCAGTAACTGTCCCATTGCCGTTCATACACCAAAAGCTCCTCGTTAAAGGGAAATTATGAGAGTGAACTTAGAAAAAAAGTCAACTGCTTAGAAGAACAGATATGCTGGTCTAGACCAGCCCCTACTTTTATTTCTGTGGTTGATACTATGGGGTGCTTCCAGATATGTGTTAATCAGACAATTCTTTGAGTAAAACATAATGAGTTTTGTTCTGATTTAATTAAAAATGTGTGACTTCCCATTCTGATAGCTTGGTTCCTGTTATATATCTGGCATAACAAGATTTTGTTGAACAGATGTTGTGATTTCGCTGTTCTTAGTGTTTCTCCCTCTGTTCAGCACGCATCTTCAGATGTAGAAAGAATGATCCTGGGTAATAAATGTGATATGAATGAGAAAAGGCAAGTTTCAAAAGAAAAAGGAGAAAAGGTAAATCTTGCTCCATCAACAACTCTCTCTATATTTTTCACTTTCTTGATGCCCTTTTCTTTCTTGATTCAGTTCTCATTTGGAGGCGGTGAGTGAAATAGAAAAGAAGTGTGCAGTGCAGTAACCACTACCTTGATTTCTATGTTAATTTGGGGATGGACTCGAGTTTATGAAACAGCAGTTTCCCTGGAGCATTTCAAAACCATCATTTATTGAGGTGAAATAATCATGACTGTGGGCCATAATATGCTAACTATCAAGTTCATCAACTACAGGAGTTTAAATCACAGTTGATCCAAGACAGAGCAGCAAGGATAACAAGCAAAAGATTTGGGATACGGAACTCTTGAAAATCCCACCACACTGCAGGCTGGACAGTTACAACTGTTTCATTCTTCCTGTGTGAATAGACAACAGCTAAAAATTGTGCCCCTTCTGCCCACTGATATCAGTTAAATGCTGTCAATTTCATTGTGGTTGTATTTGGGCCACAACCTTTGTGTCCTGAACCAGTTTTGACTCTGTTAACAAAGTTTAGCATAAAAACTAAGGACGTTGGCAAGGGTCACCTAAGGCAGACATAGAAATCAGCTTCAGGGACTCATTAAAACAAACTTCAAAGCCAAGACAAACTTTCAATCTGAGCTGAAGGAGAATGCTCCCTCTCCACTGTGGGAAAGAATAGAAAGGGGATACTTGCGACAGTTTCCCATGGTGTACATGGAAGTCTAGCTTGGCTCCCCGGTCTCCAATTCCACCCCTTTCTGTCCCTCTCCCTTAGAACCTAATGGAGAAAAGCCAGGATGGAAATGGGCGGAGAGGGGGGAATTAAGAGGAGGGGGAACCCAATCCCTCACAATCCAGCCTAATGGAATGAAGCTGCTCCATGAGATTGGGGTGGAATGAGGCAGGTAGATGGGCAGGAGGAAGCAATTTTCTGAGGCCTTGGATTGACTCAGTTATGTTTTCCCAACTACTCAGGTTGTTTTATTTTCAGACTTAAACCTAGAGCTCCATCCATTTTTAGTAACTCTTTTCACTGGTTAAAAACACCATTCTGGGTTACTGCTCATACTGGATAGTAGGCTAGCATCTTGTAAAGGGCAGACCTGAAAGTGGTATCATAGTGTGGTGTGTCTTGCTTCCTTAAACTGCTTGAAAATGGAAAAACAGCAGTAACAACAGAATGCAGAGGCTGCACTTGAAAGAGCTAGGCGGTGTCTTCCATGTGTGTGGTGGCCCTTCAGCTCCACCGTTTGTACTTCAACCCAATCCTGGTTCCAAAGGGTGGGGGCATGCCACAGCAAATTTCCAAGAGGGATGGAGTGGGGCTGCCACCTTAAGGGAAAATGGGGCATTGCACACACCATACATATGGAAGTCCTTTTGCACATTGGCCCCTTTGGATTCCAACTAAAGACTGCAGTAGCTTGAGAATGATAGAAATAGTGTTGACTTAGCCATAAGTCCTGCTTGCAGCTGCTACAATGTAGTTGAGCAGCTAGATGAGCTGACAGCATGTTGAAAATTTACTTTTTAAAAACACCAATGAATTCTTATTAATACTTTTGCAGTTAGCAATTGATTATGGAATCAAATTTCTGGAGACAAGTGCAAAATCAAGCATAAATGTGGAAGAGGTAAGAGCAACTAACAATTTGTTGGCCACCTAGTGGTTAAAATGTTTTTCTGATGTTGTAACTTTTTATTTATGATTTGTATGTTGTACTATAGATGCACTAAATAAAGTCCTGTATTTACACAAGTGCTTTTGGGTGGTCATCAGGAGTGGGGGGTTCAAATCTTAGCTTGGCTTACTAGCCAGCAATTATTTGTATGGCAGCTGACCCCTCACCAGAATACACGAAGGACTCAAGGACTCGGGGAGCCAATATTCAAAAAGGGATCCAGAGGGGATCCCGGAAATTACAGGCCAGTTAGCTTAACTTCTGTCCCTGGAAAACTGGTAGAAAGTATTATTAAAGCTAGATTAACTAAGCACATAGAAGAACAAGCCTTGCTGAAGCAGAGCCAGCATGGCTTCTGCAAGGGAAAGTCCTGTCTCAGTAACCTATTAGAATTCTATTAGAATAGAGTGAGCAGTGAAGTGGCCAAGTTTGCTGACGACACTAAATTGTTCAGGGTTGTTAAAACAAAAAGGGATTGTGAAGAGCTCCAAAAAGATCTCTCCAAACTGAGTGCATGGGCAGAAAAATGGCAAATGCAATTCAATATAAACAAGTGTAAAATTATGCATATTGGAGCAAAAAATCTGAATTTCACATATACGCTCATGGGGTCTGAACTGGCGGTGACCGACCAGGAGAGAGACCTCGGGGTTGTGGTGGACAGCACGATGAAAATGTCGACCCAGTGTGCGGCAGCTGTGAAAAAGGCAAATTCCATGCTAGCGATAATTAGGAAAGGTATTGAAAATAAAACAGGCGATATCATAATGCCGTTGTATAAATCTATGGTGCGGCCGCATTTGGAATACTGTGTACAGTTCTGGTCGCCTCATCTCAAAAAGGATATTCTAGAGTTGGAAAAGGTTCAGAAGAGGGCAACCAGAATGATCAAGGGGATGGAGCGACTCCCTTACGAGGAAAGGTTGCAGCATTTGGGGCTTTTTAGTTTAGAGAAAAGGCGGGTCAGAGGAGACATGATAGAAGTGTATAAAATTATGCATGGCATTGAGAAAGTGGATAGAGAAAAGTTCTTCTCCCTCTCTCATAATACTAGAACTCGTGGACATTCAAAGAAGCTGAATGTTGGAAGATTCAGGACAGACAAAAGGAAGTACTTCTTTACTCAGCGCATAGTTAAACTATGGAATTTGCTCCCACAAGATGCAGTAATGGCCACCAGCTTGGACGGCTTTAAAAGAAGATTAGACAAATTCATGGAGGACAGGGCTATCAATGGCTACTAGCCGTGATGGCTGTGCTGTGCCACCCTAGTCAGAGGCAGCATGCTTCTGAAAACCAGTTGCCGGAAGCCTCAGGAGGGGAGAGTGTTCTTGCACTCGGGTCCTGCTTGCGGGCTTCCCCCAGGCACCTGGTTGGCCACTGTGAGAACAGGATGCTGGACTAGATGGGCCACTGGCCTGATCCAGCAGGCTCTTCTTATGTTCTTATGTCCCTTTTTTGCAGTGTTTCCACAGCATTGCAAAAGAGTGGAGAAGGGACCATAGCTCTGTGGTAGAGCACCTGCTTTGTATGCAGAAGGTCCCAGGCCAATTCCAGGCATTTCAGCTAAAAAGACCAGGGAGCAGGTAATGGAAGAGATCCTTTTGGACATGTAGAGCTGCTGCCAGTCCATCTCACCCTTCTTCCAAATCTGCTCCACTTGCTAGGGGAAAAGCTGGGTCTTGTTTCACTCTGTGTCAGGCTTCTGCAGAAGCCAGACCCAATGAGAGTTCCTTGCTGGGGCTTCTGCCTTCTGCAGACTAGGACAGTCCCCCCTCCTTTTCCTGAATTGTCTACAACTGTCGGAGAAGGTCATCACTATTGTGGATTTGTGGTCACTGTTCTTAAACTTGCATGTGGAGATGCTGCAGTTCATACAGATTCATTCAGATGGAAAAACAGAGAAAGTTGACTGCAGAAATCACAAAGGATGATTAATTTAGTGAGGAAGGGACTATAGCTGGAATGTTTTTTCTGTACAGTTGCTGATGCAGGGGTAATCGCACGATGTGACCCAGGTTGTGACATCAAGCCCAGTTTGCATTAAATGGTTTTGGTCCCAGCTTTGTCGCATACCTCAAATACGTAATTCTGACATTCTTTTGAAATTAAGAATAAATGCCCTTACCACTTGGAGCAACTGTATAAAGTGATTTTCTAGTGCATGAGGTTGAAGGATTAAAACTGCAGTGCACAAGCAAATCACACATGCTTCATACACACCAGGATCTGTGGTTTACAGCAGACAATGGTGGTGGTTGTAGTCTGCAACAACTGGAGGCCACTGCATGGCTATTCCTGGTACAGAATAATAGTAAAATGGCCTCTGGACAACATTAGTTTAGTTGTATTAATTTAGAGCCCATGTTGTTGGGGCATGTTCACATTCCTCCTTGTGACTGAATTTTCTTCACGTTCTTAGGCCCAGCTCTGGACTCACGTTACTTTCTCAGAATGTTTAGCTCTTTACTAAATTAACTCTGAACTGCCAGACACCACTTGACCAAACAACAGAAATAAGCTTAAATATATAGGACAGGAGCGTCAAAACTGGTGACGTAACATTCTCTGATATACAATACGTGTGTTTATTCTACCTGCCTATACTGCCTATTCTAGACAGATTTCTAGAGCCCCTTTTCTGCCATCAGAAAGTAGTGTTGTCTTTCTGCTACATTAGTGAGGGAAAATAAATTGTTCAGAAAGTAATATCTGAGCCAAGAACACCGTCAAATGGGAGTCGTAAAATGGCACTTTTGCTCTGAGGCATGTTTAGATCTTGGGTGCTCAGTCTCAAAGATCTCTCTAATAAGCCAGTTCCCATAAGACTAAAAGTGGAAGGGGACAAAGATTTTTAAACTCCTAAAAAGTAGTTCTCATTAAAAAAAAAATCATCCTGCACACTCAAGTGCCTAAAATGTGATGATATAAGATGAGCTCTTCAGTCCATTTGTATTTTTCTGATAACTTTTTTTCCTCTTCATTCTAGGCTTTTTTCACTCTTGCACGGGATATTATGACAAAACTCAACAAAAAAATGGTTGGTTTCTCTCATCTGTATCTCATGATTAGTATATCTTGTATGGAATACAGAGATTCAGTTTTGCCTGGCCTTAGTAGTCATCCAGAGTTTTGTACATTCAACCCTACCTTTTCTTCAAGTGAGCGGGGTCTTGTCTGTGATGTTATGCTAGAGCTTTGGAGGCATTGAGGGAATCTGTGAAGCTGAGCCCAACCATGATATGCTCCCATCCTCCTTTAGAGCTCATAGCTGATATGGGTACGCATCCATGTGGGGCTCTGCTTCACCTTGGCCAGATGCTTCCTTTGGTGATGAGCAAATCGATGAATCGTTGAGAAGGAAATTCCTTGTCTGAACTGAAATACACATTTTGAATAAATTAGACAGTATATGCCCCTGGAAATGGGAATGTGAAGATTATATTCCTTCCCATTTGCTCAAAAGCAACATTCTGCACAGTTTCTTCTCAAGTCCTGCATTTAGAACATCCACAGCCAAAATTTGCAAAGCTTAGAATTCGCCTGCAATGCTGTCAGAGCTTATAAGGGGAGAGCCCCCATGTTTCTTACCTTTTGGCTTGGCACATCCAAATGGTTGCAATTTTTTTTTCCTGGGAGGACTCTTCTTTTTCTACCTCACCCCACCCCAATGGAAATAAAGAAGACTGAAATGAAACAATATGTTGCAGGCCTCCCAAATCTGATGCATCAGATATTACATGGATAAGTGTTTTAACCAACTAAGTTCTACTCAGAGTAGACCCATTGAAATTAATGGACCTAAGTTAGCCATATCCACTAAAATTTCAGTGGACCTTCTCTAAGTAGGACTAACACTGGACATAACCCTAAGTGCCAGGCAGATTGCGCTTGGGTCTTTAAGATGTACGTCAGGCACCACAGTCTGAAGTAGCCTTGATTCCCCCCCCCCAGCAGTGTAATAGAAATTTTGTGATACATTTGCCTTTTTTTATGGGAACATGAACACTGCTTCATGAGGCCTAACTGAACTTTCCCTCCATATAGTTCTCTGTTAAGACTATCAGACCCAGAGGGAGCCTTGCCATTAGAACAATAGATCTTGGGTGCATTAGAGGTGGCAAAGCAGAATTTACAGGTCTGAATCCTTGCACAAATCCTCCAGGAAATTCTGCTGCAGAGGTCTTGCTGAAAACACACTGGGAGGTGTGTACAAGAACACAGAGGCATGTACAGTGCCTTACAAAAGTAATCAGACCCCTGACCAATGCTCTCATATTACTGAATCACAAATGGTACATTGTAATTTTGTTCTGTATGATATTTTATTTTGAAACTCTGAAACTCAGCATCAATTATTATAAGATGACATTGGTTTTATGTTGGGAAATGTTTGTAAGAAACATAAAAAACGAACATGCTGCTTGCGTAAGTATTCAGGCCCTTTGCTGTGGAAGCTCCCAGTTTACCCAGATGAAAGAAATTGCCCTATCCAGGACACCATTACCTTACCACTGGCCTCCGCCTGTGAACCATTAAAGTTGCTGTCACATTGCCAGGATAACAACCCCACTGTTGAAGGATCATTCGTCAGGCTGTGGACCTGAAGGAAAATGAAGACCAAAGAGCATTCTACAGAAGTGAGAGATAATGTAATACAAATGCATAGCTTAGGAAAAGGGTACAAAATAATAACCAAGTGTTTGGATATCCCAGTGAGGACAATTGGATCAATAATCAGGAAGTGCATCACACCACCCAGGCACTGCCAAGAAAAGGCCGTCCCTCAAAATTCAGCGCTTGAACCAGGAGACTTGTGAGAGAAGCTGCAGAGAGGCCAACAATCACTTGGAAGGAGCTACAGAGTTCAGTGGCTGGGAGTGGAGTAATGGTGCACCCGTCAACCATATCAAGAGCTCTGCATAACACTGGCCTATCTGGGAGGGTGGCAAGAAAGAAGCTGTTACTCAAAGTACCATCTGAAAGCATGTCTGGAGCTTGCCAGAAAGCAGGAGAGTGCCCCAGCTGTAATGTGGGGAAAGGTTTTGTGGTCAGGTGAGACCAAGATAGAGCTTATTGACCAAAGCTCAAAGCACTATGTGTGGCGCAAACCTAACATTGCCCATGCCTGAAGACATGCCATCCCTACAGTGAAGTATGGTGGTGGCAGCATCATGCTGTGGGGATACTTCTCATCAGCAGGGACTGGGCATCTTGTTAAAATCGAAGGAGGAAAATACAGGGAAATACTGCAAGAGAACCTGCTTCAGTCCACTAAAAAACTGAAGCTTGGGAGGAAATTCACTTTTTAGCAGGACAATGATCCCAAGCACAAGGCCAAAGCAGCATTGGAGTGGCTCCAGAACAAAAAGGTGAATGTCCTACAGTGGCCCAGTCAAAGTCCTGATCTCAATCCCACTGAGAATCTGTGGCACTCTTTGAAAATTGCGGTCCACAAGCTTTGTCCATCCAACCAACCTGAATGACCTGAGTGAATCCTCCAAGAAGAATGGGCCAAAATCCCTCTGACACTGTGTGCAAAGCTGGCACATACCTACCCCAAAAGACTTAAAGCTGTTTTTGCAGCGAAAGGTGGCTGTGCCAAATGTTAATATGTGTGGGTTGAATACTTATGCAAGCAACATGTTTCAGTTTTATATGTTTCTTACAAACATTTCCCAACATAAAACCAATGTCACCTTACAATAATTGATTTTGAGTTTCAGTGTTTCAGAATACAATATCCTGCAGAACTAAATTATAATGTACCATTTGTAATTCAGCAATATTGAGAGCATTGGTCAGGGGTCTGGTTACTTTTGCAAGGCACAGTAGCTCCCTTCTGTTTGAAAGAGGTTTGCTTAGGAGAATATTCTGGTGGATGGTGCTCTTTGAATTTTCCATTAGAGATACCACAAAGAGTTTCACTTCTGAAAGGCATGTAAATCTACCAAATGAGATTATTTGTTAGATTCCCTCCTGTGGGGAAGGCTCTGCTTGTGGTCCTGGCCTTTTTGGCAGTGACTCACAGTAGGGCCTTCTCCATGCCAGCACCTCAGCTATGGAGGTTCCTTTGTCCACTACCATTATTTCACTGACAGCTAAAGACCCACTTATTTATCCAGGCCTTTGGGGAAACATGAATATGGCTGATGATTTGCTGTTCCTTGTTTGCTGTACTTCTGAATTTTAAATTGTTTTACTCATGATATTTTGAAAGCTTTATTTCTGTTTTGTGGCTTATCTGTATGCCACCCTGGGCTGCTATGGAAGGAAGGGCAGGGTATAAACACAACGAATAAATAAGACTAACACGTAGAGGTCATGTGCAGGGCCCACTCCTGCATGAACCTCAGGAACAGGAATTGCACATGACGCTGCTGCTTCTCTTTTGCACAGGTCCTTTTCACTTCAGTGGGCCAAGTCTATACTTCCCATTATTTCCCAAATGCCTGATGACTGGCATACACTACTTTTTTTGAATAAAATTGGAGTCATACTCTTAAACCTCAAAAGTTTCACTATTGGCATGAAAACTCCTTCCCCCAGCTGTTCTGGGCATGATTTCTGTTTGGAAGAATGCAAACCCAGAGCAATGACTTATGCAAGGATGCAACAGGCAGTCACATCTGAGGGCAGTTAACTATGCCGCAATTCTGTATCAGTTGTGATTAAATGCTTTGGATACGGCAGAATTATACAGCCCAAGCAAAGGCAGATTGTAAGGAGACACAATTAGAGCAGTGAATCTTACAAAGATGCAGTTGGGCAACCTCTAAGTGAGGGTATTTTGGGCCCATAGTGTAGCGTAGTGGTTTGAGTGTTGGACTACGACCTGGGAGACCAGGGTTCAAATCCCCACACAGCCATGAAGCTCACTGGGTGACCTTGGGCCAGTCACTGCCTCTCAGAGGAATGGTAAACCCCCTCTGAAAACCACTTACCATGAAAACCGTATTCATAGGGTCGCCAAAAGTCGGGATCGACTTGAAGGCAGTCTGTTTCCATTTTCAGTATCCTTTAGTTATTTCCTAAAGCACTTTTCTGTGTGTAGATAATTACTTGACCTCTGTTTCAGGTACACCAGTACACAAAACAGCATGTTTTATTAGTTTTTCATTGGATCTGAGTATTGTTCATAGCAGGGAGGGGGGAATAATCCAAAGGCTGGGTCCATTCCTTTCTAATAATGAACCTTGTATTTTTTTCTTCTTCTGTCTCCTTAGAATGACAACAGTTCAGCAGGTGCAAGCGGACCAGTGAAAATAATGGAAAACAGATCAAAGAAGAGCAGCTTCTTTCGATGCACGCTGCTTTGATGAACTCCTTTTAATAGACTGCAGCATACCTAGAGAGAAAAAAATCCCTTTCCTGCTTCTCTGAAAGCGCAGGCTCACCTAGCCTCAGAGCTGTTACCACCAGGCTGCTGCTGAGAGCTCTGTTTGAACGTAGAGTGCACTAAACCAAGATAATGGATTTTGGTTCGCTCTGCTTCTCAACGTGTTGGGCTCCCTCTTCTCAAATGTGGAAGCTGTGAAGTCAAGTGAGACGCACATGTGCAGAAGCTAAATCTTTCTTCATCACTTTGTTTCACTGCCTGTTTCAACAGCTGCTTGGTTTTTCTTTGCACACTTGTACTAGTCTTCGGTTGCCTGCCAGAGCAGAGTCTTGCCCTTGTTCTTGCACAGCTTTTTTTGTCTGCTAAGCATTCCTTAGCATTTTCCCCCAGCTGTAGTATAAAAGGACCAGATAGGATCCCATTAAATATATAGGGCATGATCCAGCCCTTCATACATGCAGTGCCCATGCTCAGAGGATCCCCGTAGAGTCAGTAGAACTCTGCCTACAGTGATGCTTGGGCAGCGTAAAAGACTATTAGAGCTATGTTTGCTTCCCATATCTCCATCCAGCTGCCCTCATCTACTTGGTATAATTTACTTATGCTCTGTCAAGGCAAAAGGGAGGCCTTTATGTGATATGGGAGGTGTGCATGGACCTCCCACCAACCCTGTAGGCCCCACATAAAGCCTGTGCACTGGAAATGGGGGGAGGGGCTCAGAGCCCTATGGAAATTGATGCGCACAACTAATGTTGTCTGCCTGATTGCCTGGTATGCCCCTAGTATTTTTCTCAGGCATACAAATATGTCTGCAACATAAATGTGGTTTTGTAACCTGGTGGAAAGCTTAACACCTCAGGCACTTAAAACCTCTATTTGGGTTATAATGGGCTTACCTTGCCAGTTTTGTTTTCCATATAAATAGATTTGTGTATTTGTTAATTAACTTTTTTTCTGAATGTAGGGTGTTGCTTTTCTGACCATGTACAGAAAGTGTTCCTTAACTACTTACGACATCCAACTCACCTGTGACTTCACTTCTATTTCATGCTACATTTAGTTGAATTGGGGAGCACTCAGCTCTCTCTTAAATGCAGCAACTGTTTCTACATATAAAAATTTCTTGTTCCTGTTTCAGCCTGTTGAATATTGATAGAAAAGGTGCACATAGCATGTGTAATTGTCCCCTGTAGCTTTCAGTTCCTCTTCAATAAGGCAGGTGCTTTACAAAAAGCATTGTTATTCTGTTGATAATGACATTCAATGAATCTTGTAGCAACTAACTGATACTAGTTCAAACCTTTAGCACAGATACAAACTTAGCTGCCTTTCTCACTCAGCTGAGACTCCCATACCTAGACTATTTCACCATTATTTAAATTATTTATAAAATGTTGGGTGATTTTAAGAACAGGTGCTTTAGTTCTATTGATGTGCCAAACATGGACCTTTGCAAAGTATAACTTAATCTGAACACCACCTCAACCTTCTGAAACATGCCCCATTAGCTAGCCAAGTAGGCACACAACTTCATTTTAGAAGGTCAAGTGTTGGTCTTAATATAATTCTAAGCGTATTTTGCATCTTTCAACATGAATAGGTTGGCCATTGGTAGTCAGTAGAGCATCTGATTGGTTTCTAGGTTGAGCGGGTTAGAAAAAAATCATTCCTATAGAGTTGTGAATTTGGGTATGTTCCTCCACTGCCCATATGTTCATAGTCCTAACAATATTGCTCAAATGACCTCTTGGGTTGTCCCCCATCTGGCTGATGGCTAGAAGAGAAGCATATCTGGCAGGAATATTCAACTGCAAAACACAAGTATGCCCAATAGCATACTAAAACATTGCAGTTCCTACTTTATAACACAAAGTGCTTTTTTTAGCCTAAGAGTGACTATACCCATGATGCATGTCCATCTTTTTTTATCACATCTGACTTCTTTGTATTGTAAATCTGTATCTCGGGATTGTTTGAAAGCCAAAACTGTCAAGTTCTGTGGTTCCCTTCTGCAGATTTTCTTTGCTTACATTTCCTCTTTGTTGGCATCATACTTCACATCTTGGTTCTACATATGAACATATAGTCTCTATGAACTTCCCTTTGAGAGAGCCTGTAACTAGTTGAACTGATATAAAGTGCTTCTTGAAGCAGCAGCAAATTGGGGTACCTACTCTGTTTTATTAAAAAAAAACTTGCTATTTTCTTACTTCTAGCTATGCTAAAATGTACATAATTTGAGTAAGACCATAGGAAATTCACTTTAAGCTTGTTGTAAGGATGCCACATAGAGTTCACTTTGTTTCATAATGTTAATGTTTAGTTTTTTTCCTGTCAAAAGATTAGTGACAGAATTGTCCGTTCCCTGAAAATTCTTGTTTCATGTGGAAACAACATTAGTCTTAAGGAAAAGTTGATGTAGCCTGTGCAGCAGCATTAAGTGCTATGGCTGCACTTGGACTTTTTCATAATAGTTAAGGCTTTTGTCTACAAATAGTATGCCTTGTCAAACAGATGTGCTGTATTTTACCATGTAAACCAGCTAATTGTTCACTGCAAACACTTTCCTTGAGAGCTTTTGGCAAGCAGGCATGCAAATGAAAGTGTGAGGCTGCCTTTGCATTGGTTGCTTGCTACAAACATTTCTTAATCCAGAATCAGTCTTGTGTAGTGTGGTAACCCTGCAGAAGACAACATTGCTATAACCTAGCTAATAGTTGGTTTCGATTCCTAACCCTTATCATTTCTACATGATATAACCCATTTGGCCTTGCTGTGTAGAACTCATTCATTTCAACAAAGGGTAATCCTTAATGCTCTTTCCAGAACAAAAAATGTACATTCTCTCCCCATTCTTAATTTTCTGTTGTTTACTACTGACTTTATAAATGAGAGTGCAACTTTAAAATGTGCATCTATGCTTGTTGATCTGTCAAAGCATCTCTCCTCCAATTGATCTTTTTATGGCTTAAATGCTTGGTTTTAAGTTTTACACATCTGGTTACAAATTTGGATCCCTGTATGGCATATGAAACATAAAAATCTTGAACTTTATGTTCTCTCTGTACAATACTGTAAAATACTTGCTAGCCTTTTTTGAGAAGTGTAGTTTTTTTTAATAAATGGGGTATTTATCTATCCCAAGTGCATTCCCACTTCTCACTTGCAAATGCAACAAATAAAGTCCATTATTTCTGCTAGCCAAAATGGATGTTGTGTTAGACTTTTTAAATTCTGTCAATAACTTGGTCATTAACAACATGAGAGGCTTGTGACAGTGCATGTGTTTGGTAATTATGAAAAGGCCCAATTTAGAATGAATGAAAAAATTGTAAGACTAAAGGAGCTAACAGTTAAGTCTCTGGTGTCATATTTTAGGCTTTTCATTTCAAAATACATGTGAATACAGGGCCTCTTAGATACAATTTTTCCTAGCTTCTGGGCAATTTGTAGTGCATTCCTATGGCCTTACAAATATATTTTTCTGTGCAAATTACATTGTTCTCCCTTGGGCTTATAATTTTAATATGATATACTAAATTCTGAGAAATAAAACATGATCCAAAAGAGCCTAATTTTTACATACCAATTATTCTGCCATGTGTGAAGCACAACTGATCACCCCTCCAAAGGCATAAAGTGGAAGAGCTCCTGCAGATAATGTGGACTTGTCAAATGGTTAAGTTGTAAACCTAATCATTAATTGTGTACTGATACTGTATAAAAAAGACGAAGGGGGGAGGGGTGGTATTTCAAGTGAACTCTTTTATAACTATGTCCATCTCAAATAAAATTACATAATTAAGTGTTCAGCTTTTGTATGAAATCACACCATGTGACCCAAACAATTCTCTACTGCATTACAATTCTGTCAGAGTAAGAAGAGGTAAGAGACTACAATCTCCTGTAACTGAATAGATTGTTGGAACACCCTTACATTTCCTAATTAGGGTCGTAGCTATTGTTAACTTTTATTGCACACCATTCTCAGGGCTGCACCCCAGACTCTGAGAAAGTAATGCATATTGGATCTCCATCCTTTTCAACATGATACGTTGTTTATAAAGAGTCAGACCGTTGGTCCGTCTAGCTTAATAGTGAGGAGGAACCTCAGGCCCAGAGGCTGAATGTCATCCTGCAGGGTTCTCCGTGGCAGACTACATCCCCCCGATGCTATACCCACTCCGTAACCCTGCTTTGCATTGCAAATGCCCTTACCTGGCTGCAATGTGTCCTTGGACTCTGTTAATGCTTCTGGTTTGTCTGGGAAGAGGCTGGAGAGGAGTGGGCAGAAATTAGCCTACTGTACAAAGGTAGATTTTGCACTTGTTACTCCACCCACTTTTGCCTGTGGCCTCTGGAAGGTTGCCCCCAAAAGAATGCTGGCCTTGGGCTGAAAAATGGTTTCCATCCCTGGTTTACAGCAGGGATGTGGAACCTGTGAGGCCCTCCAAATGTTGTTGGACTGCAGCACCCATCATACTGGACCTGCCTGGAGCTGGTGAGAGTAACATCTGGCGATCCAGAGGTTTCCCTTGGTATACATGGTTTCAGATAGGAGGTTTTCCCCTAACCCTACGAGGAGATGCCAAGTATTGAACATGGGACCTTCTATATGCAAATGATGCACTCTGCCTCTCAGCCATGGACCTTCCATTTTTCAGGGAGGGCGGAGCTATGACTGAAGGACTATTTCCTGCTTCAAATTATTACAAGGCAAAAATTTGTAAAAGGTAATCTTGTCATATTCTTGTGTCGAAAACAAGAGAGCGCGCCCAAAGAGTAGCATAATGAGTTCGGTATCCAGGAGTGCTTTAGAATTGTGTTCCTCGTGCAGCAGCTTCCCTGTGCCACATATCGAACCACATTTGAAACGGGACTTTGAAAAAATAATATGTGATAATACGAGAGCCTGCAGTTAACTAACATGTTTTCACCAAAGACACCATTTTCACTGGGGATGGGGTGGGGTGGGGTGAGTTTAAGGATAGCACAACTTCCTGCAAACCATCAGAAAGGAAATTATTTGCTGCACCACTAGCAGCAAGTGCAGACATGAGAACCTGTTGCAGCCTTTGCTTTAAATGCTTTAAAGCTATTCCAGTTTCACAAGGAACTGCTCCAGCTGATGAAAACTGATCTCTCCCCTCATCTCTAGTAGCAGAGGACTGGTTCTGACCATGCTGGAGTGAGAACATTGCATTTTGCACATGCTCAAATAAATGGTTGGCCAACGTTCCTAAAGTTGAATCCTGTGCTGTAAACCCCGTTGACTGGCACAAACTGAGCCTCCAGAATTTGCACGAGTATAAGGACTCTGCTATTATGGTTGCTGCTGATTGTGAACGCAGTAGAATACTGGTTTTGTTTGCTTTCATGCCCTCAAAAATAACCTATTGCAAAAGACTAAAATGATCCTTCTTTCAGGATAGCTGATACATAAGGCCATGGGGTGCATGCAACTCAGCTGAGTCCTCAGATAAGTGGGTGAATTTGGAAAGGGGGAGGGACAACTGGCAGACAGATGGCATCCACGCTGACTGCAATATTTTTCCGCTAGGATAGCTAAAAAGGCTATGATCAAGTAGATCTAACTATGTTAATGGATAGTTTTTGTTGCTGCTTTCGCTTGCCTTGTTTCCTGCAGTTACTGTTTCAGTGTTCTGTGTCTCAGTGTGGTATACTTCGGGACTCTCCCGTTTTATCTTGGCAACAATCTGTTGAGGTTGAGTGTGTGTGAGTGACCTAAAGTGAGCTTCTGGGCTGAGCAGCAATCCTAACTCAAGGCTTTCCAATCTCCTTATGTGTTGAGCAAGGGAGAACACTTGACAACTAGAGAGAAGCATTTGCCCCAACTTAATAAATAAATAAATAACATGAGATAAGCTGTTGTCATTACTACTTAATCCCATGTGTTGAGTTTCCTTTTGTAATTCAACACCAAAGTATCATCTTCCAGATGCATGCCAAGGATGTCTGCCAGTATTCATTTAGTGGTTTTTAAACCCTCTGCTCTTCAGCAGTACCTTATCAGAAATTAATGTACTCCTAACCTAGTTTGTAGCTGAATGAGTCCTGTTACAAAAGGAGCTACAAAATGTATACAGTAAGAATATCCCTCTGTTGATAGGTTTGGAGATGTGTCCCCTGTTCTAAAAGCTCTTATTCAGTGTTTAATTCTGCCAAAACATCTATATGAAGCTGCTGGGAGTGGTCATTAGGCGTTTTGGGTTAAGGTGTCAGTATGCTGATGACACCCAGCCACACTCTTAGACTGGGTACATAGTTCACAGGTGCCCCTGGACTGAAATTTATGTGACAACTATGACTGTTCATGGCTATAAAGAATCTGGCTATTGTAGTCATGTATTGGTAACCTCACAGTTGGACTACTGTAATGTGCTGCTTGTGGGGCTTCCCTTGCATTTGGTTTAGAAGCTGCAATTGATGCAGAGTACAGCAGCTAGGGTGCTTGGTGGAGTCTCTTTTCCCACACACATTACACCAGTGTTGAAAAAGCTGTACTGGCTGCCTGTGAGCCACTGAGCCATGTTCAAGGACTTCTTGTTGGCATATAAGGGCCTTCTCAGTGGTGGCCCCCAAATTATGGAATGATCTTTTTGATGAGGTGTGCCTGGTGCCAACACTGTTATATTTTTGGTGCCAGATCAAGACTTTCCTCTTCTCCCAGGCATTTTTAAACAGCATTTGAATAGCACATTTTTAACTTGCCTATCGGTTTTTATGGGTTTTAATATGTATACTTGTTTTTAATGTTTTTAATCGTTGTAAACTGACCAGAGAGCTTCCACTATTAGGCAGTATATAAATGTAATAAATAAATATAAAACCCTAAACAACTTGGCACTAGAATACCTAGTGGACTGCTGCCCTGGCCACTTGCCTTGCTGGCTATACCATGATTAGTGGAATGCCGCCTCATGACATCTGGCAAGTGGACCTTCTCAGTGGTGGCACCCATCCTCTGGAATACCTTCCCATGTGCAATTTGGGAGGTAGAAATTATTTTTCATTCTTGAAAATGTACCTTGCAAGCTTTTCCTCGATTTTAAATTTTTACTGCGCTGTTCTGTTTTTACTGATATGTGTATTCAGCTTTATAGTGTTTACATTTTGGGCTTAACACATTTAAACCCTTTAGGGATCAATGTATATTAAAATATTATAAATGAACATGATACGCAAAACTTCAGTCACCAGGGTTATTTAAAAAAAAAATTATGAATGGACAAGTATCCAGGCCTAACCTCCCTTCTACCAAAACCTTTCCAGGTAGCTTTGGCAAGCCACTCTCCCTCTCCCATCTGCAATGCAGGGCCAGGAGAATAACACTGACTGGCCCTATAGCAGGAATGTGAGGCCTGTGACCTGCCAGGTGATCTAGGACTCCAAGTCCCATCAGCCTCAGCCAGCGTGGCTAATGGCCAGAGATGATGTGAGTTCTAGTCTAAGAACATCTGGAGGGCCATGGGCTGCCCACCCCTGCCTTTGTTTAAGGATTGCAGCTAGATAATGCATGGGAGGTGCTTGGAACACCTGGAAGTGTTATACAAATATTAATTAATATTATTAGCCTTAAGCCTGCTATGTTGTGACAGTGTTCCCTACAAGATAAAGTGGCATCTGGCAGTCTTTAGGGCGGTGCAAGCTGTGGCCAGGAGTACACACACACCCGGCCATTGGTGAGGGCTGATGGGAGGTCGGAGTCTTATAGCTTTCCCATCATGGCTCTTTCAACAAGCCTTTTAAGTTGATACCTATCCCAGTCTGTGTCTGTTAGAACTGCTTGTTAATTTTTTTAAATGATGTTTTTAACCCTTTTTTAAAAGATGTTTTTAAAGCTTTTTTTCCCTAAATGTTTTTAATGTTTTGTTTTAATGTATTTTAAGGTCTGTTTTTATGATGTTTTAAAGTGTTTTTAGCGCTTCTGTTTGCTGCTCTGGGCTCCTGCTGGGAGGAAGGACGGGATAGAAATCAAATAATAAATAAATAAATAAAATAAAACAAGTAAAGTAAAGGCTGCTCTCCAATACACACTTACCTGGGTGTCCCATTGAACCCAATGGAGCTTACTTCTGACTAGGTATTGGATTGCAGTCTAAGTAACTATTGAAAAAATGAAATGGACTGCCTTCAAGTCGATCCCGACTTATGGTGACCCTCTGAATAGGGTGTTCATGGTAAGCAGTATTCAGAGGGGGTTTACCATTGCCTCCCTCTGAGGCTGAGAGGCAGTGACTGGCCCAAGGTCACCCAGTGAGCTTCATGGCTGTGTGGGGATTTGAACCCTGGTCCAGGTCATAGTCCAACACTAACCACTATGCCACACTGGTTCTCAAGTAACTATTATTATTCCCCATATTGTAGTTGGGTCTGAGCTTGACGTTTCCTATCCCTGCTTTAGGGTATGAAAATGCTCCCTTATAGCATCTCTGCATTAACTTGAAAGAAACTCGCCTATCGGCCAAGATCTGTCCCTCTGCTTTATGGTAACTGAAGCAACGACTTTATTCTTAGAAATTCTACCCAGCCCTTCAAGCGGCTTACTAAAAATCAGAAAATGCAACCAAGCAGTGAAATCAAGCAAGTGCATACTAAAAGTGGCAAGAGCTATAAAATATTACAGGTATGCATCCTGAACTGTATCCAATAAATAAATATAGAAGAGTGGCTTCAGCCCACTAATGTTACATTGTGTCACAACATTTTATGCAAAGCCCTTTTGCTTTGTTTTGCAAATTGGTGGAAGCCTCTCCCCCCCCCTTTCTTTCCGAGCATTTAAAATTTGGGTGTCTTTGTCAAGCAGGTGGGACATGAAGGTCGTCAAATTGCTTTTTCAAAGCAGCTTCATCTTTCCAGTTGTCTTTCGCAGTATAACATATTATGGTTCCTATAACACAATTCCCTCCCCTTAAATATTAGACAGGCGCCATCTGTGTTATCTTTTCGGTGCCTATTGAAGACTTTCCTCTTTCAACAAGCCTTTTAAGTTGAGACCTATCCCAGTCTGCATTTGTGCTGGAATTGCTTTTTAAGATGTTTTTTAAAAATGTTCCCCCCCAAACAATATGTTTTTTAACGCTTTTTATTTAAGATGTTTTTAAAGCTTTTTTTAAAAAAAAGTTTTTAAAGTTGTTTTGTTTTAATGTATTTTAAGATCTGTTTTTATGATATTTTACAGTGTTTTTAGTGCTTTTGTTTGCTGCCCTGGGCTCCTGCTGGGAGGAAGGGTGGAATAAAAATCAAATAATAAATACATAAATAAATAAGTGATACTTTTTTTAACATTAGATAAGTTTGTTCAGAGTTATGTTTAAAAGTGTCAGGTACTTCACGTTCTTTGTTTTGTATTCTATTCCGATGTTGTGGTGAGCAGTGCCGGATTTAGACTTGGTGAGGCCCTAAGCTATATAAAGCTTGGAGGCCCTTTGTTAAAAAAGTACACCAGATATATATTTATACAGCCACGAGAGTGGCTGTATACTATAGCCAGCAGGGATTTTTCACATTCCGCAATGTTAAATTGAAAATACTCCCCATGCCATTCTGATGCTTCCCATAAGCTCATTTCAAAACAATACCTTACGTACCTTACAGTCCTGAACTCAGAAATGCTTGCTTAACAACCCTGTCAATTTTCATGGCGATACACAAAACAGTCAGAGAGAATAGACAGTTCAAAGTGTAAAAAGAGAGAGAAAAACCTCAGAGCCCTTTAGGACTTTTTTCTCTGAGAGTTATAATCTGTTGAAATTCATTAAAAATCAGCCATGTTCACAGAGTACCTGTAGTCCTAATACTGACGTTGCCCCATACTCTGACCTTCATCTGCTGCAGTTTAAAAGTTTAAAAAATGCCTGGCTGATTTTTAATTAATTTAATAAATTTTGGCTGGGACCCAATGATAGCGCGGAGCATGCTCAGTAAGAACCAACTGTCAAGAGTTCTAAAAGCCTCACAGCTGCTGGGCTTGGCTAATCAGAGGGCCACACCCACACCAGACTTTGATTTCATGTGAGACAGTCATGGCTTCCCTCAAAGAATCCTGGGAAGTGTAGTTTGTGAAGGGTGCTAAGAGACTCCTATTCCCCTGAGAGAATGGTTTAACAGTCAGCCACTCTGATTGAAGGTCTGTGAGGGGAACAGGGCGTCTCCTAGCAACTCTCAGCACCCTTCACTAACTACACTTCCCAGGATTCTTTGAGAGAAGCCATGACTGTCCAAAGTGAAATAAAGGCCTGGTGTGGATGCTTTGGTTTAAATTTGGGTGGGAGGCTACATGTGTCTGCTGTAGAATAAAAAGGTGGGGGAAAGCCTGAAAAAGAATGATTCTGTTTACAATGTTTTCCTTTTGGAAAGGAAAGGGGCTTCCCTTCTGCCCAGTGCCCACCCACCCAATCTCCTCCCCTCCCACTCCCTGCCCCTTCCCTGGGTCAGTGTTGGACTACGACCTGGGAGACCAGGGTTCGAATCCCCACACAGCCATGAAGCTGACTGGGTGACCTTGGGCCAGTCACTGCCTCTTAGCCTCAGAGGAAGGCAATGGTGAAATCACCTCTGAATACCGTGTACCATGAAAAACCCTATACAAAGGGTTGCAATAGGTGGGGATTACCTTGAAGGCAGTCCATTTTCATTTTCAAACATGATTTCATAGAAATAAATCCCACTGAACTCAAAAAATATGCAAATGATCAAACCCACCCTCCCTTCTCTTTCCTCCTATCCCCTCCTCTTGCCCCTCCCCTCCCCCTTCCTTTGCCCCTCACTCCCCATCCCCTTCCTCCTCCCCATGGTCAGTTTTACCTATCTTAAACATGATTGCACGGAAGTAAATACCATTGAACTCTATAAGCATGCAAATGATCAAACCTGCCCTCCCCTCCACCTTCCTTTGCCCCCCTCCATTACGCTCCTTCCCACTCCCCCTCCTCCTCCCCCATGGTCAGTGTTTCCTATCCTAACCAAGATTGCATAGGAATACATCCCATTGAAAATAAGCATGCAAATGATCAGACCTGCTTTCCCCTTCTCCTCCCCCTTCCTCCTCCCCTGCCCACTCCAGCCCTCCCTCCCTTGCCCCCTGTTCAGTTTTACCTATCCTAAGCATGATTGCACGGGAGTAAATCGCACTGAATTTAATAAACATGCAAATGATCAAACCTGTCCTTCTCCTCCCCTCTCCATCCTGCCTCCTCCCCTCCCAGTCCTCCCCTCTGCATTTCCTCCCTCCTCCTCCCCTCCCCATCCTCTGTGGTCAGTTTCACCTATCCTAAGCATGATTGCAAGGGAGTAAATCCCATTGAACTCAATAAGCATGCAAATGATCCATCCATTCTCAGCAAACTTGGGCAGGATCCCATTTCTTACCTCCCGGATTAAAAAGCAGGGAAATTCACTAATAGGCAAAAAACCTTGTGGTTTAAGAACATACCTATAGCCCACAGCTATTCTATCAAACTTTAAAAAGCAGGGAAATTGGGCAGCTATAGTGAATGCACCAGGGGAGCAGGAGACCTGACCTCCTCTCTGAGATATTGTACTGCCCTACAAATTGGTCAAAATGCAAACACCATTTGGGTTGGTCTTTCACAGTCCAATCCACTTCCTGTGTAGCTTGGAAGAATTTGGTAACATGTGCTTCTGAGCATATGGTGAGTGGTGGCAACACCTGCAATCAGCCCAAATAATAGAAAGAAGACATGTGCTGTGCTAATCTTGCTTTAGCAGGGAGGAAGCAACATTATTAAGACAGTTGATATAGTTCAGATGGTCACTTTGAATATGTCTGATTTCCTTTGCAATTTTAGTTACGTTTCCTATAGGAAATCATTTTCTTTTGTTTCTATTTCTGTGAATATGTGAAGTACACCAACTCTTTGCAAAATTTATACTAAAAAAACTCCAAACATAATTGTGGAATAAGGGCACTGACTTCTGCAGAATAGTCTCCAGTGGACCTCACGAGTGTCTTAATTTGCACAAGATAAAACAGTGGAAGGTGAAATATATTCTAGCAAAATGCTAGGTGTGCTCTATGTTTTTAATTGACTGTTGCCCATCTTGCCTTAAATGAAGTGGTTTAAACATAGCAGGCTGAAAATATGCATCCTCTTTTTTCCAACAGCTAGAGTCATTGCTGAAGTAGCAACATATTGGAATCAGTCTGATTTTTCATCAAACTGCAGGTCCAAATTCCACTGTTAATGCACCCAAAATAGAAATAAAACATAACCTCCAGTTTGAAACACAAAAGGCTGTCTTCACCATCATATGACACTGACCTATAAAAAGGCTTTGAAATTAATAAAAATAAATTTGACACAGATTTTCTAGTGTAGATTCTCTGTAGAAACATTAATAACACAGGAAAGAAGCAAAGTAAGAAGAACACCAGCAAACATACAAAAATATAATTCTCTATCTTTGGAGATGGCAGGTGTTGCCACCACTCACTATATGCTCAGAGGCACATGTTACCAAATTCTTCCAAGCTACACAGGAAGTGGATTGGACTATGAAAGACCAACCCAAATGGTGTTTGCATTTTGACCAATTTGTAGGGCAGTACAATATCTCAGAGAGGAGGTCAGGTCTCCTGCTCCCCTGGTACATTCACTATAGCTGCCCAATTTCCCTGCTTTTTAAAGTTTGATAGAATAGCTGTGGGCTATAGGTACATTCTTAAACTGTGAGGTTTTTTGCCTATTAGTGAATATATATATATATATATATATATATATATATATATATATATATATATTCAGTACACATAAAATTTTAAAAGTCCCCCCCAAAAATTCTGAAATGTTTTGAGGCCCCTGCGGATTGTGAGGCCGTAAGCTGTAGCTTGTTTAGCTTATGCCTAAATCCGGCACTGGTGGTGAGGCAGTTTTGGGGAAAGGGAATTGCGGGGCGGGGGACAAAATTGGATGCGGCGGATGATCAAACAGCCTGTGTGTGAGAGAGAGAGAGAGAGAGAGCGGGAAGCGTGAACGAGGAGGGCGGCAGAAGAAGAAGAAGGCAGCTTGTCCGGCAGCAGGCCGGGCGGGCCGCGCTCGTTGTGCCTCAGGGGCGAAGGGCCGTTTCTCTTTCTCCCTGGCTGACTAGCTGAGGTCGGCCGCTTCCCGCCAAGGCCCAGCAGGGGGCGGCGGCGGACTACCAAAGTCAGGCCCGGGCCCGGCGGCGTACATCGCCTGAGTGCAGCCGCCGGCCTGGCCTCCTCTCGGCTTCATCGCCCTACCTGCGGAGCGATGGGCCACCAGGGCTTGGGCCGCGGCAGCTGCCTGAGGAAGAAGCCCAGGCCTGCCTTCAGGCGCCGCCACAATCTCTGCCTGTGCTCGCTCAGGGGAGTCGCCAAGGCAAACGCCCGCCCGTCGCCGGCCGCTAAACAGCCGCTGGCTCCTGCGTTGTCTTTAGTCAGCCAGAAATGGGTAAGAAAACCAAACTATTTACTTACTTATGGAAGTATGTTTATGTCGCCATAGCATAAAATGTCAGGACGTCCACAGTGTGGCGTAGTGGTTAAGGTGTTGGACTACGAGGGTTCGAATCCCCACATAGCCCTGAAGCGCCCTGGGTGACCTTGGGCCAGACACTGCCTCTCAGCCCCATGAAAACCCTATTCATAGGGTCGCCATAAGTCGGAATCGACTTGAAGGCAGTACATTTACATTTACCGCAATAAAACCACAGGACACAATTAAAAACAATGCTAAATGTTTACAAAAATAAGAGTCAAGCCCTACGTTTGTTCTTTTGTTTATTATTAAATTTATATGCCACCCTTCATCACGAGACCCCAGGGTGGTTTACAGCATAGAAAATAATATATGCCAATAATTGACATCATATCTATACTGTTCAAAAATTAAAGCAATTATAACAGGAAGAAATATATAATAAAATACAAAATCTTAGATTCAACTGTAAAAAGGCCAGAAGTCAGCAATGGGGGAAGGGAGGTGTGTCGAACCGAGGACAGAGTCACTTCAAAACGCAGCCAGACAAACCCTTCTCACTGTTTCTGAAGTTATTAGAGTGCCCACAGCCTCAGTGGTATGTTGGAATTAAGCAGTTTATGGCTTTATAGGCTATAAACATCACCTTGAGTTGTTCATGGAAAAGAACAGGGCGCAACTGCAGATGTCAAAGTGCAGGCAAAAGGTGTTCCTGGCAGATCATTGTGGAGATTGTAGCATTGCCAGGAGTGCAAATGCCACACCTCGGATGTGAACCCCAGGTTTATTCAGGATGGGGGTCAAACTGTCTTGTTAGCTGTTTCAGTCCGGTGTTTCTGACATATCTGAGACACAAGATGCCAAGGGTGGAGTTATTGAAAGATTCCAGTTGCTCCCTGCTGGAACATCCTTTCTACCTAAGACTTTAAGGCTTACTCATCATGAAGAACTCCCATGGAAACCAATGAGAGTTAACATTTGGGTGAACATACACAGATTGTGATGTAAACGAATTGGTATGACCATGGTTTTCACAGCTTCTACCTTTGAGAAGCCCTTTCCACCTTGGTGTTCTCAGCTGGAGGTCCACTGCATGCTATATAATGTTCTAGGGTGTCCATGCACAGGGAACTAACCAGGCTTGCGTAGCCTCAGCCTTGCCCTGCAAGAACAGCATGCAACTAGAACAGAGTCAGCAGCATGCACCTGCAGCTGGCGTTGCAGGGACATCTTGACAGCGCAGGCAAGCAGTCTTTGAGAAGGTTGCCCATTATTACTGCTTTTCTCCCTGAGGCACCCTGGGGTTCCTCAGAACACCGTTTGATAATCCCTCTTGATAGCCCTCATGAGCCTTCAGAGCAATTTATATCTCCACTATAAGGACTATTGGGCATTCCTTGCTATCTGACTTAAAAGCAGTATTCCCTGCTGTGGATTACATGGTCATCACTCCGTGGAGAGTTCAGGAAATGCAGAGAGGAAACATTGCCTGGCTTTTATCCTGGAAGATAATTTTGTGTGATATATATATAAAAGAGTAAATATTTGAAGAAGAAAAGGAGTTGCCACAAAACTCGTAATAAAAATATTTATTGTGTGATGCTACATGAAGTTAAAATTATTGATTATGTTTATATAAGACTCTTGCTACAATAAGAAAGAACCTTCTGTACAAACTTGCAGCTTCCACCTGATGTCACTAGCAATAACCACTGGAGGGAAACATAATTTCTTTAGCCTGAAACTAACAATGAGTTCATTATTATCCCGAGAGTAAATGGTGGCATTATGAGAATATTTGATTTGACCTATTTGATTTAGAGGTATCTGAAGTCTGACCTACAAACTGCTTAAGCCAGGGCTGGGGAACCCAGATGTTTCTGGACTGGAGCCCCCTACATCCCTGACTAGTGGCCACGCTGGCTGGGTCAGATGGGAGTAGGAATCCAGCAACATTTGGAGAGCCCTCACAGGTCTCCCATGCCTTGTTTAAGCCAAAACTTAAAGCTGGTTTTGTCCTTTTGAAATAAGTTGCTTAAGTGCATGTGAATGTAGACTAGGGATGGGGGAGGAATTTGATTTCAGTTCACATTCAAAGCTGAATTTATCAAATTCGCACTTTCCAAAACAATATGAGAACTGAAACACAGCCATCCTTTGAAATTTGCACATGTCCAGATTTTGCAATGCAGATCTCCAACTAAGCAATGTTTACAACAATGCATACATTAGGGGAAAGTGTGCATAAAAATGAATGTGTTTGAAAATAGCATACAAAAATGCATTATATTCAGATAAATTGCTTTCAAAATGTGTACATTAGTTAAAGCTTCATACAAAAATGTATTTATTAAGAGAAATTTGCACTAAAATGCTGACCCTAAAATGCTGGTCTTAATTTATAAGGTGTATAACCTTTACTTTAAGGATATGATCCAGCAAAATTTAGGCAGCAAATTCTTTACATGCTTACCTGGAAATATCCCCATGGAATTCAGTGAGGCTTATTTCTGAGTACGGGTACACACACACACACTCTTCCCTAACTCCTAACCTTAATATCTATATATGTGAGCACTTTTACCTCTAAACTGATTTCAATAGGAGGATTAAGCAGATGCATAATTCTCTCCTGTTTAATCAATAGGATCCAAAAGCACTTATGAGGCTAGAATAATACTGCTAAGAAAATAAAATCAGCACATGATTATACCTTATTTTCCTACCTCATTGGCTGTGTGAACAGAATATATGATTTCCATGAGAATAGGGTTTTTAAATCCTTGCTTTTGAACCACTGTATGTATGCATGTTCTTATGGCTGGCCCTGAAGAAAAGATTTTGCAACTAAAATATTTATTGCTTCATTCAATAAATTGTTTTCCAGCACACACTGAAGCCCTATCCTCTCTGTCCCCTCCCCCTCACCTTTTCGTACTGCCCTCCACTCACTTTGTGATTTTCATGAATTTCATCAAGCTACTCATGAAACCCAAATTTTTAATGTCCAAAACTGTTGCTCTTAGCTAAAAATACAGGCCTTAAAGACGAAAACGTGAGAAGATGCAGAATACAATAATTATCGTCTGCAGTTCAAAGAGATGATCAATGAACCTCTGAAATGTTTCACTGTAATAGTATTTTGTTTCAATTTTGCTGGCATTAGTGACTCGGGATCTTCCAGTGCCAGTGTTTCAACAGTGGGCCAAGTTCAAGGTGCTGGTTTTGGTGTACAAAGTCCTATACAATTAGGGACCAGGAGACCTGAAAGATCGTCTTACCCCTTATAAACACAGTCAATCACTACGCTCTGTAGGTGAGGGCCTCCTGCAGGTACCATCTTTCAGGAGGTCCATCCCACACAAAATAAGAAGTGGCTCTTAAGGGTAGTGGGTCCTACCCTACCCTTTGGAATTCCCTCCCCTTAAATATTAAACAGGCACCATCTCTATCTTTTCAGCGCCTACTTGAGATCTTCTCTTTCAACAAGACTTTTAAGTAGAGACCTTATCCCAGTCTGAGTCTGTGTTGGAATAGCTTTTTAAGATTTTTAAAGCTTTTTTTTTTAAAGATGTTTTTAAGATGCTTTACTTTTAAGATATTTTAAAGATGTTTTAATATGTTTTTAGTGGTTTGTCTCATTTGCTGCCCTGGGCTCCTGCTGGGAGAAAGGACAGGATAGAAATTTAATAATAAATAATAATAATGGTAGCATAAGCCAGAATGCCTGAGAAAAGAAACTATTTCTAACAGGATCTAAGGCACAACAGTTTGTATATGAGCCTTAATAGGCAGAGGTTGGAAAATTTTGATTCATGTGTGACTATATTTTCTCTTATGCCTCTCATTTCTGTCACTGAAGAGTCACATAACCGTTCGGTCAGCTCTTAAAAGGGACCTGGCCTCATTGTACTAGGGTACAGCTGAGGGTTGCTGCAGCTGCTCTGGATGCTTCACTGAACTGGCGTATCGGAGCCAAATTGTTGAAAACAGAATTGGCGTCTTGTCACTTTAATTATCTTGACACTTCCAGAAAACCAATGTGGGCACAAGGTGATGCTAGCACACACAACCAGGAAAAAGCACTGCAGGGAAATGCATGGCCCTTTCCTCAGGACAATCCAGAGCAGTTCACACTTCTGCCTTCATGTTTGCACAGTGAGGAACAACAAAAGCACTGAAATTAGAGCTATCATGAAGGCAGGCCTTGGGAGTACCCTGGGGGCAGATGCAAACTAGCAGAAACTGTATAGCCTTTGTTGGACTGAGCTGTTTTAGACTAATGGTGAGGGATCCCATGGATGGATGCTGTCCTATATAAAAATGGCCCTGAATTTGGGATACTAGCCAATCAAGGAGAAGAGTTTTAGCCAAGCCTTCTTTTTGATGTACTAACTTTTGATGGGCAGTGAGGATTTTATAAGAAGAAAGTACTCAGACATGCAATACCCTGCTGGCATTATTATTGTTATTGTTATTTATTACATTTAGATACTACCCCATAGCCAAAGCTCTCTGGGCGGTTTACAGCAGTTAAAAACAATAAAAACAAATATACACATTTTAAAACACAAAAAACAATTTAAAAACAATTAAAAACAATTAAAAACAATTTAAAAACACACGCTAAAATGTCTGGGAGAAGAGGAAAGCCTTGACCTGGCACCGAAAAGATAACAGTGTTGGTGCCAGGTGCACCTTGTCAGGGAGATCATTCCATAATTTGGGGGCCACCACTGAGAAGGCCCTCTCCCTTGTTGCCAGGGGGGCCTTAGATGTTGAGCGTAGTGTACGGGTGGGTTCATGTCGGGAGAGGCGTTCCATCAGGTATTGTGGTCCTATTAAGAAATATAGTCAAGAAAGAACTATACTACACACTTTCACAAAAGTGGTCTACAGATGAACCATGTTTTGGGTCTTTTAGTTGCCCTTCCAGCTCTATTTTTCATGTTAATATTCTGCTTCCAAAGCAGGCCTCCTATCCAAAATTGCTCCTTTTCCTCCCAGTATCCTCCACTGTTTCTGTTCCATTATTAGCCATGGTACTTCAGTCTGGCACTAATAACATTCTCTACTCCCTGATGCGTGTGATTCCTTAGCATTAGCAACATTCATTTTATGATTTGGGGTAGGGGTCTCACCTATACAGTAGATACATATGAAAGTCGTTCTTCAAACTAGAATGCTTTTTGTTAGCATGCAGCATGAGTGGAGTTATATCATAAACTGAGCTCAACACCAGATCCTAATACATTGTTTGGTACTTTTTGGGGTGGGAGTGGGGAGGTTAAGGCACATGTCTGTTGCATATCTACTTGATAGCAAACTCTCTCCTTTCATAGCCTATTGCAGAAACAAGAACAGCTGAACACATCCCTTTTTGTGCTCATGCAAAAACAATCCCACCAGATTTGAGTGATAGACAAAGGCCAGAGATAATAGGAATATTTGAGCTGTTAAGGATGTGTAAATACTTGGGAAAGTCATGAATGAATGGCTCCTTAGGTAGCTCATGCTTTGGAGATATTCTCCTCCTCTTTGCTGGTGGCTGGCTTGTAGATGACCCCTTTGTCTTCCTTTGTCCTTTTGATGCTGAAAAACAGAACAACTGGGTTAGCCAAAATGTAAATTGCAATTGGAGAATATTAGCAATTATTTTAAAGCTCTATTCTGTTGTTCTTTGAGCTGGAGTGATGAGAATATGGGCTTTTCCCCACACAGACAATGGTTTATGTGGGATTTCTAATCCATTTTAGAGGTTTTGAGTAAAGAAGCAGCAGAGGATGGTAATTCACACAATTGTTTGGTCTCTTTTCTGACATGGTGAACCTGCTGTCAGTGCAGCTCATTACAAGTGGATTCAGGCAACAAAGATTGAATGATGACATGATGAGATAGCCCAGCTATCTGAGGTGGCATCATGGTGACTCCTCAGTCTTTTCACCTTTGAAGAGCAGCTGACTTCAATGACAATAAAGGCGCCTTTATGAGATAACAACCCTGTGAACAGGTTGTTAACAGGATATCCAAATCTTCCCTCAGACCTGTGTTTGGAACCTATTGTAAGATGTGCTCAGTCTGAGGCTGTGGGTAAATAATGAGCATGCCGATTAGCTTCAACATGTAAAAAAATAATCTAAAAATTGTTACGTTTATTAACAAATTAAAACAACAACACAGGGATACACCTTTAGAATTCAGGGGCATTTCATGACGCAAATAATGGACAAGAGAATATTTTTTTAAAAGGAGGAGCAAAGTAGGGATGTTCCTAACAATGACAGGCTTTTGAGAGGCACAGCTGCTTCAGAAAAGGACGTAACTGAAGAGTACATGCTTTGCATTGAAAATGTCCCGGTTGGATCCCCAGCATTTCCAGGTAAATACCAGCTTTATGAATAATAAAAGCTGCCTCCTTTCCCTTTATTCCCATTTTCTGCCTCCACAGAACGTGCATGTTTCATCTAAGGTTGGAGACAGGCCTGGTAACAGCCGAATTTTACATTCCCAAAGATGGGTGCGGGGAGGGTCAACCACTGTATATTCCTTCTTCCCAGCAGCTGAAGTGCGACCTGAAACCCAACCGAGTCTCACCTGAATGTCTGCTGCCTTTGCAGCTATTCCTCCCAGATGCTTCACCATCAGCCACTGTCAGTTTTTTCCTCTTCCCAGCCATGTTCCTGACAGTTTGGATGCCCCCCACCAAAAGCGATTGCCCTCAAATGGATTTACTCTTGTAATGTGTGCATTGCCAAAGTGTAATGAACATATGAAACTGCCAGGTTATTGCTTCAGCTAGGCCAATATTGTCTGTTCTGACTGGCAGCCGTTCTTCAAGATCATGGGCACAGAAGTATTTTCCAGCCCTGCTCCTTAAATTGGACATGCCAGGGACTGAACTTGGGACCTTCTGCAGCCCAAGCATTAGGCTCTGCCGCTGAACAGCAGCCCAAGAAAAAACGAATGTGGGCTCTGGTGTTGGTAGGAAGGGCACTGCTGGAAATGTAATTTGTGGAGCACCAGAGTACGTTTTTATTACGACTGTTGAAATTAGTTTCGTCTACTAATTATACAAGAAAATGTAATGATAGAGAATCAAGACCCTAAACTAATATTCCATAGAATGACAGTAAAAAGTCTTACCTCTTCCTTCTTCGAATCAGCCAAAAGGCTACAGCGATAATGAAGACAGTGCTGAGGCTACTGGCTAATACAACAAACAAGACAAAACCTTTGGGGGGGGGAGAAAAGCAGGCAGTTATTAGTAAAACATCATAAATGGAGAACTTGTCCCTAACCTGTTGTGATGCTATAATTAACTTTGCTGTTGATAGCCTGCATTGAGCCTTCAAAGAAGAATATATAACATTTTCTGAGGACTAATACACATTACTAACATGAAAAAATTAATCAGTCCTTTGACTGAAAGCTTTGGAACAAAAAAATGTTACTCAAATTCTAAGTATTATTGTATTTCTGCCTTTAATATTACTTGTACAGCTCCTACTTATTTAAGTGGGACTTGTCCCATGTGTGCGTGTGCACATGCAGGTACACATGCAGGCACACAGAGTAGGGGTTCAGTTGGTATTTTCTGCCATGTCTTGGGCCAGCCATAATTTGTTATTGAATCACTGTGCTTTGGAGCTCAATCATATCTGTGTCCAGGTTTTTTTTTCTTCAAAGAAGTACTAGTATGAATTTCATTGCCTTCCCTAATGCTTATGACAGAAGACATGGTCAATAAACATTTACAATTAATTGGTTTCATGTTTAGCAGATAGGGATGGAAAGTTCTGTCAATTTCAGTTCTCTCAGTTTCTCATTTTTCCAATGTTACATTTCTGCAGCAATCTGCAAATTTGGTTTAAAAAAATCCTCATGAAAATTCTCCACCATTTTAGTGCGAATTTCTTCAAATAAACAAAATTTTGTAGGCAGTGTTAACAAAGGTACACATTTTTGCAGCCATTTCTCATCACATCATGCCTTTTTGCCTGTTATTTTCACTCATATATTCATTTTTATCCACACTTTCCTCTAATACATGCATTTTTGTAAATATTGTTTAGCTGGCAAACTGCACCCCAAAATTCTAATAAATGTGAATTTCAAAGGATGGCTGTTTCGCTTCTCATATTGTTTCAGAAAGTGCGAATTTGATAAATTCTGCTTGAAATGCGAACTGAATTGAAATTCTCACCCATTCCTACTTGCAGAGCAGATCTGCATTGGAACGATATGTGTTGGGGTCGAGAGATGATGAAAGGAGAATTAGATCAAATAGAAGAGGTCGTAATCACACTATGAATCACAAAGGTGGCAATGTTGGCAAGGGGGTCTTGAGGAAAACATACCCGCACTCAGTCTGTCATGTGCTGGATCTTGACAAAACAGGTAAGGAAAATTGAAATGCACAATTCCACTGCAATTAATGTTGGACAAACAAGAACCTAATTACTTTTCTAACTGAGGTGGGCTTGAATCTTAGTTTCTGGGTGGATTTTTTGCAAACTGCCTGAAGAATAACTGGGAATGAAAAGTCAGCCATAGTCATCTTTCTGCTTATAAGTTTGGTAGACTGAAAAGGACTGGCTGTTTCAGCCTCCTCAATTGTCCATTGAGGGTCTTTTGTTTACCTGCTGCTACGGACATCACTAACCAAATCTGCTGGTCATATAGATGGTGTTTGTTCATAAGCAGGGCTGGCCCAAGACATTTTGCCCCTCAAGTGGCTCCACTGTGCAATATGAGAGCTCCGGTACTGCTCCAGTTTGCATTCTCTGCATTGTCTATCAGACACTTGGCCCCAAGTAAAAAAGGTAAAGGTGTCCCCGCACTTGTAGTGCGAGTCGTTTCCGACTCTTAGGGTGACGTCTTGTGAGGTTTACTAGGCAGGCCGTATATATGGGGTGGGATTGCCAGTTCCTTCCCTGGCCTTTCTTTACCCCCAGCATATGCCGGGTACTCATTTTACCGACCACGGATGGATGGAAGGCTGAGTGGACCTCGACCCCTTTTACCGGAGTTTCGAGTTCCTCCTTCCGTTGGAATCGAACTCCGGCCATGAGCAGAGCTTTCGGCTGCATTACTGCCACTTACCGCTCTGCGCCACGGAGGGTCCAAGTAGCTGCCATTTTCAAAGCAGTCCACTTGGCATTGCTTTATCTTCTGCAGTGTTGTGGCTGAGGAGGGGTGTGATGTTCCTATATTAATGTATATATGGTAAGTGTTGGTTGTTTAGAAGATACATGGTAAGTGGAGTGAAAGAGGGGGAGTGAATGGGCAGTAGAATGCGAGATGATTGGCTGAGTGTTTAAAATGGCTGAACGTATAAAAGGAAGAGTGAGAGTGGAATCTGGGGGGGAGAAGAGAACTGAGTGGGTTGCTTGGTGGGGTTTAGAAAGTTGTTTGCCAGGAGGGAGGTGGAGTTCGGATTAGTATTGAGTAAAACCATATGCTTATGTGCCTTAAGAAGGAATCTTGTTAATCTTGTTAGCTTTGTTATCTGTAATAAATACTTAATTTGGTTTACCAAAGGCCTGATCCTTGGCTGGGGTTTCACAGACCAGAAGGGAGGGTAAGGTAATGACCAAGGCTGAAGGGGAACTGTAACAAATGGTGGCAGCGGTGAAGAGAATAACAATACCAGTATTCAGAGTCTCTGGGAATACTAGTATTGGGACGTTACTGGTGGTTGCCTAGCAGGGGGATCTGTTGAGATCTGTGCTAGAGCGGGGAGAGAAACAATAAAAGAGGACAGTCCGGACTGGTGGAGTCCCTGGTGGTGCCTAGTGACAGGCAGTAGCCACGCGCAGGTAGGAACCTGACAGGGAGAGCCAGGGAAGGGCGTCACAAGGGGGAATTCCTTGAAATTAGTATAATAAGGAAAAGGCTAAGCTAGAACCCTTCTCCTTAACATGCTGGTTTTCTACAGGCAGGTAATATTTTTGTAGGAGCCTTCCACAACCTAGTGTTCCCCCATGTTTTGGACTACAACTCCCATCAGCCCCAACCAGCACAGCCATTCTGGGGCAAGCTCTTTGAGGGCAGTCGGCTGGCTGCTCCTGATAAGAGAATGCTGTACTAGATACGGACCCACTGTTAAAGACCTTACCCTGGAAGACAATCTTACTCGGCCATGAGTGATCGCCAATGAAAACTAGATGGACTTTGGTCTTATCCAAGAATAACTAGAGATTTAAAACCAGGGTTAAATACAGGTGAAATATTTCTCCCACGCTATAATATTTTGCTACTACCCCATTTCTATCTCTGCCTGACCTCTTCTACCATTAGCAATAGCGGATAGGAAGAAGTTTTTTCTCCCATTCTCATCATACTAGAAACTGGAGCATCCAATGAAGCTGAATGTTGGAAGATTCAGGGGAGACAAAAGAAAGCATTTCTTCACGCAGCGCATAGTTAGACTGTGGAACTTGCTCCCACAAGGAGAGGCAGTGATGGCCACCAACCTGGAGGGCTTTAAAAGAAGATTAGCCAAATGCATGGAGGAGAAGGTGGTGAGCCATGATGGCTGTGCTCCATCTCCACTCGGGGCCTGCTTGCCATCCCCTAATGAGCCAGATAGTTGGTCACTGTGAGAAGAGGATGCTGGACTGGGACGGGATTTTGGCCTGGTCCAGCAGGGCTTTTCTTATGTTCTTAATAACCAACACAGAAAATGGATGGAATAAACATCCATAGTATATTTTCTTCTGTCTCAGGCAGACCACTACCTCTTATCTCAGTTTCCCATTTGAAAAATGGGAATAATCATGAACAAGCATTATTTGGTAAATGCCATGGCCAATCAACTAAACTGGTGATCTCCTACAATGGGCTAAATTGAGTGCAAATGACTTTGTTAATTAGAAGTTAGATTGTTTTTTTTGACAACCAGTACCCTAGCAGAGGGCACTATTAATAACAAAGCAGGCAGTCGAGTAAATGCAGTTAATTAACTGAGATTTTAGTTTTACTTCCCTGTATGGTAGAGAGAGGCTTCTAGGGAGCCTACAAGCATGCTTCCAAGACTCAGGTGTCTGTCAATGGCCTGGTCTGCCAAAATGCTAAGGCATGGTTTGGTAAACTATAGTTTATGTGAGCATCTGGACCCTGCCCAGCAGCTTAATTATGATTTGTTTACTGCCAACAAACTACAGTCTTAAGCCACAGGTTGTTGTTGGATTGCGAACCTTAGCTTGTTTTTACTATGACTTGGCATTATATACAAGCCTGGCACTCTTCTTTGCCCATGGTTTGTTTGGCTACCCTACTCAACAAGCTACAAAAACATGAGGCAACACCAGCTGGAAAACAAACCAAGCTTTGCAAAAACAAGCATTGGTTTGAGTGTGGACAACTTATGATTAATAACCAAACCATGGCTTAGCATTACATCTGAACCAGGCCAATACAAGGCATTCAGAAACACAATTGTTCTGACTCATCCACAGTGGTTGTGTGATAATTGTTATTGTGGGTACAGTGGCACCTAAGCTTGGAGACATGATAAGAAGCAATACACTTCTGAAGGTCAGATGTTGGGAACAAGCAGTGGGGATAAGCTATTGCTTTCCTGTCCTCTGGTGGACTTCCTAAAGACATAATGTCGGGCACTATTAAAAACAGGATGCTGAACTAGCTGGAGCTTTGATCTGTCCAGTAGGGCACCCACAACACATCCCATGACATGTTTCAGTGCCATGTTGTCATGACTGGCCATCAACAAGCATTAATCTACTGGCAAAGGTTTGCAGTCCACCTAGGAAAGCCTGTGGTGCAAATTTGTTTGACTGATTGATTCTAGTTTTTAAAGTTTAACTTATCCTTCAATGTAAATATTTCCAAGGTGACTTACAAAATTAAACGCAACAAGAACAGTAATTACAATAAGATGTCAAATTCCTACGGGGCCTTATATTTTTCCCTATTACCTCCTAACTGAAGCTCAGCTTGCATATTACGCTTTCCAACCACAGGGTGACCTGTGGAGAAAGTAGACAGAAAAAAGTTTTTCTCCTTGCTTAACTCTGGAAGTCACAGTCATCCAATGAAGCTGAATGCTGGAAGATTCAGACAGACCAATGGAAGTACTTCTTAACATACACTGAGTTAAAGGCAGTGATGGATAGCTTTAAAAGAGGGTTAGACAGATGAATGGAGGGAAAGGCTATTGATGGCTACTACCCTGGAGCTATCTGCTAGTGCTCCATGGAATCCCAGGTGCTATGTCCTTCCTCCACTGTCAGAGGCAGCATGCTTGTGCATACCAGTTGCTGGGGATCACAAGTGGGGAGAAGGCTGTTGTCTGCAGATCCTGCTCATGGGCTTTCTATGGGCATCTGGTTGCCTACTGAGAACAGAGTGCTGAACTAGATGGGCTCTTGGCCTTTTATGGTCTTATCTCTTTCAGGATCACTATGAGGATAAAATGGGAGGAGGGGGGACAATCATGTAGATGGCCTGAGCTCATTGAAGGAAGGGCTGGATGAAAATGTTATATGAATCATGTTGTTGCTAGGAGGCAAGACATTAAATGTCTGGGTGCCGTCATCAGGAGTTTTGGAGTGCGTTGCCACCAGTACGCTGATGACACGCAGCTCTATTTCTCCTTTTCATCTTCTACAGGTGAGTCTGTGGATGTGCTGAATCACTGCCTGACCGCGATAATGGACTGGATGAGAGCTAATAAACTGAGACTCAATCCAGACAAGACTGAGACACTGTTGGTGAATGCCTTCCCTGCCCAGATGGTGGATGCTTACCCTGTTCTAGATGGGGTTACACTCCCCTTGAAGGAACAGGTTCGTAGTCTTGGGGTTCTTTTCGATCCTTCCTTGTCTCTGGAGGTGCAAGTGGCCACGGTGGCAAGGAATGCATTCTACCACCTTTGGTTGGTAGCCCAGCTACGCCCCTATCTGGACAGGGATGACCTCGCCTCAGTTGTTCATGCTCTGGTAACTTCTAGGTTGGATTACTGTAATGCGCTCTACGTAGGGCTGCCCTTGAAGACAGTTCGGAAGCTTCAGCTAGTGCAAAACGCAGCAGCCAGACTGCTGACGAGGACCAGCCGGTCAGCGCATATAACACCTGTTCTGGCCCGTTTGCACTGGCTACCTATTTGCTTCCGAGCCAGATTCAAGGTGCTGGTTTTGATCTATAAAGCCTTACATGGCGTGGGACCGCAGTATCTTGTGGAACGCCTCTCCCGCTATGAACCGACCCGGTCACTTTGCTCAGCGTCTAAGGCCCTCCTCCGGGTACCAACCCATCGGGAAGCCCGGAGGATGGTTACTCGATCTAGGGCCTTTTCTGTAGTGGCTCCCGAATTGTGGAATAGCCTCCCCGAAGAAATACGCCTGGCGCCGACGCTTCTATCTTTTCGGCGCCAGGTTAAGACCTGGCTATGCTCCCAGGCATTTTAATGCGTTTAATGTTACAATTTTAAATCTCTTTGTTTCAGTTTATTTATTGTGATATTTTGTATTTCTGTACTTTTAATCTTTTGTACACCGCCCAGAGAGCTATTCGCTATGGGCGGTTTAAAAATGAAATAAAATAAATAAATAATAAATAAATAAATGGTTTGGTTTGATTCCAGTTCACTTTCAGCTGCAACTGAAGCAGTTCCAGTTCAGGCCAGTAACAGTTCAATAAACAGTGTGGCAGAAATGAACTAATTTTATTTATTTATTTATTGAATTTCTTAGTCGCCCATCTGGCTGGCTATCTAGCCGCTCTGGGCGACGTACAAAATAATCATACAGATACAATAAACATTAAAAATCTGGACACAAGATAATAAAATCTAGCCCACCCCGAAAGCCTCCCTGAAGAGCCAGGTCTTCACGGCCCGGCGGAAACTCAGTATAGAGGGGGCATGGCAGAGATCAATGGGTTCCCCAATGGGTTCTGTTCCAGGTCACATGAGAAAATTTAAATATGTGGCTGTTTGTAGAGCAAGTCAATCGCTTGCACACTCACTGCTTTAGTTCTCTGGGTTGGGACACTAAGGTGGCATGCTGCAACGCTCCTCCTCCTAGAGCACTGCAGACCAAGTCATCGCACATGCACCGTTTGATTTTTTTATAAACACCTTTTATACAAAACCTTATGTCAAAAGTTAGAAGAAAAGGTTTCAGTTCACACATTCAACACTGTCCTCTCATTCTGCAGAGGCTGGTTGAGCATTGCAGCATGAGAGACGCTCCTTTGTCTGGTGTGCCCTGCTTTCTCTTCTTCCCACAGGCTGTCTTATCCTTAGAGTCTGCTACCTTAATGAGGAAGCAGGACCCAAAGCCAGGCCCAGCACTCTTTACGATCGCAGAGTACAGAAGCCTGGGTGGACCCAAAAGTTATGAGCTCTACCCAATGCTGCTGTTACTTTATGCACTCATTCTGATTCATTCTAGTTCTGGAGAGCCAGTGAGTGTGGACCCCATCAGGTGTTTCTGATCAAACCCTTATTCTGAACTGGGAACCTATGTTTTTAAGAATTATTTTTAAATTATTGTTAGGTACAGGATTTTTTGGTTCAGGAACAAAATAAAGTTTTGTGCCAGTTTTTGGTTCAGGTTTTGTTTGAATAGTAGTTTCTTTTATAAACATAACATTAAGCAGCCTTTTTCATCTCTCTCTCTCTTGCATTTGCACAGTATTTTGATCTCTCATGGTAGCCAAGGCTGGGATGCCAGCCTTCAGTGCACAAAGCAGCAGGTCCATGGGACAGGTGCCAGCACTTTGAGCAGGGTGCTAACAGGGAGGCTGAGCTGACCCAGCAGTTGCCTTGAGTAATGCTGGCCTCAGTTTTTGTTTGGCCTTCAGAATGTGTCTGCAACTTTTCAAGCTTGTTGACATCCTTCCTTGTGGAACACAGCTGAGGTTTTACTAGTCGTACTGCCACTAAAGTGGTATGAATGTTAGTCATTTCAGTTTTCTAACTTCTTTCTGCTTCTTTGAATAAAATACTCTGTTCAAGGCAGAGCTTAGAGCAAACTTTATTACAAATCTGTTATGCGACCAACACAAATATACAAAACATAATAAAATTAGAGAATCTCCCTGCCATCCTCACCGCCCATTATTTCAAAAACCACTCACTGCTTTTATTTAGGGAGCAAATAAAGAATCTTGTTTGCAGAAAAATTAGCCATCTTTGTTACTTTTGCTTTTCAAATAAATTCAAATTGCTTGCTAACTTCTAAGGTGCGAGAGTATCAGAAAAATCAGGGCGTTTTCACACATTATATGGCAGCAAGCTTAGATTTGTAATTGAGTGTGCACATGATGGGAAGTTCCAGGCAGTTCTGATGCTTTGCACCTGTATGACACACATGTGCGTGTCATTCACATGTATGTGGTTAGAGGTACGTGTTTGACAGCTTCCACAATCAATTTCTACAGAACAGAGGCACGCCAAGTTTCTCCTACATCCCAGTCAAGTGGATTCCTGGTATGTGTGCATAAAACACTTGGGTGTGTGTGAACTTTTGTGTGTGCAAGTACATTTCTCCTGCTAAAATATCAGAGCACATCTGTTTGTGTATTGTGGACTTCAGAATGAGTTCTGCATTAGCTAAGAATCTAAGGACAACACACTTGTTTTCTCCAGCACCATGGATGCCAACATGTTAATGGTATCTAAAAATATAAACAGTGCCCGTGGTCCTCAACATCAAGGGGAAATGATAACAGGTCTACTCAGAAGAAACAGCTGTGCATAAATATTTAGAAGTGGAGTGAAATTGATTTGGACTTGCTTCTTTTGAGTTTGGAGACTGGTCTAGCTGACCTTGACGTCTTGCCACAGTTTTGTTAATGTAGATGTTGACTGTGTGTCCCCACCAAAATAGCCACATTTTCCATTTGATTTATTCTGCATCTAGGATTTCAGCTTTCAAAGAAATTTGCAGTTGTGAAGCAAAGCACTTTATAAAAAATCCGTAATAGACAGCACAGTGCAATGCAGAACTTGGTTTGCCTTATTAATTGTAAAAGAAAATAGAACATGGCTTTCATGATATACACATTTGAAAGCCCATGAAATTTCATGGGTTGTGAAAGGAAATCTCTCCATATCTCTTCCTTGCTTGTTTGCCATCTTTGGAATATTTAGGAGTGGGGAGTGCAGCAGAGGTTATTTTCGCAGCATTTCTGTAGCTTAGTTTATATGTTACATGTCCTAGTTGAATAGCAAATGGTCAGCCAAAGAGGTCTAACCCTCCAAGCATAATTCAAAAGGAAATAAAGACAGGTGACCTAAGGCAGCCAGGGTGTCCCTGAAAATGTTCGTTATTACCATTTGCCCTTAAAGTTTTCTGCCAGCTGCTTGGTTCATGTGCCAAGTGAATATGTGTCACTGAAGTTCCTAAACTGCTAGGAACTCTGTCCGTGTTATATAAATAATAAATAATTATTATGTTTGGGGTTTACCCCTATTTTTTAAAAAGCATCACAGTTTCAAGCACTTTGGAAATCTAGTGGAGAAATCCTCCTAAGTGGTTTGTACAGTTGCTGGAATAATGCATAATTAACAGAATAAGCCCCATTCAGTACAGTGGGTGTTATTTGTGAATAAACATGCATGAGATTGCATTATAACTATACTTTCTTTATTGTAAAACAACAAAGTTTGCAGTCCAGTTTGCACAAAAGAAGCCAAGCGATAATAAGAAAAGCACATTACTGATCCACAGTAAAATGCAAGGATGCGTTTGTTTGCTTGTTTGGACGGAAGTCATTATTGCATTGATTTGTCAATCATTCAGAACCATGTAAGGAGCTTTAATAAATTCTTGTCACCTCACATTTCACTTGAGTTAGATGGCTAATTTTTCAGCTCATGACGGTGGATTTTTGCAATTAATCCAGCGTTATGAGCCTTTTTTTTTTTTACGTGTCAAACTCAGTCTCCTGAAGGGTTTCGTCAGATCCTTTGCAACTCCCCAGAAAAAGTCTCCCTGCAATGCAAAGTTGTGATTCCTTTAGATGCAAATCACCAGATAACAAAAGACCCTTGTCCACTTGCAGGTGCTTGTGGCAACTTGAGGCTTTTAGAAAATAAAAATCAGGCAACCCCAACACAAAACAAGATAAACAATTAAAACTGTATTTAACTAAACTTGGAGGACATCCTTGCTTCCATATCAGGGTGAGGAAGAATGCTGCACCCTCAATGTCTTTACTGTGCCAGGGGCACTCATGAGCATATAAAGCCTCAAACTCTGGACTAGAGTTCCTGCATAAATTTGAAATTTGTATTGGCTGTTGCTTACCTTGCCGGAAGGAGACAGAAACCAGCCTTTCGTCAACCTTCTGGACTCTCCGGAAGTTGTTCACCATTTCAAGAGGGGCAGGGTCATTAGGCTGTGTGCAGTACAGAGCAGTTTGCAGGGCCAGCAGCTATAAAAGGACACCAGTGTTACAACATCAGAGTGGCAGGAATGGAAAGGCACCTTTTCCTTGGATATTTTCCGTTGCCAATTCTCATTACAATTGAGGTGTTTCCCCCAATAGCTAGCTTTCATTATGTTGTAGCTGGGATGTATTATCTCTCATACTCATAAAATTCACTCACACTCACAAAATTAACATGCAAACTGTGTAACAGATAAAAAATACAGAAAATGGTGGCGTGATATTCTGATGAAAAGTATTCACAGTGGAAAGCTCAACTAAGGCAGGGGTGTGTATATACACGAGTGCACGCATCCCACACTTATGGAGACGTGGATATATGCACAATTAATGTTTCATGGGGGCTGTTTAAAACAGTCACATATAGGGCTTATATTCAGTCTTTCTAGCTGTCAACCCAGATGAAATGCGGAGGTGTTAATGTGGTCTGAGTGCATTACCTGGATTGCAGATCAGCACATTATTGCTTATCCTTCAGATGGTTTTGTTTTGTTTTGCAGAGGACACTAGGCCTATGATGGAATGCTTAGACAACCATTTCCCTACATGCATTCAAGGCTTGCCCAGGACATTTGCTGCCCCAGGATCTCTTCTGCAGTGTTTCCATGGGATGCAACTCTCATATTGCCCACTGATTGCTTGTACAGGTATATCCCTGCACACACTGTTGAAAGAACACTTTTTTTTACATTAGGTAAAAGAAATTTGGGTCATACAATGTGGATTCCAGCTAGATTAACTCTGTCAGCTGTGTTTTCCTGGTTTTAAGCACTAGAACAGGGGTGGCCAAACTTGCTTAACGTAAGAGCCACATACAATAAACTTCAGATGCTTGAGAGCCGCAAGACATGAACAAATATTACACACACGCTTTTATTGTTACATGCACATTTTGTTACAAAAAGTTTATATAACTATGGAAACATCTTTTTTTTTTTTTTTTTTTTTTTCCAATAATTTTTATTCAGATTTTCATAAAACATACAAGACAAAATCATAAAACATTCAAAGACAAAAAACAAAATCAAAAATAGTTAAACAAAAAGAAAAAAAGAAAAGAAGAAAAAAAAAAAAAAAAGTAAAAAATAAAGAGTAAAATATTGACTTCCCATTTGTCAAAGATCAAATCAGTTATAAGTCTATAATATATAGCAATCCTGTCTCTTAAGTCATATTATAAAATCACTTTCCTCCAGTAGTTATCTTACTTAATCATCAAATCTCATAAACATTACTTTATTCTTTCCACAAAAAGTCAAAGAGAGGTTTCAATTCTTTAAGAAATATATCTATCAATTTTTTTTTCCAGATAAGCATATCGATTAATCCATCTCATTACTAATTATGATAATCTTATTGTCATAACCATAGTCAAAATAAACATTTCAATTAATCCATCACATCAGAATCTGTTAGGTTCAGTAATTTCAGTAGCCATTGTTCTATTATCTCTATTAGTTCCATTTTCCATCTTCCATCTTCAGTAGTCTTGTTAAGTCCAGTAATTTCAATATCCAATCTTCCATTATCAGTATTCCATAATAATCTTGCTGTCAAAGCCATAGTCATATAATAAGAGTCTGATGGGAATTACCTCTATCCCAAATATTTTCTTGCCATCCATTCTGAATAAGTTGCTGAAATACTGCTGTAAAATCATATCTCTGTTCTTTTTTTCAAAATACACTGGGTCATCTCTTAAAAGTTTTTCCATTGTCACATGGCTGCAGTTAATTCCATAGATTTTCTCTATATTGGGCTCCATCACATCATTCCAGTCCAGAAGATAATCCATGCCATTGATAACTTTATCTCTAGAATCTTCATTAATTTCTTCAGAGATAACATTAAGTTCCAAACAATAGATTTTATTTCTAAAGTCCATAGACTCCAAATCTTGTTCCTGTTCCACGTTTGTTCCAATCTCCGGGATCTCCTCTCTCACAGGGACCCCTATTCCAGTCTCCAGGGTCTCCTCTCTCACAGGGACCCCTATTCCAATCTCCGGGGTCTCCTCTCTCACAGGGACCCCTTCCAGGGTCACCTCTCTCACAGGGACCCTTATATCTTTAATCTCCTGCTTCATTTTACTCAATTCAATTTTCGTTATCTCAATCTCATTCATTATTCTCTGAAACATAGTTATTTCCAGATTCTCAGCCACTTTCTTAATTGCCATTTTAAAAGAAAAATATAGGAAAACCACTTCTTATTTCAGCAACAATTGGGTTAATACTCCAAACTTGGTGACATCACAGTATAAACAGAGCAGACAGCCTTATCTCTCCAATAGTTAAGTAAACAAAATGCAGTTCCCAGGATCGAAGCAATTAATGGCAATCGTCAAGAAACAGATTCGTCAAAATAAAATAGACCAAAAAGAGAGTAGTCTCAAAACAGTATAATATTTTTCAAAATAAAAATCTGGAATAGAAATCCCTCTTCTGTGTGTATCTTTAGAATGCAAATCCAGGACAGCTTTTTGCAACAAAAACAGAGATAAGCTATTAATTAGTGCGTAGCAGAGAGAAGTTACGGCTCCCCAGTGAGATGTCAAAAACCGATCAATCTGGCAAATCTCTTTTAAACAGCAACAATTTAAGTCAAGTAAAAGAAAAATATAGAAAGAAGGGTGCTTGCCTGTTAGTGCGTTCTCTCTTAGAAGATAAGATGAACTTTCGCTTTAACAGATAGAGCTTGCTGTTGAAAATCCGTCCCACCTTCGTCGGCTGGACCTCGTCCCATAAATTAATGAGATCTGGTCGTCCCAACAAAAATAGGCTTTGAGGTTAATCTCTTCGTTTCTCCCTACCCGGGAGAAGTTTAATCAGTCAAAAAAAAAAGAAAAAACTGACTGATATATCTGAATAAGCTTCTTTTGAGGCAGGAGCCCGTCTCAAAAGCAGGCACAGGCTAAGTCACCCTTCCCGGAAGTCCTAACTATGGAAACATCTAAGAAAAATATGCAAATAAAAGGGGTAAAAACAGATATTTTAATGATATTTATTTGTCTTAGTAAATATCTGGTCAAAACATGGAGGAAAATATGTAAACCAATAAAATTAGAGATATTTTAATCAGATACCACCTTACAAAATTATAGTCTTATCATAATATTTTTATGTGACAAACAGACATTGCTGCAATTATCAGGCTATTTACTGCTAGAAGGGGTCTTATGAGTCTCCATCTTGGCTGTGAGTCATTGAAAATCCAGCTGATATGTTGTCAAGGATGTACGAATTACCTCCATCAGGTGTTGATTTGTAAGGATAGCACAATGCTTCGACTTCACAAACTTCATTACAGAGTACAGTGATTCACAGCAGTATGTTGTGCTGAAAATTGAAAATTGGTTTTCTTCAGGATATTTTATTTCTGGAACTTCCTTTCAGAACTCAATTGTAGACCGGGATTTATTTACTCTCTTTTTGAGATTGGGAAAGTAACTGAAGTTTCTTGACAATATGTCTCTTTGAAAAACTCTTATTTCATTCTGAAAGCTGAACATTGTCTAAGTAAGATCAGAAACAATCTTATCCTTCCCCTGGAGTGCCAAGTTGAGAGTTTGTAGATAATTCATTATATCAGTAAGGAACATTAGATCTTGCATCCATTCATCATTTTCCAGTTGAGGATAGAATCTTTTCTTTTCTTCAAGAAAAGTAATAATAGGCTCCAACAGATCCACAAACCTACTTAAGACATTGCTGGTTGACAGCCACCTCACAATGCAGAAGAAAGGGACATCACTGGGTTTATCTTCAAGCTCCAGTTCTTCAATAAAATTTTTGAACTGTCAGTGGGTCTTCCCATTTAAGCGTATGAAATTGACAAATTCAAGAACAGATTTCATAACATTTTCATACCTGAAGTATCTGGCTGCCAGGTGTTCACGATGAATAATGCAATGAACAGAGAGAAACTCTGGAAAGCTGGGATCATTTTTCATAAGTGCAATTAATCCTGCATTTCCCCCCACCATTGCAGGTGCTCCATCTGTTGCAACACTGATGAGTTTATCCAGTGGAATGTCAGCATTTGTTAAGGCTGTCAAGTGCATTTTTAATGTCAACACCACGAGTTGTTTCTTTTAGTGCCACTAGGTCCAACATCTCTTCTTTCACAGTTGCATCAGAGGAAACATAACGAACAAATACCGCCAGTTGTGGGTTGTCTTGTATGCCTGTAGATTCATCGAGAGCAAAGCTGAATGCAAGGGAATTCTTTAAATCATTTTGCATTTTGCCTGCAACATCAGCACTGATCTGGGAGCCGCACATATATATCAAAGAGCCGCATGTGGCTCATGAGCCGCAGTTTGGCCACCCCTGCACTAGAACATAAGAAGAACTTGCTGGATTAGGCCAGTGGTCCATCTAGTCCAGCATCCTGTTCTCACAGTGGCCAGCCAGTTGCCCCCAGTTGCCCATGGGAAGCCCACAAGCAGGACCTGACTGCAAGAGCACTCTCCCCTCTGCAATTTCCAGCAACTGGTATTTGGAAGCATTCCACCTCTGACTATGGAGGCAGAGCACAGCCATCGTGGTTAGTAACCACTGATAGCATTATCCCCCATGAATTTGTCTGATCTTTTTTTAAAGCCTCCAGATTGGCAGCCATCACTGCCTCTTGTGAGAGCACTTGAATTGCATACTTTAACGCGCTGTGTGAAGAAGTACTTTTTTTTGTCTGGCCTGAATCTTCTGACATTCCACGAGTTCTAGTGTTATGAGAGAGGGAGAAAAACTTTTCGGTATTCACTTTTTTCATGCCATGCATAATTTTATACACTTCTATCATGTCACCTGTTACTCGCTTTTTCTCTAAACTCCATCAGGTTTCTCCATTCCACCAGGTTTGTGTTATGCTCAGTATATCAGTGCTGTCCTCTAAGAGCAAGAACTCTAATTCTCCCATGTTGGCTTGGAAGTTTCCAGCATTAGCGTATAAACACTTGTATACAGTGACTCTCTTCAAGTGTCTTGCACACTTTTGGTTTGGCCTGTGGTACTTTTGCCTTTCTGGATTGTTATCCTGTGCCCCTGCACTCACAGTGCCCAGTTCTAGGCCTACCCCATTTAAGTTTTCATCATTTTATTTTCCTTATCCTAAGGAGGAAGTTCAGGCTTATTATCCCATTTTAATCCAACACAGTAAGGCTAATACAGTAGACCAAACCAAAGTCTTGTACAGACGTTGTTTCAGAAGTTGTGTAATTAGGTGGGAAACACTGAAGGCAGGAATACACTTAACATACATAATTACTGGCAACATTTTACTTTTTAAAATTTATTTTTTACTGAGAAGATATGTTTTATGGAACCTTGCCTGTTCTTCTGAAATTTGTACTGGTTTTCGAAATACCGTCCAAAGAACACTTGGGTAGCAAGGAGGTGTGGTGAGGGATCCTTCATAGCGGTAGTATTCATCCAGTCTGTCTGGGAGCAAATCTTGGACATTGAAACCTGGGATGAAGGTTTTCTGACCTGAAAAAAATCATCCTTGTTTTACTAGCTATATTCTTAGCACCCCACCTCTCAACTTCTTGTTTTGGGATGGAACATTTCCTTAATTTTTTACTTTGCTCTCTTCTTCATCATTCCAGAATCGCCTGTGTGCTGAACAAAATAAGCACTTGCACCAGTTGCACTGATAGAGCACATCTAGCTAAAGAAGCAACATGTTGTGCCCCAGAGGTCATAGCAGTTACAGCCCATCAGTGGGGCTGGCTGCTGCAAACACTCACTTTGCTGAGAGCAACAGAGATGATCCAGTGTTGTCATGTCAATTGCGGAGCTGAAGCTGTTTATCTAACTCATCTGGGGTGTGGGAAGAATGACAGTGAGACAGACAACTTTGGGAGGGATGATCCTGGGTGAAACAAGCAGAACTTTACAAAATCAGCAAACTGGGTTATTGTTTGCTTATAAACAATTTAGTACATTCTGCCTGGTTCCCGAATTCCTTGAAACAAAAAATAAATGACATATAGCACACTGGCCTCATACCAATGACTAATGAAAACCCGTGCTGCAGGTGTATTCCAAATAGGCTGCTTTGGGCTATGAACCTCTTTCTGCCTGGAATCCTGTTTCCTACCTTTGTATTTCACATTCTGAAAATGGCTGAAGATCTTTTCATATGATGGATTGAATGGGCCTATCTGTAACAAAGCAGAGCGGATTTATTTTCTACGTGATTACAGTTCTGCATAGTTTAAGGTTGCAGGTCACTGTTGGGCACAATTAAGGGTTACTCAACAGGAGACAGGACAAAATAGGAAGGTGGTAGCACAGCTTCCGTTCAGTTCAATGAATCTTGCTCAAGAGCACTTCTGGTGGGTTGTGCCCCCATGTTTACGTGTGGGGAAGACCATTTGCATTCTTTACCTTGGAGATTACAATGTTTTGCTCTGTTTTGGTCTATTTCAGGTTGTACCTTCATTTGTTGGTGAAATAAGCCTAGCCACAGATTTAGTGAGCTGAGGTCATTTCTTTTCAGGGCACAAATACACCGATAATTCTGCACCACCTGTATTTCAATAACCCCTGAGCTGCTCTCATTAGAGTAACAGCACCTGGTGGTGAGCGATTTCTTTAACCACATTCTATAGCCATGATTATAGTTCACTAACCCATTAGCAAAATAGCAGTGGAAAAACAAATCAATCATTTTAGGTCGCCAAAGTGTATTTGGGGGAGGAAGAAGTGTTGTTTGTGTTGCAACATGAATGAAAAGGCATACAAGAGGACAGTGATCCTTCAACAGTACACAAGGACAGGCAATCAAACTAGCCTTGCCTTTCTTCTTCCCCCTTTGTCAGGTGAGGGACCCTGTGGCTCTTCAGATCTTTCTGGATTACAACTCTGACCATCCCTGAGCACTGGTCATACTGGATGGGGCCAGTGGGAGTTGCAGTCCAGCAACATCTGGGGGGCCACCACTTCCCCAGCCCTGATCTAGAAGGACAAGCCTGGAACCTGGACAGTGGCATCAACTGCCAGGAGCCAGATGAGACTTTCACAGAGCTTGAAAAAGTTACTTTTTTGAACTACAACTCCCATCAACCCAATCCAGTGGCCATGCTGGCTGGGGCTGATGGGAGTTGTAGTTTAAAAAAAGTAACTTTTCCAAGCTCTGCACACATATGCAAACACACCAGCATATCCCTAATGACATTGCACCTCTGGGTGGGCTTTAATTGTAAGCCACTTTAGAAAAAGAGAGGCCCTTACCTCAATCAGGATAGCCAAAACTGCCAGTCCATCTGACTTATCTATTGCTGATTTCGAATCTCGATATCTGTCAGAGTTATAATGTACTATGTGGAGCTACAGAGAGGGAATAAAATGGCAAATAGGATCAACAGAAAGTATGACGAACATACAAAAATTACAAAAGAGAATCTAGTCTGCTGGATGCTTCATTGCAGTACTTCTTGTCAACCAGTATCTGTTTTCTTAACTAGACACTCGAGGTTTTTTTAAAAAATAAGGAAACTATGCTTATATTCTGAACATCAAAATCAAAGGATCAGTGTTATTTTATTTATTTATTTTTATTTTATTTTATTTATATACCGCCCTAAGCCCATAGCCCAAACGTAATCCAGGAACACTTATTTGTGTGAATATGCGAGCTTGGTGGCTTGCACCCAAGGCTGCTTTTACACAGCCTAAGCCTGGCCTAGTTAGAGGCCATCAGAACTGCAACATATGAACTACAGATGTCATTAAGGTGAGCAGAAGTTGGGGGTAGGGGAATCTGGCTGATGATGGGTACAATCCACCAAGAAATTATTCTGTTGTGCATGAGTATGGGATTTCAATTTGGCGTGTGCAGGAGAGCTTGGTTGACTGTGCCCCCTGTTAACAACTAAAAATGGAGGGTGAGAGATGGGGGCCAGTGCCACACAATTAGGATTTTCTGTCTGAGGCACCAAAAATGTTTTGGGTCAGCTCTGCGCTTCCAGTCCTTTGTCATTGACCTTGAATTACACCAGGGCAGGCATCCATGTTTTCTGCTAGACTTATAATTAGGCTGAGACATGAAACAGCTTAGTGGTTATGAACTGAAGGAACTGAACATAATGACAATATTCTGCTGAGTCCATAGAGTGGATTGTGCTGTGTTCATACAGGTCCTCCCAGGCAATTCTGTAGAATAAATATCTAAACTAGGATTATGAAATTTATTAGTGGATATGGATTGATCAACTGCTACTAGAGCTCCCTTTTTCAGGGGTGCCAGTATGGTGCCATCGGTTTCTTTTTTTGAACGGTTTGCGTTATGATTTGGTGTTGGTGCTTGGAGAAGGTGGGTTTTGTAGAGAGTTTTGTACTGAGGAAAGGGAAAACTCAATCAGTGGATGAAAAAGAATGAAACTTCTTGAAGATTTAAGAAACTTTTTTATTTACTGAAAAAATTTGGTTTTTAAAAATGTATATTAAAAAAATTATAAGCTGCTTCTCCACCTAAGAAAGGGTCCTAAAAGTACATTAAGCAGGGGGTTGGACCTAATGGTCTTATAAGCCTCTTCCAACTCTCCTATTCTAGATTCCATGATTCTAAATAAATAATGTAAATCTACTTCCTTCAAATCGATTCCGACTTATGGCGACCCTATGAATAGGGTTTTCATGAGGCTGAGAGGCAGTGACTGGCCTAAGGTCACCCAGTGAGCTTTATGGCTATGTGGGGATTCGAACCTTGGTCTCCCAGGTCATAGTCCAACACCTTAATGCAATGAACAAGGCTGGCCATGCCATGCAGCAGAGGGTGAAGCAACCTCCAACCTGCTTCAGCCAGCACCAAGAGGAGAAGAGGGATTGAGGGCACAATCAAACTTGCATTTATGCCGGGCTGAGGGGAACTGGATGCAATGGATCTTCAGCTGACCTGGCTGGGTCCCGGCTTAGCTGGTTTATGCCAGCATCGATCTGTCAACTCAGCTCAGCCAAGACCCAGCTGGTTCAGCTAAGACTGGTGCAAGTGGAGCTAGCATAAGCTGGTGTAAGGTCCAGAAAAGGGGCATGTTGGGGGCATGTCAGGGGAAGGGCTGATGTGAGGGGACTTAGGCCACACCTAAGTTGTGTTTGGAGCACTCCTGCAGATGCCAACCCAGCCAGGAAAAAGGTAGGTTTAAGAAAATAATTGCAATAGAAGTTAATGGAGAGGGTTTACTCTCCAGTAGGGGTATCTGGGAGAGCAAGCTTTTACTTTCTGGTCTCTGGGCTCACAGCTCCTGGCTATGCTGGCGTTCAGCCAGTCCAGAGGCTCCTGAACAGCAGCTGGATGAGGCGGAACTTTACGGCGGCTTCCCCTGAGTTGGATTGCTCTGTGAGACAGGAATTTGGTGTATTTTAATCTTGCCTGTTGTAGATTTGTTTTAATTTGTTTTATTCTAGATTTTTTTAAATGCCCTTTTCACTTTTAATTGTAGTTGGTCTTTTAAATGTTTTATGTTGCTGTACATTACCCTGATGTTTTGTGAGAAGGCAGTTTATAAATAAATAAATAACTTAATAACTTAATAAATAAATAGTATATTGCCTTGGGTACCCTTGGGAGGGCCAAAAGGTGGTACGAAAAACATTTTTATAAATTAATAAATAAATGGCTATCTTTTAAAAGCATCAGCCTAATCATGTGCGTGTGTGTGCATGTGCTTTGGACTTCACCTCAGGCACCAAGATATCTTGAGCCAGCCCTGACAATGAAAGGAAAATAATCAAATTAAACAGGGCAGTTACACAATAAAATTTTTGAGTAGCAGAAATAAATCAACAACATCAGCAGAAGACCAAGTAGCAGGATAGAAAATCAAACATCCTGGTGAGAATTAACCAATATTGAAGGAATAATGGAACAGGATGGTCTTCACCAACCAATGGAAGTTTAAAGTGCCACCCTGGGCTCCTGCTTGGAGGAAGGGCAGAATATAAATATAATAATAATAATAATAATAATAATAATAATAATAATAATAAAAAGGAAGGACCAGAAAACATCCTTTAGAAGGAAGTCCGGGTGCCGTCACCAAGAAGGCTTTCATCCCATATTCCCATCAACTGCACTTTTGATGATGATAGGATATGGAGCAGGGCCTCCTTTAAATATCTATGTGAAGCCAAATAAAAAAAAATGGACCATCATCCAACCCTGTTTCCAGCACCAGGCCAATATTACTGTAGGCCTGAACTGCCTTTCAACTCCAGTTCCTGGCTTCCTTTCAACAGCTGTCTATGGTTCACCTCTGGCACTGGCAGAATGTAGCAGTTTCTGGCTGCATCTGACAGATACACAAGCCACCTGAGGCTGATCAGCCTGGTGCTGCTTCATCCCTACCTCAGTAATAGAGATGAAAGGCAGGCAGGAGGCCTCTTTCCAAGAGTAGAAGTGGTAGGGTGGTATCCCTCCGTCCCATTGGACATGTGTAGGGAAGGATAAAACAAGAGAATAGAATAAAGAGCTACAGAAGTTCAAGAGCCAACATTGAAATTAAGAATGCTAATTACAGCCTTCTCCGCTTTCTTAAACCAGTTGTTTACCGGGCCCAATTCAAGGTGTTGGTGCTGACCTTTAAAACCGTATACGGTTTCGGCCCAGTCTATCTGAAGGAGCGCCTCCAGCATCAGCAGCGATGCCGCCTGACGAGATCAGCCTCCCAAGACCTTCTCTCGGTCCCACCGGTTAAAACAGCCAGGCTGGTGCGGACCAGAGAGAGGGCTTTTCCGATCGTGGCCCCCACCCTCTGGAATTCCCTTCCTTTTGATCTCCGACATGCTCCCTCCCTGATGGGTTTTCGCCAAGCCTTAAAAACCTGGCTGTTCAGGCGGGCCTATGGGATTGGGGAGGATTAATTTTATAAGGTTTTAAATAGAAATTGGTTTTAAATGGATTATGATTGTGTTTGCTTGTATTTTATTTTGTATTATGTACTGCTCTCTATTATTGTAAGTCGCCTAGGGTGTCCACTAACCTGGACAGATAGGCGACCAACAAATAAAATTTATTATTTATTATTATTATTTATTAATTATGCCAAGCTACGCTAGATATAAGAGAGGTGGGCGGGCACATTACTTGTCTGAGCATTTCTAGTACTTTCCAGCTTTTGCAGCAAGGCTAAGGCTTCTAAGAGCAAAGAGCATTTTCTGAAGCTGTCTCTTTTCTAAACTAAGTGACCTTGACAAAAGCGTAATCTCTGACATACTGCTTTCATTTTGCTCTCTCTGGAAGATTCCAGGCTGCTTATTACGTTTTATCTGTTCAACAGCTGGGTCTGGTCTAGGTGCCAGTGGGAATTCCTTTCTCTCTGTCATAGATAGGATGGGGTGGGGGAGTATGAACACTGTTTGACTCATCAGACTGAGAGCTGCCAGAGATTTCTGGAAACATTTCTCTCATGTTTTCGCCAGCCCCCTCAGTGACATCTGTAACTCACTCTTCATCCTCGCAATCTTGCCAAAGGTTCTCCCATGACAGTACATCATGTTACAGTACATCATGTGTTCACATAACTGTCATGAGCCCCATGGAGGACTGTTGGCAGGACTGGTCTGAGGAGAAGGAGGTATGGGATCCAGGGAAAGGGCTCAGTGCTCCGGGTACTGTGGATGAGGATGTTGGGGAGGAGTCCAGTGGTCTGCCCATTGACTGCTCATTGACAGCCTCTCCTCCATGGTGTCTGATGATGTGGAGGAGGGGGTTGAGCTGTTGGCCCCTTTGATCACACTGCCTTCAGCAGTGACAGTGGAGCAGCAGCCAGGCCTGCACTGCTGTGGTGGGTCTACCCTCATCTCAGGAGGGAAAGCTGGAGGCAGGGCCGGAGGAGGATCTGGCAGAGTCATCCCTGCCCCCATTGGTGACACAGATATGAATAAACTAAGCCTATTAGCCAGCCTATTCGTAGGAGTGCACACTTGCTGGCCCAGTCCTGAGTTGAGGAAAAAGACCCACAAAAGTAGCTATACCTGCCCATCCTTTATTAAGGGGATTCAGGGGGCATGTCAAGTGTTGCGACAATGTATTTCCTTGAGCAGCCATGCTGCTTAATGCCTTGTAGTGATTTTAGACCTTTAGTGTATCCCGACCTATATTCCATTTGCATTCTAATCTGTGGATTAAAGCCACTGGCAATAACTGAGCCGAGTCCCACGTCTGATTCTGCTGATGGGAGCCAGGACAATAACTGCCTCTGCATATGGCTTCAGTGGCCTGAACTCACATGTACAGCCAGTACTGTATTGGTGGGACTGGCCCTCATTAAGGCCATGCTAAGAGTGCCAAAAGAAACATTTTCAATTGTTGTGGTCATTTTTTGTTGGCTGAAAGCTGATGACTGACTCCCTGTTGTCATCCTAAATAAATACATACATAAGCAAATATATTCAACAAATTAAATGCGTAATAATCTTACTTCGGCCGCAAAGTGCCTCCCCCCAATTGTGTGCTCAGAGCCTTCCTGCTTGTTCCGGTTTCCCCAGTGTAAATGGAGCTGAGCAGCAGAGTACTGGAAAGGGAGGCTCTGGATATGCATGCTTGGAAAAAGACTCATTTTTACTACAAGAGAAAATGGGAGAGAGAATATGATGTGACAGAGTTAATAATCGGGGGAATGGCTGGGTACTCAAAAGACTTGGAGCACAGGAGCATGGCACATATTTGCATAAAATATGCGTATGCTAATTTATATGTATAGATGCAAATTTGGACTGCGGGCACACTTGTTCCTTCAAAAGCAATCAGAATGGTGTCTCTGTCCTCTGCTGGCCACAACTCTCTTCCCCACTGCTGACTTTAGACCTTTCAGGACTGCCCACAGTGAAGCATTGAGCCAATCACTGACTTTGCCTGAGCCTGCAGCAAAGCATTTACATTGGTCACACCTGGAAGAGAAACAGGTTGATCTACCAATTACTTGCAAAATTTGCTGGAAGCTGAATTTAAAGTAAGGGTAGAAACACACTCACTGTTCTGCTGCTTCCAGTGCGTCTCCATCTCTCTTGTTTCTGAAAACGGGCACATGATGCTAGTCAAACCGCACACCTTTTTACTATAAAACCTGGTGGGATCAGCTTGAGTGCAGTTTTTTTTAAATTCCGCTTCAAAGAGATTTCTGAACTGATTGGCAGATCAACCCATTCCCCCTCCAGGTGTAGCCAATGGAAACACTTTGGTGTAGGCAACAAGCGTGTTTATAGCCTAAAATGCACTCAAGCTGATCCAACCAGGTTTTAGAGTAAAAAGGGGTGGGATTTGACTAGCATCATGTGCCCGTTTTCAGAAAAGAGAGGTGGAGACGCACTGGAACCAGCAGAACAGCGAGTGTGTTTCTACCCTTCAACTGCCTGTTTGGGGGAGGCAGAGAGAAAACTCTGGCTGTTGGGGCTTACTCCAAGCTATGGGGTGCCAACAGGATTTTCTGAACCAGTACTCTGTATGTCATGGATAGGGGATCATGTGGCCCTCCAGATGTGATTTTTATTTATTTATTTATTTATTTATTGAATTTTTATACCGCCCCACTAGCATAGCTCTCTGTGGGGTGTACAACAAATATAATAAATACAATAGAATCACATAGAACAATACAAAAAATATAAATGCAAATCCATAATCTAAAACCAGATAAAACATATTTTAGAAAAGCTAAAATGCCTGATAAAATAGGAAGGTTTTAACTTGGCGCCGAAAGGATAGCAATGTCGGTGCCAAGTGCACTTCTTCGGGAAGACTATTCCACAGTTCGGGGGCCACCACTGAGAAGGCCCTAGTTCTTGTTACCATCCTCCGAGCTTCTCTATGAGTCGGAACTCGGAGGAGGGCCTTCGATGTCAAGCGTAGTGTACTCAATGCTCATCACCTAGAATGGCCAGTGGCCAGGGTGATGGGAATTGTAGTCCAGCAACAGCTGGAGATCAGCCACAGGTTCCCACCCTTGCTGTATGTTGATTCAGACCTATTCCCTCCCCCAAATCTATTGGCAAGAACTGCTGCTTATGTACACCATACAGTGAAATGAAGTGATTCTGAGTAAATTCAGAAGGCATCTGGCTGGGGTTTCACCAGCACTGTGCTTTGTAGTGCCCTGTAGGCAAAGTAAAAAAACAAGCTGAAATTACTCAACAGAGTCTTGTGGCACCTTCAAAACTAACAAATTCATTATGGCATAAGCTTTTGTATACTAGAGCCCACTTGATGAAATGCACAAAGCATTTGTCCTGAGCTGCTGGTGCATGGTGTTGGGGGTGGGAACAGTGAAAGCCAAGGAGGGAAACAAGTTGCAAAAAGTGACCATTCCATTATTAACAGTGGTCATTTACAAAGCAATGTTGGTGACAGTGCAAAGATCTGGGCATTGGTGAGCTAATTAACACATGTAGTGTGATTAAAAACAACTAAACAATGCTTCAATTTGGATTCCTGCATTGAGCAGGGGGTTGGACTCAGTGGCCTTATAGGCCCCTTCCAACTCTACAGTTCTATGATTCAGACACCGTCATCCTGATATATGCCACAGGTGACAGAATTGAACCTCTTAATAGATTTTAATTCAGTGGTTTCACATTGCACTCTCCCTTTGAAGTTCATGCGCTCAAGAACAGCCACCTTTAGGTCAGAGGCAGAGTGTCTTGGGATTATGAACAGTTCCCTCACTGGTTTTTGAATACAACTAGTTCTGATGTAGGCTGTGAGCACACTAGTTGCCCACAGCAAAGTGTTTCCATTGGCCACACCTGGAGGGGGAATGGGTTGATCTGCCAATCAGTTGTGAAATTTTTTTGAAGCTGAATTAACAACAAAAAGCACTCAAATTGCTCCCACCAGGTTTTAGAGTAAAAAGCGGAGGAGTTTGACTAGTGTCGTGTGTCCCCGTTTTCAGAAGATAGAGGTGGAGATGCACTGGAACCAACAGAACAGTAACTGTGTCTCTACCCATAGATTTGTGTTTAAATCCCCACTTTTTTGGACAAGATCTTAAACTGAGATGTGCATTTAGGGCTCCTGGTACCAAGTCTTGCTAATAAGAACCTAAGAACATAAGAAGAGCCTGCTGGATCAGGCCAGAGGCCCATCTAGTCCAGCATCCTGTTCTCACAGTGGCCAACCAGGTGCCTGGGGGAAGCCCGCAAGCAGGACCCGAGTGCAAGAACACTCTCCCCTCCTGAGGCTTCCGGCAACTGGTCTTCAGAAGCATGCTGCCTCTGACTAGGGTGGCAGACTTTGAAAGATGAATGTTGTGGAGTTCATTAGATCAGGATTATTGTCCATGCTGGTGCAAAGGGAACAAGAAGCTTTGTGGCCATTGAAAGAAAATTGTTCTTTTGCTATAAAACATGATGAAAAAAGGGGGTTCAATTGTGATTCAAAATAGAGATATTAAGACAATTCAGAGACAACTTATGTACATATTGATGGAGATTCTGAAGAAAGGAAACTTTAAATATCATCTGCATTGTTGTTGAAGGAGCTATGGTTGTGGAGTTAAGTGGGTGAGAAACTAGCAACGGTTTGAAGCTTTCTGTGCCTCTTTTAGTTGTATTTTTCCATGTTGCTAAAATGCTCCAGAAAACAAAACAAAACACTGCATGGAGCTCATCCCTCTAAGCTTGGTAGAAGGACATGGCACCTATAATTATGCCAGTTAGTTCGGCCAAGACCAGTTCAACATGCTGGCCCAGGAGATTATTATGGTGTACTTTGCTTTGGTGGGACTTGCATGATTTATTACCCTGTAGTTTAATTTATTTATTTATTTATTACTCATTACCACCAAGTGAAATAGCAGGTTACTTAACCTGTAACTGTCGTTCTTCATCATGGCACAGAACCCATAAGTATGATGGGACAGGGGCCCATGACCTCTGCACTGGAGGGAAATTCAGATTGAAAAGTAGTGTAGTGGAGACTAAGCTGTAAAGCAGACCAGATCTTACCTCCATGCTAACCTCTCAACCTCAATCCCCCATCTGCAGTAGGAGGATAATAAGTTTGGCGTGCTTTATTGGGTTGTTTTAAGGATTATAAATTATATTGGGTTAATAAATGTGGAACATTGAGCACTCTAAAGTCTGGTATAATGCTAAATATTATCATTTGTTATTCTGTAATAATAATAATAGTTCCGTTTTCTCGGTCAGTGTTAGCTTCCCTTACCTGAGTGTCCATTATTGGTCAAAATAAACTTTTCAATGAAGGATACATTGTAGCCTTCCAGTTGTATTGGCAGAAGAGTGGAATCATACTGGAGAATGTCATTGTGAAAGTCGATTGGTGACTGGAACACTCCTCCGCAATAGGGGAACATCTTGGGCCATACTTTCTCCCCATCAGAACCTAGGAGATCCAAGAAAGGAATCCAGAGCTCTAACAAAGGATGCTGCCTGATACTGAGTCAAACGACTGGCCCCTTCTAGCTCAGTGTTGCCTATATCAGTAGTGGTCTGTGGTCTTTTCAGGCCCAAACATGCCTTTGGGGGCCCATGTCTTCATTTCTTGCCACATATTTGTAGGGTGGTAGTGCTCCTGTTGTGACCCACCTTAGCTCAGGCCACAAGGTGGTAGTGGGTCCTCACGTCCCAGCTGAAGACCAATGGACTACACCAGCTGGTGGCAGCTATCCAGGGTTTCAGGCAGGGAGCTGTGTCCCATTCCTACCTGGAGATGTCATTGGGACTTTTGGCATGCAAAGCAGGTGCTCTGCTACTGAGCTACAGTCCTTCCCCACCAAAAGATTGTATCCGTTCCATTTTTATCCCTCCCTTCCTATTCAGTAAGGTTGGCACACACACATGCTTCCCTCTCCTTCCGTTTTATCCTCATACAGCTGCATGCCACTACAACCATACATGGGGTTAATTCTCAGAGCCCTCTTCAGACTTTGAAGGGTCTTGGGGTGCACATGCACAGTGTCCCTCTGCAATTGGCAGGCAATATGAAGCCTCTGGATTGGTATTTTTTATTTTAACAAGTTTGTAATGCACTTTTCACAAAGTGGTGGACAAAATTCACATAAAACACAACTAATAACATATAATATATGAAACATTTAAAACATGTACCCTGTACATTATTAAAAGCTAGCACAAATATATGAATAACCCCAACAAATGCCTCAACAACTGGAAACCAGTAAATAACAATTTCACAGCTCAGTTTATATTAGCCATTAAAGGCTTCAGCAAAGAGATGGGTCTTCAAGGCCAGCTTCCAAATATAAAGGGTTGGGGCTTTCTTGATCTCAGGTGGAATCCAGTCCCATAACTTGGGGGGCCACCACTGAAGAGGCCCTACTGTTATGGGTTTTCCAGTCATAAGAACTTAAGAAGAGCCTGCAGGATCAGGCCAATGGCCCATCTAGTCCAGCATCCTGTTCTCACAGTGGCCAGCCAGATGCCTATAGGAAACTCTCAACCAGGATCTGAGTGCATAAGCACTCTCTCTGATTTCCAGCAACTGGAATTGTCTGTGATTTGGGTCATAAATGTATGTTGCCTGACGCATATCTGATCAGGGCCTCAGACATGTTACTAGCCCGGCAATATGTTGCCATGGGACCTAAATAGAAGTAGTAGTTTGCTATGATCACAGACCAAATAAAATTCAGTACAGAATAAAAGATACATTATAAAAGATACATTGTAAGTCGCCCAGAGTGGCAGATTAACCTCTGCCAGATGGGCGCCTAACAAATCTCATAAATAAATAAATAAAACATAACAATTAAAACAAATATAAATAATTATTATACATATATTTAGATTAGGAACAGGGAGGCCCTAGGTTCAAATCCCTAGTCAGTCATAAAGGTCCCTTTGTGACCCATGTCTCTCTCTCTCTCTCAAATCCTAACCTACCTCATAGGGTTGTTGTAAGGATAAAAGGGGTGGTGGAGGAGCCCCAACCTCCTTGGAGGAAGGGTGACATCAACACTGAATAGCAACAACTTTCTGTTCTTCCTTGGTCAGCAGAACTGTGTTATCTGCCTGCTGGCTCTTGGCTTTATTTATTATTATAATTTATTATTTGATTTATATCCCGCCCTTCCTCCCAGCAGGAGCCCAGGGTGGCACTTGTCCCAACACACACACACATCCCAGGTCTTGCCCTGGCCTGTAGGGACCACATTCAGCAGAATAAATGCCTTTGACTGCAACTTTATGTGTCTTACGTGCATGCGTGCATGATTTCTGTTTCTTGAGAAATTCCTGCTTACACCACTCTGGGATGGTTTTAAATGCTATGCAAAGGTCTCCTGCAACTTTCCTGCATGGAGGCCAAGGGCTGAAAGAACTGCTTATCTGACTCACATAGTGGAAAAGCCCTCCAGTAGTAGGAGAAAGAGTTCAGCCTGTGCTTGCTACACTGGGACTGGGATATCTCTTACAGGAGGGCAAAGGCTACCTCGAGCCGCGTACCACTAATTACTCTGCACTCCAATGAAAGGGTGGGGGTGGGGTGGTGGAAGGACAGCAAGCACTCTGCATTCCCCACAGTGACACACCTTTCTCTTGAGAAGACAGAATTCCCCTGAAGGAACACTGCGCAACGTAATTGTTTCGCCATGGAGGCTGCCTTGCAATTCTCCACTTCCCCAAATAGGAGGGTGTCTTACAGGGGCAGTTTCCCTGTGAAGAGTGAGTATGGGGGGTGGGGGTTGTGCAAGTGCACACATGCTTTTAACACCTGTGTATTTATAAATATTTTATTATTTATTTATTTATTTATTACATTTATACCCTGCCTTTCTTTTCATGATAGAAACCCAAGGGGGCTTACATATGGTTCCCAGGGGGTCTCCCATCCAGGCACTGGCCAGACTTGACCCTGCTTAGCTTCAGCGGGGAGCTGGCATTATGTACCTTCAGACCATAACCTGCAATAATATGCAAGTTGAGCACATTCATTTACTCAGATAAGGCTTCTCCAGATGACCTTTTTATTGAGCATTCATCCTGTCTGCATGTACAAAGCGTACATCTGCCCAGTGTTCTACTGAGCATTCTGTTTCAACAGATGGTTCTTGGGACTTAATTTCTGCTGCACATCAACATTAATGAGCAAACTACAAAGATGTAATGTTACCACACAATACACCTTTGCTTCCACTCAGCTGCCTTCCATTCCTGCTCTCTGTTACATTGAACTTGCAGTTGCAGTCACGTGTCACCTGTCACCCAGCAGTGGTCTAGTAAGTTTTGGTGGTCAGCTGGTTGGCCTGGTAGTTCACCAAGTGATCAGCCCACCTCTTTTAACAGGGATTGATGTCACGCAATACAGAAGCACATTCCTTCCTTGATAACGAACCTGTGATAACTACCATATCATCAAGGCATCACATGCTGGTATCACCAGTTGAGCCCTGTTGTATAGATGAATGGAAGATTTGTAGGCAATGGGACAACAAATCACATTCTGCTATTAACTAAATTAGACTTGATCTAACCTGATATTAAAACTACATGATAAAGAATTATAATTTAATGTAATGAAGCCATTACTTACCAACATAAGACCACTGGGACCCTAGAAGGAAAGTAAAAGAGAGATTATTTGCAGCTCACACAAATACAAAATACTATAACTAAACATAGTGTATAAAAGTATATAATTAACATAAAATAGCAACCAAATATATCTATATAATTCTCAACTTGTAACTAAGAACTTCAGCCTGAATTTACTTATTTCATCCTCCCTCCCAATCTATTTTCCTTGTGTCTTCTTGGGATTGTAAGCTTGAGGGCAAGGGCTGTCTTCTTTTTGTGTGTGATCTGAAAGCTACTCTAGGGCTAAACAGCTGGTGGTGGTGGTGATACTTTAAATAAATAAATAATAGTGCAATCCTATACGTGTTTACCCAGAAGTATGTCCCAGTGCATTTAGTGGTGCTTCATCCCATTTAAATGTGCAAAGGACAGTAGCCTTATTCTTTGATAATGAATGCTAGTAATACATGCGAATGGGAGTAAATTCCATTGATCTCAGTAACCATGCAAATGATCAATCCATTCTCACCAGACTTTCACAGGAACCCATTTCTTACTTCCCGGATTAAAAAGCAGAGAAATTCCTGTTACATGTTACCAAATTCTTCCAAGCTATACAGGAATTGGACTGGACTGTGAAAGACCAACCCCAATTATGTTTGCATTTTTACAAATTTGTAGGGCAGTACAATATCTCAGAGAGGAGGTCAGGTCTCTTGCTCCCCTGGTGCGTTCACTATAGCTGCCAAATTTCCCTGCTTTTTAAAGTTTGATAGAAATATCTGTGGGCTATTGGTATGTTCTTAAACCGCAAGGTTTTTTGCCTATTAGTGAATAAGTTCTTCAACAACTGCCCTCCACAATGATTCTGAAAGCCTCTGCCCCTACATCTCCTTCCCTCACCAAAGCAACGGGAGGCCATGCTGCCCTTCAAAATATACAGTCTCCCCTTGGCAACTTACAGCACATAAAACAATTAAAAACCATAAAAAATATAAAACAATTTACTAATAGTAAAATATTTCACTACTGCTAAAATCCAATTTCATCATCTTGCCGTCCCAGTAAAAATAGAGCCCTCTCCTTCAAACATATCCTCACTAAAAGCAGTCCTGAATAAAAAGTGTGTTTATATCCCACCTAAATTATAGCAAGGAAGGATCTTAAGGCAGGGAGTTCCACAGTCATGGAGCCACCACAGAAAAGGTCTTCTGCCTGCCAGCCTAATTGGGGTGGGGCACAAGGACACGAAAGCCTTTCTCTGTCACTGATCTTAAATCTCTGCCCAGTTTGAATGGACCTGAAGAGTCCTTCAAGTAACTTAGTCCCAAGAGGTTAAGAGCTCTAAAGGCTATGACCTTGAACGGAGTGTTGGACTGGGACCTGAAAACCAGCGTTCAAATCACCACTCAGCTACCAAGCTCAAAGGCTGATTTGGGGCCAGTCCCTGTTTCCCAGCTTACCCTACCTCACAGGGTTGTTGTGAGGATACAATGAAGATGGGGACAACCCTGTATGTCACCTTGAGCTGCTTGGAGGAAGGGTGGGATAGAAATATAATATATCCCTTGTAGCCATCTTCATGCAAGAACAGAAGAAAGCTTGAAATATATTTGGGATATGGGTGTGTTTTAAATCTTATTTTGGGCTTCCAATAGTTTTTTGCAGCAAACGTCTTGTTTGGGTACAACCGCACACGGCCTCCCACCTTCTTCCTCAGCAGAACTTCTGTCTCTTGTTACAGGAGCAACCTTGGAGTCTTGAGCAGATCCCTGTATTAAATGCCAGGAGCTTTCACACAAGTGAGATACTGCCCTTGTTTGTTTGTTTGTTTAAATTTCTAACCCGCCTCTCCAGTTAAAAATGCTCCAGGCACTGAGCTCAGTGTGCTTTGGGCTGTTGTAACGTCCTCTTTAAACAAAGGAGAGCAACAGAGGCCTTTCAGAATTCAGAGAGAGAGTCTGCTTTCCAAACAATGACATTATTCAGCTGCATTTGAGCTTACAGCGAGCACTGCTCTGTGTGAGTGAGTGTGTGTGTGATGTCTTTTCCTAGACTAAAATATCTCCAACTAGTGGAACTGTAGCAGCAGAATGACAGGCACTGCAGTGGTCCCTGCTAATTAGGGGCTGTCCTTATTTTCCTGTAAATTGGGCCTGGGGAACTGGGGGGGGGGAGACGTTGGATTGCAACTCCAACATCCCTGACAGTTGGCCACGCTGGCTGCCTGGAGTTGGAGTCCAGCAACAACTGGAAGATTGCTGGTTCACCATCCCTGTTTTACAAATCATCATCCCTGTTTTGTCTGGGGGGGGATCTTGGAGGGCTGTCCTAACCTACAATTAAATCTGCCTTTAATCTACAAGCAGCTCAAGATGGTATATGTGAGCCCCACATTTTATCCTCCCAGCCACTTTGTCAGGTAGGTTCGTCTGAGAGACAGAGACTGGTGCAAGTGATGGCTGAGTGGGAATTTGAATTTGGTTCCTAATCCTACACTCCAACACAAGGATAGCCAGTGTGGTGCCCTTCAGTTTTTGCTGGACAACATCTATCATCCCTAACCATTTGCCATGCTGGCTGGTGCTGGTGGGAGCTGTCATTCATCAACATCAGTGGTCACCACATTGGCTGCCCCTGGTGTACCCACTATGCCACCCTGGCTCTCTTTATGACACTGCCTTACTCTTAGTTGCTGGATTAGTAATGAAGCCCTTCCTGTCTGCTTTTCCCAGAACTATGGATGCATTTTGTCCCAAGCACTTATGTATGCAAATATACATACAGGTACCGTGTTGGACAATCTGTTGTTGCAAACATGGCAGCTGGCAAGTTTCACTTTGTGCTGCTGATAACATTTTGTAGGAGAAATCTGTTGGCTTGGGCTTTTGTAAAATCACCTGCAAAGCTTGAAATGGCCTTGGATAGCTTCCATGTTCGTAGGTATAGCAGCCCTTCCCTGACATTTGAAGTGGACTGAGAAGAGGGCAGCTCTAGACGCAAAGAGGATTGACAGAGCAACAGCTTCCTATACCATTATTTTTAGTGTCCCCTTTAATCTTAAATTAATGCAGCGTTGTCGTGGCTGTGAGTTGCATGAGCTGTGAGACAGGATGTCCATGCTCCAAATCTCACAGCCCAGATGAAGGTGCTTTCTCTGAGGCCAGGCGTTGTGTCCGTTGGTTGAGGAGCTCCATATTATTATCCACTATTACAGGTGGTGCCTCTCCAGGGTTGCAGCAGAGGGTTGGTCTCTCTCCCATCCCTACCTGATCCTTTTAACTGTGCTAGTGCTTTTAAGAACCTTCCACTCTCGTTGTCTGCTGTTGGTTTTCTTTTCGTTTTATTTTATTTATTTATTTATTTGTTTTATTGCACTTGTATACCGCCCCATAGCCGAAGCTCTCTGGGCGGTTTACAGCAACCAAAAACAAAACAAATATACAATTTAAAACACATATTTTAAAAACAATTTAAAACACAAATTTAAAATTTAAAACAATTTAAAACACATGCTAAAATGCCTGGGAGAAGAGGAAAGTCTTGACCTGGCGCCGAAAAGATAACAGTGTTGGCGCCAGGCACACCTCGTCAATAAGATCATTCCATAATTTGGGGGCCACCACTGAGAAGGCCCTTTCCCTTGGTTGGTCTTTCACAGTCCAATCCACTTCCTGTGTAGCTTGGAGGAATTTGGTAACATGTGACTGCTTTAATATCGTTTATTCACATTCTATTTTGAATGTTATGGTTTTAACTATTCTTTTGTAAACCGTTCAGAGAACTTCAGTTATTGGGTGGCACTGAAATGGAGTGAATAAATAATGAATCAATAAATGGGGTGCCAGGGCCCATAAGAACCCCCTTGAGGGCCTTAAGCACCCTGCCCTGTTCCCACAGCAACAGCCCCACATCACATCTGCAAAATGGACATACTGTTATTGGCCAACCTAACTGGGCTGCTGTAAGGATTACAATACCTGTGAAATAGCTTAAAACACTGGTGTATAATATTAGTAGTAGAGCTTGAGTTGTGTGGTCTGAGTTGTTACTGATTCATGTAAGTAAGTAAAGTACAGTAAAACTTAATTTTTGTGTCGCCTATTTGGCCGAAGCCACTCTAGGCGACGTACACATTCCTTCAGGAAGTTATGCTTTAGAAATACTCCCTAAGAAGTCATTGCAAGCATTTGGGTACTGCCAGCGAGAAACACAAGCGCACCTCCTTGGCATGCACTTAGGAACATAAGCATGGCCACTCAGACATCTGATAAGTTCCAGAGAAGCAACTGCAATAGTTGCAAAAGCAACAAAGTGCCCTGTAGCACCTTAAAGACAAAGCTATTTATTATGGTACAAGCTTTTGTGGACTTCATCAGATGCCTGAAGTGGTGTTCTCCATTGACAGTACGTGTGTGTGTGTGTGTGTGTATAGAATGTAAAGTGTAAGTGAAATGGTAATGAAATGCAAAGCGTAAAATTCAGTTAGAGCTCAGCTTCCCAACTGCTGCATGCATTACTGCTACACCACCTTAGGAACACCAACATGAAAGAAGGCTGAAAATCCGTTACCATTGACAGGTGCTTGCGCAGAAAGGTGAGCCTTGAGGAGGAGAGTCAGAAGAGTAGTTGCGATTGCTGTGCTGAAGGACCTTGTGGCTGACATATCCAGGAAAGCTTTTTGTCTCCTCTGTGGTTTACACAGGGCTGCCTGCCCTTCCTTAGTCTCAGTGGAGCAAGCTGGCTTCAAAGTGACACACACACCCCAAACAGACAACTGCTCCTGCTAATGACTTACTGTCTCTCTACCCTGACAGCCTTTGCGTCTGAACGACTCAGCCCCCAAACAAATGATGTCAGTGAAGGACCTGCCTCCCTGGTCACATCACCTCAGAGCTGCAGGCTACAGCATCCCTCCTCTGCTCCATTGTGATCTGGAAATGAAACCTTCTGCACCTCTTGGGGACAATCCCAGCCCTTACACATTAAGTACAGCACTGTTTTCCTTTTTAAAAAACTCCACTTTCCTCACACTAAACTCCCCCTAGCTTTGAATTCCCCACTCAGCACCAGTTGTAGGAATGCAATTATTATGCAGATACGGGTCCCTCTCAAAAGGGAATGTGTGGCGGAGGGGTGGCGGCAAAGCAAGCAGCTGCATCATTGCTGCCACTGGGGTGGGGAAGTGGCAGCATATTCTGAGGGGGTGGTCAGTGCTGGAAAAAGCCCACTGAGGGCACTCTGTCCAAGACCTCCCAAAATCTGGAACAAGCCCTGCGCCTAACTGAAGTTACTGGGGAGGGGGTTGAACTTGGGCCCTTCTGTGTGCCCTACCACTGACTTACACGTGTCCTTCACTCTGATTGAAACTTTAATGTGCCTTCTTCCCAGTGTCCACTAACAGAATGAGAGGGAAAGGAGAGGGAAGGGAGGTTGGACAAAGGGTGCTCTGTCAGGTGGGGTTGTGTGTGAGAGAAGGAGTTCTAGGATCTGGACGAGAAAGACGAGATAGGAATAATTTTTGTAAAAACCCACAAATCACAGGAGCAAGATCCTGTGTGTGTGTGCATGTGCCCACACACATTTTTTACTCTTGCATGTGGCACAGTCTGTGTGTCACATGGATATATTTCCCTCTGCAGTCTGCAGACAGCACTGGCACTGGGCCAACAGGGTCCCTCCTAATCTCTCTTTGTGGTTTGCCATAATTTGAGTTGATCATAGGCTGCATGTCTGTTAATGATGAAGTTTTTCATCTGATTATGTTTGATCAAATCCAAGTCTTACCCTCTGACTTTTTCACCCTGGCCTTCCTTGTAGTACTTTCTCTTCTGTCTAGTTTTCAGACAGAAAACATTTGTTGTTCTTTAATTTACTCTTATTTTTATTTTATGGTTTTATGTTTGTAACTGGCTTTTTATCACATAACAGCATCTGTTTCTCCCTCACAGTGCAATCCTATACAGGGCCGGCACCAGAGGGTGGCCAGGTTGGGCTCTGGTTGAGGGCCCCTGCAGCCCAGAGGGGCTGCTGAAGTGCCCCTCCTGTTCCGTGATCCATGGCAGTGTTGGGTCCGGCAACCCAATCCTGCTGCGGATCGTGGAAAGGGAGCTCCTAGGCACCTCCTCAATACAAACAACGCAGGCTTCAATAAGCCCGCTTGCACACCCCACCAACCTCTCCCATCAGTGTGAATGCTGTGTGCACTGTACACGCATGCCTGCCATCACCCAATATGATGGCGGGAGCTTCCCTAAGGGGCTGATGACCCTGCCACCATCTTGTTTGATGGCAGGCATGTGAGCTATGTGCACACATCATTCACATGACACGAGAGGTAGGTAGGGCATATGGGTGGGCTTATTAGCCCCGCACTGCCTGTATCAAAGGAGTGTTGGGCTACAGTGGTGTGGGCCCACGGAAGGCTGGTGCCCAAGAGCCCAGTCATGCCTGGCACCAGCCCTGACCCCATTCATGTCCACTCAGACTTAAGTCTAAGTTTACTCCCAAGTAGGCATGAGTGAGAAATTTTACTCATTTGACATTTCATGCTGAATCTATCAAATTCACACTTTCTGAAACAATGTGTGTGTTATGTGTCTTCAAGTCGATTACAACTTAAGGCGACCATATGAATCAGCGACCTCCAAGAGCATCTGTCGTGAACCACCCTGTTCAGATCTTGTAAGTTCAGGTCTGTGGCTTCCTTTATGGAATCAATCCATCTCTGGTTTGGTCTTCCTCTTTTTCTACTCCCTTCTGTTTTTCCTAGCATTATTGTTTTTTCTAGTGAATCGTCTTCTCATTATGTGTCCAAATATGATAACCTCAGTTTCATCATTTTAGCTTCTAATGATAGTTCTGGTTTAATTTGTTCTAACACCCAATTATTTGTCTTTTTTGCGGTCCATGGTGTCCTCAAAGCTCTCCTCCATTTCAAATGAGTTGATTTTTCTGTTATCTGCTTTTTTCACTGTCCAACTTTCACATCCATACACAGAGATTGGGAATACCATGGTCTGAATGATCCTGACTTTAGTGTTCAGTGATACATCTTTGCATTTGAGGACCTTTTCTAGTTCTCTCACAGCTGCCCTCGCCAGTCCTAAGCCGCCTTCTGATTTCTTGACTATTGTTCCCATTTTTGTTAATTACTGTGCCATTGATAATCCCTGACAAGTTCAATGTCCTCCTTGTCAACTTTAAAGTAACATAAATCTTCTGTTGACATTACTTTAGTCTTTTTGACTTTCAGCTGTAGTCCTGCTTTTGTGCTTTCCTCTTGAACTTTCATCAGGATTCGTTTCAAATCATTACTGGTTTCTGCTAGTAGTATGGTATCATCTGCATATCTTAAATTATTGCTATTTCTCCCTTCATCTTGGTCTAACCCCACTTCTTGTATATGTTACATATGAGAACCAAAACACCGCCATCCTTCAAAATTCGCACTTATTTAAATTGTGCAATGCAGTTCACCAACCAAACAATGTTTACAAAAATGCATACGTTAGGGGAAAGTGTGCATAAAAATGAATATATTAGTGAAAATAACTTACAAAATGCATTATTGCTTGCAAAAAAGTGTACATTAGTCAAAACTGCCTACAAAAATGTGTTTATTTGGAGAAATTTGCTAGAGAATTTTCATGAGGTTTTTAAAAAAAATAAAATTGCAAATTGCTGCAGAAATGTGGAGAACTGAATTTAAGACTGGAAAAATGAGCAATGGAAAGAACTGAAATTGACAGATCCGTCCATCTATACTCCCATGTCTGTGTATAGGATTGCAGGTTTAAATTAGTTTCATTTCAAATCAAGGCCAGGTTAACGTCTAAGCAGGGGCTTCTCTGTTATAGCCCCAGAACTATATTTATAATTATTTTAGTACAGAAATTTGGAATGCATTCTTATCAAAGGTCAACATGGCTTCTCCAGGTGGTATAAAATAAACAAAGCAACGTTGTAATATTTCATTGTCAGATGGCTTAACAGTATAAATCAAAAGGTCGTATAAGAACAGAAGAGCCTGCAGGATCAGGCCAGTGGCCCATCTAGTCCAGCATCCTCTTCTCAAAGTGGCCAACCAGATGTCTCAATGGGAAGCCCACAGGCAGGATCTGAGTGCAACACATTGAACTGGGCTCAGTAACCTATAGGCAGCCAGTGCAAACATTTTAGCAAAAGGTGTTATATGGCTCCTTTGAGTCAGTCAAAACCTGGCAGCCATCTTCTGGACTAAATTCAGTTCTGAACCATTTTCGGGGGCAGCCCACAGAGTGCACATTATAGTAATCAAACTGGGAAACTACCAGCGCATGGATTACTGTGGGCAAGGTATCTCTGGGGACTGGGAGGGACCCAGGCTCAATTCTTTGCTCAGCCATAAAGCTCACTGGGTGCCCTTGGACAAGTCAAGGTTGTAGCTCAGTGGTCAAGCATCTGTTTTGCATGCAGACGTTCTCAGTTTCAGTCCTCGGTATCTCCAGGTACAGCTGGGAGAGATCTCTGCGTAAACCCTGGAGAGCTGCTGCCATTCAGTTTGGACAATATTGAGCCAGATGGAGCAATGGTCTGACTCGGTATAAGGCAGCTTCCTGTGTTCTTATGTTCTCATTCTAACCTATCTCACACAGTTGTTGTGAAAATAAAATGGGAAACTGCTGCCCTGACCTCCTTGGATGAAAGGTGGGATATAAATGTAACAAAATGAATAACTTATAAAATAACATATTCCAGCTGCATGGGCTTAGCTGGATGCTTCTGGTTCAGTGTTTTTGGTTAACACAACTATTTTTGCCCCCCGCCCTGGTGTTATATTGTTTATATTGTTTTTGCTATTAGAAAAAAGCAAATAGGGAGTGTGTGGTTTATACAAAATGGGCAGGACAAAAACAGAGGCTAATCCATTTTTGTCCAAGGAATCTTTGAAGATGGAATGCTCCTAGCAGGACCCCTGATGAAATATTAAATTCCAAACTTTAATTCAAGGCTCTAGGATTCTGCGTTGGGATCCGTATTCTGCATATCTAGGCTGCCATTTGAACAATACGATTGCATGTGGACACGAGAACGTCAGGAGGACCTCGCAGCTGGACCACAGCAACCAACTAGATTCCCCTTATGGGAAGCCCACAAGCAGAACCTGAGTGCAACAACAGCACTCTCCCCACTTGTGATTCCCACCAACTGACATTCAGAGCGATATCACCTCCGATGCTAGAGGTAATATAGCCAACATGGCTAGTAGTAGCCATTGCTTATCTTATCCTCCCTTATTTTGGTGACCATCACTACTTCTTGTGGTAATGAATTCCATAGTTTAACTATGTACTATGTGAAGAAGGATTTCCTCTTCTGTCCTGAATCTTTCACTATTAAGGATAACTGGAAGACCCCCATTGGGCTATAGTGTGATGAGAGCGCCAAGTGACTTTGACGCTGTCCTGAGACAAAAGCAATGAAGTATACAAACCAGAAGGGACGCCACAGTTCACTGGCTTTGATGTCCAGGTTGTTGCATATATTGAGTTCCACCTCACCCAGGGCCAGCTGTATCTTACAAGTAGACTAAGTGAAAGTACATCTCAGCTGGCAGTCTGTAGTGTGTGGTCTCTTACATTTATAATTTTGCAAAACAAAGAAAATACATTTGTTTTTAAAAAATGGTTTGAGTTTGTTGAATTGATAGAGGGCCATAGGGCATGTGCCACACAAACATATATATTTAAACCCTCAAGAGCTATATTCACAGGACTGATCTCAATTCATAGAGTTATCCTATAGATGTATAGGCTGGGTAAGACTATCGATATATTCACTAATAGGCAAAAAACCTTGCGGTTTAAGAACATACCCATAGCCCACAGCTATTCTATCAAACTTTAAAAAGCAGGGAAATTGGGCAGCTATAGTGAATGCACCAGGGGAGCAGGAGACCTGAACTCCTCTCTGAGGCACATTTTACCAAATTCTTCCAAGCTACACAGGAAGTGGATTGGACTGTGAAAGACCAACCCAAATGATGTTTGCATTTTGACCAATTTGTAGGGCAGTCCAATATCTCAGAGAGGAGGAGGGGAGGGGAGGAGGAGGAGGAGGAGGAGGAGGGAGGGGAGGAAATGCAGAGGGGAGGACTGGGAGGGGAGGAGGCAGGATGGAGAGGGGAGGAGAAGGACAGGTTTGATCATTTGCATGTTTATTAAATTCAGTGCGATTTACTCCTGTGCAGTCATGCTTAGGATAGGTAAAACTGAACGGGGGGGAGGGAGGGAGGGAGGGCTGGAGTGGGCAGGGGAGGAGGAAGGGAGAGGAGAAAGTAGGTCTGATCATTTGCATGCTTATTTTCAGTGGGATGTACTCCTATGCAATCTTGGTTAGGATAGGAAACACTGACCATGGGGGAGGAGGAGGGGGAGGGGGAAGGAGCGTAATGGAGGGGGGCAAAGGAAGGTGGAGGGGAGGGCAGGTTTGATCATTTGTATGCTTATAGAGTTCAATGTTATTTACTTCCGTGCAATCATGTTTAAGATAGGTAAAACTGACCATGGGGAGGAGGAAGGGGATGGGGAGTGAGGGGCAAAGGAAGGGGGAGGGGAGGGGCAAGAGGAGGGGATAGGAGGAAAGAGAAGGGAGGGTGGGTTTGATCATTTGCATATTTTTTGAGTTCAGTGGGATTTATTTCTATGCAATCATGTTTGAAAATGAAAATGGACTGCCTTCAAGTCAATCCCCACCTATTGCAACCCTTTGAATAGGGTTTTCATGGTAAACGGTATTCAGAGGTGATTTCACCATTGTCTTCCTCTGAGGCTAAGAGGCAGTGACTGGCCCAAGGTCACCCAGTCAGCTTCATGGCTGTGTGGGGATTCGAACCCTGGTCTCCCAGGTCGTAGTCCAACACTGACCCAGGGAAGGGGCAGGGAGTGGGAGGGGAGGAGATTGGGTGGGTGGGCACTGGGCAGAAGGGAAGCCCCTTTCCTTTCCAAAAGGAAAACATTGTAAACAGAATCATTCTTTTTCAGGCTTTCCCCCACCTTTTTATTCTACAGCAGACACATGTAGCCTCCCACCCAAATTTAAACCAAAGCATCCACACCAGGCCTTTATTTCACTTTGGACAGTCATGGCTTCTCTCAAAGAATCCTGGGAAGTGTAGTTAGTGAAGGGTGCTGAGAGTTGCTAGGAGACGCCCTGTTCCCCTCACAGACCTTCAATCAGAGTGGCTGACTGTTAAACCATTCTCTCAGGGGAATAGGAGTCTCTTAGCACCCTTCACAAACTACACTTCCCAGGATTCTTTGAGGGAAGCCATGACTGTCTCACATGAAATCAAAAGTCTGGTGTGGGTGTGGCCCTCTGATTAGCCAAGCCCAGCAGCTGTGAGGCTTTTAGAACTCTTGACAGTTGGTTCTTACTGAGCATGCTCCACGCTATCATTGGGTCCCAGCCAAAATTTATTAAATTAATTAAAAATCAGCCAGGCATTTTTTAAACTTTTAAAAAGTCCTAAAGGGCTCTGAGGTTTTTCTCTCTCTTTTTACACTTTGAACTGTCTATTCTCTCTGACTGTTTTGTGTATCGCCATGAAAATTGACAGGGTTGTTAAGCAAGCGTTTCTGAGTTCAGGACTGTAAGGTACCTAAGGTTTTGTTTTGAAATGAGCTTATGAGAAGCATCAGAATGGCATGGGGGTATTTTCAATTTAACATTGCGGAATGTGAAAAATCCCTGCTGGCTATAGTATACAGCCACTCTCATGGCTGTATAATGAAATATAGGTTGGGACATTGCATTTTGGGAAAATTAAGATGGCAGCCAGTAACCAAAGACTGGAGCGTAATGGTTTTTTGTTTGTTTTGGCGTGATATATGATGTTAAGCAGTCTTCTGATGGGATCAGATATATGTCTTCCTTTAATGAATCCTGTTTGATCTACATGAACAAGATCAGTTATCATTGAATTGATTCTATTTGCTAATATAGAAGTAAATAATTTTTGATCTTGGTTAAGAAGATTTATTGGGCGGTAGGATTCCACTTTTGATTTATCTTTATTTGGTTTTGGTATAACTATTATACGGGATGTTTTCCAGGTGTCTGGGATAATTCCACCTGACCAAATATAATTAAATAATTGTGTGAGGTGTGGAGTTAATATATCTTTGAAGATTTTATAAAATGTGCTATTAAAGCCATCTGGTCCAGGTGCCTTAATGTGTTTGAGGTTTATGATTGCTGTAGAAACCTCTTCTGTTGTTATATCTTGGTTTAGAAGTGTTTTTTGAGCATCTGAAGGAGTGGGTGGGGAAAAGTCAAGGAGAAGATTTTGGAGTTCTTCTGTTTTAATAGGTGTGGTATTACATAGTTTCTTATAAAAATCCATGAAGCATTTATTAATTTCTTTAATATCAGAGGTTATGTTCTCTTGATGTGAAATTGTTGTAATTGTAGTAGCTGTATATTGTGATTTTAGAGCATGAGCTAGTAATCTGGAATGCTTATTTCCCCATTCATAGTATTTTTGTTTAGTATACCAGAGAGATTTGGCTATTTTCATAGAATCTATAGCTTCTAATTCTTTTTTTTTCTGTTGTAGTTCTCCTAATGTGGTGTCTGGATTATTTTGTTTATGCTGAGATTCTAATTTGTCCACTTCTTTTAATAATTGGGTTTTAATTGGGTCGGTGTGACGTTTCTTTTTGGCCATTTCATTTATACAGTGACCTCTCATTGTTGCTTTCATTGCGTCCCATAAAATGTTCATTGTAATGTCAGGGGTAGTGTTGAATTCAAAATATTCTTTTAATTTTTCTTGTAGTATGTTAGTGACTGATCAATCAGTAGTAAGGGAAGAATCAAATCTCCGTATTGAGTTGTATGGAGTGTATTTTAGGGTGTTTAAATTTACTCCTACTGCAGCATGATCTGATACTAATCTGGGGTATATTTCTGCTTTGGTGATATTAGTGAGGAGTTTTGAAGATACTAGGATGTAGTCTAATCTCGAGAAAGTTTTAAATCTGGGTGATTGATATGTGTAATCTTTGATATTAGTATTCATGTGGCGCCATGCATCTATTAACCCGTGTTTTTGTAGTAGAGACTGTATGGGAGATGATGTTTTTGCAAGCGATTTTGGTAGTTGTATGCTTTTGTCTAGTATAGGGTCACTGCTCATGTTTAAATCCCCACCTATAAGAACCTCACCTGAGGTGAATTTCTGAAGTTTTTTAAGTGTTTTGGATAGAAAATTTAGCTGGTTAGTATTAGGAGAGTAAATTGAAGCTAGGGTGTAATTACGATTTTGTAGTAGTCCTGAGAGGAATATATATCTGCCCTCTGGATCTATTTGTTCTTTTTCAACCTGAAAATCTAATATTTTAGCAAAAATAATTCCTACTCCTCTTGAGTGATTTCCTCTCGTAGCTAAGAATTGCTTACCAAAATATTTGTGTGGAAGAAGATGATAGTTAGGTTTTGGTTTATATATTTCTTGAAGAAATATAATTGAGGGTTGTTGACCTTTGATATAATCTGAAACTCTCCGTCTTTTGATTACATCTCCCATACCCCTCACATTTAGAGTTAATATTTTCAATTCAGCCATTAGGGATAAGTGAGTTGATTGTTTTGATCACCTGTATATACCAATATCCCTTATCTTTGTACCATTTCCATCTTAACATTTCTGTGTTTAACCATATATTATGACTTATATTGAATATGTAGCTCTGAAAACCCCAAATAAAACATAACTTCCCCCCCAACATGTAACCCCCGTACCTGACTAATGAAAGACAGAGTAAACTTACTCTGCTTACAGGTGTTGTCATCGACAGCCCTGTATTAGTCGGTCAAATTTCTGAGGTTTATTACCTCAGAGAAGAATAAAACAATATAATTTGAATAGTAGCAAATAGATAAAACTTTTAACTAAATAGCTTATTATGTTTCTGCCAACCCTGGCCTGTGATAAATTGCACCAACTTAGCCTTTGTGCATGTTAGAAATTTGTGATTCAGTCCTTGAGAGATCTGTTTGTATGTTGATTCTTATAGTGATCCATCCGTGAATGTTCATTTCTTTCTTGTAGATGTGGATCTTAGTGCTCTGTGAGTAGTCATTGAGTTGCTGACTGTGTCCCCTCTTGGACGTCTTCTGCGTCTCATGGTATGAGGGAAGGATTTCCAGTTGTCACAGTCAAGTAACATGTTGAACAGCTCATCTGATTCTGTTTCTTCTTCGTCCCACGGAGAGTTGATGTTGAATAGTGCCAGTAAATTTAGCATGTCTTTTTTAGTTGATGCTTTGTGATGAATACCATCCATTTCTGTTATTAGCGCAAATGGGAAGCCCCACCAATATTTGATGCCTTCTTTTCTTAGTAGTTCTGTAGCAGGGCGAAATGCTTTACGTTTTTGCAGTCTTGCAGTGCTCAGGTCCTGTAGAAATAAGACGGGGCTGCCTTCGAATTCGATTTGATTTTTTGTACGTGCAATTTTAAGCAGTTCTTCTTTTTTTGCAAAATTATAAAATGCAATTATAATGTCTCTAGGAGGGGCATTATTTTTTGGGCGAGGACCCAGACTTCTGTGTGCGCGTTCTATGTCTGATGCAATAAGGCCTGCTTCCGGCATGGTTGCTGACCACCAAGATATTAAAACCTGAATAATATTTTTATTATCAGTCCATTCCTTAATCCCACACACTCTTAAATTCCGGCGACGGCTTCGATTTTCCTGGTCATCGACGCAAGTTAATATTTCTTTTTGATTAAGAATAATGCGTTTGATCACCTCTGTGTATTGAGTGCCCAAATCTAAGGCCTCATCTGCAGTTTTAGCAACGTCGGCCATTTTGGTTGTCAGGGATGAGATTTTTTCATCTAATATTTTAAAGCTATCGTCCCATTTTTGAAACAGTGAACTTTGTAAGGAGGCAATTTGCGTAGAGAGGAGGTTTGTAGCTGGGTCTTGCTCTGAATCAGGGATTAAGGGCTGCATTAACTCACTTTTTGATGATGTTGATGTTTTCGCTGCCATTTTAATGTTTTCGGGTTGCTTTGATTCACGATGTGTCCAGTGAGAGGTTGTTTTGTCAAGATGAGAAGTACTGCTGTTGATCTAACTCTGCAGGAGGTATTCCTGGTTCCATCAGATATTTTTAAGAGGAGTTTTGTAATTTGTGTCAAGGCTTTTTTCGAAGAAAAGGCTGCAGGGTTAGCAGAGCTCACAGCTTACCCTGTTGCTCCGATGGTCGCCACCTGGTGGATCTCAGACGGCTCGGTTGATGTCCTGCTGGGGTTACTCTGATTCCAGCAAGCTCTTTTGGAGAGGTGGGGGTGGTGCTGACCGGTGAACCTGGGCCTGATCCATGCGGATTGGGCCCTCCCCATTGCTTTCCATTGTGTGTATTTTCTTAGATCACTTCCACTGGGATTGGGGCCCGCAGCATCATGCCAAACGCGAGTGGGATGTGGCACAAGTCCCTCCCCCAGTATGCCCCTCAAATACCCCTTTTTCAAGAGTTACAGTGGCTCCTGCTGGCTTCCCATCCCACCCCAATGCGTGGTGGCCTTACCTGCCAGCAAACTCATCCCGCAAGGGAGGCAAGCCCATTTCTCAGGGGGTCCATCAGAGTCTGTGGCTAGCAGATGGCAGGGAGTCACATTCCTCGCACACCCCTGTCAGCGCTGGCTCGGCTCCGTGGCCTTGGGAGCAGTGGGGCCTCGCTGCTCGCTGGTGCCTGTGGGAGGCATCGGATGGAGACAGGACATGCCAGTTCTCAGAGTGGAAGTGGGGTTGGGGCAAGGTTAGAGACAGACACACTGGCATGGTGACCACTGCCTGCCCGGCACCCAGCATGGCTCCTGACTGCCATGTTTGTTGCTGGGAAAGGGCCATCTGGCTGCAGCACCTCCACGGATGAGCACAGGTGGCTTGAGCCCAACCGGCACGCCAAGGAGTCGCTGCTGCTGTACCAGCTGGTGATGGCTGCTGCAGCTGCTGTGCTCTGTGCCCATGGAGGGAACCCTGCTGAGGAGCTCTGGTGCAACTGGTTTGTCTTTGCCACAACCAAGCTCAGTGCTATGGGGAGCAAGGCATGCACACCCGAGTCCTGCCTTAAGCATTGGAATGACACCTTTGTGAACATCCACTGGCAAGCGGGAGCTCATGCGTGGCAATGTGCCCATTCAGGAGGCCCAGGCCCCGGCCCCAGAGAAGGAGGAGTGGGTGTGTGTGTCAAAGAATGCAGGAGAACCATCCATCTAAACCATCCACGACATCTGATGGGTGATGTATCATGACATGTGTTTCCATGAACTTTGTAACTTTGGCTCTGTAATATGACTTAGAGTTTCACTCAGTCCTTCATCTATTGTAACTTGTTTTAACTAAGATGTGCCTTCAGAGTCTTTTACTTTGATGTTAAAGGATATCCAGCAACTTATTTCATGCTGATATACTGTATATTTCTATTTTTCTGTTTCTGCAGTAATGGCTAGGCCCCACCTGGAATGCATTTTATTAGTTGTAGCGTGCAAGATATGACTAAACAGCCTATATTATAAAGACTGTTCTGTTGTCTGAAGTCTGACTCCGAAACAGAAAATTTCTGGTACCTCCCAAGACTCAAGAATTCTTGAGTGGGGTCTCCTCTATCTTCCGCCTACACTAGATGACTGCTGTTGATAACCTGTGAACTAATGTTCAACATACAAGGATGTAGATATGGAGGAAGGGAGAAAGCAGGAACTCTCGACCCTGTGCATTCACTGGCATGGTGGCTGGCTTTGCCGATATCACACTGATGCCAGGCAGGAGCCACTCCAAGCAGTGTCAGACTGCCCCCATGGAGCAGCCGGACCCACTGGCAGAGACTGGCTAGTGGGTCTGGCTGCTCCTTGGGGAAGCAGGCTGTGCCAGAGGATCCTGCAGCGCCCTTCCCATCAGGGGCACCTGCAGAGCCCATGGGAAATCTGGCAGAGGCACCCATGGTCCAGCAATCTGCTGAAGTGCTCCTGCTGGTGTCTCCGTGGGAAAACCCCTGCAGATTGAACTGAGCCTAGGCAGTGGGTATCCCAAGGCAGCAGCTTCCTGGAGAGTCCTCAGGCTCATGGGTGGCTGTTGTGGGCAGGGCCACATCCCTGGAGCACATGGTCCTGGCCTGGTATGGATGGTGTGGTGATGTTTGTTCCCCCTCTACCGCCCCTTCCTCCACCCCATACAGGTTCCCTGATACTGGATGGCCCTCCAGAAGTGGCGGTGCTGATGTGGCAGGAGCCTCAGGACCAGCTATCGAGCACTCTTCACCTCATTTCCCTGACCACACCCAGTGTCCCATCCAGAGCCGAGGAACACAGGCGCACATGGTTCAGTAAGGTTTTCTCTTTTTATTAAAGTTACAGTTATATCAAAAGCTTTTCGACTCATTCACCTAACTATGCTTTCTAAGAACTATTTCCCTGACTAGCGCTAACTAAGCCAGCCTCCAGTTACAGACGTTAACTCAGCACCCCCTCCTTGTTAACGCACCCTTAAATAGGCTTCACTTTTGCATGCAGATGACAGCCTCTGAGTTCTGCGAGAGCGAGGGAAAGGGCTGGACCTCAACTTCTCCCTCCAAGTGAGGGGGGCTAGCTGACTGGGTAGGCGTGGGAAACTGCTGAGTGCCCGGGTGGGAATCAGCAAGTGGATCCGGTGGCTCCTCAGGCGCAGGAGAAAGGGGCGTGTCCTCAGAAGCAACCTCTGCCCTTCCACAGGAGGTGTTAGGATTTGGGTGTGCTGAGATCCTCCCTCCCTCAACCCCATGCCCAAGTCCTCAAAGTCAGAGTCCTCCTCCTGCAAGCCCTCCCCCCTGTCCTGGGTCACAACACCCAGTGACCCTGATCCAGGACAGCCACATGGCCCTTCTGAGGGTCCCTTGGCAGTGAATCCCGAGCCCGCAGTGCTGTGCTCATTCCTGGAGGCTTCTTCCCCAGCAAGTCCCTTTTCTTGCGACGTGCCAAGCCAGTTGATGAAGGAGACCTTGGAGCTGGTTCTGCTCCCTGGACTCTCCCAGCAGTCCACCTCCACCCACCAACACCTGCTGCTGTGGCCAGACAGCTCGCTCTCCTGGCACCGCCACACTTCCTTCCCCATGCTGGTCCTGATCCTGCTGGAGCCCCACAGGGTGGTAGTGATAGGGGAGGCCCTCGTGATGATAGCAGCAACAGCAGCAGCAGCAACACCAAGTATGGCAGCAACCATGATGATGGAAGGGATGCCCAGCCTGGCGCCAGTGGCAGGGATGAAGGTTCTCCTGCCAGACCTCGACAAGGGATTTTGAGGTGGGCTGGGACATGGTGGGGAAGGAGGACAATGATGAAGGTGATGACGGTGACAGGACTGGCAATGGGGAGGACAATGCAGAGGCTGGGCTGCGTGACGGGGAGAGAATCCACCCACGTGCCAGGGGCCCTCAGCCTGTGCAGCCCCTTCCTTGGACAGTGGTCTCACATTGAGGCTGGGCACTTGTGGCAGGATGCCGCTGCCACTGCCACCACCTCAGTGCATGCAGTACACACCCTCCATAATGGCATTGGGGAAGTGGCAGTGCAACTGCGGGTGATATCCATGTGGGGTCTTCAGGGCAAGGTGGATGGTGGCGTGGCTGCTACCTAGGGCCAGTCAGAAGCCCTCCAATGGAGTGCCCTGCAGAATGACACAGCCATTATGGCCACAAAAATGGTTGCAATAACCCCCATCCTCCATGCCTTGCTGCAGGCAGTGTGAGGTGATATGGCCGTGGTGCGCAGGTGAGGGCCCCCCGCATGAGTATGGATGAGTTGGGGATGGTTATGGGCATGCTGCCACCACGAGGGAAGGGGAGGCTGTCGTGTGAAATGCTAATCTTCAGGGCCACTCCTGTTTCAGACGCCTGCGAGGGCCTGTTCTGTTGTCTTTGGGGTAGGAATCATGCAAGAGTTTCCTGCCTGGCTCCTCTTTATCCTGGGGCTGTAGCTGTGTGTTTCTGGTGGGTATCTTTCAATAAACAGTCTTCCTGGATCTCTCTCTGTGTGGGGCCTATTCTCTGGGGTTGTGGGTGTGTGCATGTGCATGCTGGGGGTGCTGTCAGGATGGTGTGATGCGGATATGACATGGGGTGCATACTTGCCGAATCCCCACATAGCCATGAAGCTCCCTGGGTGACCTTGGGCCAGTCACTGCCTCTCAGCCTCATGAAAACCCTATTCATAGGGTCGCCATAAGTCGGAATCGACTTGAAGGCAGTACACACAAATATGCTGTGTTGCACTGCCTGTATGTGTGTAATTGGCGGAGCGTCAGATGGGCGTGCGTGGTGTGTGTGCCGGGTGTTGCATTCTGATTGGCTGCCAGAGTGGCTGTTATGGGCGCTGCGCAACCAATCCACCTCCATGCGGCTTGTGCGTTTGCGTTCCAGTGCTGATGCTCCCTGGCCACTTCCTACAGGCTCTGTGTGTGGATTCTCATCATTTGTTCTCGGCACCAGAGGGGGGCCAGGGACCTCTCCTCGGTGCTGATCCACAGGTGGCTGCTGCTCCCATGGCACCAGCAGCCCCGCTGGCAGTCTATGTTCCCCTGCTGTTCTTGCAGCATACTCTTGTGTCTGTCCCCTTGTGATGACTCCCATTGCGTTTTTTGGGGCTTGCTCCCAGGTAGGGATATTTGGGAGTGCAGCCTTATACTTTCTGTCCCTGGCATCCAGCCATCCAGAGGGCTCTTGGATATGGTGGAACTTTACCCCAGCTTCTCTTGCGTTGGCACCACTTCCTCTACTGTACATTGGATTGCTGTTAGTTTATTTATTACTGTGTTTGAAAACTGTTTGAAAAGGGTTTGTTAGTAGCTGCTTTTAATTTCATGTCATTTAATGATTATGATGCTTGAACAGTTTATTTTTCGTGTTTGAACTGTTTTGCTTAGTTGCTGCAATCTTTTTAATGCTATTTTAATGTTTCCATGTTATTTAATAATTATCTGGTTTATGATTATGGTTTTTGACTGTTTTAACATGCCTTGTGAGGGCAGGAACTCTGAAAGGCAGGTTAAAATCTGTTAAATAGATACATCTTAAACCAAGACTCTGGATTCAAAATAATAGTCCATATTGTTAATTTATGTACATAATAGGGTTGCCATTATTTTTGTTATATAACCGATCTATCACATTTAGTACACTTTCTCCTAATTGATTTTTCCAGAACTTTCTTTAAATAATCCCAGTTCAGACAATCAAAGGTTTTATAAATGTCTAATGACAGTACTCCCAGTGATTTTTTTTTTAATGTTTGGCGTGATATATAACATTAAGGAGTCGTCCGATGGGGTCTTCCCGTGATGAAACCTGTTTGGTCTGCATGAACCAGATCTGTTATCATCAGGTTAAGTCTGGCTGCTATTATGGCTGTGAATAATTTTTGGTCCTGATTTAGAAGATTTATTGGCCGGTAAGATTCTACTTTCATCCTATCTTTATTTGGCTTGGGGATGACCCCCAAGTTTCCGGGATAGATCCCCCAGCCCATATGTGATTGAATAAATGAATTAACTGTAGGATTAATATTTCCTTGAAAGTTTTATAAAAGGAACTGCTGAACCCATCTGGACCTGGAGCCTTATTGTGTTTAAGCCTTTTAATTGCAGCAGAAACTTCTTCCTCTGACATCTCTGGCAAATAACTATGATGACACTCTGGGACTTCTTAGTTCAGCCTCTCCCAACCTTATGCCATCCAGAGGTTTTAGACTACAACTCCCATCAGTACCAGTCAGCATGGCCGTTGTAGCCCAAAATGCCTGGAGGACAGCAGGTTGGGGAAGGTCGTCTTAGCTATACAACTTATCTTTCCAGTTAGGATGTGGATGGACACTGCTGTCATGGAGCATTCTAGCCGGGCTCCTCCTCCATATTCTAAAATAGTCAGATTATTTAGTAGCGGTGGAGGCCAGGGAGATATTTCTGTGCCACACATCAGCACAAATATTCTCAGAGCACACTTTACACAATAAAACTAAAATATAAATAGCAGCAACAGCAACAACAATATACAAAATGGGAAGGAACAATTTCACCTGAGCTGAAAAATTAAAAGCCTTGTGGGAAGGAGGAAGTTTGACTCTGAAAAGCAAAGGAAGCAGCGGGTAGGTCTCCCTAGGAAGAGCATTCGGTAGTGGAGGCCACCAGCAAGAAAGCCATCTGGAGGAGTGCTTCCACTGATGTTATCAGCACACACGCAGGGTGCAGGGTTTGGTCAGCCTTTACTAGGGACCAAGCCTTTAGTGTGGCAGGCCAGTAGAAGTTCTGCAAGGATCATCCCTGCCTCCGTTTAGACATTGCCTAAAAACAGGGTCATTTAGACAGACCTTTGAAATGTGAATTTTCTTTTAACCAACCAGCATTCATGGATGTTTTTCCTTGTATTGCTTTTTAAAAAATGGTTGCTGTAATTTGTATATGGCTACAATGCCTTGTTGTGATTTTACAGAAGTGCAGTTTATCCACATTGAAATAAATAAAATAAATAAAGGCTGGTATTCACTGATTCATAGGGTTGCCACAAGTCATAATCAACTTGAAGGCACATGACAACAACAAATTCCTTTAGCTATTCTGCTCCCAATGCATACAAGCCTTTGAGCACTGGCACATTGAGTTGCCATTGCTTATGACAACAGCAGCCCACCTCCCTGCCCCCTCCACCCAGTCTGATCTGCTCTGTGCAGGACCTCCTAGACCTAGCAGTTGCTTGCAGCTGAATGTCTGCTGCTCACAGGTGGGCTTTATATGGAGAGCAAATCATAGGGATGCTCTGGTGAAATCACTATATTTGCTCTGTCTGCATGTGCTGGAAGACCCAGCTGTCTAGTTAAAAGGAGCAAGTAAGGTAAGACAAAAGGGAGACATTCTGTTCGGATTTCTCACGTGCTGTGCTCGGCTATCCCTTGTTCTGAAGCTGGATCCCTCCATAAATAGCCTTGGCTGTAATAACAAGGCGGCGGCTGCTGCTGCTGCTGCTGCTGCTGCTGCTGCTGCTGCTGCTGCTGCTGCTGCTGCTGCTGCTGCTGCTGCTGCTGCTGCTGCTGCTGCTGCTGCTGCTGCTGCTGCTGCTGCTGCTGCTGCTGCTGCTGCTGCTGCTGCTGCTGCTGCTGCTGCTGCTGCTGCTGCTGCTGCTGCTGCTGCTGCTGCTGCTGCTGCTATTACTGCAGCTCTTTTAGCCTGTTGTACTGTGTTGTAGCATCACAGGGGATGCTGAGGCACAAGGGTTGATTTGTGCGAGACAGTTGTGGGCTGCATCTGTAGTCTGCCTACTACTCTTGCTAAGGGCATTTCAGCCTTGAAAACCCACTGCATTCTGAAACTTTGAAGTCATGAGAGCTAGCCTTGGTGGTGGTTGCTGTTTTTTTAAATGAAACACATGAAAATTGGGATCTTAAGATGCTGATTTTTGTCAGATATTTTACTCTAGGCTTGGTCTTAGCCTAGAGTTTAATTTGTCATTAATTTCTAAGTAATTTTTAAGAGCATGAGCCAGAGACTCTTAGGATTCCCTAAAGCTACAGTCCTATGCATACTTATGTGGATGTAATTCTCATTGGACTCAATGGACTTACTTTTGAGTAAACATGCATAGGCTTGTACTGTCGCTTAACAGCAACAGGATCTGCCATGACTCAGCCAGAGGATTCCTCATCAGAGTAGGACCTGGAACCCCTGTTACTTAGCGATGCCAAGACCCAACTAGATCTGAGGATGAGGAAGAGTTGGACTCTCAGACCAGGCAGCCGGGGGGCCATGTGTGCAGCAGAAGCGTTGAGTTGCAGAAGTTGAGGCTGAATGGGCCCTGAGCTGAGTGAGCAATGGCACCTTAATGGCAGTTGGAAACCCACCCTATTAGACTTCACGGAAAGACTCCTTGAGAATCATGATCTCCTCACAAGTATTGTCCTCCTCACAAGGAGACCTCTCTTTGGTACCAGCTGATGGGTGTCGTTCCAGGAGCTCCACCTCAAAAGCCTCATCACCAGGCTGGAAGAACTCCTGGGATGATGTCACTCTACCAGACTTGTCTTATCCGAGCTGTTACCTCTGCATGACCTGGCTGTGGGCTGCCTCTGGTCTCAATCAAGACTTTGCCTGTGCCCATTCTTGAACTGCTAGCTGCATGCGCACTCCCTGGGCTACTTATGGGCCTTGTTGGGAATCCTATTCAGTTGGGACCTGGCTAGAAATGGGGCAAGATAGGACCTAAGCCCCTGAATGCTGCATTTAGCCCCCCCTTCATTTCAGGTGCAGTTCAAATGAGTCCTAGTTTCCTCTGGTTCATGACCAAAATAACCTTTCCTGAACTTAATGTAGGTGAGTTCTCTGCAAAATAAAATTCCTTGCGGCTGTTCTGTTAAGGTGTCTAACATGACAGACTATTTCCTTAACATCCCTAAATGTATGTTTGATGGACTAAGATGATGTTTTGTTACAAATGTGCTGTCAAAGCTTTCTGTGGCTGTTATGGGGATTGCTTTGTTCTGGGTTTTGGTATAATGTATTTATATTTTAAATATGTTGTAAATTGCTTGAAGGCCATCGGGTAACAAGTGACTAACAAGTCAAGATCGATGAGTGCATTTGCCTGCCTGGAAGGTGTCTATGAATGATAATACTTCTTGCTTTCCTGGATGGTGTCTGTGTGTAGAAACTAGTCTGCTGTATAAAGCTAAAATTCACATTAGTTGCTGTGCCCACTTCTGTCTTCTGCATGTGGCCCATGGAAGACTGCCTAGAAAGAAATGTGGCTCTTGGGCTGAAAATAGTTCCCCAGCCCTAGTTTACCTACTTGCTTGGAGAAGGGAGCTGTTCAGTGGGAAAGCCCTGTTGTGTCTATCATGGGGCATGGGGGGGGAGTTTGGATTTGGTTGACCCTCCTGTTAACACAATGCCAGGGCCAGCTTAATTTCTAAACAGCAACTTGAATGGCGGTATAATAGGCAAGATGGCCTGGATAGGAAGAAAACTTGGTTTGTACGTTTTAGCTTGGTGTTTTATTATTTATTACATTTACACCCTGCCTTTCTTTTCATGGTAGAAACCCAAGGCGGCTTACATATGGTTCCCAGGCGGTCTCCCATCCAGGCACTGACCACACCTGACCCTGCTTAGCTTCAGCAGGGAGCTGGCCTCATGTGCCTTCAGACCATAGCCTGGGAAGGCTTTTTAGGAAGAGCCAACTGAGAGAGTGGTTGCGTTCTTGGTCACTTCGAGTGCCAGCTCTTCCCCATTAGCTTCAACATAGACTGAGTCCCCTCTTTCTTAAACTTGGAAAATGGTTCCTTTCTCTTAAAAGCTCTTTAAGAATCCAGCCGGGGAATTTGCCAGCTAGCACATAGTGTATCTATGCGCACACGGGTGTTGCACTTTTCTCTTTGTGTGGCTCAGCGTTATGCAGAAGAGAAGCATAGCACACTCCTCTGATCGCAGGGGTTGTATGTGTGACAAGAGAGAGTCACTTGGTACCACTAGGAGGCACTGTGGCAATTTTGTTTGATGTTGGGTCCTGGGGGTGGGGGTGCAACTTCCCCAGAGATGGAAGTGTGGTCAACACAGTTTCTGGTCTTGAGCCAAAAAGCCTGCCCCTGTCTAAGGATTGAAGGAATGCAGTTAAGTATACCCGAACTTGGTGGGCATTGGTTTGCCTAACATGCACGTGTCTCATGAGCTGCAGTCCCTCAAGAGTGCCCCAACTTTTTTCTTCTAATCTCCTCTACTGGGCCTCCCCCTCCCTCCCACAAACCAATGGAAGAGGAAGGGCAAGGCATGATGGCACCATGTGGGATAAGCTATAAATAAGAACTACCTGTTCCTTCTCAGCTAAGAAGCAGAAGTGTTGTGTTTGCAACTATGAGCATGTTGACTTGCCACTGCTCACCTCTGGAGTTTGATGAAAGATGGAGGATTGACAGTCTTTGTGCCCAGTTGGCGTTGAGTGACAGATCGCAGGCCAATCACAGGAAGGGCAGGTAGTTCAGAAAAGTGAGCTTAACACCTTTGGGAAATTGGGAGACGGGGCTGTCAAAGTGAGACCTAGTGCTGAAGTTGTCCAACTTCCCTGCTAGACAGCAAGCTTTCCTCAGATGCGGCAGAGGGGAGATGTGACCTCTCTGCCTGCACATGATGGAGGACTACAGAACTTGGGTGTGCCAAGGCAGGGCAGACTTTTGTGACAACTGGGGGGGGGATCAAGAAGGTGGCTGGTGGCCACTCCAGACAGAGACATTCAGTGTGTCGCTTCCACAAGTTAAGTGGTCATGTGGATACAGCATTGGTACTTTGGGGGGGGGGAGGATCATGATGCTTCCTTGCCTGGGTTCCTGCAACTCCTTCTGGGTCTGTTACTGCTTCATAATAATGACAAGGCAGTGGGATTAGGTCACCTTCTAGGTAGGCTAAAATCTATATTCAGTAGGTCTTCCTGCTTATGGAGCCGTAAGACTGAAAAGACACTTTGTTAATGCAGCCCCTGTGCTCAGAATCAACAGATAGCCAACAAATGCTGACCCACAGCTTAACGTGTCTTACACTTTCAACATTTCTGCAACTTGAACATTTCCATGTCTTTTCAAAAATAAACAGCAAGGGAAACTTAATCCCAAAGCCAAGGCACCTTTGTCTTTTTATAGCTGGGAGCAAAACATGGGTGGATCCTGAAAGGTAGACCTAGTTACTCATTTAAGGTTTGGGGCTTCTGGCGACTGTCATTACTAAAGTGCTGCTCGGTTAAAAATGGGCTTCAATGAAAGGCTTGCTGTGTGGGTCGGCTGGAACTCTCAGAGCAAAGGTTGTGGCACCTAACAGTGCTGAGGCATTAGAGGTGGCCAGAAGGAACCTCATGAAGGCTGGATGGCTGGATGGCTGGCTTGTAGAAACACAGACAGCTGGCAGTTCAGGAAACAGAGCTCTGTGAACAGGAAAGCCACATTCTGCATATTAATTGCCAGTGAAAGAGATTGTTCAGATTGGCCACAATCCACTACTGATTTAAGGATGCTTAAACCCATTTACTTGAATAGCCTTACATATGCTCAACAGAGCAAGTCCCACGAAGGTGTCCAGAGCACTGCCTGTCCCACCTGTATTGGATCAGTTTCAATTATTGCGGCCTGAGAGTGTGGACAAACTGCTTGAAGAAATGTGGCCCACCACCTGCCCCCTTGACCCTTGCCCATCCTGGCTGCTCAGAGCTAGTAATAGGGGACTGACTGGGTGTTGAGCCTCAGCTCTCCCAGAAGGGACAGGAAGGAGGGAGGCATGAGTTTCAGGCACCTCCGCTGCCAGGAGACACAGGAGACTTGGGAGTTGTTCTGAGCGAGACCTTGGGGAGGGAAGTGAGCCTGAATTCTAGTCAGTTCCCATGGAAGACACGATCTCCGAGGAGGAGAGCGCACCGCCCCCAGTTGCTGCTGAGGACCTGTTGGGGGAAGCTCCAGCAAAAGTGCCAACTCCTCCCTTACCAAGCAGTTCCCAGGATGCCACCAGTGTGACGCAGCCCCCTGACCTCGAATCCGTTACGCAGGAGCAGGTGTCTTCCGATGAGCTGTTAGAGACACGCCCCCCCGTCACTACCCCCCGTCAACTTGCTCCCGCCGCAGCGAGAAACGGACAGGGCAGAGACAGGACTTGCGAAGGAGTCAGAGATTACGATCGAAAACATTCCCTACTTAAGCTTGCCGCTTACAGTGGGGAGCTGCTGTGTCAACTTCCTTCATACACCGCAGAGCATGTCTAGTGTAGTTAGGGATTTTAGTGAGTTAGTGCAGGTTTTTCTATGAAGCACAATGCCTTTGATGTATCCATTACCTTAATAAAACAAGATTTAATTGCACCCGCATCTCAGCCTCGTAGTTCTGGCTCTGGGCGGGACACTGGGTGGGTCCAGGGAGTTATTAATGCTTTGCTGGAGGAGGGGAAGGCACCATCTGCCCTGAAAGAGGCTGTGGTGTGTCCTCTCCTTAAGAAGACCTCTCTGGACCCAGAAGTGTTAAACAAATATTGCAGAGTGGCAATAATCCCTTTTTTGGGCAAGGTGCTTGAGAAGGCGGTGGTGGTCCAGCTTCATGCATGCTTGGAGGAAACTAGCTACTTGGATCTGTTCCAGTATGGCTTATGGCACTGAAACAGCCTTGGATGCCCTGGTTGATGACATCTGTTGGGAGAGAGAAAGGGGGAATGCAACCCTGCTTGTTATCCTTGATCTCTGTGGCTTTTGATACTGTTGACCATGGTATCCTTTTGGAACGTCTCGAAGAGGTGGGGGAAGGGGGCACTGTGCCTCAGTGGTTCTGCTCATACCTCCAGAGCTGCTTCCAAAAAGTAGTTATGGGGGGGGGGAACTGTTCAGCACCATGGGAATTATTCTGTGGTGTTCTGCAGGGTTCTATCTTCTCCCCCATGCTATTTAATATCTATATGAAGCCAGTGGGAGCTGTCATGAGGAGATTTAGAGTGAAATGCCATCAATATGCAGATGACATCCAGCTCTACCTCTCTATTCCATCTGAATCAGGAGAGGCATTTGACGTGTTGGACTGGTGCTTGGAGGCAGTGAGGGATTGGATGTGGGCCAATAAACCGAGGCTGAATCCTGAAAAGACAGAAGTGTTATGTGTCCAGAGTTCTCATGTTCAGGAGGTGGGAAAACAGCCTGTTCTGGATGGGGTTGCTCTTTCCTTGAAGGAGCAGGTCTGCAGCTTGGGGGTACTCCTGGATCCAACACTGTCACTGGAGGTTCAGTTGGCCTCACTGGCTAGGACTGCCTTTTTCCAGTTCCAGCTGGTTAGTCAGCCTTGGCTCCTTTTGGACAGAGAAGAGTTGGCCACAGTGCTCCATGCTCTGGTGACTTCCAGACTGGATTATTGCAATGCACACTATGTGGGGCTGCCCTTAAAGATGACTCGGAAATGTCAGTGGTTCCAAAATTATTATTAATTAATTAATTTATATGCTGCCCTTCCTTCCAGTTAGGTGCCCAGGGCAGCAGCCAGATTACTGGCAGGGAGTCCCTTTAGAACTTGTATAACCCCTGCTTTAAAACAGCTGCATTGGTTGCCAGTTTGTTTCTGGGCCCAGTTCAAGGTGCTCATGTTACAATATCTTAAAGATCCCCTCCATCCCTACAGATCCTCTCGGGTGTTATGATCAGCAGAGGGGGCCTTTTTGGTAGTTCTGCCACCCTTGGAAGCTCAGGGTTTGGTGGCCTGGGAGAGGGCCTTCTCTGTGGCAGCCCCTAAATTGTGGAACTCCCTCCCCACCGAGGTGCATCTGGCAACTTCATTATACAATTTTTGGCAAGTGCTTGAAGATGTACCTCTTTTCCCTGACCTTCAACACCTGAGATGTATATTTTCAGGACCCACTCTATTTTCTGTGATGTTATTTAGATTGTTTAACTGATTTAACTATGTGTTTTAAAATTCTAACCTGTCCTGAGACCTCTGGGTGAAGGACAAGTAATAGGTAGTAGTAGTATTGAACTGCAGCCATTCTGTCCATCAAATATCTTTTTACTGAGCCCACTTTTACTGTTGAAAAATGCTTCTTCAAAGGCTCCAGCTGTCCCTGATCCTGGCAAATTACCATCTCTATTTCTGCATATGTTTGCCTTTTGAGGATGCCTGCTGATGCTACTAAAACTAAACTATACCCCCAGTTGTGTTCTTTAGGATTCAGCTCTGTACTAACGTTTCTAGAAGTTAAATTTCTGGGAAGGTGGGTAGATGCTTATTGTGTCAATCACACATAAACATTTCACTCACGTCAGCTGCAGAGGTATATCCTGAAGTGTGATAGCATTTTATCAAAGCTGGCCCTACCATTGAACAGAGTAAGATGGCTGCTGGGCTGCAGGGTGCCTCAGGGATGTGCTGGGTGGCAGAGTGGTGTGTGCCACACAGCTTGCCCTGTCCCCCTTCTGAAAGCTTGCTTCCCTCAGGTGCAGTGGGATGCCACATGGTTGCCAGAGGTGAAGTAAGATTTAAGAGCCAGTTGGGTGGCTTCTGCTTGTGGAGTAGGAAGGAGCCATCCTGTCCTTTGTGTCAGGCAGCAAAATGTCTTTGGCTGGGCCTGCATTTTATCAAACAATTATGTTTTTCTTTAATGCAAACAACAAGCAGCCTCCTCTCTTTTAAATCAGCAGAGAGTATAAAGGGCCACATAGCAGACAGCACCCCAGACAGGGAGAAGTGGGCAGCAGTCCTTGATATGACAAGTTCATCCCTATTTTCATCTGTCAAGGGTTGGAGGAGGGCTGATGCTCTTTTAGAACATACAAGTTTTTGGTGCAGTGTTTTGTGGAATAAAACTAAGATGTATTCTTGTTCGGAACATATCTGGGTTTGGAGGACTCAGTGGGCTCAACTCCAGAGGAAGAAGATCCCAGTCTAACGCACAAGCTGTGGATATAGCCCACTTGCTCCCACAGTCCACTGGGCTGTTGTTGCCTGAATCACCAGGGATGCCTCAATGCACAATAAGTTTCTTAGTTGTTGCACAGTCCTGGAATAGTCCCTAGCATGTTGGCAAAAAGCTGGTGTATTGTGAACTTGGTAAAATGCTTATAGCTGACTATAGCAAAGAACGCCTGAGTTCAAGGATGCACAACTCAAATCACTATGAGATGAACTATGCCATTTTTACTAACTGAAGAGGCTGTGTTGCTAGGTTGACCCACAGAGAAGCATCTCCAACAGTTAACTCTGTATTCTGATCTTCAGCTAGCCCCGTTTCCTCACCCCACAATTCTTTCTGCATCCCATATTACCTTCCTTGGGAGGTGGTGGGCTCTACTTCACTTGAAGTATTTAAGCAGAAGCTTGAGAGCTGCCTGTCAGGGATGCTGTCGTTGCCGATCCTGCCCTGAGTGGGGGGATTGGGCTCAATTACTACCAGGGTTCCTTCCGACTATGATTGTCTGTCTGATTTCCCGCACTTGTTCATCCTTCATCTTCTGCTTCCCCTACCACCTCTCTGAGCTTGGCATACCCAAAGCTTTCACTCTCCTAGCAACTCACACCAGTAACAGTCTCAGACGTGGGTGAGCCATTCCATTAGTTTGGCTAGCTGCAAGAGGGTGGAAAAACTGGTGCCGACTTTATCACGCACCTCTGACTCCAGGGAGAAGAGAAGGAAAGCGAACTTCATCATGCAGGCATTCTCCCACTTTAGTGGGCCTTGGCTGTTCCCACAAATGCAGGGCTGTCAGCAAATCTTGGGGGATCCTTGGTACACCCTCACACACTCCCCAAGTAGGGTGGATGGGAGCTGAGTTTGGCTCATGTTCCAAAGTGGCACTTCTGCTCACTGCTGAAAACATCTGGGGGCTCAGGGAAGGCAGTAAATGGCAGCATGGCTGGGCTGGGCTGGGCCATTGAGGGGCCCTTCAGCCAAGGCACAAGCTAGCCATCCACTGGCACCGGCTGTGTGGAGATGACAGGCAGTTGAGGATAGGGCTGTCATTCGCTTACTGTGGGCTTTGGGGAGGCCTCCTTTAGCAGCAGCAATGCCAAATGTTGCCAATACAAGAAGAGCTGACTGATGAGTTGGTTAAACAAAGAACTAAACCAGCACAGTCCATGCTGGCAGCCCCTGTGGTTTACAAGAAACACATGGCTGCAGAAATAGCACTGTCTGTAAAGAGTATTTTGGCAACAGACAGTCTTGTTTAGGATAGAGGCAAAGTGACAGAGTTTGTATACAGGTGCAACTCAGACAACTCAATGGCTGGTGTGTGGTTTTAAAGCTGAAAGCAACATAGCTAAGTGTCAGTAATGAAATAGATCTGCTGTAGTTTTGCAGGTGTTATCCTTGGGACTTAGAATACCTCTGCAGCTGAAAGTCATGACATGTACTTGACCCGGGCCCCCAACTTCTGGTGACAGCTTCTAAGAACATGAGAGACCAGCTTCCTGTTCTCATGGTAGCCAGCCTGAAGACCATTATGCGAAGTCCACACACAGGACCTGGGTGTAAGATAGCGCACTCCTCACCTGTGATTCCCAGCAAGTGATATACAGCGGCATCCTGCCTCTGATAGTGGAGGTAGTACGCAGCCATCATAATCAGTAGCCATGGATAGCCTTATCTTCCATGAATTTGTCAAATCCTCTAACGAGTTGGTGGACATCATGATGGACTTAAACTCCACAGTTCAACTACATTCTGCTGTGTAAAGAAGTATCTTTTGTCTCTCTAATCTTCTGAGTGCTATTAAAGGTGTCATGTCAGACACTGTCTCCTCAGATGATGACCTGGATCTCCTGCTGACCAAAGACCTGGGAGAGCAGGCAGGGCCCATCCCCAGCCTTGCAGATCTGAGAATCTGGGAGGAACCTCCCCAGAGCCACCTCCAGAGGATCCTCTTGAGGGGTAGGTTCCAATTCAACTGTCAGCAGAAGCACCCCACCTGAGAATGCAGACACCTAAAGAGCTAAGCTTGGGCAGTGGGTCAACAACAAACTCTGTGCCTGAAGGCCAAAAATTGTCTTGTGACTCCAGAACAAAGGATTCCTTAGTGGTTAAGGTGTTGGACTACGACCTGGAAGAACAGGGTTCAAATCTCCACATAGCCATGAAGCTGACTGGGTGACCTTGGGCCAGTCACTGCCTCTCAGCCTCATGAAAACCGTATTCAGAGGGTCGCCATAACTCGGAATCGACTTGAAGGCAGTACATTTACATTAAGGGTTCTTCTCACAAGGAAGGGCTCACAGAACAACCTAAACATCAGCAGCTGGGGTTGGACATGGCCTGGGCGGAGAAGGCAATATCAGCCCTTACTTTGAGCCACCTAATTGCTGAAACAGTTGAAGTCTTTGGCTCTCTGACTGTGAACGCAGGTTCTTTTGAATTACTCTGTCTTGGATTCTATTTGCTCTGTTACTGACTCCTGGAGAGTTCCTACTGATGCTGTTCCTGGTCACATTTGGACTCAGATCGGTTTCTTGTGGCTGGCCTTGCTTTGTCCTTGACTTTGCTTGTGTGACTTCTGTTGTTGGGTAATCTTGTATGTGAGGCCTTAGCTACAGTGAACGCCATAGTTTTCACTGCCTACCCTAGCCTGAACAGGCTAAAAGGCAGCAGAGTAAGAGATAGGTAGATGTGAGACAGAGGGCACAATCCACTGGTTTTTTTTCATGTGCAACTCCTACTGTAATGAACCAGAGCTGTACAAGAGCATGGTAGTCAGTGATGCCATTTGCGCTAGCCAACTAGAGCTTTCCACTGCAGTTGTAGTCCAAAATGTCTGAAGGGCAACAGGTTGGGGAGTGGTTGCTGTAGATTGAAGTATTATACATCCAGCAAAGTTACATGTCTGGAGATGGATGTTGTTGGAATAGGAACTCATGTAGATGCTCCAGGGGAAGGGGAAGGGTTGAACAAAGTGGTCCTGTTTCTCCAGGATTTCATACTCTGTCACTTAATCCTCCACTGGTTCCACCAACACTTCATAATTCATTCCTGCCTTTTTATACTTTTCCCTACTCTCTTCTCCACCCTCTCCCATCTTCTCTCTCTCTCCCTCTCCCTCCTTCATTTCAGTCTCTATGCCGCCTCTCCATCTTCACCACCACCTTTTAACCTCTTCTTTCTTATCCTCCATAACTTTCACCTCCGCTTCCATCTCCTTTAAGTTGTGTCTTTCCTGTGCATTCTCCTCACCGGATGACTGCAACATCAAGAGCTGGGGTTGCATTGCAGCTAAGAAACTGAGCTATGAATCAGGAAGCCTCTGTTCCTCATTCCAGTCTGCTGTTTGAACATTTGAAAGCTCTATACAAATGTTAAGTATGATGAATGATGACTTATGTACATGAAATTATATTCATCCTACACTTTGGCTGAAAAAAGGCTCCCAGGCTGGCTTACAAGTATGAGACAGTCCCTGAGCCTTGCAATCTAAAAGGCATGACAAAAAAGAAATAGGGATGGGGGAAAGCACACTTGGGCACTAGTACCTAGTTCCCCTTGTGAGTGTGCCATCACAGATCTCACGGACCACAGGCAAAAACTTGTATATTCCCATCCCTAGGATTAGTTTACACATTCAGTCATCAACTGTTGAGTAGTCTAGTGATGGAAAAATTAGAATAAGAACTTGCCTGTGTGGAGCAGCAAAGCTGCCATTCCTCCCACACCCTCCACCTCCATTGCTGCCTTCTCTCTTCCTTTGTTTTTCATTTACCTCCACATTTGCCCCATTACGTAGCATCCTGTGCAAAAGCTGATCAGCAGAATAGAGTATCTGAACATGTTCTAATCTCTGTAGCCAAAGTCAAAATGTCAAGCTACTAAAGGGTGACTTTTTTTCTCCGTGTTTTAGCGGCAATTGTAGATCATTTTTTTCTACAATTGCTACTAAAACATGTAGAAATGCTGAAAAGTTAATGAAAGCAGGGATGACTTCTGGAATATGTTGTGTCCTGGTGCCCCCTGGTGCTTAGCAATGGAAATGCTGTTGTTGTTATATGCCTTCAAGTCAATTACAACTTATGGCGACCCTATGAATCAGTGACCTCCAAGAGCATCTGTCGTGAACCACCCTGTTCAGATCTTGTAACTTCAGGTCTGTGGCTTCCTTTATGGAATCAATCCATCTCTTGTTTGGCCTTCTTCTTTTTCTACTCCCTTCTCTTTTTCTCAGCATTATTGTCTTTTCTAGTGAATCATGTCTTCTCATGATGTGTACAAAGTATGATAACCTCAGTTTCATCATTTTACCATCTAGTGACAGTTCTGGTTTAATTTGTTCTAACACCCAATTATTTGTCTTTTTCATGGTCCATGGTATCTGCAAAGCTCTCCTCCAGCACCACATTTCAAATAAGCTGATTTTTCTCTTATCCACTTTTTTTCACTGTCCAACTTTCACATCTATACATAGAGATCGGGAAGACCATGGTCTGAATGATCCTGACTTTAGCGTTCAGTGATACACCTTTGCATTTGAGGACCTTTTCTAGTTCTCTCACAGCTGCCCTCCCCAGTCCTAGCCGCCTTCTGATTTCTTGACTATTGTCTCCATTTTAGTTAAAGACTGTGCCAAGGTATTGATAATCTAGACAAGTTCAATGTCCTCGTTGTCAACTTTAAAGTTACATAAATCTTCTGTTACTACTTTAGTCTTCTTGACATTCAGCTGTAGTCCTTTTTTGTGCTTTCCTCTTTCACTTTCATTGGCATTCATTTCAAATCATTACTGGTTTCTGCTAGCAGTATGGTATCATCTGCATATCTTAAATTATTGCTATTTCTCCCTCCAATTTTCACACCTCCTTCATCTTGGTCCCATCGCGCTTTCCTTATGATGTGTTCTGCGTATAGATTAAACAAAAAGGGTGATAAAATACACCCCTGTCTCACACCCTTTCAAACTGGGAACCAATTGGGTTTCTCCATAGTCTGTCCTTACAGTAGCCTCTTGTCCAGAGTTTAGGTTGTGCATCAGGACAATCAGATGCACCCCCATATCTTTTAAAGCATTCCATAGTTTTTCATGATCTACCCTGTCAAAGGCTTTGCTGTAATCTATAAAGCACAGGGTGATTTCCTTCTGAAATTCCTTGGTCCATTCCATTATCCAATGTATGTTTGCAATATGATCTCTAGTGCCTCTTTCCTTTCTAAATCCATCTGGCATTTCTTGTTCCATTTATGGTAAGTGCCTTTGTTGTAGGATCTTGAGCATTACTTTACTTCGATGGGATATTAAGGCAATAGTTTGATAATTACTGCATTCCCTGGGATCCCCTTTCTTTGAAATTGGGATGCATATTGAATGCTTCCAGTCTGTGGGCCATTGTTTTCTATATTTGCTGACAGATTTTAGTCAAAATTTGGACCAATTCAGTCTCAGTAAATTGTAGCAACTCTATTGGTATGCCATCTGTTCCTGGTGATTTGTTTCTTAAGAGCAGCTTTCACCTCACATTCTAAAATGTCTGGTTCTTCATCATATGGTTCCTCCATCAATGAATTTTGTCATCCTTGCAACTCTCTTATATAATTCTTCAGTGTATTGCTTCCATCTTCCTTTTATTTTATATTGGTCAGTCAGTGTGTTCCCCTGTTGATTAACATCCCTACTCTTTGGTTTAAATTGCTCTTTAATTTCTCTAATCTTTTGGAATAGGGCTCTTGTTCTACCTTTTTTATTATCCTCTTCTATTTCTGTACAATAATTATTGCAGTAGTTCTCTTTGTCCTTACATACTAGCCACTGTATAATTGTATTTAGGGTTCTAACTGTGTTTCTCTCTCCTTTCGCTTTCCTTCTGTCTTTAAACATTTTAAGAGTTTCTTCAGTCATCAGTTGAGGTCTTTCTCTCTTTTTAACTAGCGGTATTATCTTTTTGCATTCTTCCCTGATAATGTCTCTGACTTCAATCCATAGTTCTTCTGGTACTCTGTCAACTAAGTCTAAAGCCTCAAATCTGTTCCTTATTTGATCTTTATATTCTTCTGGGATGTTATTTAAATTGTATTTGGCATTATGATTGCTTTCTTGTTGTTCTTCAGCTTTACTCTGATTTTCGATATTACTAGTTCATGATCTGTTCTGCAGTTTGCTCCTTGTCTTGTGACCCTGCTAGGAGTCTAGCCTCTTGGTCTAGACTCCTGCCATCATTTCTCTCAGCTTCTTCAGCACTCAAACCCCCTCACCACGTTAAGGTGTACATCCTAGAGGAGGCTTATTATTGCATTTATTACTGGTAGATTAATTTTTTCAAGGGGAGGAATGGTGGCAAATTACCCCCAAATCCTATTTTGCTGGCATGGAGGGGGAAGAGGAGGAAAAAATCTCTCCAGACCACTCCTGGGTCTGGCTTCTCTGTTTGGGGTATGGAAAAACCTAGTCCCTTTGTGTGTGCACAGCAAAGTGGGGGTCTCTCTCTGTCTGTCCGTCTGTCTCTCTCTTTTTGTGGGAAAGTATCAACAACACAAACATAAAACCAAAAAGCAGTAAGATAAATACAGTATAAGTGTCTGCACAAAGGGTTAAGTAGATAGATGGGTATATTACGGAGTAGAGGGAGGTAGTTTAAGGATTTAACTAAAAGAACTCTTGTAGAAGACAGGGAATCATTGTAAAACAGCCAGAATATAAATGTGGCTGGCCTAATATATTTCAAGCTTTTTAGACACGAGAACCAGTGTGGTGTAGTGGTTAAGGTGTTGGACTACGACCTGGGAGACCAGGGTTCAAATCCCCACACAGCCATGAAGCTCACTGGGTGGCCTTGGGCCAGTCACTGCCTCTCAGCCTCAGAGGAAGGCAATGGCAAAAGCCCTCTGACTACCGTTTACCATGAAAACCCTATTCATAGGGTCGCCATAAGTCGGAATCGACTTGAAGGCAGTCCATTTCCATTTTCAATTGCAGACACAGCCCAAATTGTAGGGCATCATAACAGCTAGGAAAGGAGTAAGAAAGAGGCAGTCAAAATGATCAAGGGCTTAGAGATAAAGTAGAGAGAGGGTAAGTTTTTAAATCTAATACTAAAACTGTGGGTCATCCAGTATTATTGATGGGGAAGATTCAGCACAGGCTTTGGAAAGAGCTTCTTCACATTTCATTTAATCAGTTTATAAAATTCACAGGCACAGGATGTGATGAGGATTACAGCTACACAAATTCATGGAGACAAGAAGAATATCAATGGCTATTATCAATTATAGCTATATAGAAACTTCAGGTTCATAGCCAGTCTACCACAGAATGCCACCTGCTAGAGGGCAAGTGTGATGTTCCTATATTAATGTATACATGGTAAGTGTTGGTTGTTTAGAAGATACATGGTAAGTGGAGTGAAAGAGGAGGGGGAGTGAATGGGCAGTAGAATGCTAGATGATTGGCTGAGTGTTTAAAATGGCTGAACGTATAAAAGGAAGAGTGAGAGTGGAATCTGGGGGGTGGATGAGGTGAAACTGAGTGGGTTGCTTGGTGGGGTTTAGAGAGTTGTTTGCCAGGAGAGAGGGGGGTGGAGTTTGGATTAGTATTGAGTAAAACCATATGCTTATGTGCCTTAAGAAGAAATCTTGTTAATCTTGTTAGCTTTGTTATCTGTAATAAATACTTAATTTGGTTTACCAAAGGCTTGATCCTTGGCTGGGGTTTCACGGACCAGAAGGGAGGGTAAGGTAATGACCAAGGCTGAAGGGGAACTGTAACAAATGGTGGCAGCGGTGAAGAGAATAACAGTACCAGTATTCAGAGTCTCTGGGAATACTAGTATTGGGACGTTACTGGTGGTTGCCTAGCAGGGGGATCTGTTGAGATCTGTGCTAGAGCGGGGAGAGAAACAATAAAAAAGGACAGTCCGGACTGGTGGAGTCCCTGGTGGTGCCTAGTGACAGGCAGTAGCCACGCGCAGGTAGGAACCTGACAGGGAGAGCCAGGGAAGGGCGTCACAGCAAGCAACAGGAGTAGGCTGTTACTTGTGGGCTTTCTGGAGAATCTGATTGGCCACTGGACTAGATGGGACTTTGCTCTAATACAGCAAAAGGACTCTTAACTGCAGACACAAACAGCAACCTGTTTTCCACAGGGATATTGTCTGTGCAGTGTATCTTTTATGTATGCATGTGTGAAGCCCCTTCCATTGCTATGACACATCACATGGAGGAAACCCAACACCCCTCCCCAAGACAAGAGAAGCATTTACAGCATAGAAAGGTGCCATCCTCATAATATTTTTAGGATAACCCTGCCCTTCATGGAGAGGGAGGACTCCCCTAGGAGTGTCCTGGAAGCATCCTAGAAGCAGGTGTAAGAGAAGGTGAGTGGGAAAATGTTGGGCAGCCCAAGAGTATGACGGAGTCTTGGCTGGAACCAGTGTGATTGACAGGCAGGTAGAGAGTATCTGTTGAGAATGACAATTGGTGAGATAAACAATGAAGGGGAGATAATCAGGTGGGAGGGAGAATGGAAATATAGGGGAAGACTTGGGAGGAGTTAAACTCTTCTGGAGGGGAGTCAACTAGTTTAAATTAGTATATAAGAACAGTTATTTTAGTATTCCTTATGAAAGAATGACTTGTTTGGTTATTATTTTGTATAAATAAAGCTATGCTTAATCTGGGTAGAGTATGGTAAGGCTAGTGTATTTCACTCCATGTGTCTTGCGTGATAATACCCAAATAAAACTATATAAGACTACCCGAGACATGCAGGGATGGGAATTTGCCCTCTGCACTTCAGGAGGTGGTGAACACAAGTGTTGTGCAAATCATGAAGGGTAGGCTGGACTCAACAGAGCAGCGGAGCAACTGCCTCATGCCCTCTAAGGAGACCAAGGCCATGCGAGAGACCCTGGGCCTCAACCCAGGGTATAAATAGAAGAAATCTTACTTACATTTTTAACATTATGGCGCTTGTCTCTGGAAAGATACACTTTCCAGATCAAACCTATCTACCTACCTAAATACCCACTTAAGCTAACCAGACCCCAACAACTAACCTACCCCTAAATAGCTATCTAAAACAAATACACTGAAATATGAATAAACACGATATAAGATATGAAGAAAACTATAAATAACAAAATTAAGAAACATATAAACCAAATAAACAGAAATATAAACCTCTCTGCTTTCTGACATACTATCTCTCTCTCTCTCTCTCTCTCTCTCTCTCTCTCTCTCTCTCTCTCTCTCTCTCATTCTCACATCACCCAGACTGCTTCTCCTAACTTCCACAATGGACACCCCTAATGAGTGAATTAAGCAAGCAGCAAGAGATGTCACAAAGGAGGGCAGGTCATCCTTGACAACCCACCTACGTTGACCCTGGGCATTACTGCTCCTCAGTCTTGATTGTTCATCAGAACTTTGAGGCATCTGGTGTTCTGTTTGCTAGCTTGCTGAAACATTTCACTTCATGCTCATCTCTCAGTTTCTCACATAAATCAGATTATTCTTCTTTAAGCAACATTTTTAAAGGGAGACTATCCCAACCTCCTTTTAAATACAGTAGAAAACCCACACCTCCCAAGTTAGAGATGAAGGAGTGAGGGGGGAGGTCACTGCCTTTCCCTTCTCCTGGCCTGGCCCTCACATCATCTCCACCATTGGGGGGGGGATTGTCTTGCGCTATGCGCTTCTCTCCACCAAAAGCCCCATCTAGAAAAATGTCTGCTTCATCCAACAAGGAAGGCTGGCTACAGGGGCTGACTGAGGGTGGGCCTTTGTCATGTCCAAGTACCCCCTGAGAAACACCTTTCAGGAGAGCACCAATGGTACCTTCTCCAGTAGGCACTAGAACGCAACCAAGTGAGATGTTTCAAAGCCAACCCTTTTTGATTCAGGTGGGGCTGGCTTGGGAGAAGCTGTTTAAGGACTTTCCTTCCGAAGGTGACCTCCACTCTTATAGCATTTCATGAAAGAAGATGGATTAGACCATGTAGCTGCCCTGCCTACCTCTTACATAGGGGCATCTGTTTTATTTATTTATTTATTATTTCGATTTATATACCGCCCTTAGCAAAAGTAGCTCTCAGGGCGGTGAACAAACAAAGTAAAATACAATATATCATAATAAAAACCACAAAAACATATACAAACAAACAACAAAAAACACAATAAAAATGAAATACAGCACAAATTAAAGAAAATACAGATTAAAAGATTAGAAAGGTTAAGAAGATTAAAAGATTAAAATGCCTGGGAGCATAAAAAGGTCTTTACCTGGCGCCGAAAAGATAGGAGTGTAGGCGCCAGGCGTACCTCTTCGGGGAGGCTGTTCCACAACTAAGGGGCCACCACAGAAAAGGCCCTAGATCTGGTAACCACCCTCCGGGCTTCCCGATGGGTTGGTACCCGGAGGAGGGCCTTAGATTCTGAACGAAGTGCACGGGTAGGTTCATAGCGAGAGAGGCGTTCCACAAGGTATTGAGGTCCCACGCCGTGTAAGGCTTTATAGGGCAAAACCAGCACCTTGAATCTCGCCCGGAAGCAAATAGGGAGCCAGTGCAGACGCGCCAGAATAGGTGTTATATGCGAAGACCGACTGGTCCTCGTCAATAGTCTGGCAGCCGCGTTCTGCACCAGCTGAAGCTTCCAAACTGTCTTCAAGGGCAGCCCTACGTAGAGCGCATTACAGTAATCTAATCTTGAAGTTACCAGAGCATGAACAACGGAGGCGAGGTCGTCCCTGTCCAGATAGGGGCCTAGTTGGGCTACCAGACGAAGATGGTAAAATGCATTCTGTGCCACCGTGGCCACTTGGGCCTCGAGAGACAAGGAAGAGTCGAAAAGAACCCCCAAACGACGTACCTGTTCTTTCAGGGGGAGTGTAACCCCATCCAGAACAGGGTGAACATCCACCATCTGAGCAGGGAAGGCGCTCACCAACAGTGTCTCGGTCTTGTCTGGATTGAGTCTCAGTTTATTAGCTCTCATCCAGTCCATTATCGCAGTCAGGCAACGGTTCAGCACATCAACAGACTCACCTGAAGAAGATGAAAAGGAGAAATAGAGCTGCGTGTCATCAGCATATTGATGGCAACACACTCCAAAACGCCTGATGACCGCACCCAGCGGCTGCATGTAGATGCTGAAAAGCATGGGGGACAAGACCGACCCCTGGGGGACTCCACAATGGAGAGTCCATGGTGTCGAGTGATGTTCCCCAAGCACTACCTTCTGGTGACGATCCGCGAAATAGGAGCGGAACCACTGCCAAGCAGTGCCCCCGACACCCAACTCCGTGAGTCTCCCCAGAAGGATACCATGGTCGATGGTATCAAACGCCGCTGAGAGATCAAGGAGAATCAACAGAGTCACACTCCCCCTGTCCCTCTCCCGACAAAGGTCATCATACAGGGCGACCAAGGCTGTTTCGGTGCCAAAACCGGGCCTAAAACCGGATTGAAACGGATCTAGATAATCGGTTTCATCCAAGAGCGCTTGGAGCTGGCTGGCAACCACCCGTTCCAAAACCTTGCCCAAAAAAGGGACATTCGCCACCGGTCTATAGTTATTCAAATTGTCTGGGTCCAAGGAGGGTTTCTTTAAAAGAGGTCTCACTACTGCCTCCTTGAGGCTACCAGGGACTACTCCCTCCCTCAAGGAGGCATTAACCACTTCCTTGGCCCAACCAGTGGTCCCAGCCCTGCTAGCTTTCACTAGCCAAGATGGGCAAGGATCCAGAACAGACGTGGTTGCCCGAACCATTCCAAGCACCTTGTCCACTTCCTCAAGCTGCACCAGCTGAAACTCATCCAATAAAGAAGGACAAGGCCGTGCTCCGGACACTTCAATAGATTCATCTGTCACAACATCAGAGTCAAGATCCCTGCGGATACATGCGATCTTATCTTGAAATCGTGTCCAGCAATTTCGTTGCAGCGGGCTTCAGATGTTTTCATAGTATCGTGGGGGCCAGAGTGTAAAAGCCCACGCACGACTTTGAAAAGCTCCGCTGGGCGGCATAAAGATGATCTAATAGAGGCAGCAAAATAAAGCTTCTTTGCTGTCCTTACCGCTTTTGTATACAACTTATTGGTGGCACTTACCAAAGCATAATTGTATCCACTGGGAGTTTTCCTCCATCTGCACTCCAGCCTCCTCCTCTCATGTTTCATCGCTCTCAACTCCAGGGTATACCACAGAGCTGTATGAGCTCTACACCAGAGGGGGCGCGCGGGAGCGATCATGTCAATAGCCCGGGTCATTTCCGTATTCCACAGTGCGACCAGGGCCTCGACAGGAGCACCGGTCCTATCAGCCGGAAAATCTCCCAGAGCCCTCTGAAAACCTATGGGATCCATCCAGCTCCGGGAGTGGATCAACTTAATAGATCCTCCACCCTTGCGGAGGGAAAGAGCCGCTGTAAGTCTAAATTTCAACAAGCGGTGATCTGTCCATGACAATGGGGTAGATGAAAAACACCCCACCACCAGATCACCGTCTCCATGTCCAGTGGCAAAGATCAAATCAAGAGTATGTCCCGACACATGCGTTGGGCCGGTAGAAAATTGAGACAGCCCCATTGTTGTCATGGAGGCAATGAAGTCCTGAGCTGCGCCAGATAGGACAGCCTCAGCATGGACGTTGAAATCCCCCAGTACCAAAAGTCTAGGGGATCTCAACAGCACCTCCGAGACTACCTCTGTCAGCTCAGCTAAGGAAGCTGTTGGGCAGCAAGGTGGACGGTACACCAACAGTATTCCTAGTCTGTCTCCCTGGCCCAATACAAGGTGGAGACATTCCAGACCAGTCGCCGTCTGGACAGGGTGCCCGGTGAGAGGGAAAGAACTCCTATAGACCACAGCGACTCCCCCTCCCCGGCCCTCAGATCTACCACAGTGCTGAACCAAATACCTGGGTGGACAAAGCTGGGAAAGAGCAACTCCTCCCTGATCAGCCACCCAGGTCTCGGTTATACATGCCAGGTCGGCACCCTCCTCCAGAATTAAATCATGGACAAGGGAGGTTTTGTTATGTACCGACCTGGCATTCAAAAGCAGCACTTGGAGATCCGAGAGCTGGCTGATAGGACCACCAACAATCCTGTGAGTATGAGGAGAACCGGAACAAGGCACAGACACAATTTGTCTGGGACGAGTTCCTCTTACCTGGCCTGTTCTCCTCCTAACACCATACCTCCCATTACCCGTCACTACGTTGATTGGGGCCCCCGAAAGCCCCCCCACGAAGGATGGAATCTTTTCTCCCAGGCACATGTTAAAAATACACAAATTCACACAGACAAACAATCATACAGATCATTCACCCGACAATAATGCACGCACACACCCAACTAACAACGTTAAAATTAGTTAGTCCTCTTCAGCAGCAATGGCAGTCTCGGGCCTCCCAGCCAAAAACGAGCCACAGCAATGGCACCAGGACGGCACCACAGCCCCAAGCAGCGACAACAGCGCCCACACACGAGCAGAGAAGCGGCGAAGGCAGCGGAGATATAGGCCGTAGTGATAGTATCCTGGGCAGCGGCACGGCCCTCGGCAACGATGGAAATGCCCGCAACCAGCGGCGGCGACGGCGGCAACACAGGCCGCAGCGACGAGGTCCTCGGCAGACACACGGACCTGGCAGTGACGAAAACGCCCCGCACGCAAGCCGGCAGGCGGTGGCAACGGCACGGGCCGCTGCAACAAAGTCCCCAGCAGCGGCACGCCCCCCGGCAGCGGCGACAACGTCCTCATGCAAGCAGGCAGGCGGCGGCAACGGCGGCGACACGGGCCGTGGCAGCGGAGTCTCCAGCAGCGGCACGCCCCCCGGCAGCGACAACGCATGCAAGCGGGCCGACGATGATAACAGCAGCAACACGAGCAGGCAAGCGGGCAGGTAACAAACAACGGTGGCGACACAACACCGCCCGGCAGCAGAGCCCAAGCCGAAGGCTGCAACAACGCACACACACACAACGGCGGCGGCGGCGGCCGGGCAACGCAAAGGCCGAGCAGCGAGCCCAAGCCGCGGAAAACAAAGCCACGGAAGGAAAAGCAAGGAGAAGCAAGGCACAGCCACGACAACAACAAGGTAGGTAGTAGATGGCAGATGGTAACCAGGTAACCTCTCTAGTCCCAGCCAAAGATGTTAAAAAGCTGTTAAAAGACAAACGGCAGGAGCCTCAAAGATGGATTAGACCATGTAGCTGCCCTGCCTACCTCTTACATAGGGGCATCTGTTGTCAGGGCCATCTGATTGAGTGGCCAGTTATCCCCAGTGGAGAGGTTAAATTCTGTGACATGTATGCCAGTGGAATACACGTCCTGATCTATTTGGACAGGGAAGTTGTGGATACCTTCTTACCTATGGTCAGTGGGGTAAAAGGAAACGAAACAGGCACTCAGTTTTATGAATAGGTCCTGTATTTGGAATGTGCACCTTTAGTGCCTTATGTACATCTAGGGAGTGCCATGCTCACTCTGAAGGGTGTCTTGGATTGGGACAAAAGGTTGGGAGTACCAACTCCTGTTGACAGTGGAAGGCTTGAAGGGTTTGGTACAAAGGCTGGGTCAGTGCGTAGTACTACTCGGTCCTTATGAAATATGCATAGATTTTTAGAAATGGAAAGAGCTCTGAGTTTTGAGATCTTTCTTGCTGATGTAATGGCCACCAGGAAGAGAAGATCCTTGTAAGAGAGATGTCATAGTGGAATGCTTTTCAACAGTTCAAAGGGAAGATGTTAATAATGCTGTCAGAATCATGTGTAGACACCAAGTTGGGAACTGATGTTAAAGCCGCTTCCCTCAGAAACTGTTTCAGGTACGGATGAGAGCCAATAGATCTTGAGAAAGATGCGGATAGCACTGAAGACAGTGCAGATGCCTAGCATCTTAGTGTGTTAGGTTTTAGATCCATTTTGAGGCCATCCTGTAGGAAGGTCAATATCTCTGTCAGTCCCACTGTTGTGGAGCAGACCTTTCTCTTGGTGCACCAGTTATCAAATTTCTCCCAAGTACCCTTACAGATGCACAGTGGAGAAGGTTTCTTTGTTGCTACCTCTGATGGAAGCCCCACCTTCAGCAAATGTTTCCACTCAACTTCCAGGCAGTTAACCTTAGCCGTTCCATATCTGGATGATATAGGGGCCCTTGAGTCAGGAAATCTTTGCTCACTGGCGAGGTCCATTGAGATTCCATCGCTATCTGCATAATTTCAGAGACCCACAGCCTCCTGGGCCAAAATGGTGCTATCAGAAAAACTGATGCTCTTTCCTGCCACACCTTCTTGAGTACTTGTGCCAGAAATGGTGTGGGTGGCAATGCATACAGAAGTCCCTTGGGCTATGTGTCAGTGGGACGGAAATCTTGTGTAAAATCTCTTTATCTGGTGATTGTTCTTGGATGCAAATAGGCCCACCCACATCTTGCTGAGGTGGTACTGTAGTGTCTTGAAGATGGGTCTGTGCTGTTCTGGCAGCGCTGGGTGGCTGGAGGCTCCAACGTGGCAGGCACAACATGCTTAACGGTTTCTTTCTCCCCAGCCCCTCCAAACCCCCGCTTCAGAGGATATGACAGCTGCTGCTTTTAAAAATATTCTTAGTCATCCTTACTTAATTTATTCCGGACCACTTGATTTAAGTACACAATGTATTTTTGACCCCAGTACGCAGACTAAGGTAATGGATTCATGTGGGAACATTTTGAAACCAGAATAGTAATTTATAGTTGGTAAAGTAATAGATTAGCAATCAGGGTGATAATCAAGATTGTAATTAATTGTTGGGAACTGAATTGATTAGCAATTGGGGAAGGTAATCAGACTGTGAATTAATTAATAGGAACAGGCAATAAATTAATTTCCCCCCAATTAATTCATTTAAATTAGCACTTTGAAAGGAACAGAAGAAACCTGCAATGAGATCAGTAGTTTAGCAGCCAAGGTAGAAGGAACAGTCAGACCAGAAACAAACATACACTCTTGCCCCAATTCAGCCTCACATGCACCCAACCGGTTAAGGTAATCCAAGGCCAGGAGAGCACTAGCGAAAGCATCCTTTTCAAGTGAAGCAAAAAAAAAGAGGTTCCAGAGGAACTACCCAGAAGCAACCTGGAGCTCTGCCATTTCTTGCCTCTTCAAGCAATTGATGGACAACAACCCACTTGGTCGCGTCCTAGTTCCCAATGGAGAAGGAAGCAAGCTTTTTAGCTCTGCAATAAAGCCATTGGCACTCCTCCACAATAAAACCATTCCGCACCCTCAGCAATTCCTATTCAGAAATAGCTTCTGATAGAGTGTTGCAAACCAACACTCTCAATTAAGCCTCATTTTATGGTGATTGGGAAGATGTATCCGATCATGAATCTCATGACACGTATATTTCTTTTTGGTCAGCAATGGATTCTTTGAGTCTAGCAATTTGTTGATACAAATGCATGATGGGAATGGTAGTTTAAAGGCTAAAGGTCTGAAAAGGAATACTGTATGAAGGACTCTGTGTGTGCTTACATTATAGCATGATGACCTGGGATTATTTGCGTAAGTGTAGTGGGAACTGTTGCCAGTTTTGATGTGGTGGGACTGAGCGCAGAACAGTACTGTGTGGTGATTGTAAGATGTATGCAAAGGACATTCATTTTATTTAGAAAAAACTGGAACATATATTAGACATGAGAAAAGCCCACCAGAATTTTCTCTTTTAAACTGCCTAGTTGTTTTTTTTCTATAAAATCTGGACTGCAACTGCTCTAGTCTCTGGTGAACTGGAACCCATAAACTGACTGGATTTGCTTAACATTACAGTGATTGCTCTCTGTGGTGCTAGAACCACTTGTTTCTATTCTCTTCTTTTCTTGGCATTTTGGTACAAGAATAGGTAACGCCTCCATAGTCGGGGATAGACCCATCTTGCAAGCTCAATATTCCTGCAGGGCACAGGAATCTCGTAAGCATGCCATGCCTTGGCTTTAAAAGCTTGGTGCGTTGTCATAGGGATTTGTTGGGACAATTCCATAGCTCCAGTGCAGTTTTGAACTTCTTGCTCCGTTCTTGGACTCTTGAATTTTAGTTCCTGCACCCAACCAGGCTGGTTCTGCCATCCCACCTCGTATTAAGAGATGTTGGGGCTGCTATAACTTGGTGTCTGCTGCTGAACCTGTACCGTTACTTTGCTTCAATAAATATCTCCTCCTTACTTCCATATAAGAGCCTTTGTCCCATGTTTTGGGAGGGAGCCAGGACACTAGCACTGTTCTTCTTGAGCATGTGATAGGCCCAAGATTACACAGTGATTTTAACCCTGGGCTTCCACGTCCTAATCCACTTGATATCTCTCTACCTTAATCCACATTCTGGAAAAAGATGCAGAAGTGAATAAGTTGGGGGAAATATTTTCCCAACAGGTCTGGAAATTTATGGGGTCGCTTGTTAACAGTCCTTGTGGGCCCTTTAAAACTAACCAGTTCAGGCTGAAATTCTGTACATGCTTAGCAGGGAGCAATCCCCATGAAATTCAGTGGGGCTTACTCCTGAGTAATATAGTTATTGCGGCACAAACCCTTATTAGAAATCTAAATCTTACAGTTTTATTAATACTTAGTAAAGTGTCCTCTGTTTCTTTGCAAAGGAGGTTAGGGAGAGAATCAGAACAGGTGGGGGCCACACAATTTTGGGGGGCAAGGAGGGGGGTTAATGGGATAAAATACTTTTGTAGTTCTATCTCTAGAGAGTAAAAATGGCAAAATGAAATGAGCAATTAGTCAGCCGCACATCCACCCACATACAGTCTACCAGAATAAAACAAACAAGCTTTTTTTCTGTAAAGTATATAAAAATATTTCTACTCACAACCTTCACGTATACAGTGATACAGACATAGCTTAGGAAATTAGAAAGAAAGGTTACTTTCCATCCATAGTTTTCTGCTTCTGACAAGGAGCCCCCATGCCTGCTTGGTCCATATGGCTAATGGAGGGGGGGGGAGCACAGCAGAGAAGGGGAGAAACAACAATAAACAAACAGGAAACTGCATCACTGGGAACTATAGACTTATACTGAATCTGACCAGAGATGGCATTTCTTCCTTGCTGTACTAAAGTATGTTCAACCCTGCCCCATAGTGATCCTATGTGGGGTTGCCTGTTTCCCAGCAGAGAAGTATTTGTGCTAGAGTGACCCCTTCTGAAGCAAAGTAAGACACTTTTCAGCTCAATTAGGTGGCAACAATTTCTAAAACAGCAATGTTTAAATGTCCACAGTATGTTTGCGAGGGAGGGAGGGGCACAAAACCTGGCCACGCCCTATGACCTCCCACCAGGTCCACAAGGCCACTTCCTCCACTGCAGTTCTATTTATCCTACATATATGCCACCTTTCAATCAAAAACTACTCAAGGCATTTAACTGAGGGGGAAGGGCCATAGCTTGGTGGCATAGCTTTGGGTGCAGAAAGCCCCAGGTCCAATCCCTCATTCCTCCAGACAGGGCTGGAGGGGACAGAATACCCGCGTGAAACTCTGGACAGCTGCTGCCAGTAAGTGTAGACAAAACTGAGTTAGAGGTACCAACGGTCTAACTCGCTATAAGGCAGCTTCCTCTGTCCTTATGGATGACATCCCAGACCAGCGTAACTACACAAGCAACCCAGTGGATTCTTCACTGTGGCAATATTTGCAAGGCTGCCAAGGAAGCAACGTGAGAAGCTGTGCCCAAGGCTTCCAGTTGGCAACATAAGAATTTCTTTTTTAGAATTTGAGGCCCTTTCAATGATATGATGTTACCAAGCATTCTGGAAGTGCATGGGAAGCTGCTTTATATGGAGTGACCCAAGTGGTCCATCGAGTCCAGACTTGTCTTCTCTTCTCTGACTGGCTGCAGATTCCCAAAGTGTCAGATGCGGAGATGTGGCTAAGATCCTTTCTAATTGGAGATGCCGGGGACTGAATCTGGCACCTTCTGCATGCGAAGCTCAGCCTTAATTACATAGGAATTCAAGCCCCTAGGGATCGCACTGGTGTATGAACGTATAATGTGAAAATAATGGACATCAGCAACTAGCCAGGGATGAATACATGCCATATACCAAGTGGTAACTTACCAATGTGCAGTGTAACCACTTGGTAAACTGGATGACCAGCCAAGTAGACAGAAGTCTTTTACCACATCACATGTTCTCTAGATTTCTAATCAAGTGTGGAAGTGTGATAAAACTATCAGCAGGACAGAAATATTCCAGTTAAATATTTAGGGGTATGTTTGGAAAACATATTCAAAATGTGGAAGAGATTTAAGAGAAAAGTGATTCCTGGATGATCTCCTTTACAGCTACATTTTATAATGAAGTAGAAGATGAAATCTATCTTAGGCAACTTATACCTGTGAAAAACATAGACTAACAGTGTTGGAGAAAGAGTTTGAAAATACCACCTTCAAAACCCATAATGAAATAGGACAATTTCACCCTTATTTCTTTCAGTACCTGCAATTAAGAAAGAGCCGGCAGCTTAGCAGCTAAACACTGTCAAAGAAAATATTGAATTCAAGTCCTTATTGACAAAAGATCAAATAAAGATCAAATATAGTGGTTAAGGTGCTGGACTACGACCTGGGAGACCAGGGTTTGAATCCCCACATAGCCATGAAGCTCCCTGGGTGACCTTGGGCCAGTCACTGCTTCTCGGCCTCATGAAAAACCCTATTCATAGGGTTGCCATAAGTCAGAATCGACTTGAAGGCAGTAGATTTACATTTATATTACATTTATTGACAAAAGATCAAATATAGAAACTGTTGAACAAAATGCATAAATTAGGAATCTGGGTATGTCAATCATTCTAGATGGGAAAGTGATCTAGAACAAGAGATCCCAACAGATACTCAGAAATGGTTATGGTAACACCCTCCTAAATAAACCATTAGTTTTTTTAAAGATTGTTTTTATTGATTTCATAGTAATTTAACATGGATAATGTAATGATACAATAATACATCAACTTAACTTTAATTCCCTCCCCCCTCCCCCCACTTTAGAGCCATTTCCTGTTTTGAATCGGTTTATGTGTTATTTATGGAAAGTATATTGGTAAGTATTGATATACAGGTGATTATTGTAAATAAAAATTAAATACAATATTAACATGAAATGGTTTAAAATTGTAAAGGTATCAGTATTTGTTTATGAGAACCAAATAGATTTTGCAGATGAAGAAAGCTGGTTATGTAGGTCTCGTTGTGAGGTGTATCCATATAGTTCCACCATACTGACGTGAACAATTCCGGTTTCGCAGCACCTCTTAGAAATCGAAGACGCAGCGTGATTTTGTCCAGTATAGCTATCGTCCATATTTTGTTGAACCAAATCTGCAAGTTAAGTCCATCTTGATTTTTCCAGTATTGTAATATTGTTAGTCTCGCTGCTATGAGTAGTTTACATAGCAGATGTTTTGATTTTAATGTTTTGTTTTCATCTTTGAATAAAGATAATAAAAATAGTTCCGGTGTTAAGTGTATTTTTTCTTTCGTAATGTTGTTAAGTTCGGTATGTACTGAAGTCCAAAATTTTTTGATCTGTGGGCAGCTCCACCATAGGTGGAAGTATGTTCCTTTCTGATTGCATCCTCTCCAACATAAGGGGGATGTTGATGAAGATATATGAGAGAGTTGTACTGGTGTATAATACCATCTATGAATTGTTTTCAGCATAGTTTCTTTATGTGCTGCAGAAATTGTTTTGTTGTGTTTAGAATGAAAGATTGAAGACCATTCAGATGTTTCTAGTTGATATCCCGGATCTTTTTCCCATTGGTTTTTCAGACCTGTCAATTTTCCCATATCAATTTCTAGTAAAATTTTATATAGGTTAGAAACTATTCCCTTACCAGAGCGACCACTCTCTAGCAATATTTTTTCAAATTGTGTGATATTTTTTGTAGCGTATGTTTTAATTTGAGGGTCCTTTAGAATAGTTTGTAATTGGTATGTATGTAACCAATCTAAGTTCCAAGATGGGATATCAATTTTTAACTGTTGAATAGTGATTGGGTTACCTTGTGGAAAAAAATCTCTCAATCTAAAATAATTTTGTTCCTCTCCTATTTCTATATATTTTTTCAAGAAGGCATCTCCTGCGTTCGGGTAAGCAGATAAGGGAGTTAAAGGGGAGTATATTGAGGATAATTTTAATTGCTATTGTTTCCAGATGGAGAATGTGGATTTTGTATATGGATTATTAATAGATTTAATCCATGTGCGGGTGAAGGGTAGATTCCAGATCTTACCTTTCGATAACATATTTTCTTCTAATCTAATCCAAGATTTTTTTGATTTCATTATGATGAAGCTAAGTTGGCGAAGTTGAAATGCTGTGTAATATAAATATAGATTTGGAAGACCCCAACCTCCAGAGTTTGTGTATGTGTAAAAGGATGTCATTGCTAGTCTTGGTCTTTTATTTTGAAAGATGAAATTATTTATCATGGTTTGCCATTTGTGGATAGTGGTATGTGTAATAAGAAGAGGGAGTACTTGAAATAAATAAAGAAATCTGGGGATTATTTTCATGCGAATGGTCGCTATTCGACCTGGTATGGTTATATTGAGTTTTTTCCATTTTTTGAGATCTAGTTTCATTTTTCGTATTAAAGGGTAATAATTAATATAAAACAGTTTTGATGTATTTTTGGGAATTAAAACTCCCAGGTATCTAAAAGCAGAGTTACATATATTAATTCCCAGTGTTTTGCGAGTGATTAATTGGTCTTGAGGACCAACATGAAAAAACATTATAGAGGATTTGTTGAAATTTATTTTAAGACCAGATATTTCTGTAAATGTTTCAATCATCAGTTTAAGTGTTGAGGCTGATTGTGATGGGTTTCCTAACATTAATGTCATGTCATCTGCATATAAGTTGAATAGATGTTCTTCGTCAGTCACATTAATTTTATAACCCTGTATTTGAGTTTGTGAGCGTAATTTCATGGCTAGAGGTTCCAGAGCCAGAGCAAATAGTAATGGGGAGAGAGGACATCCTTGTTTCGTGCCTCTTTGTATTATTATGGGGTCAGAGTCCAGATTGTTGGTTCAAATTACTGCAGTGGTGATGTCATATAATCGATTAATCATGTTTAGTATCCTATTTCCTAATTTATATTTATCTAGTACTTTAATTAGATAGTTCCAGTTTAAGCAATCAAAGGCTTTGTATATATCTAAAGATAAAATACCTAATGGTTTTTGGTTTGTTTTGGCGTGGTATATGATGTTAAGCAGTCTTCTAATGGGATCAGATATATGTCTTCCTTTAATGAATCCTGTTTGATCTACATGAACAAGATCAGTTATCATTGAATTAATTCTATTTGCTAATATAGAAGTAAATAATTTTTGATCTTGGTTAAGAAGATTTATTGGGTGGTAGGATTCCACTTTTGATTTGTCTTTATTTGGTTTGGGTATAACTATTATACAAGATGATTTCCAGGTTTCTGGAATTATTCCACCTGACCAGATGTAATTAAATAATTGTGTTAAATGTGGGGTTAATACATCTTTGAAGATTTTATAAAATGTGCTATTAAAGCCATCTGGTCCAGGTGCCTTATTGTGTTTGAGGTTCATGATTGCCGTAGAAACCTCTTCTGTTGTTATATCTTGGTTTAGAAGTGTTTTTTGAGCATCTGAAGGAGTGGGTGGGGAAAAGTCAAGAAGATAATTTTGAAGTTCCTCTGTTTTGATAGGTGTAGTACTATATAGTTTATTGTAAAAGTCCCTGAAGCATTTATTGATTTCTTTAATATCAGTGGTTATATTCTCTTGCTGTGAAATTGTTGTAATTGTAGTAGTTGTATATTGTGATTTTAGGGCATGAGCTAGTAATCTAGAATGTTTATTTCCCCATTCATAGTATTTTTGTTTAGTATACCAGAGAGATTTAGCTATTTTCGTAGAATCTAGCGCTGCCAATTCTTTCTTTTTCTGTTGTAGTTCTTCTGATGTGGTGTCTAAATTATTTTGTTTATGTTGAAATTCTAGTGTGTCCACTTTTAATAATTGGGTTTTAATTGGGTCAATGTGACGTTTCTTTTTGGCCATTTCATTTATACAGTGACCTCTCAATGTTGCTTTCATTGCATCCCATAAAATATTCAACGTAATATCAGGGGTAGAGTTGGACTCAAAGTATTCTTTTAATTTTTCCTGTAGTGTGTTAGTGACAGATCTATCAGTAGTAAGAGAAGAATCAAATCTCCATATTGAGTTGTATGGAGTGTATTTTAAGATGTTTAGATTTATTCCTACTGCAGCATGATCTGATACTAATCTGGGGTATATTTCTGCTTTGGTGATATTAGTGAGGAGTTTTGAAGATACTAGGATGTAGTCTAATCTCGAGAAAGTTTTAAATCTGGGTGATTGATATGTGTAATCTTTGATATTAGTATTCATGTGGCGCCATGCATCTATTAACCCGTGTTTTTGTAGTAGAGACTGTATGGGAGATGATGTTTTTGCAAGCGATTTTGGTAGTTGTATGCTTTTGTCTAGTATAGGGTCACTGCTCATGTTTAAATCCCCACCTATAAGAACCTCACCTGAGGTGAATTTCTGAAGTTTTTTAAGTGTTTTGGATAGAAAATTTAGCTGGTTAGTATTAGGAGAGTAAATTGAAGCTAGGGTGTAATTACGATTTTGTAGTAGTCCTGAGAGGAATATATATCTGCCCTCTGGATCTATTTGTTCTTTTTCAACCTGAAAATCTAATATTTTAGCAAAAATAATTCCTACTCCTCTTGAGTGATTTCCTCTCGTAGCTAAGAATTGCTTACCAAAATATTTGTGTGGAAGAAGATGATAGTTAGGTTTTGGTTTATATATTTCTTGAAGAAATATAATTGAGGGTTGTTGACCTTTGATATAATCTGAAACTCTCCGTCTTTTGATTACATCTCCCATACCCCTCACATTTAGAGTTAATATTTTCAATTCAGCCATTAGGGATAAGTGAGTTGATTGTTTTGATCACCTGTATATACCAATATCCCTTATCTTTGTACCATTTCCATCTTAACATTTCTGTGTTTAACCATATATTATGACTTATATTGAATATGTAGCTCTGAAAACCCCAAATAAAACATAACTTCCCCCCCAACATGTAACCCCCGTACCTGACTAATGAAAGACAGAGTAAACTTACTCTGCTTACAGGTGTTGTCATCGACAGCCCTGTATTAGTCGGTCAAATTTCTGAGGTTTATTACCTCAGAGAAGAATAAAACAATATAATTTGAATAGTAGCAAATAGATAAAACTTTTAACTAAATAGCTTATTATGTTTCTGCCAACCCTGGCCTGTGATAAATTGCACCAACTTAGCCTTTGTGCATGTTAGAAATTTGTGATTCAGTCCTTGAGAGATCTGTTTGTATGTTGATTCTTATAGTGATCCATCCGTGAATGTTCATTTCTTTCTTGTAGATGTGGATCTTAGTGCTCTGTGAGTAGTCATTGAGTTGCTGACTGTGTCCCCTCTTGGACGTCTTCTGCGTCTCATGGTATGAGGGAAGGATTTCCAGTTGTCACAGTCAAGTAACATGTTGAACAGCTCATCTGATTCTGTTTCTTCTTCGTCCCACGGAGAGTTGATGTTGAATAGTGCCAGTAAATTTAGCATGTCTTTTTTAGTTGATGCTTTGTGATGAATACCATCCATTTCTGTTACTAGCGCAAATGGGAAGCCCCACCAATATTTGATGCCTTCTTTTCTTAGTAGTTCTGTAGCAGGGCAAAATGCTTTACGTTTTTGCAGTCTTGCAGTGCTCAGGTCCTGTAGAAATAAGACGGGGCTGCCTTCGAATTCGATTTGATTTTTTGTACGTGCAATTTTAAGCAGTTCTTCTTTTTTTGCAAAATTATAAAATGCAATTATAATGTCTCTAGGAGGGGCATTATTTTTTGGGCGAGGACCCAGACTTCTGTGTGCGCGTTCTATGTCTGATGCAATAATGCCTGCTTCCGGCATGGTTGCTGACCACCAAGATATTAAAACCTGAATAATATTTTTATTATCAGTCCATTCCTTAATCCCACACACTCTTAAATTCCGGCGACGGCTTCGATTTTCCTGGTCATCGACGCAAGTTAATATTTCTTTTTGATTAAGAATAATGCGTTTGATCACCTCTGTGTATTGAGTGCCCAAATCTAAGGCCTCATCTGCAGTTTTAGCAACGTCGGCCATTTTGGTTGTCAGGGATGAGATTTTTTCATCTAATATTTTAAAGCTATCGTCCCATTTTTGAAACAGTGAACTTTGTAAGGAGGCAATTTGCGTAGAGAGGAGGTTTGTAGCTGGATCTTGTTCTGAGTTAGGGATTAAGGGCTGTATTAACTCACTGTTTGATGATGTTGATGCTTTCGCCGCCATTTTAAGGGTTTCGGGTTGCTTTGATTCACGGAGTGTCCAGCAAGAGGTTATTCTGTCAATATAAGGAGTATTGCTGTTGATCTAACTCTGCAGGAGGTATTCCTGGTTCCATCAGATATTTTTAAGAGGAACTTTGAAGTTTGTGTCAAGGCTTTTTTTGAAGAAAAGGCTGCAGGGTTAGCAGAGCTCACAGCTTACCCTGTTGCTCCGATGGTCGCCCCCCCCCTAAATAAACCATTAGTATCGATTTGAAAGGAAATGTTCATAAACTCATTTTTTAGATGGTTCTTGACCCCTGCTAGACTTAACTATTAATCAAGGATCAAATAATGTGTGCTGGAGGTGCAAAGGAACAATGGTGATATATTACATATATTTTTGGTCCCATCATAAAATAAGAACTTTTAGACAGCCATATTGGGAGCATAACAGGATATAATCTACCAGCAAACCCAGTACTTGTGTTATTGGGATATGTAAAAAAATCTCATTTTCTCAGAGGACAGAGAAATGATATTACATCTATAAACTGCAACCCATTTGACACTGAGTTATAAACGGAGAAAATAAATGCTTTAACACTGGATAACAAGGGTGTGGGAAGGGAATCAAATGATAAAACTGACCAATTTAGAGTAAGGGAAGGCAACAACCTAACCAGTTTGAGAAATGGAATTCTTTATTATGTGCTGGTGAAGTAAAAAACAAGAAAATGTTGAACCGTATACACTATTAGGAACATTGTAATACATTCATAAAAGGTGGTGCCAACATCAAATAGATCTGTAAAATATTTTTCTTTTCTTTCCCACTTCTTTCATTTTGTTATGCTAAAATAATATCCTTACATAGAGTTAAGAAACCTTAAAACAAACCTGAGTTGTCCATTAAAACTTTTTCTTGGCTCCTGTTTTAAGCTGCCCTTGGTTAACATTCTCATCAACCTACCAAGTCACTACAGGACAGGTTCTGAGTGCCAGAAACGTGTTGATTGGCCTAGGTCGGTCTTCATATTCCTGATTCAGACAGCCTTATAACAAGGTGAATCGGGGGCACTACTTTGGGCAGCAGACAGATCTGACCCACTGGGGGTAGTTCTCCTGCATGAGCCCAGTTCCAGAGAAAAGCACAGTAGTTATGGTAGAAAGAGCTGCCACAAAAACTGGTGACGGCTTTAAAAGGGGACTGGGCAAATTAAGGGAGGGCCATGAAGGTGCAAAGCCCATACAGTCCCAGTAAGCCACAGTTTGGTTTACCATGTCATGCATGTCAAGCCAATGCTGATTGGATCACTTCTATTCCATGTGCTTATTGACACTTTAACTTTAAAATGGTAGACAGGATTTACCCTTCCTTGCAGAAGCAGAGAATGATTCTGCTTCAGCCAGCAAGACTTGTTCTTCTCTCTGTTTGGTCATTCTGTTTTTGCTTTCCATCGCTTTTCCTAGGATTGGTTTTAGGTTAATTAGCCTGTAATTTTCTGGATCCTTTTTTTTTAAAAAAAAAAGGTGTTACATTGGCCACTTTCCAGTCCTTTGATGTGTGAGTTGAGGGACAAGTTTCATATTTTTGTTAGAAGACCAGCAATTTCATATCTGAGTTATCTAAGAAACCTCAGGTGGATACCATCCAGAGCTAGTACAGTAGGGCCCCACTCGTATGGCAGCTTACGTTCCAGACCCCTGCCTAAAAGTGAAACCCACTGAAAAGCAGAACTCTGTCAATAAAATGGTGCCTGACGCCCGAAAAACGGCATAAAAGCAGAACAAGTGCCGTACGAGTGGGGCCTAATTGAAAGCGACCGTATTAGCAGGCTGCTGAAAAGCGGGGCCCTACTGTAATCTGTCAATAAAGGTCTAGAACTTTGTCTGTTGTCACTACTATTTGCTTCAGTTCCTCAGATTCCCTTCTATAGTTAGTTCAGGCATGGTGATCACCATGGGATCACCAGGGTTAGATTTGTTGTTCAGAGGTCCAGTTACTACCCTAGCTGATTTTCTGCTTCTAACTTTTCAGAAATTTTGGTCTTAATGTTTTTTGGAGATACGCTCCTTGAATTTCTTTTCGTGTCCCTGTTGTGTGCTTCCATTTCTTTGCCCAAGTTTTTCCATTTGTTCTCCCCATTTGGACAATAGTTCAGTTTTCTGAGGGAAGTCTTCTTGCTGCCAATAGGTTCCTTGACTCTGCTTGTTAACCGTGGTGCCTTTTCTGATCTGCAGTATACATTCTCTCTAAGCTTCTATTGTGGTTTTGAATATCCCCCAAGAATTCTGATATTTTCCTTTACTTTCCTTTCAACCAGTCCCCTAATTTTTTAGAAATTTTCTTTTTTGATGTCAAATGTGACTGAGTTGGACTTTCTTACATATATATTGAATTTGATAGTGCTGTGTTCGCTGTTTCCAGTTGATTCAATAATATTTGCATGTTGCACCAGGTCTATCTGCTTATTTTATTTATTTATTATTTAATTTGTATCCCACCCTTCCTCCCAGCAGGAGCCCAGGGCAGCAAACAAAGCGCTAAAAACACTTTAAAACATCATAAAAACAGATCTTAAAATACATTAAAACAAAACAGCGTTAAAAACATTTAAAAAATTTTTTAAAAAGGGTTAAAAACATTATTAAAAAATATATTAAGCAATTCTAACACAGACGCAGACTGGAATAGGTCTCAACCTAAAAGGCTTGTTGGAAGAGGAAAGAAATATTGCACTTAAGATTAAATCCACAGTCACTGCCCCTCCAGTTAGTTCCATGACCAGTTGTTCTATGGCAACAGTTGTTTAGGGTATCTAGAAATGTTACCTCTTTGTCATGACTGGAACCCACATATATCCACTCTGTGAGGATAATGGAAGTAATCCATTACTACGTTTCCACTGGATGTCTTGATTTTATTTTCCAACTTAAGATTGTGCAGGGTGATAATAGGTAGGATACAAATACCTAAATTAATATTTTATTATTAGATTTATTAGTTGCCTAGTAGAAAACTAGTCTCTAGGCAACTTACAGCCAGAATAAAAATCAAGAGTTAAAAACATAGCTATCGACTTCCCAGGAGGATCCCTACGCCTGTGCAGCCTCTGAGACGAGTTCCGTCTTGGATGAAACTTATCCAGTTTAAATTCAGTCAGAAGGCTCTTTTCTGACTGGGAATAATTTCTTCCGGTTAAAGAAGAAACGTGAGATTTCCCACATAGCTTTGTTTTGATTGTTGGAGTCTGGAATTCGTCAGAATTGTCTGTCTTCCAGCAGCTCAGACAGAGCGAGGATTTTTATGCTAGCTCAGCTGGATAAGTGACCCGTTTTTTTTTATACGGATTAACAGGCAAACATCCTCCTGTCTACATTCATCATTTTCTTATCTATACAGCTAAAGAGATTTGTCAAAGTAACAGCAATTGAGATAACCTAGGTGAGGTAAGACTTTCCTTTTTTTATTCACGGAACTAAGGGGGAAGAAAATATAAATGGCTTATCTTTTTTTTTATTGCAAAAAGCTGACATGGAAAATAGCATTTTAAAGATTACAACGGACGAGAGATTTCTGATTGGAAGAGATAAGAAATCTTTTTGATTTATGGCTGGGACTGTTTTTCCTGATCTACTTTTTTTTTGACGAATCTGCTCATTCTCTCTGCTACTAGCTATTTCGACGCTGTGAACTAAAGCCGTTCTTACACTTCCGGGCAGATAAGAGATAAGGGCTGTCTAGCGTGTGACGTTAGTTTGTTGGAAAGATTAACTCCTTTGTAACTGGTTAAAGAAATAAGCTGCTCTTTGTTTGGGACATTGAAAATTGAAGGAGTTTTGTTCCTTTGGCTTTAAGAATGACAATTAAGAAGATCATGGATGTACAAGAAGGGACTTTATCTCTAGACATGTTTCAGAAAATAATGAATGGGATTAACTCAATAAAACAAGAACTGAGAAATAATAGACAAGCGTGGAGAATTGAATTTCACGAAATGAGACAGGAGCTGAAAGAAACTCAGGATTCTATGAGAAAGGAGAATAAAGATAGATCTGGAAAACAAAAAAAGGATGAAAGAGAAATTAAAGGCAAGGTTCAAACTATGGAGATTGGCTTAATTATGGACATGAAAAAAGATTTGGATTTCCTGGCTGTGATGGATCCTGGAGACAAATATTACAGTTTGGAATTCAGCGCTGTCCCTGAAGGAATTGAAGAGATTGGAGATAAAGATATTATCGGTTCAAAAAAATTCTTGGACTGGAAGGATTTGATGGAACTTGAAATGGAGAAAGTTAACAGAATTAATCCCTGTTTTGTGTCAATGGAAAAACCTTCAAGAGATGTACTAGTGTATCATGTGGAAAAGAGGAACAGAGATGCGGCTTTGCAACAATACTTCAGTGATACGTTTGGATTTGATGGCAAGAAAATATCTGTGATGGAGGAAATTCCTATCAGACTTTTATTATATGACTATGACAGCAAGATTTTTGGGTGCGTAAAGATGGAAGATGGACCCAATATGGATAATGACAGAAGAGCGATTTAAAATTACTGGACTTAGTAGATTTGATGAGTTGGATTAATTGGCATGTTTATTTAGAAAAAAAAATTGATTGACATATATCTCAAGGATTGGAAACTTCTCTTTGACTTTTTGTGGAAGATTAAAATGATATGATGTTAATGAGATTTGAAACCAACTAAGATAACCATTGGAGGAAGGTGATTTTATAATCTATTAAGAGATAGGTTTGTTATATATTATAGATTTATAGATGAACTATGCCAAATCGGAAGTCAATATTCTTTCTTTTATATATATATATTTCTTTTTGTATTGTACTAGTTATTGATTTGTGTTGTTTTCTTTTTGTATTGTTTTGGTTTTGAAAATTGGAATAAAAATTAATTGGAAAAAAAAGAGTTAAAAACATAGCTATCAATATATTAACAGAACAAAAGCTTTAAGAATCTCATCAACAGGCAACTATAAAGATATCTGTAGAATATGTGGTATAATAACATGTAGAAATTCACCACATGCCTGGGAAAAGAGGAAAATCACCTGGCATCAAAAAGATGTTAAAAGCAGCACCAAGTAGGTCTCGCTTGGGGAGAGAGCATTTATGTTAGGAAGTATGAGCTTTCTTTTAGAAGGGAAAAGTCTGGAATGAAATTTTGTGCCTTTCTGCTCATCCCTCTTTAATCACACTTTGGGAACCCTGTTTTAGCTGACAGTTATTCTTCTGTTTTCTACTTCTGGTAATTGTAATTAATTATGATTTTATTATATTTAGATTAGTTATATTTTGTCACTGCTTTACTGTAAGTTGCTTTGTTGAGCTTTTGGGGGGGCTATGCCAATAATTTTATTATGATTAATAATAAATAAAAGACTACCATTACCAATTGGACAAAACAATAATTGGGCAAAATCAGCTTGTAAAGCTCAGGATCAATGGAAAGCATTGCAGGCCTTGCATGGAGCTTGCAAAACGTGTATTTCCTGCACCATCCACCTAGTGGACAAAGGAGGAACAGCACTCCTCCGCCTTCTGGACTAGTCTGGAAAGGAGGAAGAGATGGCAGGAGAAAAAACATTCAGTCTGGTGGGTTAGCCTGCAAGAATGATGTGATGTGATATTTGGACTTTGAATACAGAACGTCGTTCCATGGGAATCTGACTTTTGTTGAATACCTGTCCGTGTAGGGATAGCGGGGAACAAACTGGCTGCAAGGAATGCTTTGCCAGTGCCCAGCTGTTGATGTCTCCTTGCCTTTATTACAAAGAGAAGTTAAATATCGCCTTCAAAGAGAAATTGTTACGGAATGGCAACATCTGTGAGAAGTGGATAGTACGGGACCTAGAGTATTCTCCTTTTCCCCTGATCTGAGGGATTTTCAAATATTTAACCAGAGTGGTCGAGCTTGACAAGTTTGTCTGCCGCATGTGTTAACAGGACATTGTGCAGCACGTACTAATCTTTTTAGCATTGGGGTGGGGTGGGCTTGGGTCTCTGTAACCTGAGGCCTATAAAAGAACTGGGCATGTTTAGCCTTGACAAAAAAAGTCTGAGGGGAGATATGATTGCCATCTTCAAGTACTTGAAAGGTTGCCACCCAGAGGGCCAGGATCTCTTCTCAATCGTCCCAGAGTGCAGGACACAGAATAATGGGCTCAAGTTGCAGGAAGCCAGATTTTGCCTGGACATCAGGAAAAACTTCCTAACGGTTAGAGCGGTACAACAACGGAACCCATGACCTAGGGAGGTGGTGGGCTCTCCAACACTGGAGGCCTTCCAGAGGCAGCTGGACAGCCATCTGTTGGGGATGCTTTAATTTGGATTCCTGCATTGAGCAGGGGGTTGGACTTGATGGCCTTGTATGCCCCTTCCAACTCCACGATTCTATAACGTTTGTGGGGTATGTGAAATTATACATCATATTCTTTAGGGCTGCTTGTGATATAGAGACGAAAGTGAATTTTTTTATTCATTTACTAGCTGACAGAGAAGCCCCTGTAGGTGACCTGGGAGTCCTCCTTAGGGCATGTGGTTTGCGAATACTGTACTTGATCTGCCATGTGGCGTTTTTTCACGTTTGTCATTTACTTGGTCTATTGTTATGAGATTGTGGGGTTTTTTTTTTAATGGTCAGTAGGTGGCAGCAAATAGAGCCTTTCAGGCCAATGCTTCGCCATAATACAGAAGCAGCACCAACCTGGAGCCGGAATTCCAGGAGCGGTCTGGATAGAGAAAGGGAGGCCGGCAGCCGGGGCTGTTTCTCTCTCTCTCTCTCTGCCCTGTGCTACGAACCGAGCCAAGAATCGCACACGCCGCACCTTCCCACACCACGGCCGCATCAGCCGAGCGCGTTTCACGCCCGTTTTCCCCGCCCCAAAAGCTCCTTCGAACTTCATAGTTTTCCTCTCAGGAAGGCGTAGTTCCTCCCCGCCGAGGATTACCGAGGTGGGCGAGGGGAGGCTGCGCTTTCAACGTATGGTGCGCAGGCAGCCTCTCCCCCCCCCAAGAGAAACATCTCTGGCTTCCTCTGCCGCGCGCGTGCGTGTGTCGCTTAAGTCTTCCTCACAGCGCCGGTGGCGTAGTTTTCCCGGTGACTGTGACCCTGAGAAACCTCTGTGAGGTGAAGCGGGAATTCGGAAGGCCCGGAGGATGGTTTTCCGAGGGCAGGGCGTGAGGAGAGACAGGCAGGCGAGAGCGCCGCTTGTGAGGAGGACCATCATGGCGGCGGGCGCGCTTCTTTCCACCTCCGGCCGGTTACTAAGATGCCGGCCGGCGCAGGCGCAGTAGCGGCGGTGCCGCGCGCGGAACGAAGGAGGAGCGAGCGCTTTTCTCACGGGCTTCTCCCTCCCTCCCTCCCTCCCTCAGTCTCGGCCTCGCCTCACGTCGCGCCCGGTCCTTCCCCTTCCCTTCGCCGCCGCTGCCGCCATGGAGTGCCCTCACCTCAGCGCCAGCGTCTGCCTCGCGCCCGACTCGGCCAAGTTCCCTCAGGAATCGCCCTCCTCGTGGTGCTGCAACGGTGAGTGCGGGGGGGGTCGGACTGGCGCCACCATCACTCTCTCCCCTCCCTTAGCAGCACCGCGTCTTTGTTCCTGGGACGTCCCGTCCCCCCAGCGCGCACCCGTGTCAAGGGTCGCCTTTGCTGAAGGGCCTCCTCCTCTCCTGCGCTCTGCCCACGACCGGCTCCCCGTCCTCCTGCCGCGGCTTCGCTCCCCCCACGTGGGCCCCTCCCCCCCACTGGACTTCACTGTTACTGGGGGGTCCGGGGGCGCCCCCCCGTTTGGCCCTCCCCCCGTTTCCCGCTCCTTACACGCTAGAGGAACAGACTCGCCGGGCCGCCCCCGCCGCCCGTCTCTCCGGTGGAAACTGGCGAGGACCAAGTCCGCCTGCTGTGCCTCGTGGGCCGCGCTCGGCTTCCCCGGTCCCTTGCTCGACTTCCCCTCCTGAAGGGGCCGCTCTGCTCCCATGCCCTTCTCTGCTGCTTCCCCCCGTCCCGATCCCGTCCCATCTGCCCACTGCGCCCTTTCAAAGAATCAAACGCCGTGGTTGCCTGTGCGCGCGTTAGGGTGGGTAGCAGCCGGGCGGCGCATCTCTTTCCAGCGCGGTGCTCGCACTAGGCGACCTCTACCCCGAAGGCCTTTCCCTCCCCGTGTCCCGCCGGTGCCGGCTGTAGGAGGCAAGGAAAGGGGGTGTGCGAGAGGGCAGGAGGCCTCCCATAGTTTTTTTCTCTGCCCCAAGCAGGCGCGTTTCCCCCGTTTCGCCCAGCTATTGCTGGAGATGTTGGAAGGATCGCATTTGCTGCTGATTTTTTTTTTAAGGATTGGTCATTTGCAGCCCGTTTACCTCCCAAAGCTCAAGGGCATGTAATTTTTGCATTAGAACTCTTCACTTTTCCCCTCATGAATTCTTTTAAACGCCTCATTCTCTCCTGTCCTTTCTGTGGGCTGAGGAATGCTTGGCCTGTACAGTTCCGCTGAGCTTTGTCTGCCTTTTTGAGAGAGGAAAGTCTAGCAGGCGTTATCGAGGCCATGTGCCTGGCAGGCAAGACATTGTCTCTCTTCCAGGGACTGGGGGAGGGGGGTTCTTTGCTTTCAACTCGGAAAGAATGCAGGAATCTCTTCATGGGTTCTTTGTTCCAGTGAGAGAGTTGTAGTGAAGAAACAGAGCCCACCAGAGATGAGTCTGAAGAGCCTGTACGTGTTTAATGTGCTGGAAGGCGTTGCAGTGCCGCCTGTATTTCTGAGTTTAGGCCATGTCTGAGAACTAGGCCAGAACATGCTGGAGGGTGGATGCAGTGCAATAAAACATCTGGGAGGAGAAAAGTCCCAGCAGGAAATGCTGAGTAACATGATCCATCTATGTGTACACAGGGCCTCTGTCAATATTTACATAATTCAGATGTGTGTTGTGGTGCAAATGTAAGACTTTCCATGGCTGGCCTTTTGTTGATTTAATGGTGGGAATAAACATGAGACACTTGCCTTACATTGTCAGTACACTCGTGGAAACACAATGGCTTGTTTAGTTGTTTCATCTGGAAGGCTTACACCTTTCCAAGAAGGAGTAAATCAGTAGTATGGTATTTTACGGTAATTATGTTTCAGCTGCTCTCTTATAACTTCCTCTGTTTTTCTAAGAAAACACTCTCTAAATTCTACAGTACTTGAAAAGCCCCTCTTTTGAATTTGCAAGAGTTAATGAGTTAATTTATAACTCAGTGGAAGTTTTGCAGTTCAATGGGATGTGGATTGCATTCCTTGTGACTTTATCCAGAGTGCTTATTAATCTTGCTAATGATGTTGTTTTCTCATGTTTCCTGTGGAGGAAATAAGGCTGCTGTTAAGTGAAGTTTTTGTGTGTGAGAGGCGTTTTGCTTGCTTGAATCTCCTTTGTAACTCCATCCTGGAGCTAAGGTGTGGTTACTACTGCTTTTGTTTTGGTAAAACCAGTTATTTTACTCTGTACAACGTGCGGTGTTAAAAGGAGAATTTATTTTACTGTATAATATTGTAGGAGAACTAAGACACGTAAAACAGAACACTTAAAAAAAACTTGGAGAAATACACTTACAAACGTATAAGGGGTGGATTTATCAGCTCAGAGTTATCAAAGGCAAGCAAAGTGTTAAGCAAGGTCATTTGGCATGAAGGTTCCTCCTCCTCCTCAAGGAAGGTCAGGAAGATAAAATTACCAAAGGTGAAAGGGAATAAAAAGTATCAGTGTCAGTGCGGCTTGCACTTAACAAAAATGTACTGTGAGCTGTCCATAACAGAGTGGTGTTCTGACCAACTACTTGCCACCATGGAGCAAGGATGTTACTTGCCCCTCACAAATGGCTCCCTGTAAGGCTGACATTTGTATACATTTCCTGACTATAACTTGGGGGAACCTACTGCAAAATTGGACTAATTGGGAAGCAGTTATAATTACACTTCTAAAGAATTCAATTTGAGTGGCTGTTTTGCTGAACCACAGACAAAGACATAGTGCACTTATACACTGGAGAGCTTAGGAGATGCCAGAGTTTTGCCATATTCTTAATTTTTGATAACTCTCCTCTCTCATTGCCCCTTCAGTCTGTGCTTCTCAGCATTCCCATCTTCTTTCCCATTCATAAGCTTTTAGCTATGCTTGTAATGCTGCAGAAAGGCCAGGAGGTTATTATGTTCTGCAGTGTGTCCTGATTTCCCATAGTCGTGTGTGTGTGTGTGCGCGCGCGTGCGTGCGTGCGTGCTGCTATTACACTCCTTTGGGAATACCCTGATGAATAGAGTTCAGGAGAGGAGAGTGGGAGTTCTCTCTTTATGCTATAGACCTACAAAGGTAACAAGCATGGAAACTTTTTTCCTGGCTTTTTGTATTTTATAATAGAAGTATACAAGATGACAAATGATATATTCTGGGTAGTTTTGTAAATCTATTTAATTCAAACATACTTTTGGCCTGTATAGGAATGTTAGTAGTGTCTGTTGGGCATGCAGTTTCTCTACTATTGCAACAATGAGACGAGTTCTAATCTCTATTGCTTTTAATTGCTGGTCTGTCTTTTAAGGTGTTTGTTTTACACTCTGATATTTTTAAGGTTGTATTTTGCTGCCAATTTTTTAAGCTGTCATTATAATTGTTACTTTTATATTGTATTGATTTTTATCTTGTTTAAAACTTATTCATTGGCGATCCCTCGTGGCAGAGTAAGATTGTCTTCCAAGATAAGGTATGCTTGGAAGATGCCTGTGCGTGAATTTGTTTTATGTGGGGAGATCAGTGCACGACGATCAACACACAATCTTGACAGAAAAAGGCTTTGATCCAATGGCATGGATACCACGACAATTGGAAGTCTTTCAGCCTTCATCCGGCTGCCGTTGTAACATACACATTGTTATCCTCTGCCTGTTCTGCCGTTGAGGACTTTCTTGGATCGTTCTTTGTCTGGTTCCTCTCCCTTGACCTTACTGCCATGGGTGACCCTGCTGGAAGTACATGACTCCTGACGACATCGCTCCCAGGGTTCATTGAAACACACAAGCCCACTCACCACTACGAGGTGACGATCCAGTGAGGGGTTAAAACTTATATGACATCTAGAGAACAATAGTCAAATTGGGAATCTAATACATATAGTAAATAAAATTAATGAGTAGACAAAAATGAGACTGCATTTCTGGGGACTGTTTGATGCTGTACATAATCATCATTGTGGTGTTTAGAATAAGGCTATTGTTAAATCAGTGGTCTTCAAATTCTCTCTACTAATGAAATTCACCATGGGACCCACCTTGTCCGCTCTTCACTGAGACAGCATTGTCGGTGGGGGTGCAGGCAGGGCTGGAGATTCCTTGGTAATTGCCAGGCCGTAAGTCCTCAGCCAGCAGCTTGGCTATAAATCTGCCAGGCTAGCAAGGAGGAATCAAGATAAGGGCAGAGGCCGTTCAAAGCTTACGTGCCAAGCCAGAAATCCAGAAGAGATGTCAGTGAAGGTCCGGGTCTAGTTTGCCGAGAGATCAGTCCAAGTCAAGGTTCAGGGGATAGGAAGACACACAGTGGTCACGCCTGACGTTGTAGTCAGCAACAAGCTGAAGTCAAGGTTTGACTTTTAAGGAGCAGGTTTGTCAGCAGGTGTGAGCCATCAGCGTTTTGGCCTTAAGTGGACAGGCCTGCCCCTCTTCTGCCTGACCTTCTGTTGTCTATGTTCTGCAGGTGAGGGGGGAGTATCCTGTTCACTGTCTGCGTCTGGCTGAAGGGCTTCAGCTGTGTCTGGGGTGCTCTGCAGCTGAGGGGGAGAAGGAGCTGGGTTCTCAGGAGTTTCCTCCATTTCTCCTTCTGGGTCTGCTGCTGTTACTCCCGAGTCATCCTCATCTGATGAGTCCTCTGACAGGGCCATGACACACCTTTTGCCTCCCCTCTTTAACTCAGAAGTCAGCCACCTGCCAGCTCCTTCTACTTTTTCTTCAGCACTTGTTCATTTAATTAAGACAGCTTATATAACTAGATTGCCTACGACCATTCAACCCTGAACACGCCTGATCTTGGAACCTAAACAGGGTCAGGCCTGGTTAGTACTTGGTTGGGAGACCACCTGGGAAGGCAATGGTAAACCACCTCTGAATACCTCTTACCATGAAAACCCTATGAATACAGTACTTCCAAAAGATTCCTAGGGTTGCCATAAGTTGTAATCGACTTGAAGGCATACAACAACAACATATAACTAGATGATCTTTGTTTAATCAAGGTGGTCTGCTGTAGCTGGGGAGTTGGATTTTGATCTGGGTTCATATCCTCCCACCTCCTGCCATTAACGTGTGATCTTTCATTCTTTTAAATTCTATTTTACACTTGTATTTCAGCTTTCCATTAACCTTTGAATTGTTTCATTCTTTTTGTCAACTGTCCTGGGAATATAATTGAAGGGTTATACAAATACTTATAATCAGTTTTAAAATTTGTAACATGGAAGTAAAATAACTTGCCTTATAAGATGGTTGGGAAGGTAAATTCAATGGATGATAAAATGCTCAGAGTGCTCTGGAGATTCATTGACTTCTTAATTGGTCTTCCTTCTAAATTAAGAAGAGTGCATTCAGATTTGTTCATATCATCCTGAAACCCGTTGAGACATACCTAATCTAGACTTCATCAGTATATCTATTGATATATTTTGTGGCATAGGAGAGTGAAAGGCTGCTGTTCATTGTTACTGCTATATAAGTGTCAGTGTCTTGTGTTGTTTTGTTTTAATAAGCATTTGTTTTTACCAAGCTGTGATATACATTGATATGGCCTAGGAATTGTCTGTTTTGCTATGTGATCTACCTCATTCTGAGTTGGTTAGTTGGCCTTGTCAAGTGAAAACATGACCCAGGTTGGTCAGTGGCGCATTGTGGGATATTTTAAGAGTGGGTTTTTAGTGAAGTAAATAGTGTCAGACAGTTTGCATTCTTATACAATCCTTGTCAGTTTGGCTGAAGGACGGTTAATCCTTTTTTTTTCTTCCCAAAGCTTTTATTGATGACAGTGCCGGCTTTCATTTATAAATGCAGAATAGTAGTACTGGAAGTGTGCCATTTCCCAGATCCAGTTGGCAACTGAAAAACTGGAATCATCACACCAAGAGTGCAGACCTTTCATGTGGTTAAACATTGGCCTTAATTGGTCATTTTGTCAGCCATCAACATTTGTTTAGGACAGAGTTTATTAACGGCATCATAACAAGCGTTCGAGTTAAGAATAAAACTCAGACCATCCTTAGATGTAAGGTAGTGCATTGCTGGCCAGGGTGTCCTACCCCTGCTCAAAGTCAAGTATGTAGTCTTGGACACTTGGACGGTTAACATGTAATTTAAGTTTTTGTGACTAAAGGACATCAGAGTAGAGGAAAACCCACAGGAAACAAGATTTGTTCCTTTGTCACTTAGTATTATTGGCTCAAAATATGGTGGCAGTACAGGGACATAGTCATTTCAGAAAAAGAGATCTGAAATTTTAAGATGGACTATAAAAGAGCAAATCTCCCTGTTCCTGACCCTTTCAATGAGTACACCAAAACTGGAATAGGTGATTTGATCATATGAATCTTAAAAGGCTACTGCGTTACTTTTGGCATCCCTTTGTGACACCTGAAGTGAGCACATTGACTGCACCACAAAATTGTTACCTGTCCCAAATCTGGGGGTCAGTGCTGATGAATTATAATTCTTTTGAGAACAGGCAGAATTGGATCTCGATGCAAAGTTGAAGTATGCTATTAGGGGCAAAGTCCTTGTATTCTCTGGGCCCTAGGCTCTAGGACAGTGGTTCCCAACCTGGGGGCCATGAAGTAATCCAGAGGGCATCACGAACAGTAAAGAATTTATTTATTTATTTATTTATTTATTTATTTATTTATTTATTTAAAAGCTTCACTACCTGGACGCTGTCTGCTCTCCACTGCTGCTGCAGATAACACCTCTCCCTTGCTCCAAATGAGGGAGGAGGACTTTGCTGAAGCACCAGAGCATCTTTCAGGCATACCAAGGGCAGGCATCTGCCTAAACCACACATGGCAGATGCCAAAGGAGGCTGAGGGAGGTGCTACCAGGAAGAAGAAGGGATTACTGTCCTGACTCCCATCACCTCACAGTGCTGCTGCCACCGCCGATACCCTTACTCGGAATAAGAGAAGAGGGCTTTTCATGAAGCAAAAAGAACCCACTGGTGTTGGGAGACAGGACTGTACATCTTCAGTTAACATTTAACAATGGTTAAGCGTTAAATGTTTTGCAAGCAGCAATATTGATTGCAAAAAAGGTAACTAAGGTTGTTACAGCCGAGATCTGAGAACTGTTAACTATTGCAGAGACATGCATTGGTGTGCTTATAGGTGACACTGGCTGTGAAGCTTAGCTGAGAAAGCTGTATTTTAGGCCTAAGGAGCTAGAGCGCAGATCCAGTTTGAAATGTCGTAGCGTTTCGTTCCCCTTGTTTAAAATGTTACATTACTTAGAATAGTAGGCAGATTACTGAATTTACTAGTGGAAGAAATGCTAGTAGTGAAGGGTTAAATCGTAGGGCCTTCTTTTGTTTTTAAATAAGTCCATATTTGGTTTTCTTTTGGCAGACAGCTTAATAGTGGGTACTATTAAGTGGGGACCAGGACCTGGTGCGAGATGTAAGTGTTGTCGAACTGATTAGGAGCAGTGACCATAGTGCTGTTAAATTAAACATACATGTAAATTGCCAAGAAAATCCAACACGGTCACATTCGACTTCAAAAGAGGAAACTTCACAAAAATGAGGGGATTGGTAAAAAGAAAGTTGAAAAACAAAGTCCAAGGGTCACATCACTCGAAAATGCTTGGAAGTTGTTTAAAAACACTATATTAGAAGCTCAACTGGAGTGCATACCGCAGATCAGAAAAGGTACCGCCAGGGCCAAGAAGATGCCAGCATGGTTAACGAGCAAAGTCAAGGAAGCTCTTAGAGGCAAAAAGTCTTCCTTCAGAAAATGGAAGTCTTGTCTGAATGAAGAAAATAAAAAGGAACACAAACTCTGGCAAAAGAAAGAAATGCAAAAAGACAATAAGGGATGCTAAAAAAGAATTTGAGGAGCACATTGCTAAGAACATAAAAACCAACAACAAAAATTTCTATAAATACATTCAAAGCAGGAGACCATGTAGGGAGGCGATTGGACCCTTGGATGATAAGGGAGTCAAAGGTGTACTAAAGAATGATAAGGAGATTGCAGAGAAGCTAAATGAATTTTTTTGCATCTGTCTTCACAGTGGAAGATATAGGGCAGATCCCTGAACCTGAACTAACATTTGCAGGAGGGGATTCTGAGGAAGTGAAACAAATAGTGGTAACGAGAGAGGAAGTTCTAGGCTTAATAAATATAAAAACTGACAAATCACCAGGCCCGGATGGCATCCACCCAAGAGTTCTCAAAGAACTCAAAGGTGAAATTGCTGATCTGCTAACTAAAATATGTAACTTGTCCCTCAGTCCCTCCGTGGCTGAGGACTGGAAAGTGGCAAATGTAACGCCAATCTTCAAAAAGGGATCCAGGGGGGATCCCAGAAATTACAGGCCAGTTAGCTTAACTTCTGTCCCTGGAAAACTGGTAGAAAGTATTATTAAAGCTAGATTAACTAAGCACATAGAAGAACAAGCCTTTGCTGAAGCAGAGCCAGCATGGCTTCTGTAAGGGAAAGTCCTGTCTCAGTAACCTATTAGAATTCTTTTGAGAGTGTCAACAAGCATATAGATAGAGGTGATCCAGTGGACATAGTGTACTTAGGCTTTCAAAAAGCTTTTGGTGGTACCTCACCAAAGACTTCTGAGGAAGCTTACCAGTCATGGAATAAGAGGAGAGGTCCTCTTGTGGATAAGGAATTGGTTAAGAAGCAGAAAGCAGAGAGTAGGAATAAATGGACAGTTCTCCCAATGGAGGGCTGTAGAAAGTGGAGTCCCTCAAGGATCGGTATTGGGACCTGTACTTTTCAACTTGTTCATTAATGACCTAGAATTAGGAGTGAGCAGTGAAGTGGCCAAGTTTGCTGACGATACTAAATTGTTCAAGGTTGTTAAAACAAAAAGGGATTGCAAAGAGCTCCAAAAAAACCTCTCCAAACTTAGTGAATGGGCAGAAAAATGGCAAATGCAATTCAATATAAACAAGTGTAAAATTATGCATATTGGAGCAAAAAATCTGAATTTCACATATACGCTCATGGGGTCTGAACTGGCGGTGACCGACCAGGAGAGAGACCTCGGGATTGTAGTGGACAGCACGATGAAAATGTCGACCCAATGTGCGAAAGCTGTGAAAAAGGCAAATTCCATGCTAGGGATAATTAAGAAAGGTATTGAAAATAAAACAGCTGATATCATAATGCCGTTGTATAAATCTATGGTGCGGCCGCATTTGGAATACTGTGTACAGTTCTGGTCGCCTCATCTTAAAAAGGATATTCTAGAGTTGGAAAAGGTTCAGAAGAGGGCAACCAGAATGATCAAGGGGATGGAGCGACTCCCTTATGAGGAAAGGTTGCAGCATTTGGGGCTTTTCAGTTTAGAGAAAAGGCGGGTCAGAGGTGACATGATAGAAGTGTATAAAATTATGCATGGCATTGAGAAAGTGGATAGAGAAAAGTTTTTCTCCCTCTCTCATAATACTAGAACTCGTGGACATTCAAAGAAGCTGAATGTTGGAAGATTCAGGACAGACAAAAGGAAGTACTTCTTTACTCAGTGCATAGCTATGGAATTTGCTCCCACAAGATGCAGTAATGGCCACCAGCTTGGATGGCTTTAAAAGAAGATTAGACAAATTCATGGAGGACAGGGCTATCAGTGGCTACTAGCCATGATGGCTGTGCTATGACACCCTAGTCAGAGGCAGCATGCTTCTGAAAACCAGTTACCGGAAGCCTCAGGAGGGGAGAGTGTTCTTGCACTCGGGTCCTGCTTGCGGGCTTCCCCCAGGCACCTGGTTGGCCACTGTGAGAACAGGATGCTGGACTAGATGGGCCACTGGCCTGATCCAGCAGGCTCTTCTTATGTTCTTACTATGTAAAGCACAGGTTTGAATGCTATAATCTATGTTTCTCCTTTTCTTTTTACTCAGTGTTCATTGATAGGAAGTGATGAACTTAGTTCTTCAGTACAGTAGGGCCCTGCTTACCAGTGTTCTGTTTTGCGGCGTTCCGCTCATACGGCGGCTTTCAATTCGGGGAAATTCTCCGTTTTAAAGCCGATTTTGCGCTTTTACTGCGTTTTGCGACAATTTCGCGCAGCGCACCCCATTATTGTCAATGAGTTCCGCTTTATGGCGATTTCCGCTTTACGGCGGGGGCCTGGTCCCTAACCTGCCGTATTAGCGGGGCCCTACTATAATATATATTTTAAATCTTCCTTAACAGCACTACACTGAAATGGCTTAGAGATCCTAAGGACTTTTTGCATATTTCTTTAGGGGCGGGCATGGTCAAATTCTGCAGAACCCTCTGTTCATGGCTGCTGGACTTAACACAAAATTCCTGACTGTGTAGATCTTGATTTGATCTTGCAGAACACTTCATAATGTTAGCAAGCAAGGGTGCATGCTCAGGATCCCAAGCCAGTTTAGTAATGTCTTATTGTTAAGAGATCTTAACTATAGATCCTTGTCTTGTAAAAGTAAAACAGATCATTGGCAACTTGGGTTATAATTTAAAAAAGAAAGAAAAAAGGAGGCCAAACTAGGCCGCATTCATACCTTCTGATGTCATGCTAAGCTTAAGCTATGCCTTCGTGGTTTGTTTCATCTGCTTGCACTATGGGAGAAGTGAAGGTGAGTGAATGGTCTCATTCACATCATGGTTTATGTAAGTCTACGTGCGAACACTTCCTTTTGTATGTGTGTTTGTGCTCACTTCTGAGGACCTTGTATCTTCAGTTTGGGCATTTGACCAGTCAAATAATATTTGGGTATTTTGTAAGCTGTCATGATGGTATGAGAACAACAGAGGTTATAATCAACAACAGGGAAACTTACTCCCATATTCATGCTAATTGCAAAAACAAATTAGATAGCTGGTGTGAAACAGTGTCAGTAATGTTAAATTGTAGTTGATTATTTTATTTCACTCTTCCTTCAAGTAGTTCAGGGTAGTGTGCATAAAATAATACTACCCTATGAGGTTGGTTAAGCATTTGTACTAATAGCCCACCTCATGGTTTAAGTGAGCATTTGAACCTGGGGGTTGTATTCAACTAACTTTTACTTAGAGTAAACCCATTGAAATTAATGGACCTATGTCGTGGGCATTAATTTCAATAGGTCTATTCTGAGTAAAAGTTAACTGAATGCAACCCTGGACCCCCATGATCTTAATCTGATGCTTTCCACTAAGCAGTAGTTTTTGCCACTGAAGACTTGCTTGTGTTCCTGTTGGGAGAGGCTTGTAGCCAATGGGAGAAGCTTTACAATTGTGCTTGATATGCACGTGACTGCTGCAGGGCTCCATGGCAAGCAGCCCTCATTCCTGCCCATGATAACATGTGATAACCATAAGGAAATTAAAAGGTAATGGCATTCTTGAAGTACTGGACCTGGACCATTTAATCGAGAGTATTTGACTTGACTGGCAAGCCAACCTAACTAATCTCTTGACTGATGACAATGCCTTCAATTACGATGCTGAACGTACATTTGCTTTTTAATTAAATTACAAAAATTCAGGAATGTTTATTTTACTTGCTTGACCCACATTTGTCAATGTGGGCCCACGTTTTTACAAAGTCTTCTGGCATATCTGAAAGTTGCCTGGGAAACTTACTCCCATCTAGAGTAACAGTGATCATTCATTGTGCCTTATACGGTGCGGGACCACGATACCTTGCGGAACGCCTCTTCCGATATGAACCGGCCCGTGCACTACGTTCTGCTACGAAGGCCCTCCTCCGGGTTCCAACTCACAGGGAGGCCCGGAGGGTGATGACAAGATCTAGGGCCTTCTCAGTGGTGGCCCCCGAACTATGGAACAGTTTCCCCGAGGAAGTACGCCTGGCGCCGACTCTGCTCTCCTTCCGGCGCCAGGTCAAAACCTTCCTATTCTCTGAAGCATTTTAAGTTACACTGATTTACTTTTTAAAATGTTTATTGTATTGGATTGATGATTGTATTTTAGTATTATTTTGTTATTCATTGCATTTTTATGCTATTTTATGTTCACCGCCCAGAGAGCTATTGCTAGTCGGGCGGTATATAAATTTAATAAATAAATAAATAAATAAAAATTGTGAAATAGCTACTGAAGAGTGATACTTTACATGCCTTCTCTGTATCAACTCAGTGTCTGGATCATAGGACTAGAAAAGTGTTAGATGCCAGGTTGCCATGGCAATTAAAATTTGGTTCTAGTGCTTAGAAAACTACTCAGTTTGTGAAAATCATTGCACATGCATGCATTCTTAGTTACAAATGAAAGAGGGCGCTATGCACAGGATGGCAATGTGAATGGTCGTTGATTTCCTCTGCTACAACAATTGGCATTTGAAGAAAACATCTGGATTTTCTTCTCTGCTGTATAGAGAAATAGCTCAGTGAAGATGAGCTCTGGTGTTGCCTGCCTGCAACATTATTTAAGCATAAACCCATTTTGAGTTGTCTGTGCTAAACTAGGGTTTGACATTTGGAGTTATGTGCTCCCCTCACAAGCTCAGATTCCTTCCCTGGTTTGCAGTAGCCCTTGTTTTGCTATGATATCTGAATTGGACAGACTAGGATTACTGTAAACTGTAACTTGTCTCCAAACCAGAACTGAAAACTATAGCTTGAAGTGGAATGTGAGATCATTCTTCCTTGCAGTTTGGTCATCAGCATAATATTAAAAGTGGCTGAAACTTCTCCATAATGAATGTGCAGGCAGGAAAAGCTACAGTGAAATGTTACCCCTGTACCTCAGTTAAGATTTTTTGGGATTCAGACTTCCCTCATAGGTAGTCCATATGTAGTAAGTATTTTTTATTATGATGCTTGATACGTATGTTTCATTGGTTATTTTAAATAATCGTATATGTGATTTTTAGTTTATTGAGTTAAAAATAATTGTTTCAAAATGAGGCCATTAAAATAATTCAGTGATAATGGAAAATGAGCAGGCTAAGGGTTGTTGCTTCCTAGAAATGTGTAATGCACAGAATGTTGCTCCATCACATCTTGGGTGTTTGAAGTTGGCATCCATGCTTTGAGGTGGTTGAGGGAAGGTTTATGGCTATAATCCAAGTTTGTACTTTCCTCTTCCTTGTCCCACAAGTGCAAAAACAACTTTCTCTGTTCTTGCTCAGCCAGTGTTGATAGCATTTTGATTACTGAATGAAAACCAGATCTCAACTGGGCATTTGCATACTTAAAGTGCATGATAAGTTTAATGCAAAAACAAAACAAAAATTATTTTATGGTAGCACTTCAAAATAGAATGATAAAGTATACACTACTAATGTATCTTGGTTTTCCTGTATCTCATTGGTTCTGTTGTTTCCATTTTTCTGATCAGCAGTTCCATGGAAATGTTGGTATGTTAGTTTCCCTGTGTCAACAGACCTTGTTAGTCTCTACAACTACAGAAGATAGTCTTGTTTGCTCTTAGTAGACATGTTAGGTTTTGGGGGAAGGAGAACTATATTGTCCACATGAATCAGTAATGTTTATATTTGTTAAGGAGGATGTAAGCTGAGCGGTTAGTGCGCATAATAACTGGCCATTGTGGACATTCACCATGCCCCATGGAGAATGCACATATTCTGTGAAGAGGGAGTTATGCACATTTCCCACCTATTATACATACTCTCCAACACGCCTTGGGGAATATGCATATATCACCTGATTTCTGAACATTTAATGGCCATAATTTAGCTGAGATATGCACATTCCCCAAGGCCTGTTGGGGATTATGCATAATGACTGGAGAATGTACAATATTTAGATGATATATACACATTTCCCAAAGCCTGTTGGAGATTATGGAAGGTTAATGTGTACATTCTCCTTGATGCCTGAAGAATAAGCACAAAGGCCAGTTATTATGCACATTAACTGCTCAACTTACATTATGCGTAACATATATGAAAGACTTGAAACCAGGGCTGTTGAGTTGGTACGCCAAACCTTCGACTCCGACTCCCTCTATTTTTCTACTGTCTGACTCCAACTGTGACTCCACTCAAAATTGCTTCCAACTCCACAGCCCTGGAAAAGGCTGTAAATGTCTTTTTAAATTGGAAGCTCTGATAGGAGCATTTTTATCGCTGCCTGAATATGCGCTGATCTTGGCATCACAGCATTTGTCTTCATCTGGGTCCTGTGTCATACACTGACACACAAAATGTTTTCCATCTTGAGTTATGGTGAAATGCTCAACTACAGCTGACTTCATGGGGAGCTTCATTGACATTTTGAATTTATATTTTAAAAAATTTCTCAGTCAAAATTTATTTTGACGTCGGAGTCGGTACATTTCTACCGACTCCGACTCCACCCAAAATTGCTTCCGACTCCACGACTCTGACTTCGACTCCACAGCCCTGCTTGAAACTTGTCTGCCATCCACCTGTCTGTGTACTAGTGGCTTAGCTGTTGTGGTATCTAGAACACTCACTACATCAGGTGACTATGACAGCAACAGGATGTTGAATTCTTCCTGCACTGATAAGCAACGGTGAAGGTGCAGAATTAAGGGAAAGAGGGGCCAATAAGAGAGAAGTGCCAGAAGAAGAAAGAATCTTGAACAGGCACAAGGAGTTGCATCGCATTGAAGAGAGTTGTGAGGTTTGAAGCCAAGAGGGCAGTGAGGTCTGAGTTGGAGCAGAATTGTTTGTTAATAGTATATGAACTAGCTGGCTGTATCTTTAGCTGCAGCAGAACTTCAGTGGTCTAAGAAAATGACTAATTAGTTTTTGGAGAGTACTGACTTTCAAGATAGACACCATGTTTTAATAGATACTGTTTAGGAGAACTATGTTGAAAGTTGCTTTGGGCATTACCTCCAGTCTCTTGACAGCTGTTTTGTAATGCCCATTTCCTGTTTGCTTTAGCTTCACTTTTCTTCTTCTTTCCCATCTGTGAATGTGGTAGCCACAGATAACTACTTACTCACCTTGAACCCTCTTTGTATGAGTCTAGGTTTTGTGTTCATCTGATTGGATGTGACCTTTGAGAGCTGGTGTAGCTATGTGTAGCGAGCACGAACTGGGAAGGTCTTGGCTCAGAAGTCATTGCAACTGACTGAAAACAGTAGGTGGTCTTAGGAAAGTCTCCGTGTCATTGCTTCATCTCCCTCTGTGTAACATACAGATAATAGTGGCCTACTCTACAAGCTTTGCATAAGGGTGTTAGGATAACATGTGGAGTGCTTTGAACATATTCCTTTATAAAATCTTTTATATTTAGAATCATAGAATTGTAGTGTTGGAAGGGGCCATCGAGTCCAACCCCCTGCTCAATACAGGAATCCAAATTAAAGCATACCCTACAGGTGTTTGTCCAGCTGCCTCTTTAGTGCCTCCAGTGTTGGAGAGCCCACCATGTCCCTAGGCCATTGGTTCCATTGTCATACCACTCTTAACAGTTAGGAAGCTTTTCCTGATGTTCAGTTGAAATCTGACTTCCTGCAACTTCAGCCCATTATTCTGTGTACTGCAGTCTGGGACGACTGAGAAGAGATCCTCAATCTTCTTTTCTCAAGGTTAAACAGGCCCAGTTCTTTCAGTAATAGGGCTTTGTTTCCAGTCCCCTGATTCTCCTTGTTACCCTCCTCTGAACCTGTTTCAGTTTGTCTGCATCCTTCTTAAATTGCAATGATCAGAACTGGATGCAGTACTCAAGATGAGGCCTAACCAGTGCCGAATACAGGGGAACCAATACTTCACATTATTTGGAAACTATACTTCTGTTAACACAGCCTAAAATAGTATTTGCCTTTTTTGCAGCCACATCACACTGTTGGCTCACATTCAGCTTGTGATCAACGACAATCCCAAGATCCTTCTTGCATATAGTATTGCTGAGCCAAGTATCCCCCATCTTATAACTGTGCATTTGGTTTCTTTTTCCTAGGTATAGAGCTTTGCACTTATCCCTGTTAAATTTCATTCTGTTGTTTCCATACCAATGCTCTAGCCAAGTGATTCTCAAATGGTGCGCCCAGGCACACTGGTGTGCCCTAAGAGGTGGCTAGGTGTGTCTCAAATATTATGAAAGTATATTTTAAAAATGAGAAGAAACCCATTTATATAGGGTAAGTAATAGTTTTCTATAGTTTAAGTTATTTTTATTCATAGTTTAAAATATATTACTTTAAATTTTGTACACTAAGTGCGCCAGAAAATTTTTATATGTTTTACAGTGCGCCGCGAACCAAAAATGTTTGAGAACCACTGCTCTAGCCTATCAAGATCCCTTTGAATTTGGTTTGTGTCTTGCAAGGTATTAGCTATGCCTTCCAATTTTGTATCATCTGCAAATTTGATAAGCATTCCCTACCCTTCCTCATCCAAGTCATTAATAAAAATGTTGAAGAGTGCAGAGCCCAGGACTGAGCCCTGTGGTACCATGCTCATTACCTCCTCCCACTTTGAGAAGGACCAGTTGATAAGCATTCTTTGAGTATAATTCTGTAGCCAACTGTGGATCCACCTGGTAGTTGTTCCATAGCTAGCTTGCTAATCAGAATATCATGGGGCACTTTGTCAAAAGCTTTGCTGAAGTTGAGATATGCTATGTCCATAGCATTTCCACAGTCTATGAGGGAGGTTAACTGATCAAAAAATGAGATAAGATTAGTCTGGCAGGATTTGTTCTTGATAAATCCATTTCCTCAAAGCAGTTCACAATAAAACAAATAAGATTCAATAAAACCAATGTAAACGCCATTGAACAGAAAAAAACAGTCAAAACATTCAACAGGGGAGACAAAATGTCAAAACAAATGAAAAACTAAGCAGAAAAAAGGTCTTAACTTATCTAAAGCTTAGAAAGGAGTTAGCCACCTGAGATGCAGGCTAAATGTTGTTTATAGGGTGGCATATTTTGCTTTTTTAAAATAGAGCAGTTAATTCTTTGCAGGGCCTAGCTGAGGCTGCAGTGTAAATGACAAACAAGTTCTGTAGACTCACTTTAAGTTACAAAGCTGTAAACAGTCATCTCTTCTTTCTTATGCAATGGCAAATATGGTTTCCACATTCCCAAATTTACAGGAGGTTGATGAGAAAAGATATGACTCATTTTAGGCTGCCTTATGGCATCACAGATTCTTTTTGGCCACATGCTTCCTGTACAAATGTCTTTCAGAATACTTGAGACCATTCTAAAAATACAGCTGGGCTAAACTGTAGGTAGTTGCTGTTGTAGACACTTAATTAAAGCTTGCAAAGCAGTTGCAATATGTATTTGGACTCTTTAATGTGAGCTGTGTAAAGACTGTCTATAGTTAATTCTAATTTCACACCTAGCTTTGTTTTTGTAAAATTAGTATGATAATTTGTAGTCACATATGTAGATCTTCAATTCAAGCCACACCAAGTTAACTATGATTTGGTGTGATGTCTGAATTGACAGACCATAAAATTAAGGATATTGCTCTGTTTCTGGAGTCTTCTGGACCTTGCTAAGCAGACAAGTAACTCTTAACAATGGTTTACCTGTATGTCTAGAATTCAAGCTTTATGCTTGGGTTTTAAGCTATGGTTAGTACAAACCATGGTTTGGTGGGGGATGTCAGAGTTGTACTATTAATTCCTGTAGTGCTCTGTAGCATCGCACCACATTTACAGAATTTCTGCTTGCCACATAGCTGTTAAAGGCACAAGAGCTCTGCTTTCCCCCGTATGCCAACCCAAAACTGCACTGCTGTACCCAGTTACCTGGGAGGAAGTCCTATTAAACACAGGGACTTCTGAGTGACATTTATGCCATGGAACTGCAAGTTTATACAGTGAATTTTTAATGACTGCCTGGTTTTTAGCTCCTACACAGCAGGAGTCATGTTTAAGCCTCTTAGCAAAGTTTTCACATTTTGCATTTGCCATTGGGGGTGGGATTCTTTCATAGAATCATAGAATAGTAGAGTTGGAAGGGGCCTATAAGGCCATCAAGTCCAACCCCCTGCTCAATGCAGGAATCCAAATCAAAGCATCCCCAACAGACGACTGTCCAGCTGCCTCTTGAATGCCTCCAGTGTCGGAGAGCCCACGACCTCTCTAGGTAATTGATTCCATTGTTGTATGGCTCTAACAGTTAGGAAGTTTTTTTCTGATGTCATTCAAAATCTGGCTTCCTGCAACTTTAACATCCACCATCATTTATTGTGTAGTAGTATTTGCAGGAAATAACTTCTCTAAGAAGTATCTGATTTCAGATGAACCCACCACAGAAAAGATGCATCCAGGTTGCCAGAAAAGGCAAACAATGGAGGTTCCACCGGCTACTAGAAAATAAGAAAGAAGCAAGAAAAGTGTGCTAAATGCGAAGGGAAAACAGAAGCTCTTTAGGATACCAGGGATTCCTATTGCCTTATGTCCAAACAATTCAGTTATCAGTCACAGCTCTGCTTCACTCCATTGGCTAAAAACACTTGACAGGTGTGATCAGCCAGACTGGCTCATTTCACAGAAATTGCTTAGAAGGGTACCCGTTCGTTTTGCTTTATAACTTCCTTTCTAGGAGGGCTGGAGACTTACTTTTTTGCAGGTGCCTTGTTGCCTTTGAGCTCCAGGTTGGTGACCCACACCCTAGGATGCTGGTGGTAGGAGGTGTAAGAGTAAAGAGAATCTAATTCCACACTTAGCTCTTTCTGGGGAAAGGATCACGGATCAATTAAACACTCCTTGATCTTCCAGAAGTAAATTCTCTTATATAGACTTCTACTTGTAGTTGCAATAATGTGGCAGAGAAAATGATACAAATATGTTTGAAGGATGTTCTTCTTTTCTTGCATGGGAAGCAAAGTGCAACACCACTTGTGTTGGCTATGGCTTCCAGAACATAACTGATAGGTTCTGTGAAATGACTGGGGTAAGAACACCTGAAGGTTTACAGCCAAATAGAGCTTTTGTATCCATTAGTATTTTATTTTTAAAAACAGAATCCCTATGGTTCACTGATACATATTAAATTCAGGAAAGGTGCTTTGCATGCAGAAGGCTCCAAGTTAAACCTCTGGCGTCTCCAGGGCAGGGTTTTGGAGAGCTGATACCAAAATCCTGAGACTCTGGATAGCTGTTGCCAAGTTGGTGTAGAGAATAATGAGCTAGATGGACCAATTATCTGATTCTGTATAAGGTTGCATCCTATGTTTTTTAAATTTACAAAGCAAGAGGGTATACGTGGATGTCTTAAGCCAGCAAAACTAAGCTGTGAGGTGATTCTGAATATGCACTCTTTAGAACATAAGAAATGCCTTGCTGCTGGCTGAACGTTCTTTCTAGTGGACTGGGGAATCTTTTTGACTCCAGGGGCCAGATCTGTCCACACTATGTGGGCCAACTTTTTTAAAAAAGAGTATTTATTCATGTTCTGACACAAGCATTAACAACCCTGTATTTATACAGAAAAACCATGCGGAGACCAGGGCTGTGGAGTCCGACTCCTCTATTTTTCTACTGTCCGACTCCGACTCCTTCATAAATGGCAAATGTATATTAACTAGTAATAACAAATTTACTGTAGTAAAATGATAGCACAAGGCATTTCATCACCACCATGTGAATCATCAGGCTAGATTGATAGAACATAAAATATATTTGATTAAAATTTCTTAACAAGAAAACTTTCCTAAATTCCTATGAAAGTTTTTATTTTGAAGCTGGAGTCGGAGCCGGTACATTTCTTCTGACTCCAACTCCACCCAAAGTTGCTTCTGACTCCACGACTCCCACTCCACAGCCCTGGTGGAGACGTTACAATGATAAACATGGTGTGGAAACCAAACTATCATAAAACCAGAGCTTACTTATGGTTGGTACATAAAGCCTTCTGTGGCAGTGGAGGTTTCAGAAAATCTTCTGTCCTGTTAATGTAACTGATAAATGGAAACCATATTGTATTGAACTTGTCGTGCTTTGAACACCCCATAACCACTTTTCTATGATGGGTCAGGTGCTCAGATAAAGCTATGTCCCATATATCTTATTGTACCAACCCCTCAGTGATGGTTGTCCTGCATCCTTCCATTGTTGAGTTACTGTAGTTCACACTGCTGCAAACAGCAAAATGACCAGATCCTTGTGAGGCAGGGGCAGGTCTTGCAAATAATCTCTGGCCAGCAAAGCTAATGGTGCATTAGGCTGCATTTTTTTGCCTATAATGCAAAAGGGGCATGCTCTTTGATGGGGGGGGTTGCCCTCCCTTTGGCACCGCCCCTGGGAGAGCTACATGTTCTCCATCCCTGGTTTAACCAGTGACTAGAGGGGTGCTACGCATCCTGTTCTTTCCCACTCTTAAACAATCAGATTGGAAAGGGGGGAGTAAATGTTGGCAGAGTGTGTACCCATGTACGTTAACGTTTTGTTTTAATGTATTTTAAGGTCTTTTTATGATGTTTTAAAGTGTTTTTAGCGTTTCTGTTTGCCGCCCTGGGCTCCTGCTGGGAGGAAGGGTGGGATATAAATCAAATAATAAATATAATAAATAAATGTTCAAAAAAAATTTTTTTTAAAGAAAGCTCCCAGAAGAGCGCAACAATCACACCACATATGAATTAGCATACCACTTTCCCCTCAGCTTCGCCAGCACAGAGGTGCGATGTTCCCTGTGATGTGGGACAGTTGGACCAGAGCCAGATGCCACTGCAATATAGCCTTGAGCACTCCTTGAATCTTGGAGGAAGTCATGTGGAGTGGAGGTTTACTCCAAATCTGACATCAGTTCTCTTCATCCAAATGTAAGCCTAAATCCCCTTCCCATGTTGATTTCAGCTCCTCAGAAGTGTCCATAAAGAGTTCCACCAGCGATTTGTAAATCATTGATCCAGAGCCTTTAAAATTATCATCAGACTGTAGGCACCAATATTCAAAGGTCATTTGCGAGTGGACACTCTCGCCTCTCTTTAGCAACCTGTCAATGAATGTTCTAACCTATATTTGGAACCAAGTATTCGTAACACCCTTCAGTTTCTCCTCAGCCCACCCTGGGATATAGGGTGCTTGTGACGTCCTTCCCTGGTTCTCCCTGTCAGGTTCCCACCTGCTTGTGGCTACTACCTTTCACTAGGCACCACCAGGGACTCCACCAGTCCGGACTGTCCTTTTTTATGGTTTCTCTCTCCGCTCTAGCACAGATCTCACTAGATCCCTCTGCTAGGCAGCACCACCAGTCACGTCCTATAACCAATGTTCCCAGAGACTTTGCCTGAGCCCCTCTCTAGCTGGTTACTTTTGTGACTGCGTGCTTATGCTGTTGCCAACCCCTTTGTATCTATATAGATAACTCATATAACTCTGGGTTGCGCTGGATACTTGTAATGTTATTCTTCTTCTCTTCACCGCTGCCACCATTCGTTACTGTTTCCCTTCAGCCTTGGTAATTACCTTGCCCTCCCTTGTGGTCTGAAAACCCCAGCCAAGGATCAGGCCTTCGGTAAACCAAAATAGTATTTATTAAATATCAGAAATAACAAGATTACTTTTATAATGGTACATAAGCATATGGTTTCATCTATTACTGTGATACTTGTCTTATTATTAACTAGAACTCCAATTCCCTCTTTCTCCACACTCTCCTAACATCCACTACCAAACACCTTCTTTCTCTCACATTCACCAACTGACTTCCACCCCCCAGATTCAACTGTCATTCTTCCATTTATACTCCCTGCCATTCAAATGCTCAGCCAATCATCCAGCATTCTACTGCTTATGTACTCCCCTCTCCTCTTTCACTCCACTCACCATATGTCTTCTATATAAACAGCACTCACCATATTTACATTAATACAGGAACATCACAGTGCTCTCTGTCTATCAAATTTTTTACCCTGTATAAGCCCTTAGATCTCTCAATTGACTATACTTATTCCTATGGATTATTCAGAAAAGGAAGAAGGTGGGAACTTTGGGGGGCAAAGCTTCTACTCCGCTTCTTCCAAACCTGCATAGAAATGGGTTGTTTATCTTTTTCACTGCTACCCCAGGAAGGGTGCAAAAATGGAGAGCTTGCAGCATCAGGATAGAGAGGGGTATTTTCAGTTGCACCCATGGAATGTGGCTCCCATCCTGAATCACTCGCATAATTTGCTTTAACTGGAAACCTCATAACTTGAGATTGGACATTCCTAACCCCCCCCCCCATCCTGTGGCCAATAAAGAATGTTACTGCTACCCCAGCTGCGCTTCCCCTCTGCAATGGAGCTGTTCAATAGTTTCTGCCATTCATGGAACCAAGGCTTTGGAATATGAAAAGGGAACACCTGGGGAACAAAAACCAAGAAACTAGGAAGAATGGACATTTTTATCGGAGCAGTTCTCCCCAGCCAGGCGCTACCCTTTAATTTCTTGCAGAACAGATTTTAAAAACTTAAGAAATTGCACTTAGGTCCTTTGTAAGTGTTATGCCCAAGCACCTGAATCCCTTGAATTACGGGGTGAACCTGAAAGAAGATAGGACCCAATCATTGTCCATTTCAGGTAAGTTAATTGGCATGATAACTGATTTGGGAAAATTTACCTCTAAACCGCAGCCTTGTGAAATTGGTCTAACGATACCTGCAGCCTCAGCAAGTCTTCTCTGGGACTACTCATCATTGAAAGCATATCATCTGCAAATAAGTTCACCTTATGTTCTGCCCCCCCCAACTAACACCCCTCGTATACACGGGTCAGCTGTAATCCTTCTGGCTAGAGTTTCTATTACCAGTGCAAACAGGAGCGGGGAAAGGAGGCACCTTCGTTTGGTACATCTCTCCAGTCACACCCCAGGGGAGTTCAGCCTGTTAACCTTAATCACAATCTCAGAAGTTGAATATAATTGCTGTATAAAATGAAGTTTGTCCCAAAATTCATGCGTTTTAAGAGTGTCTTTAGAAAGTCCCAATTAATGTGGTTGAAAGATTTGAAAATGTCAATAAGGCAGTAAGAGAGCCTTTTGTTTTTACACCGTATACATTGTTTAGCACCCTTCGGGTCAGATCAGCTATATTCCTATGTGGAATAAACCTGGTTTGATCTGGGGAGACATATCTGCCAATAAAGACATTCATTCTTTTAACCATTATAGTTGAGAGAAACTTAGCTTCAGCATTAATCAGTGCTACTGGCCGATAGGACACCCACCTCCCCTAGCTATGGGTCCTTACCCAGCTTGGGTAGCACTACCATATTTGCTTTCCTCCACGTATTTGCTATTGTAGAATAGCTTCCCCACTCCAAATTTCATTAGGACAGCTCTGTTTGAAAGACTTTGTATATACTTTCCTGCTAAATCCACCCAGGCCCGGGGACTTTTCAAGTTTTTAATCGCTTCCTTGACCTCCTCTTCCAAAATGGGGCTGTCTAGAATATCCTTGAGCTCCTCAGACAGTTGCTGCAATGCCGCTTGTGCCCCAAACTCATCCTGAACCTCCTGTGACAGACTGTCTGAGGACACCACCCACCACCTTCCCTTCATAGTTGAATAACTAGATTTCTGGCCAATCAGTTCTTTGAAACATAAGCCAATAAACATGAAGCCTTGTTCCCAAACTATAGTATTTACTCCGCAAGTGTGCAAGAGCAACATGGATCCGGCCTGTCTCTAAAGTTTGCTGCTCATATAGTTTCATCTGCTGACTCTTATAACTGTGATTAAAGCCTCCCACCCCCGAATTCCTTCTCCAGTATTTTAATATTTCTGACAAAGGCCCAACTTTTTTCCTTTCTGTTCCTCTGTACTGTAGTCTGCAACCTTTGCTGATGCAGCAGCTCTGGATAGCCACCTTCATCACATCCCAAATCAAAGGAGTACCCAATCCAGGAGTAATACAACCACTGCAAAAGCAGCTGAACAAAACATACTTGCAGTGGCCAAATCACCTAGTCAAATCAGGGTGAACCTCTCCTCTTGTCTATTCTGCCTGATGTTTGAGACCAGCTCAGGTTGTCAGCCCTGGCATCCCAATTGCGAATCTGGTGCCTGTCCCCTTCTGGGACTGGCACTTCAAGATCTTGGAGCAATTCATCTGCTTGAAAATCATCACTGGCTGACAAAAACTTATCCTTATGGTGGACCAGCAACTTGAAAGGGAATAAGATTTCTGCGTCTGTTAAGGCAGCAGTGTAATGTTTAAATGCTCTATGTCTCCGTAGTGAAAAACTTCACTAGCAGACTCCCAATACTTCAGCTCCCTTAGATTACGAAGATCCTTAAAACTGTTCTATAACATTCAAACCAGAGCACTGTGTCCCTTGGGGTGATGTGCTCACTCTAAATCTGTGGATTCCATTGTGAACCTTGAGGTTTAGGCCATTGATCCAGTCCAGCAAAAATGCAATTAAATTGCTCCCCTCCTCCTTTTCAGGACCGCTGCATCTTAAAAAACAGAACAGAATACATCAAAGGAATTAAATCAAGACAAAATAATAATAATATTAATAATACACCAACATAACTGTCTGGTAGTATCAATAGAACATTCAAGGTGATTCAAGGACAAACAGCAATAATATACGTGACTGCTATAAATTTCATGAGAAAAGGTATAGAATAAATGAGTGAGCATTCATAACTCACTGTCTCTGAAACACTCTTCCCCCCCCCCCCAGAATGGGATATGTATATTAGGTGGTCTGCTGTTACATTGATCCCCAACCATAAAAGTTAAAAGCAGCCACTATATCCACTCAAAAGTGCTCTCTTTTGATGTTCCTCTGCTGTTAGCTTCTTCACAATCCCTTCCTTCACCAACTTTCTATGGAAAACTGTTAGGAATGCCAATGTTGAGCAATTTCCAGTTTGGCTGCAGCCATCAGAAAGAATAATTGTTCTTTGTGAGCAATACCCTGCATGTGACCAGGTATTATTGATAGTGCAGCGACTTGAGGATTAGGCGGAATGATTTGCACTAATATGGCTGAGACCTTATGAAATACCCTTGTCCAAAAGTCCACCGCAGCTGGGCACCACCACCAGATATGGTAGTACATTCGCCAACAATGACATCCTCTCCAGCAGTTAGGTGATAAATCAGAATTCTGTATAGTTTTGCAGGCGTACAGTACCAAGATTGTCATTTTAACATCTGCAGCTCTTTTTGATTGTCCAAACTTAGTTGCACAGCTTCTTTAGCAGCCTGTGCTGTGCCATCCAACTTTTATGAAACAGCTTTGAGTTTAGCTTCCAGCGGCTGGAGTGCTGCCCCCCAGTCTGCAGATAAAGCTACCTAGAACTTGGCAATGTACTTGTCAGTATTATTCAGCATAGCACTTTTTTCAACAAGGACTGGCAAAGCGCTTTCATTTCCTCCCATCAACTATTGGGAGGTGAGAGAGAAACCACCCTTTTGCAGGTATTGGCTGTGCATGAGAGAAGTCCCTCTTGCAGTCAGTGCCTGTATAAAAAGGGGCTGCATGTGCCTGTTCCCAGTAGGCAGGATTTAACTCCCCTGCTTGTCACCTGACAAGTGGAGGTTATTGGCTGTCAATACTTGCCCCCTGCTTGGAACTGGCATGCACAGGCAAGGCAGAATTCAATTTTGCAATAGCAAGTTATGTCAGCTGATTGATAGGTGGGCGTGGGTTGTGGAAAATGGCCTCATAGGTCAAACTGAACCTCTGTTCTAGAGTTTCAGAGGAAAGTGGTTAATTAAAAATTGACTAGTGGTCCATTAATGGACTATGGTCTGTCTTCTGCATTGGTACACCTTCAAAGTCAGTTGGAGTTGGTAGCTAGGAACACTTCGATTATCTGAGAAGGAAGTGGCTGACCTTTTCCTCTAACTCAAAATTAGGAAAAAATTCATTACTTCAGGCTCTCAAGGCTTGGCCACCATTTTGCATTCCTTATGGACTCTGCTTTGGAGACCATTTGTAGATTGTGACTGGTGCAAAATGAGATTGTTTCTTCTCACATTCTCAGTGCATCAAGAAAGTGACCCAGATCTTCAAATCAATCAGAGCAGGAGTGCAAAATCTCATTTTAGTAGCCACTAATCTCCATCCCATGCAAAACAGGCTGTTCTCATTAGAAATGTATGGCATCTGATCATTACCATGCGGCTTATCTTGGTTTCTGTTTCCTTTCCAGTATATTGGATTTTAATCACAATTTTAAATGGAGTGCATGATGCTACTGTGCACCTCAGTGCTTCATAGTATTGATGCCTGAACATAACTGGATGTTATCATGTCAAAACACTCAATTTTTTACATTGGTTATGGTTCAGTTGCTAATTGTAGCTGTTTCAGTTTGGTTCTGGTTCACACCAGTAAAATTCAGTAACCAGTTTTAACACTTAAAACTGGAGTAGTTCAGGATTATGTGGAAAGACTAAAGTAATCACATTGTGATCTTGATTATAATAGGTAATTGATTTTTCTGATATTTTATCCTGAACTTAACGCTAGATAATTAAACATGCTAAACAGAAAAGCTTACAAGATAGTAGGAAAGAGGTGTGTGAAATGGGAAACATCTGATAGAGTTATAAGGATGGAAAATGTGCATTTAAAATAATCCATTCACTCTCCAACTCTCACATACAGTCCACCCTCATTTGGTCAGCTGCCTCCTCTGGTTTTCAGGAGCTACTAATCAGTTGATGCTGTGAGAGGTAGTATTTTATATAATTACTGAAAGAGATGTGTATAACTAAACAATTGGCTTATGTAACCATACAACAGTCTGTTTAGCTTCTCTCCTCTTTTCTTGTCCAACAGTGTGCCGATCTAATAAAAGTCCTTGGATCTGCCTGACTTGCTCAGCTGTCCACTGTGGAAGGTGGGTATGAAATCTACATTGGGAATAGTGTAGGGAGTCATTTTGTCCTTCATAATCATCCCACATTGATTTTAAACTGCACACTAGAGTAGCAGGATCTTGCTTTGGCTTTCCCTTGCATTACACTTGACCAAAAAGATTGGCCACTGCTAGTTTTAAGCGTTCATCTTTGCCAAAAAATGTTGAATGCCCACAAATCTGGCATGGAGATTAGGGGACCTTTGCTGAGGAAATAGAAGTCACTCCCTAAATTAAATGACATTCACACACAGATTCCCCACAAGGAGATGCTCCTGCTGGGGGCATGTCTATTTGCTACTCTCTGCTCCTGCAGTAATAAGCTGCTACTTAAAAACAGAAATCCATTTCTTTCCTCCTGAAATCATGTTTAGATGAAAAATGATTTAGAAAGAGAAGACTTAACAAAGTGTCGCTCTACAATTAAAATTACTGTTAATCTGGGAAGTACAAAAAATTGCAGGGCTTATGACTTTTATTGGACTAACAAAATAAAACCCTTCAAAATGTACAAAGGTAAAAGGTGTCTAATTCTGCTGGAGCAAAACCTAATGGGTGTTAGCACTTCAAATCTGAGTGAAATTAAACAATAAACAGGATAGCACGGTTAATGCTGTTGCAGTTATTCATTTGCTTGTTAGAGATATGCAAGATACTATTTGAGAGAAAGGCTCTTGAAAACTTCCTGCCTTTCCCCCCTTCCTTTAAGATACGTAAATGGCCATGCAAAGAAGCATTATGAAGAGGCCCAGGTTTCTTTAACTAACCACAAAAAAGCAGAAAAGCAAGAGAAAATTCAACACACGGTGTGCATGGACTGCAGTACTTACAGTACATTCTGGTAAGTTTTTTTTCTCCAAAGCATTTCATTTAGTACTGATAGCATTTAAATAATGCTTTACGAGTGTTCAAAGTGCTTCCCATTATATAGGAAATACCTCCAACAGTCCTGTAAGTTAGGCCAGAATTATCCCCATATAGCAGGTGGTGGATGAACGTTGAGATGTTTACCTAAGGCCATCTAATGGTAAGAGCTGAACTTGGGATTTTCTGCTTCCCAACTCATTCTGTTAACCACTATTCTGTACAAGCTGAGCAGTGTGTTTACTTTTTATTTATATGTTTATCCCACCCTAACTTCAGCGCTTGGGGTAAATAATAAAAGCAACAACCCTCGCCTTTATGGAATAGCATTTTGTCCAGTTCATTGAAATTTCCTCACCCTTTTGTAGAAGATTCCAAGTTTGTTTTTTAACCTGATTTCCAAAGGCCAGCTGAAATAAACAAATTTTACAAACTTCTGTAGAGTGTATTTAACAAATACTTCAATGAGACACTGGCTCACTTCAAACCAGTACTCGATCGTGGTTTGCAATTCTGGCTTGTAGGGCAAATGCAAATCACAGTTTGCAAAAAACCTTCAGAAATATGAAGGGAGAGAGAGGGTGTGTCCTTGGGGCTTCTGTAAATCAGCATTTCGTCTGAACAGAGCCGCTGTGATCTCTCAATAAAGTATTTGTTAAATTAGCTCTATGTAAAGCTGGTCTGTCTTTGAGGTCTCTTTCATGCATATGTGCATGCACACTCACACATGTAGCTGTTCTGAATCATCACATGTCCACATTTTATGGCACTGTGCTATAAGTCAGCATTACTCCCCCTTGTGTTTTGTTGAAGCCTGATTTGCATGTGACCAGGAGTGGTGTGGTTCCTGTACCTCTTCAGCTGCTTCCATTCCTCTTTGGGCAATGTGTGCAACTTCTTTCCACATAGTAGTTATGGATCCTGCTGATGGCAGTCATCCTTTTGTGGGTAGGCATTGTTGTCAGCATGGTAATAACCATATGATTTTCCCTAGCAATATTCTCAGGCCTTTCCTCCATCATGCTATCAGTGGGACGGCAAAGAGACATTATAAGCCACGTTTGTGAATTAAAAGCAGCTGTCTTCTTCCCATCCCACTTGCCTCCCTTGAGGCTTTTTATGCCCCACTTACTAGCTAAGCACACCCAGGTAATTCAGTCTGTCCTTATACGACCTGCTTTGTAGACTCCAGGAAAGTATTTTGCTGGATTAAAACATCACATACCTGCTTAACCTTAGCCATTAAAAGCCAGCCCAAATTTACCATGTCCTGAAAGATGCTCAGAATGTGGGGAAACTGTGCAAAGAATGGGGTTCCACAGTTTCTACAGCAGCCATAGCAAACTCCTCTTGATATCATAGCAGACATATAAACTTTACTGTTCCAGCCCTGTAAAATGTACAGTTCAGCCTCACTTTTCCAACTCATAATACCTTTCCAATGTGGCCTTCAGTAGATGGAATGGAGGAGGGTATTCAAGGTTAACCAGAATTTTAATACCTACTGCTTTCAAAGTAGAAAGTTTACTTGATTTTGTGAATTAAAAGTTAAAAATGTCAAGTATTCGAAGAGAGTTCAAGCACTGAAAGTTCTCCTTGCTGTGCATTCAGCCCCCAGCTTGACGTACAGCCATTTTTAGCAATTATGGGGATCATGAGATATGGGTCTTGGAACCAAGGTCCCAAAAAAATATAATAAAAGTAGAAAGGAGAATGCTTTGCAAAACTATACGAGTTTGCTTAGTATATCCATAGAACATTCTGCATCTTGGCATGTTATGCAATCTTTGATAATTACAAGAGGGATGTATAAATGTTCATGAACTAGAATCACTTCATCAGATGCTTGAAATGTTATCCTGCATTACACAGATGTATACATGCAGTTTGGGGGTGGGGTGTGAATTGAACATTGGTGGCAGAGGTCAAGGGGGAGGTCCCTAACAAAAATATTTTGTGTAACATGCATTATATACCAGTGGGACTCTCCTGTTCGAGGAGGACAGGACAAAGCACATGCCATTCCAATAGAAGTAGAAAGATAGAAACAAAAAGGTAATAGACACTATTGATGGAAAGGACACTCCGGTGGTGGTGTGGTATGCAGTGTTCGTTTCTTGGCTGAGAACAACATGGTGTACATGTGCAACAAATGCAAGTGGATTGTGCAATTGGAAGAAAATGGTGAGAGGCCTGGAACAGTAGGTGGCCAAACTCAAGGTTATAAGAGAAGATGAAGACAGAACGCTGGAACAGCAAAGAGAAGTATAGGAGGTGGAAGAACAACAGCAAGTTGAAGCAGAAGAGGAGAGTGTTGAGGAGAGGAAAAAACAAGTGGAGGAAACTCTGTGGAAAAGAGTGACAGGAACAGAAGAGGTCCTGCACTGGTGGAACTGCTTTCAGTACTTGAGGATGAGACTGGAGGACAGCCTGCAGAGGAAGAATTACAGGAGACCCAGTGGGACAGCGAACGAGGGTCTGAAGCTCAATCAAGCAGAGGCAATGAAACCATACCCTACAACAACAAGAGAAGAGTAGTAGTATTGGGAGACTCTGCTGTGAGGGATTGAAACCCAAGTATGCTGAGAAGACCCATGGATTCACCAGGTATGCTGTCTCCCTGGAGATGTGATGGAAGGATTGCGAACAGTCAAAATGCCCACTGACAAGTAACCCTTCTCATCCATGTGGGAACAAATGATACTGCCAAGTGCAGCTACAATGAAATCACATCAGACTTTGAAGCTCTGGGAAGGAAACTCAAAGATTTTGTAGCCCAGATAGTTTTCTCATTCATCCTTCCAGTACTTCCAGAGTGGAAAGGGGGAGGGGAAATACTCCGGGTGAATGATTGGCTATGAAGGTGGTGCCAACACGAGAGATTTGGATTCTGGGACCTTGGGCGACACTTCCTGAAAGATGGACTGCTGGTAAGTGATGGATTGCCCCTCACAAGGACTGGGAAGAATGTGTTTGGCCACAGCATGGAGAAATTCATCAGGAGGGCTTTAAACTGAATCCTAAGGGGGAGAAAGATGTAAATTTAGAGGTTCTAGCAATTGTCAAAGGCTTATGCACAGGAACTGAGAGAACAGCTCTAATGGGGCCCAATAATAGTTTTCATAAAAATGTAGGAAGGAAGCCAGACCATAAATCACATGGTCTTCGATGTTTATATACTAATGTCCAGAGTATGGGAAGGAAACAGAAGGAACACGAACTCTTAATACAGGATAAGGGTAAATACAACTTGATAGGTATAACTGAAACTTGGTGGGATGACTCCCATGCCTGGAATATAGCAATTGAAAGAACAGAAGGAATAGAAAGGGAGGCAGAGTCACACTATATGTTAAAAAAGCATATATGTGCATAGAAATACAAGAGCATTAACTTGGTAGCCCCATCAAGAGCATCTGGATTAAAACAAACAGGGCAAGGAATAAAAGGAATGTGGTGGTTGGAGTCTATGACTTGACCACCCATTCAAGGAGAAGACAAGGATGAAACTTGAAAAGCAAATTGCCAGTGTTTCAGAGAGGCATCATGTAGCAGTAATGGGGAACTTCAGTTACCCCAATATTAGTTGGGAGACAAATTCTGCCAAACATGGCCCCTCCAATAAATTCCTGACTTGTGTTGCTGTTGACGTTCTACTACAGAAAGTGGAGGAAGGAACTAGTGGATCAGCCATCCTTGATTTGATTCTCAACCAATAGAGACGACTTAGTGGATGATGTGGCAGTTATGGGAACTCTGGGGGAACGTTACCATGTTATACTTGAGTACTTGATTCTTTAGTGTAGTCATACTTGCACCCTAGATTTCAGGAAAGCAAATTTTAGTAAACTTAGAACAATGAAAAATAAGTAATGAGAAAAGGAGTCCAAGATGGGTGGAAGTTTCTAAAAAAAAAAAATTCTAAAGGCATAATTGCAAATAATTCTAACAAGGAAAAAAGGTGGAAGACCGCAGAAGAAGCCAGTGTGGTTTCACAAAAAGCTTAGAGATGACTGAAAGCAAAACAAAAGGACGCACATAGGATGTGGAAACAAGGATGATTAGGAAACTGGAAACAAAGCCCTATAAGGAGAGACTGAAGAACTGGGCATGCTTAGGCTTGAGAAGAGAAGACTGAGGGAAGATATGATAGCACTCTTCAAGTACTTGAAAGGTTGCCCCACAGAGGACGACCAGGATCTCTTCTAGATCTTCCCAGAGTCTAGGACACGGAATAATGGGCTCAAGTTACAGGAAGCCAGATTTCAGCTAAACATCAGGAAAAACTTCCTAAGAGCGGAATGACAATGGAACCAATGACCTAGGGAGGTGGTGGGCTCTCCAACACTGGAGGCATTAAAGAGGCAGCTGGACAGCCTCCTGTCAGGTATGCTTTAAGTTGGATTCCTGCATTCAGCAGAGGGTTGGACTCTATGGCCTTATAGGAGTCTTCCAACTCTACTATTTTATGATTCTATGGAAACAGGGAAATGAAATGCAGGTAAATAATATCACAATCTGATCTCATTGTTTGCGCACACACATCCACCCATACCTGTAACTTCGGATAAAACTTCATGCATCTTATGTTGTGGTTTCTGGTCCACAAAAGTATGCTGTAATACTTTTGTTAATCTTCAAGGTACCATGTGACTGATCTTTTTGCTGCAAGAGGCTAAGACGGCATCTACTCTGGCCGTGTCTTTTTTAAGGATTGGAGAACTGGTACCAAGCAGAACTCCACTTTTGTGCTTGTATTAGATTGAATTATGCAAATAACCTATTTTGCAGAAATGTTGATTGTACGTTTTGTGAAATTAAACGTCAATCATGATTCATACTAGTGGCAGGAAGAAAGATCTAGTGAGGGGTATTATAGAGTTAGGGGAGAAATAAGCTAATAATGCAAGAGAGGAACGAGCAGCAAGCGATAAAAGCCACAAGAGCTTCTCTCCATGAACCCCTCCTGAGAACCTTTCTCATTTCTGTTCCCATGCGTAGTAGATGTCTCTGTGACGACCTTCCCTGGTTCTCCCTGTCAGGTTCCCACCTGCTTGTGGCTACTGCCTTTCACTAGGCACCACCAGGGACACCACCAGTCCGGACTGTCCTTTATATGGTTTCTCACTCCGCTCTAGCACAGATCTCACTAGATCCCACTGCTAGGCAGCACCACCAGTCACATCCTGTAACCAATACTCCCAGAGACTTTGTCTGAGTCTCTCTCTAGCTGGTTACTTTTGTGACTGTGTGCTTATGCTGTTCCCAACCCCCTTGTATCTTTATATATAAAGCATACAACTCTGGGTTGCTCTGGATACCTGACTTGTTACAATTTCTCCCTTCACTGCTGCCACCATTAGATACTGTTTCTGTTCAGCCTTGGTAATTACCTTGCCCTCCCTTCTGGTCTGTATATTCCCCAGCCAAGGATCAGGCCTTTGGTAAACCAAAGAAGTATTTATTTACTAATAACAGGAAATAACAAGATTACTTTAGGAATGTTTCACAAGCGTATGGTTTCATATATGGTCACTCTTTATGTTTCTGTATATATCCTCTTTAAATATCAGCCAAATCCAATCCAAACTTCCCTCAGAACTCTGCCAACCAACTCATCAACCGTTCTCCAACTGACTCTCTAACCGACTCTCCAACTCTCTCTCCCCCTCATCACTCACCAACCTCCATTTATACCTTCAGCCAGCCAGCCACTCAGCCAATCATCATCCAGCACACTTCAGCTTCTCACCCATGTATTCCCCCTTTCTCTCTCAGTCATTTACCATACATCACCCAATAGACCTACACTTACCATATTTACAGATGCTAACTTACAGGAACATCACAGTCTCCTTCTTTATAATGAGAAAGCTGATGCTCCCATGAGATTGCTTTGTGTAACAAATTGTGTTCTAAATTTCATGTGTTCAGAATTGCAAGCAGGTTCCAGCTCAGTTCATGGGTACTATTGCTGAAGGCAGTGAGAGTTTAGAAGAACTCCCTTAAATGACTGAAAGTCTCTGTTGCGAATAAATAGATTGAAGTGGCGCCATGCTGAGCAATGCATGCTGCTGTGCTGGGGACTGCCCACTCTCTGGTGTGCAAGTAGGCCAGGCCTGCTCCACAGTGCTGTGTGAGAATGAGGACATGTACCACAAGAGGCTTTTCTTATCTTGCTGAGGTATGCAACAGCTATAGAGGATTCTGTGGCAGCCAGAATGCCTTCATGAGAGTTTATACATGAGCTACCAAGGTGTTCTGTAAGAGTAGTCACTTTTAGTTAAGAGCAAACTTGGCTAGTAAGTGTCGAAAGTATTGGAGTCAAAATGGGATTGTTGAGTAACAAAAGAGAGGAATTAGTGTACTTGAGGGAGCTTTTTTTTTTTTAAGGGGATGCGAAAACTCAACAATCCCAAAAGAGCCCCATTGTGTTCAGTACTGTGGGATGTTGAATGTCAGGTGGAAAAGAGAAAATGGCAAATGAGGATAGGAGGGAGGGAGAGTGGAATTCCCTGCTTGATCTGTTTGCAGCTTTTTGCATCCTGGAAGAGGTCATGGCTGGCTGATAGGAACCCTGAATAGGAGTACTCCTGCTAGGAAGGAAGGATACAGGGCATCAGGTTTATTTATTTTTTGCAGGTCCCACTTATTTCCTTCTATAATACAATGGGTCTTTTTCAATGCTGTGTCTGCTTAGATAGCAAGTGCAAGAACATTTCTGTACCTCTGCATCTGAAAGGAGGTGGTGAGTGCTATTTGGCTTTTGGTTCTTTTAGCAGCAATCGCTGTTCAGTTTAACAAACTCAAATGAGCCGAGTACAGATGTCATGATTATCAGGCTATGCTGAAGCCTATCAGTTTGCTTATTAATGTGTATTTTCTCTGCAGTTATCGCTGTGATGACTTTGTAGTGAATGATACCAAGCTGAGCCTGGTACAGAAAGTCCGAGAACACCTCCAAAATTTGGAAAAGTAAGCAATATCCTAGATGTATGCTTTTGTCGGAAAGTGGGCATGGATAGTGCAGGATTGTGATGGTATTCCTTTTTAGTAGTTTGCCCTTTGTATATGAAACATACATATTGAAAATCCAGAGGCTTCTGCCCTCCACTAATCAGTGTGGAACAAAATCCACTGTGAAATTCTCCTGTGCACATCTCACGGAAATAAATAGGGGCTGTGCAATAGCACACTGTGGTCTTGTGCAGTGCCTGTTTGTTTCTGTGAGACTTGCACAGCAGGACTTCCTGGTGAATTGTACCCATGTTAGGGATCTGTCTTCCGCTGTGCTGCCTTAATGGTGCCAAGCACCTGTCACCCTAGACTTAGGCTTGTATCCCAAATGCCTTGTGCTGGCCTGGAATCCAAAAACGGAAGTCTGTTTTGAGGTTCCAGATGTTGCGTTGTTTCATTTGGCTGGCTTTGGTGAGCTGAAGTGTCATGTTTAGAACAACGCTTGTATGAGTAGAGATGGACTTGTGGGAATTGTCTTCCAAGCAATATTTGATCAAGAAAGCAGAGTATGTTGTTTTAGATCTGACGTTTTTGCTCTAATTAGGGAATGCTTGAGGGTACCTGCTGTAGCATAACCTAATCAGATTAATTTGAGATTGTATGCTGTTGAAAACAGAACTGGATTTGAGTTTGTGCTGTGGGAAATACAAAAATCTATTTTAAGGTGACTGTTAATTTTGTATTATAGGTTCTATAATCAACAATAGGTCTCTTGGTTGCATGAAAAGGAAGCACTGCAAATGTGAATATGCAGTAGTCAAGACATTGTGGCCACATTTATCTTTAGTGTGTTCTCTTTGGGTTTCTTAACCGTCTTAACAACCAATTTATTCATTTGCTACAGTTCAGCTTTTACAGCAGACCGACATAGGAAAAGAAAACTTCTGGAAAATTCCTCCCTAAACAGCAAATTGTTAAAAATAAATGTAGGTACCACATAATTGTTTATAAAATGATCATTTGGGCGCAAATCTCGTTAAGCAGTGGCGTTCACTTTCAAGTAAATGTCTTGGGCTGCAAGCATAACTTTGTAATGTGTTACTACCTGAAGGTTCTCGGGTGACATCTTCAGTGGTGGTACACATGCTTTTAATTGTGGTTCGAAATAGGCTTGTCATTATACATCTTATTTTGAACACCAAAGCCTCCAAAGGTCATTATTTCAGCTGATGAAAATGCTTTGAATTTGTAGAAACTCTTATTCTGCAAAGTACCTAATACCTGCCTGCTATTCTGCTCTGTCTGAAGCTGGGGTGGGCAGCTTTTTTTTAAAACCAAAGGTCGGTGGCCTACCAGGAGGCCAGTGAGTCAATAAAATCCTGATTGATTTTGTTTTTGTGAGTCAATGGCCTGAGGGGAACCTTTTTAGAAAAATCTCTCTCCTCCCTGCCTTCCTCCCCCACCCCCAAGCCCAGGGCTTCCAGCAGGCTGCCTTCATTTCTTGGGGCAGTTGGAATCCTTCATGTGGTGCTGCCTTCTTGACAGGCACAGGTGGTGGGAGTGCCTTGTGAGGGAGGGCAAAGGCAAGGCAGCTTTCCCACCCCAGAGTGACTGTAGAAGCAGCAGAAGCCCCAGGTGCCTGTGATCCTGCTGGTGAGGGGAGGAGAAGGGACTGCAGCAACCATTCACAGGATCTTCTCACCACTGCCTTGCCTTGCTGGTGCTCACACTTGGACTTATGATTGGGCACTGTGCCTCTATCTGCTCAAAGAGCCTAGATTGGGGTGCAGTGGCTGATAGGCCTGGAGAGCCCACTCTGGGCCATATAAAATTGGGGTGCAGGCTTCCCAGACATGGCCTGGGGGAAACCTGCATTCAACTGTTTTATTTATTTTTTAAAAAATCTACACTGCTTAATTTCCTGAAGGATCCCAAGGTGTCAAACAAATCAGATGACGAACCAAGTAACAAATAAAATGAAATCCCTGGTTTTGTCATAAAGCTCCCCTGTGTGACCTTGAACCAAGTCTCTCAGTCTCAGAGTACAGGCAGGATAGAAAATATCAACAAGTCCTATTTTGCTTACATAGGTTGGCCTAAAAAGACAAGTCAACTTTACTCATACTGTATTATTAATTTATTCATTCTCTGTTTGCCCATAGGGGCATTCAGGGTCACTGGTGTTCTCAACCCAGCTGGAATCACCTGAAAGCACTGGTGCTTTGATCCCCTAGTGGGCACTCTGCTGCTGAAATCTGGGTTTGTGACAGAGCTTTTACAAGCAACGTAGATGGGCCTGACTCAAATTCATGATTTCCTGTGTTCTAAATTTTCTGTAGCTTGCCATTATTGAATGAACACTTCATTTGTAATATGGGAAATCTTGATGTAGGCAGGTAGCCCTCCCCCTAAGGGAGGGGCTGCTTTCCAGGTGGGTTGAAGATGGCTAGCCTCTTGTGAGGTGACTGGTTTGCTTTGATTTCTCTGCTTCACAGGGGAGCACTGCAGTCCTGTGTGCTACAGGACTTCGGAACCTGGGTAACACGTGTTTCATGAATGCAATTCTTCAGTCACTCAGGTACCCATCCTTTGATACGATAAATCCCTAAATGGTTTCTTGGGCTCAGTTGGGGCGTGTGTGTATGTACTCTGTGATGTCTTATGAGACTAGGACGGACTGCTAAGTACTGTGCATCTGAAGAGTCTCTTTATCTACACACCCGTAAGTCCCAGTTTTGCAGTGCAACTTGTGTTCGTTTGCATTCCCACCAGTGGTGTATCTCTAGCTGGCAAAATCCTGCAATATGTTTTGCAGATTATATTCTCTGTGGTGTTAGAAAACAGAATCTGTATTATGTAGGTTCATGTCAAGGTATGGTTAACATGCAGGAATTCAAGATGCAGTCCTAGAATGTTTATGTATTTTGGTGTGTGTGTGTTTTAAAGCTGCCCTACAGTTATTCATTGTTGGGTTACCATGGAAACAGTGAAGGCCTTCAATTTTCCCCCTGCCCTTGCTGCTACTTCCTTCTGATTCACATTTCTTTCTTTCAACAGTAACATTCAGCAGTTCTGTTGCTACTTTAAAGAATTGCCTGCAGTGGAGCTTCGGAATGGAAAGACTGCAGGCCGGCGAACTTACCATACCCGGAGCCAAGGGGATAACAGCATGTAAGTCAGTTCAGTTCCAGGGAGCAGGAAGTAGGACAGGCAGGCACCTAATACTGAAAGAAGCAGACAGGCTTTCGTGTGCTCTTGTGTTGATCCAAGGATAAGTAGGTAACCAGATATCTGAGTAGTGAAAGCTGCTGTCTTAAATATTAATATTTGGAATTGGTGACAAATCTGGCTGCTCAGAGTGGTTCTTCATATTGCATGCCGTAAATGGCTCAGTTGTGACTAGGGATTAAAGCTTGACACAGTAATAAGACCTCAAACGTTGATGATCTGTTGAACTGGGTAGAAGAAATCTATCGAGGAGCAATAGACCTAAACTGAATTACAGTTTATTCCCATTGATTATTTACTCTCTCTCTTAGTATTTGCCGGTGTGTGGAATGCAGTTCATGATGTTGCTGCCCCATGGAATCAGCACTGTGGTTCTGCCACCCACGTGTATAGGGATAGGCACGGGGAAACCATTGTGACCAAGTGTACGATGTCATTCAAGAGGCAAAAACTTGCAGCATCATCTCCTCTGAATTTGGGCCACATGGCTGCTCCCAATTTGTGACAGGCCATTTGTGTGGAGTTTTAAAAAGGAACATAGCAGTCTTCTGGATGGCTGACTGTTCAGGTGTGCTTGATTGGCCCTGTGTAAATACAGTAAAATAAATAAAATACATTCTGGAAAGTGGGGGGGGGAGGTTTACCCTTGAGAGTGGAAATGAAATCAAGCCACTGTGTAGCCTAGCGAAAAGGTAGATTAATTTAGCCATGTGGAAGGATATAAGGGCAAATATGACTACAAGAACAAATTCACATAAGCCAGAACTATCGTGAATAGGATTGGTTTAGTAGTGTAAAACGTTTCTAACCAATAAGGTGGCAAAAGTTTGACATAGTCTAATTTGATAACTGAGTTTGATAAACTAGAAGAGTAGTCTAATAATTTCTGTGGGGTCAGGTAGGTCTTTTTCTGAGGAAGTGGCTTCTGTGGATGTGGTCTTTCTCTGGCCATCTGATTGAAAATCCTCCATTCTATCTACCCAGTGACCTGAGATGATCAGGGCAACCCTACTTTCAAATAAATGTGCTACAGCCTGATTTGCTAGCTAACTTTCTCCCCAGAAGAGATTCAAGTCTTCAACCCAGCCCTCGGGCAAATCACACTCTTGGTCTTGGTTTCCATCTGTGAATTGGGAATAATATTGCTCATCCTCCCAACAAGATGGAGAAAGTGAATGAGACCAGTTCATGTTAGTGGGCCTAAATTAAGAGCAGGACGTATATATTTAAATAACGACAGAAGCTTTAAAAATACTAAATTGATTTCTTGGCCAAAACTGTCTCTTCTCATAAGAGGCTGATCCTTCAAAGGGCGAGTCTGCAGGTTAGTTCAGTTTATGAGGGAAAGCTCCATGTATGTGAGCTTTTCTATTGTGCAATGTTGTTTGTTTTGTTCTTTCAAGTCAATTACAACTTATGGCGACTGTATGAATCAGCAACCTCCAATAGCGTCTGTTATAAACCACCCTGTTCAGATCTTGTAAGTTCAGGTCTGTGGCTTCCTTTATGGAATTAATCCATCTCTTGTTTGGCCTTCCTCTTTTTCTACTTCCTTCTGTTTTTCCCAGCATTATTGTCCTTTCTAGTGAATCATGTCTTCTCGTTATGTGTCCAAAGGATGATAACCTCAGTTTCATCATTTTACCATCTAGTGACAGTTCTGGTTTAATTTGTTCTAACACCCAATTATTTGTCTTTTTCATGGTCCATGGTATCTGCAAAGCTCTCCTCCAGCACCACATTTCAAATAAGCTGATTTTTCTCTTATCCACTTTTTTTTACTGTCCAACTTTCACATCTATACATAGAGATCGGGAAGACCATGGTCTGAATGATCCTGACTTTAGCGTTCAGTGATACACCTTTGCATTTGAGGACCTTTTCTAGTTCTCTCACAGCTGCCCTCCCCAGTCCTAGCCTTCTTCTGATTTCTTGACTATTGTCTCCATTTCAGTTAAAGACTGTGCCAAGGTATTGATAATCTAGACAAGTTCAATGTCCTCGTTGTCAACTTTAAAGTTACATAAATCTTCTGTTATTACTTTAGTCTTCTTGACATTCAGCTGTAGTCCTTTTTTTGTGCTTTCCTCTTTCACTTTCATCGGCATTCATTTCAAATCATTACTGGTTTCTGCTAGTAGTATGGTATCATCTGCATATCTTAAATTATTGCTATTTCTCCCTTCAATTTTCACACCTCCTTCTTCTTGGTCCAATCCCGCTTTCCTTATGATGTGTTCTGCGTATAGATTAAATAAATAGGGTGATAAAATACACCCCTGTCTCACACCCTTTCTGATTGGAAACCAATCAGTTTCTCCATATTCTGTCCTTACAGTAGCCTCTTGTGCAGAGTATAGGTTGCGCATCAGGGCACCCCCATATCTTTTAAAGCATTCCATAGTTTTTCATGATCTACACAAGCTTTGCTGTAATCTATAAAGCACAGGGTGCTTTCCTTCTGGAATTCCTTGGTCCATTCGATTATCCAGTGTATGTTTGCGATATGATCTCTAGTACCTCTTCCCTTTCTAAATCCAGCTTGGATGTCTGGCATTTCTCGTTCCATATATGGTAAGAGCCTTTTGCTGTAGAATCTTGAGCATTACTTTACATGCATGGGATATTAAGGCAATAGTTTGATAATTACTGCATTCCCTGGGATCCCTTTTCTTTGGAATTGGGATGTATATTGAACACTTCCAGTCTGTGGGCCATTGTTTAGTTTTCCATATTTGTTGGCAAAGTTTTGTCAATATTTGTACCAATTCAGTCTCAGTAGCTTGTAGCAACTCTATTGGTATGCCATCTATTCCTGGTGATTTGTTTCTTCCAAGTATTTTAAGATCAGCTTTCACCTCCCATTCTAAAATCTCTGGTTCTTCATCATGCGGTTCCTCCATGAATGAATCTGTCATCCTTGCATCTTTTTTATATAGTTCTTCAGTGTATTGCTTCCATCTTCCTTTTATTTTATATTGGTCAGTCAGTGTGTTCCCCTGTTGATTATTCAACATCCCTACACTTGGTTTAAAAAATAATTAGGATTTTTTGAGGTAGTATGCCTCTAAATAGCAGTTGCTGTGGAACACAAGGTGGAGATGGTTATTGTACTCATGGCCTGCTTTTGGGTCAGACCTAGGGTCCATCCAGTCCAGAATGTCTGATTCCAGAAGTGACCATTTTGTTTGCATGCTTTGCTATCTAAAAAGCTATATACATACATGTGCAGGCAAAGCTTCAATTTAGGTAATCAAAATAATACTTTGGAAATCTATACTGTGCCCCCAAACACCAGGCAAAGTACTAAAAATTGGTTTTCTTCCACATTACTTAGGCATTTGATAGAATAGTTGGCATTAAATCCACAGTGTGGAGAATAGGTGTCTTAGTGGCAATGTTCAAATGGCAGGTATTCCATAGCATAACTGTGCATCTCAAAAGATAGGTGTGTCATTGCAACCTGTTACTGCAGAGCAATCGATTAGAACAAGGCAAGGTTTCATGAAAGGCTGTTGCAAACTAACAGCACAATCCTATACATGTCTACTCAGAAGTAAGTCCCATTGAGTTCAGTTGGTTTTTCATGCAATGACTGCCTGTTATTGCCCAAAATCCACAAGGCATGTATTTTGCAATAGATCTGCAATGCCACCCAAAGGCAAGTAGGAGTGAGCCCTTTCTGCAGTGGATTTGGCAGTTCAAGTTCAGTTCCGACCCCACTGATCTGATGTCTGTCTCCCAAGGCAGTACTCTTGAACCCTCCAGTCACTCAGCATGCTCCCAGGCCACTCTGCAAGCTGTGACAGGTGCTGTGGCAGCTTTTTATGGCCATGTAGTGACTCCTCCCACTCGCTTCAGTATGGCTGTTGATGGAACCCACTGTGGTATCCAGACAGGGCACCAGCTCCCCTGTGGGTAACCCAAGTGAAAAGGATCCTCCTGCTGCCGCCAGGCCTGGTCTGGGTCTGGAGAGAGCTCCCACTCAGCCTGCACCCACTGCTTGGGCTGCTGCATGTGCTCAGTTGAATCTGGAAGAGCTCGAGCAGCAGCTTCCCCCCATTCCGGCCTGGGCAGGCCTCTCCGGAGGACCCGGTGGGTGCCCACGCTGTGTCAGTATCAAGGCAGAGATCCGTGCCTGCTTTCCCAGGCCGTGCCACTGTTACTCCCTTAGGATGCCCCCAAGGTATCCAGAGCTCGTTGTACTTTGCCTGCCACATATGCTTGCTTACCATCTTAGTGGGAATGTTAGAGACAACTTATGGAAAAGTTCATCCTAACAATACTCCTTTAATTTTCCTCTCCAGTTCATTGGTAGAAGAGTTTCGGAAGACTCTGTGTGCTCTGTGGCAAGGGAGCCAAACAGCGTTCAGCCCTGAACCATTGTTTTATGTCGTTTGGAAAATCATGCCAAATTTTAGGTAAGTCCTGTTAGAAAAGAAGTGTTTTTTGGGACTCAGTGACTTTCCCCAGAAGGAAGGTGTTTTGTTGACCCTGAATGCCATTTTAGTTTGCTGTGAGAGCTTCCTGCTGTGTGTCAGCGGACTCTTATTCTTCCAGTATACAGAGGGAGGAATGTTGAAGGTTTTGAGTATTTTTGTTGTTTTAGGTCTAGCAGTGCTATGCTAAGTTCTTAGCCTGTGCCATATGGCTGAAGTGCCTTTGGCAAGGACTCTGCTTCAAAACGTACAGCTCCAGCAGGTCCAAGCAAAACATACTGGGCAAAACTTCCTTGATTCTCTCAATATTGAATTCATTTCTGTCATTGTAGTTGTAAATAAGTGCTACAAAGAGAATAAATCTATGTGCAATAAGCATTTTGCACCCAGCTGTCAAAAAGAATAGTTCACTCAAGTAAATCCAAGTGTCATTCCTCTCCAAGGTCTCCCTGTCCTGGCCCCTGAACCTCTTTCAAAGGAGCACTGAACTATTAGGATTAATTGTGCAGAAGGTAAGTTGCTCCACATTTTCAGGTAGTAAAGATGTTCTGTTGATGTGTTAACACCTCTAGCAGTGCTGAAAAGATGCTCTGAACATATACCCAGAGCCTGTGAAGTGAGAAACCCAGGCGGTAAAAAAGCTATCTCTTTTCTACTCCCAGTAACTTTGTGTGTGTATCCCTGACTAATGAGAATCAAGGAAGTTTAGCATCGGTAGTTTCAAGCAATGGACAAAAGTCCTCATAATACTTTTGGCCAGTTGTCCTCCTCCTCCTCAGTTGTTTGAAGTCAAAGTAAGAGTTCTGCCCCCTAAGTTGGCGCTAGCAAATTTTCAGCACTGTGGGTTCATTTGTTTTTAATAGAAAGGGATACCCTCTGTGGTGGGAAGGGAGGAAAATGTGATTCTCTTATTTCGATGTAAAGGAAAATGCCAACATTTCATTGGGGAGAAGTGCAGCTCTGCCTCTGTCTGGTGCTGGTGGCGATGAAATGGCAAGAGCTCCTAAGATGACTGTGGCGGCAGGGGGAGAGGAGAAAATTAAGAAAACAAAGTAGCTTGCTTGACCCGTCAAGACCCATCTTGTTACAAAGCTCAGTCTCAAATATCAAACAGTCAAGGCAACCCGCTCCACCCTAGCGCAAAGGAGGGTCTGCTGTGCTATCTTCCGTTGTATGGCTTAGAGCAGACTTCACCAACCTGGTGCCCTCCAGAAATTTTAGATTACAACTCCCAGCCAATGTGGGCATACCAGATCTCATGATGTCACAGCTCCGAACCCTCATCCTACATCATGGGCACAGTTCCATCAAAGGTATGGGTTGGCAGAACCGTGGCTGTTTGGGGAGTATCGCTGTGAGCAGGGACCTTGCTCCTCAGTTCTGAGGAAGGGCCGTGGCTCTGTGGTAGACCATCTGTTTTGCATCCTGAAGGTTTCAGGTTCAATCCCTGGCAGCATCTCCAGGTAGGACAGGGAAGTGGGGGATCACTGCCAGTCAGTGTAGGCAGTAGTGAGCTAGATAGACCAATGACAGCATCCTGTGTTCCCGTTAACGAGGGAAACAGGCTTGCCCTCTCCAGGTCAGGTCAGCCCTCTGTTCTCACCAGTGTGCCATTTTGTGTTTCTCAGGGCTGCTGCCTCTCCTTTTCCCTTGCTTGCTGCATTGTTAAGGAGGAAATTGTTGCCATCTCATGGACTCTTGGAAGAGAGGCCACGAGGAGAGGGCAGAGCAGTGAACTCATCATTTGTTGAGCATCATGTTGAGCAAATGCATGTTGCAGCCATATGCACGGAGGCATGGTTGTTGGAGAGCCTTTCAAGCACCAGTGCAGGTGCAGTCTTTATAGCCACACTGAGAATTGGGTACAGTTCCTCAGTTAGGACTTGACCACCTTGGATTCAGTGGGAATTGAATCCAATCCTGGGAGGAAAGGTGGGATATATATCAAATAATAAATTCACATACAGGAAACTGCTTGTTCAATAGCACCCTTGCATCAAAATTTCCCTGCATGTGGAAATCTGCTGTCTTCGCAAGAAGGCTGGAGCTGGTGTTTGCAGACATGCTAGTTCTTGTATGTGTAGGGAGATTTTAATGTGGAAGCTCATTCAAATAGTTCCTTCTCCCACCCAAATTTTCAGATGGTTCTGTGACTTTTCATGAACATTTCATATTGTCTCTGGCCACATACATTTGCCTATCTGCTGCTGCAAGGCATGGCCTGATGCCAGTTGTGGGGACATGTGGCCTGAAATTCTCTCTACACAACTCGCAACAAAATAAAAGTATTGGCAGTTCTTGTGATGACGGAGCTTTGCTTATTTAGGTAGACTGTGCTAAAACGTCTGCTGGCTGAACAGTCTCCCATAGAGTGTAAAACAGCAGCAGAGTCTTCTTCTACTTGACAGACTAACAGGTATATCACAGCACTAGAGTCCACTTCATCAGATGGAAGAAATGTTACCCAGGGTGGAACGTTGCAGGTATATATACACCCATGGGTGTAAGAGGGAGGGAAGAAATTACAGTCATTGTTCCACCCGCTTGTGCCTCTGCCCCCCACCCCTTCCAGAAGGTTTCTCAGAAGGGAATGCAGCTCTTGGGCTGGAAAGGTTTCTGCACCCTTTAAGGTGTCACAAGACCCTTCGTGTTTGCTGAAGTGGACTAACACAGCTATTACTCTGTGAAAGAGTGTTGCTGTTGCTCCAGCTCTATGCTGATTTAAGCAGGTGGCTGCACTGAAGAGTTCTGCGTCTGAAGCAAGGTCAGATGATTATAAGAGCCTTGCTTGTAGACTTATATCTGATTCCATCTCCTCCCCCTTCCATATCCTTCACACGGGCAAGTCATCATTTCTTGAACCAGCCTTGCGTTAGGCCAACAGAAGGCCCTTTGCCTCTTGGAGACTTCACAAGTAATTCCCTGTTGAGAAAATATGAGCAATATGGACAAAACTTCTTCAAGTGGCTTAATTTGGCACACTCTGCTGATTTCATTTGAGGTTGCAGTTTTTCTTGTTTTTGAAGCCATTGAGTGGACCCAGGTTGTCCATGTGTTCATTGGGTGGTCCTCAGAAGCCTCACTTCCCAGTCTGAAAAACTGAGAAGAAAACAGGAATCCTTAGCAAGATTGTCTTAATTAGAAATGTTAAAAGATTCAAAATAATTATGTGCACTTAATAGCAGAAATAAAATACTTTCTTGCCAGGAAATAAATTATATAAAATCTTGCGCTGCACTGTAGACACTGGCATTATTTCAAAGCTTTGCTTTGTTACAAATTTCAGACCGAATACGGTGTGTTGGTTGGCTTATTTGTATAACCAATTTATAGACAGCTTAATATTTTTTAAAAAAACCTTCAGAATGGTTTACAAAGTATAAAAACTATAAAATCATTAGACTAGAATACAAAAAAACAAAAAAGCTTGAGGCCATTAAAACTCCAGAATCAAAATATTAAAACAAAATATATTGAGCAGCATAATCTAAAAATCTTTTTTTAAATATTTTTTAAAAGATTTTAAAAAAAATGTTTTTAACGTTTTGTTTTAATGTATTTTAAGGTCTGTTTTTATGATGTTTTAAAGTGTTTAAGTGCGGCTCTGTTGCTACTATAGCTTAGCTTCTGAGATTGTAACATCTTGCCTCATTGCTGCCACCTGGAGGCAACTAATATGGTTGCATGTGTATTATGTGTGAATGATTGAGTTGTGATGTATGTGAGTTTTTATTTGGAAGTTTTGTAGTTAACTTAATATTGTTTGATTGTTTTATATGTATGTTTATTGTAGTGCGTGATTGATTCAGTGTGTGTGTGTCTGTGTGAATTTTAGTGTGTATTGGTGTGAATGTGCATTGTGTGGGTGACTGTGATTTGGTGAGTGTGTATTGTGTGTTTTATTAGTTTTAATATGTGCCTGGGAGAGAGTATTATACATCGACCGGGGAGACTTTCGGGGCCCCCAATTAGCGTAGTGACGGGTAATGGGAGGTACGGCGTTGTGAGGAGAACGTGCCAGATAAGGGGCACTCGTCCCAGACAAGTAGTGTCTGTGACTTGTTCCGGTTCTCCTCACATCCCCAGGACTGCTGGTTGTCCTATCAGTCAGCCTTCGGATCTCCATGTGCTGTTGTTAAACGCCAGGTCGGTTCACCATAAGATCTCCCTTGTTCATGATTTAATTGTGGAGGAGGCGGCCGACCTGGCGTGCATAACTGAGACCTGGGTGGGTGATACAGGAGGAGTTGCTCTTTCCCAGCTTTGCCCACCTGGGTATACGGTTCAGCATCATGGTAGAACCGAAGGACGGGGAGGTGGGGTTGCTGTGGTCTATAGGAGTTCTTTCTCACTCACCAAGCACCCTGTCCAGGTGACGACTGGTTTGGAGTGTCTCCACCTTGTGCTGGGCCAGAGAGACAGACTGGGAATTTTGTTGGTGTACCGCCCACCCTGCTGCCCAACAAATTCCCTAACTGAGCTGACAGAGGTAGTCTCGGAGGTATTGCTGCGGTCCCCTAGACTATTGGTACTGGGGGACTTCAACATCCATGCCAAGACTGCTTTATCTGGGGCGGCTCAGGACTTCATGGCCTCCATGACAACCATGGGGCTGTCTCAGGTTGTTACTGGCCCAACGCATGTGTCGGGACATACTCTTGATTTGATCTTCGCTACTGGACATGGAGATGGTGATCTGGTGGTTGGGGTTTTTTTATCTACCCCATTGTCATGGACAGATCACCGCTTGCTGAAGTTTAGGCTCACGGCGACCCTTTCCCTCTGCAAGGGTGGGGGACCTATTAAATTGGTCCGCCCCCGGAGACTAATGGATCCTGAGGGTTTCCAAAGGGCTCTGGGGGATTTCCTGACTAAGAAGACTGGCGCTCCTGTCGAAGCCCTGGTTGGATTGTGGAATACGGAGATGACCCGGGCGGTTGACACGATCGCTCCCATGCGCCCCCTCCTATGTAGAGCTCATACAGCCCCATGGTATACCGTGGAGCTGAGAGTGATGAAGCAAGAGAGGAGGAGGCTTGAGTGCAGATGGAGGCGAACTCCTGACGAATGCAATTATGCCTTGGTGAGTGCCTCTTCTAAGCGGTATGTAGTAGCAGTGAGGGCAGCAAAAAAGAGATATTTTGCTGCCACAATTAAGGCATCTCACTCCCGCCCGGCGGAGCTCTTTAAAATCGTTCGAGGGCTTTTACATTCTGGCCCTCGGGACATTATAGATTCATCTGTAGCCTGCTGTGATGAGTTCGCGAGGCACTTCCAGGATAAGATCGCATGCATTCGCCAGGACTTAGACTCCAATATTATGGCAGTGGGATCTAATGAAGCATCCAGAACACGGTCTTGTCCTTGTTTATTGGATGAGTTTCAGTCTGTACAGCTTGAGGATGTTGACAAGATCCTTGGACTGGTGCGGGCGACCACATCTGTGCTGGACCCTTGCCCCTCTTGGCTGGTGAAAGCTGGCAGGACCAGAACCGCTGGCTGGGCCAAGGAGATAATAAACGCCTCTCTGAGAGAGGGAGTGGTCCCTGACTGCCTGAAAGAGGCGGTTGTGAGACCGCTCCTGAAGAAACCTTCTTTGGACCCAGATAACCTGAACAACTATAGACCTGTGGCGAATGTTCCGTTCCTGGGCAAGGTGCTAGAACGGGTGGTTGCCGGCCAGCTCCAGGGGCTCTTGGATGACACTGATTATCTTGATCCATTTCAATCCGGTTTCAGGCCCGGTTTTGGCACCGAAACAGCCTTGGTCGCCCTGTATGATGACCTTTGTCGGGAGAGGGACAGGGGGAGTGTAACTCTGTTGATTCTCCTTGATCTCTCAGCTGCTTTTGATACTATCGACCATGGTATCCTTCTGGGAAGACTCACGGAGTTGGGAGTTGGGGGTTGGGGGTACTGCTTGGCAGTGGCTCCGCTCCTACTTGGTGGGTTGCCACCAGAAGGTAGTGCTTGGGGAACATTGCTCGATGCCCTGGACTCTCCATTGTGGAGTCCCGCAGGGATCGGTACTGTCCCCCATGCTTTTCAACATCTACATGAAGCCGCTGGGTGCGGTCATCAGGAGTTTTGGGGTGTGTTGCCATCAGTACGCTGATGACACGCAGCTCTATTTCTCCTTTTCATCCTCTTCAGGTGAGGCTGTTAACGTGCTAAACCGCTGTCTGGCCGCGATAATGGACTGGATGGGAGCTAACAGACTGAAACTCAATCCAGACAAGACCGAGACGCTGTTGGTGAGTGCCTTCTCTGCCCAGATGGAGGATGTTCATCCTGTTCTTGATGGGGTTACACTCCCCTTGAAGGAACAGGTGCGTAGCTTGGGGGTTCTTTTTGATCCTTCCTTGTCACTTGAGGCCCAGGTGGCCTCGGTGGCACGGAATGCTTTCTACCATCTTCGCCTGGTAGCCCAGCTACGTCCCTATCTGGACAGTGACGACCTCGCCTCAGTTGTTCATGCTCTGGTAACTTCTAGACTGGACTACTGCAATGCGCTCTACGTTGGGCTGCCCTTGAAGACTGTTCGGAAACTACAACTAGTCCAGAATGCAGCGGCCAGATTGCTGACGCGGACCAGAAGGTCCGCTCATATAACACCTGTTCTGGCCCGTCTGCACTGGCTTCCTATTTGTTTCCGGGCTAGATTCAAAGTGCTGGTTTTGACCTATAAAGCCCTACACGGCATGGGACCGCAATACCTGGTGGACCGCCTCTCCCGATATGAACCTACCCGGACACTGCGCTCAACATCTAAGGCCCTCCTCCGAGTGCCATCCCATTGAGAAGCTGGGAGGGTGGTGACTAGAACCAGGGCCATTTCTGTGGTGGCCCCCGAACTGTGGAACAGCCTCCCCGATGAGGTGCGCCTGGTGCCGACGCTACTATCTTTTTGGCGCCAGGTGAAAACCTTTTTATACTCCCAGGCATTTTAAAGTGTGTTTTAATAGCATTTTCATCATTATTTGTATTTTGGATGTTGTTTGGTTCTTTTATTGTTTGTTTGTTTTGTTTTCTTGATTTATTGTATTTATTGTATTTATACATTGCTTGTTTTTTTATCTTTTTGTACACCGCCCAGAGAGCCTTCGGGCTTAGGGCGGTATATAAATTAAATTAAATAAATAAAAATAAATATTTTTATCATTTCTGTTTGCTGCCCTGGGCTCCTGCTGGGAGGAAGGGCGGGATATAAATAAAATAATAAATAAATTAAATTAAATAAATTAAAATTAATATTTATTTGGCTTTGGTTGTAAAGCCAAATCACTACATTAAAATCTTCGTGTTCTCCATTGATTTTTGTGGGCAGTGTGTTCTTGTCCCCCTGGGGACATTTAAAAACAGCTTGTCAGTGTGAACCAGGAAATGGTCTATCCAGAGAATGGGCAAGATCCCAAGTTCAATCCACAGTTTCACAAACCTAAGAGTCCCAAATCTTGTGTGGGTATTCCGAGGGCCAACGTGATTGGCCCTTTCTTCCTTTGCCCCACCTTCCTATTACTGAAATCCCTCCCGCCCGTTGGAACTGAACTCATGCCTGCACCAAAAACAAAGGGGGAAAAGCCCCACCCACCCCTTTACCCAAAATAGTGGAGGGAGGGGGAGAAGCCCCAAAGTAAACTGACTGCAAAACAAGCTGATGGTCCACACAAGAGCTGTTCGTGGAACCCTCCCAAGTGTGAGGAAATAAAGAAGGCAGGTACCAGTCCTCTCTTGACAACAAGGGCCTGTTGACATTCATGCCTGTGCGTGGCTAATGAAGTCCCATTGCAGTCCAGTTTTTAAAACAAAAAACTACCACCAAGAGACTGAAGAGGAGGGTTAGAAATCTTGCGAGCAATCTGCTTTCAGCACTTTGCCCTGCAGTGCAAAACAGCCAAACCATTCAGCAAGGAGTCTGTGTGGAGAGGGATTTAGAGAACGGAAAGTGGGGTACATGATGCTCCTGACAGCCACCAGAAGTTAACATGACAGTGGGTGGAAGGACATGCACACCACAGAGAAGCCGGAGGAGGAGTGGGGGGCATGGATGGGGAGGAGCATGGAATTAGGTGAGGGGAAGCAAACTACAGGAGTGTGACAGGAACTAGGAAGAGCAGATTGGTGTTTTAATTTTTTTTCTTTTTGGATTTTCCCAGGAGGTGGGAAATCGGAATCCACTTTTAAAAAAGTGATATGGGTGCTGCTAGACTAGAGGGCAACAGCTTGTGGATGAGGCCCAGCAAATTTGGACTCAAGCAGCCTCCAACTCACTTTAAAGCCCAGTGTGGGCAAGCCCAATGAGAGGCTTCTGTCTGCACATATTTATCTATGTTGCTTCCTCCTTGTCCAGCCTCTCAGTTTCATTTCTCCTCCCATCTAGTTCTCTGTGTCTTCTCTCCCCCCCCAATAGTCCCCCACTGAGAGCCAAGTCGTATAGCGGTGAGTGTGTTGGACTGGGGCCTGGGAGACCAGGGTTCAAATCTCCACTCAGGCATGATGCTCGCTGGATGACCTTGGGCCAGTCACAGTCTCTCAGCCTAACCTACCTCACAGGTTTGTTGCAGGGATAAAATGAGGAGAGGGAGGAGAACCATGTACACCACCCTGAGCTCCTTGGAGGAAGGATGGGATACAGATATAAATAAATAAATAAATAAATAATCAGCATCCCATGGCCACTGAACATGCTCAGCCCTCACTGGGCTGTTATGGGCTTTCCCTCCCAGATTTTTTGTACTTTTTCAAACCTCAGGGTTCCCCCAAATCTGCTTATACCTCCCTCTTTTGCATCAGTATACTGTTTTGACTGCGTAAGTACTATCATTTTCCCCTGAAGCAAACATTCTCTGGAATTGGATGGATGCACTAGATACTTTGCTGAAAACTAAGCCTGAATTTTCATGCATGATCACAGCAGTATCCTAAAACAGCATTCCAGGTATTTCTGTATTAGCAAGGATACTGCTGTTATAGGCAGATAGATGTCACAGCAAATGTCCAAGTTTATGGTAGGTATAGCATCAAATTGATGATTTTTTGTTTTCCTGTTTCTCAGTGGGGCAACCTATAGGTCCATAGCAGGCCCACACTGAACCAGTCCTTCTGTTTCTTCCTGTAGGTCCTTTCTTTGTTCATTCTGGTGACTGGCGGTATAAAGCTGGCTGCCATGTTTCCTTACATTAATGCTCATGGGCACACTTGGCAGCATTTGCACTTTCATGAGGAAACATGGCTGCTGTTGTTGAAGGGACAGGCAGGAGGTGCATGAAATGTGTGCATTCCCAGAGCAACAGTTGTGGCAGGGAGCAAGAACTCCTCACCTTCAGTGTGTGACTGGTTTAATTTTTCAAATATATTCCAGTATTATAGAACTACAATGTAAGTTCATATTACAGAACATTTTCAGTGCCTGAAACTTGCTCTTGTTAGAATTGTCTATGGAAATGGAAATGGCCTTCAAATCGATCCTGACTTATGGCAACCCTATGAGTAGGGTTTTCATGGTAAGCGGTATTCAGAGGTGGTTTACCATTGCCTTCCTCTGAGGCTGAGAGGCAGTGACTGGCTCAAAGGTCACCCAGTAAGCTTCATGGCTGTGTGGGGATTTGACCCTGGTCTCCCAGGTCCTAGTCCAACATCTTAACTGTTACACCACACTGGCTCTCACAGCATTGTCTATATAGCATCTTTTTCATAAATGCCCAATCCTCTCTCTTGAAAATGAAGCATTTAAATAAAGTAAACTGCACCACAGGTACAAATTCCCATCTCCTTCACAGTCTTACGAAATTAACATACAGGCATACCCCACTTAACGTTGCTTAACTTAATGTTGCCTCGCTATAACATACATGCTCCATACGTCCCCATACCCCGCTTAACGTTCACGCACTTCGCAATAACGTACATTTTATTGGCATGACACTGCTGCCATCTAGTGGTGATTGCGTGCAGTACAAGTGAAGACAATTGCTTCACTTAAAGTAGATTTTCACTTAAAGTATACTCTCCGGTCCCATTGCGAACGTTAAAGCGGGGTATGCCTGTATTTCAAAACATTTTTGTAGTGATTGTGGTACTGCTGGACCCCTTCCAGCTACAAATGAGCTTGGCATTTGAGTCATTGTAGGAAAGTTTCCTGGTTTTCTGGTGAGGTTTGGTTGTAGAACTGCACAGCCACAATGGCAAGAGTGATCACTTTGACTTTTTTTTAAGTATAAAGCAATATACAATAAAATTAAATCATGGTTGCAGTTAATCCTACCCAGAGTAGGCTGATTAAAGGTAATAGACATGACTAACTTGGATTCAGTCATTTGAGTGGGTCTACTCTAAGTAGGACGTAGTTGAATATAACCTAGTGATTCCAACACACACACCCAAATTGTGCCCATGGTGCTGCCCCACAGTTTGAAAAGCTGAGTTAGCACATTAGAGAGGTGTTTGTATTGGACAGTGAATGATGAAGACTGAATTAGGCTCAGTAAATCAACTGTTCATCCCACCTGTGCTGGTTTTTAAGTGAATCCAGTGTAAATGAAATTGCTTGAGTAACTACAACCCATGCCATGTAATGTGAATTATGCACCAGTGTAAGTAAGCAGTCTGTATATTCACTGATGTGTTTATGTTAAGGGGGTACCAGCAGCAAGATGCCCATGAATTCATGCGTTACCTTTTGGACCATCTGCACTTGGAACTCCAAGGAGGATTCAGTGGTGTTTCCTGCTCAGTCATCTTGCAAGAGAATTCTGGTCTTTCTGGTGCCAGTAGATGCTGCATGTAAGGAGAGAGGTTTTTAATCCATTCTGCAAGCTTGTTCCATGCTATCTGTTTTGATGCAGTATCAGAGCCTATGAATTGCCCCCCAAAATCCAGTTCTCTCAAACCATAATGTCCAAATTAGAAGAGATGCAAATTGTATAGTCTTTGGACAACCCATGATAATGCCAAAGACAGATGTTTAGCTACTGGCATGCCATCCTCACTGGAGAATTCTTTCCCACCCCAACTGATGTACTTCATTGATGGGAGAAGCAGAAGCTGGTGGAGGTTAGCCTGACATCCGTTACCCACTCTTCCCAACTTTTTTCTTCCTTCACAACTGTGGGGACATTTTTCTGCATCATGTCATATTATCACTCGTTCCCCTTTGTATGCCAGAAGATGTGGTGGTGGGGAGGAGAGACATTGGAGTGTGTATGTCCCTTGGAACTCTTGTGCAACGTGTGGTGCTAGATGAAGTGGAAGGGAGCCAATGAAATGGAAATACCCTTATCACCTACTGGAGCGGTGCTTCCATGCTTTAGCAATATGTCTGTCTCCTATTGGTAAGTGAAGGGAACAATCAGCTTTGAAGTATGAGGACTTCATACCTGATCGTTTCCTGCCACCCTTGGTTCCTAAAAAGAGCTCAAGCTGTATCAGACTGCACGTTTATCTGGTGCGGCATCTTTTTCTCACAGTGGCTAATCATATGCCTGTGGGGAAGCCTTGAAAATATAGGGCATGAGCACATTAGCCCTCTTCTGCTCATGCTGAATCAGAGCAATGATTACAGCATGGCTAGAGATATTTTGTGCTAATTAAAGGTGGTGCTTTGTGATGCTCACCCTTCTTGAAATGTTTTCTCTAGAAACGGGACATCTACAGTTGTCACCGCCATCTTTGGAGGCATTCTTCAGAATGAAGTCAACTGCTTGATATGTGGGACTGAATCCAGAAAGTTCGACCCATTCCTAGGTAAACCATGTATCTTGAAAAGTTTCATAAGCAGCTCTTCTATTTTTGATGTTAAAAACTAACCTTGAACTAATATACGTGGTTTTTTAGACCTTTCGCTAGATATTCCAAGTCAGTTCCGAAATAAACGTTGTAAGAACCAAGAAAATGGGCCAATGTGTACATTACGGGGTAAGTTTTTTTTAAACTTGCAAGTTGTATATGTCACTTTAATCAGTATTTTTAATTAGATAATTGGTGGGGGAAGTGACCTTAACCATCTCAATTAAATTGTTCTAGATTGTCTCCGCAGTTTTACAGACCTGGAAGAACTTGATGAAACAGAACTCTACATGTGCCACAAATGTAAAAAGAAGCAGAAGTCCACAAAGAAATTCTGGATTCAGAAACTACCAAAGGTGAGAGCTAGGAGTTGAAAGTTGTAAAATGTGGTGTATCCCAGGTGCCTTCCAGATGTTTTCGAGTACAACTCCCATTAGCCACACCTGTGCAACTGGGTTTAGGGAGTTGAGCGAAGGGACTTAACCTGATAATAACACTAACGACAGAATGGATGTAATCAGGATAAATAATTTAAAAATTAGGATGCAAGGGATTAGAGGTCTAAAGGAAGGATTTTAGAAAAAGATGGGTTTTAATTGGAATAAAGAAATGTTTAGGTCACAAGCCAAAAAATAACCAATGCTCTACCATAGATTCTTTCATTGTTACTGCTTCTAACAGAGAGAATTAGTAAAGAGCATGGGAAACAGTGGCCCAGTTTTAGTATATTACTTCAGTGTCCTTCCTAAAAGCAATGTGATTGAAGAGATCCCAGATAAAGTCATTCCATGGTTGGAAGTTAAGAGTTGTCAAGTCACAAAATTAGCTCCTTCTTCTCCCTGCTTGGCTTTTATTTTATTTATTTATTATTTGATTTATATCCTGCCCTTCCTCCCAGCAGGAGCCCAGGGCAGCAAACAGAAGCTCTAAAAACACTTTAAAACATCATAAAAAAGACCTTAAAATACATTAAAACACAACAACGTTAAAAACATTTTTAAAACAAGCTTTAAAAACATCTTTAAAAAAAGGGTTAAAAACATTATTAAAAAAAATATGAGCAAGCAATTCTAACACAGATGCAGACTGGGATAGGTCTCAACTTAAAAGGCTTGTTGAAAGAGGAAAGTCTTCAAAAGGTGCCGAAAAGATAGCAGAGATGGCGCCTGCCTAATATTCAAAGGGAGAGAATTCCACAGAGTAGGTGCTGCCACACTAAAGGTCCATTCCCTATATTGTGCAGAACAAACCTCCTGATAAGATAGTATCTGCAGGAGGCCCTCACCTGCAGAGCGTAGTGATCGACTGGGTATATAAGGGGTAAGGCAGTCTTTCAGGTATCCTGGTCCCGAGCTGTATAGGGCTTTGTACACCAAAACTAGAACCTTGAACTTGGCCTGGTAGCAAATGGGCAGCCAGTGCAATTCTTTCAGCAGCGGGGTGACATGTTGGTGATACCCTGCCCTAGTGAGCAGTCTCGCCGCCACATTTTTCACCAGCTGCAGCTTCCGGACCAACCCCAAGGGCAGCCCCACATAAAGTGCATTACAGTAATCCAGCCTGGAGGTTACCAGTGCGTGGACAACAGTGGTCAGGCTACCCCGATCCAGAAACAGCCGCAGCTGTCTTACCAGCCAAAGCTGGTACAAGGCACTCCTAGCCATGGAGGTCACCTGGGCCTCTAGCAACAAAGATGGATCCAGGAGCATCCCCAGACTGCAGACCTGCTCTTTCAGAGAGAGTATGACCTCATCCAAAGCAGGCAACTGACCAATAATCCATACTTGGGAACCACCAACCCACAGTGTCTCCGTCTTGCTAGGATTCAGACTCAGTTTATTGGCCCTCATCCAGCCCACCACCGAGTCCAGGCAGCAGTCCAGGGCTTGCATGGCCTCTCCTGATTCAGATGTTACAGAGAAATAGAGCTGGGTATTGTCGGCATACTGCTAACACTTTGCCCCAAATCTCCTGATGACTGCTCCCAAAGGCTTCATATAGATGTTAAACAGCATGGGGGACAAGATGGTATTCTGTGGCACCCCACAGCACAACTGCCAGGGGGCCGAAAGACAGTCACCCAATGCTATTCTCTGAAAGTGACCCTGGAGATAGGATCGGAACCACTTTACAACAGTGCCTCCAATACCCATCTCACCAAGTCGGCTCAGAAGGATACCATAGTCAATGGTATCAAAAGCTCCTGAGAGATCAAGTAAGAATAACAGGGTTGCACTCCCCCTGTCCTTTTCCTGATAAAAGGTCATCCATCAGGGCAACCAAGGCCGATTCAGTCCCATAACCAGGCCTGAACCCGGACTGGGATGGGTCAAGATAATTTGTTTCATCCAAGAGTACTTGCAATTGCTGCGCCACAACCCTCTCAATCACCTTCCCTAAAAAGGGGGTATTTGCGACCGGTCGGTAATTGTCACAGACCAATGGGTCCAGGGTGGCCTTTTTCAGGAGTGGTCGGATCACTGCCTCTTTCAAGGCAGCTGGAACCAGTCCCTCCTGCAATGATGCGTTTACCACACCCTGGATCTACTCGGTCAGACCCCCTCAGCAAGCTTTAATAAGCCAAGAAGGGCAAGGGTCAAGAGGACATGTTGCTGGCCATAGTGTCACAATCACCTCCACGTCATCAGGCTGCATCAGCTGAAACCATTCCCAAGAAGTTGCAGCAGACGTTGCACTGGACACCTCATTGGGGACTACAGTAGATGTGGATGGGGCATCAAGACTGCTACGGAGGCAAGTAACTTTACCCTCAAAGTGCCTTGCAAACAATTCACAGTGGGCCTCTGAAGGGTCTAAAACTTCATTTCCTGGACGATGTCAACAGACCCCTGACAATATGGAAAAGCTCCACTGGATGGCTACTTGAGGATGCGATGGAGGCAGAGAAGTGGGTCTTCTTCGCTGCCCTCACCGCCACGCAGTAGGCATGGTTATGATGTTTTACTCGTGCCCGATCAGTCTCACAGTGTGTCTTTCGCCACTTGCGCTCTAGCCATTGTCCAGCCTGTTTCATTGCCCTTCGTTCACTGGTGTGTCAAGGTGCAGACTTGGTCCCACAATGCCGGAGAGGGCGCTCGGGGCAATTGTGTCAAGAGCCCGACGTGCCTCGCTGTTCCATAGCGTGACAAGGGCTTCAACAGGGTCACCTGCTCTATCCACTGGGACCTCCCCCAGGGCAATCAGGAATCCAGTGGATTCCATTAGTCTCCAGGGGTGGACCATCTTAATCTGTCCACCACACCTGCAGGGAAGGATCGGAGCCATAAGTCTCTTCCCTTCTGAAGTGCTTGGGCAGGCGGGCGGGCGGGATCTTAAACTTACTGTCTTACCTAAGCAGTCTTGAAAGTTCTTGTAGCATCACAAGGTATAGTATAAATCTAATAAAGGCAATAGCTACCTTTCTGCAATATATTCCCATGTTCTTGACATCCAAAAGAGGTGACAGATCTCTCCCTAAAGTACTTATCCATGAAGGAATTTGTGCCGTGACCTTTGGCTTATGTGTCTCCTTTAATGCCATAGGTGCTATGCTTACATTTGAAACGCTTCCACTGGACAGCTTATCTGAGGAACAAAGTGGACACGTATGTGGAGTTTCCCCTGAGAGGCCTAGACATGAAGTGTTACTTGCTAGAGGTATAGTTAACTGTCATGTGGAGTAGCTTGTTATTGGGCTTAGTTTTATGGTGGAGAATTTTCCCCCTCAAAGTATTTTTATTAAGTTTTTAAATCTTAACGTTAAAGAACATGTAAACAACATTACAATCAACATACCTGGCAAATACAAGATTCATTTATGAGTGATACAATCAAACAAATTTTCCAGTCTTTCTAGTTCATTGTTTATATATGGTGGAGAATTTTCAATTCCTCGTCTTTTTTTGTCTCTTCCTGTCCTCCAAATTGCAGCCTGAAAATAGTGGTCCAGACAGTTGCCTGTATGACCTTGCGGCTGTGGTTGTGCATCATGGTTCAGGGTGAGTATGACAAGGACCTTGATTGGACCCTGGAGGCTCTTTCATCTTTCCAAGTTGACCATTCAGAGGCTTCTCTGTTCTGAACCCCACATCACTCCACTGTGAACCTGACATTAATTGAAAATGGATGAATGACCATCCTTGGGTTTAAGCATTTTCTAATTTGAAAGTGGTGACCAGCGAGACTTGCTAATGCACTTCAAGAATTTCTGTTTGTATTCTTTTGGAAAATACACGTCAAGTGATTTAAAGGAAATGTGACAAGATGTTGCTTTTGATGTGTTCTTAATCTATTATGAATCTATTGTGAATACAGAGTAACCTTGTTTGCTTTTCATACCTTCAAAACTCTTTAATTCTCTTTTAAGCTTAAAAAATCAAGAGGTGCATAGTTTTGTCTGAAAATATTGTCTGAATTGTTATCTGAAATTTTAGAACCTCATTCAAGTTCCTTAAGTGAAAATATAGTGGCTGGAAATTATTTAATTCTTAGACTAGAGGCAGCTGGTCACGTTTGATTTTTTTCACAAGTTCAGTCATCTAGCTGAGAAGCAGGCTTCATTATTAGAGGAACTGTTGATCCTGTGCTTTTTCAAAAGGGCTCAAAACATTTGGGCCTAAAAAGGGGGTGTCTAGAAGAAAAATGCCCCTATATTTCAGAGTCAAAATAAATAACATACAGCTAATTAAGTGTAGGTTGGGATCTTCAGTTCCAAGACCTTGAAATAGTGACCACCAGCTGGCTTTATATTGTATAGTGTGACTGACTAGACTGGACTCTCTAAATCAGCATAGATTCCCAAAAATCATGGATGCTCTCACCAATTTGGCCTTCTTGCTGGCTACAAAATAAATTATAATAAGTCTAACTCTCTTTTTCTCAATGTTGGTTTTCACACGCTGCTTGTGATTTGTCAGTTGTCAGGAATCAGTGTTAGTCCCAGCTCCATTCATTATCTAGGTGAAGTTCATATACCTAAAATTTTAGATAAACTGTTTCTATTAAATTATCCCTGTCTTCAAGAAAATGTGGGAAAACATTACTTCCTGGTCCAAGCTTAATTTATCTCTTTTGGGCAGGATAGTGTTGCTTACAATCATGGCGCTGGGTAGACTGTTGTGGGGTTTTTTATTTCAAGTTTTCCCCATCTTTGTTTTAGGTCAGCTGCCTGAAAAACAGCAGAAAAATGTTAATAACTTTGTGCTGAAAAATGAACACGTTAGATCAGCTACTAATCCTTTATACATGAAATCTGTCAATGGAGGTTGGGATTCCCACTACTCCAATTGTGCTACAGTTCTTTTTAGCTTGAGCAACTGGCAGCAGTCCGAAGAGATGACTCAACATAACCCTGGGTGCAAATGAGGGCGGAGACCTAGCTGGGCACACTGTCCTTGGTGACTCCTTCAGTATCCCTTTAACGTAAACAACTGGGTAGTATAAATAATCAATTCCTAAAGTCCACACTGATAGTTTGGAAATGTTAGCAGTGTAGACTGTCCCCACCTCACTATTGTGCACCATCCTTCCTTTCGATGGGAGGGCAGGAAACCCCTCTGAAACATCTTACAGAGGCAGAACCTATGTACACTGTGGGACTTCAATAATCGAGCCCCCTCCCCTTCAGAAGACCGATTTCATGCCACTCTAGAAGGCACCCCAGTGAACTGGCTGGTCATCTGGCCCTTGTCCTGTATATCTAGCAGAAGGGGTAGGGGGAGAGCCGCTAGACCTCTGACTCTTCCTGAAAAGTGGTATAAAGGCGTGGCATTTTGTTATACTGTATATTGTTGAGACTGACCTTTTCCTCTCCATCAGCATTGAAATCTCGGTGGGAGAAGGACCATGGAAATAGACAAGGGCCCATGGAATGGCCTCTGCTCATTGAAACCCTTTGCTTCCCTGTCAGTGGGTACTACCACCAGTGATGATGCTGTGTAAACAAAGGAACGCTAATTCCCATTGCTAGTTTTCCAGTCAAAAAACAAGACAGTAAAGAGCAGTCCATTGGGTACCCTGCCTCTTAAGCAGGCAGAACTGGAACCTGGGCTTTTGGGGGGGGCGCTTTTCCTAATGAACACTTCAGACTTGCCCAATTTGTATGAACCCCCCTCAAGAGTAAGTGGGAGGAGATATCCTCCTCCATCAACAGGCTGCATTTATCTCTCTCACTGGATGGTTAAGCTCAATGGCTAAACACCTAAGATTTCTGAATTTTAGGAGGCATTACAGAAATGCTTCTCATCAAGGTGTACATTGTATATATCTGTTAAAAGAAAAGGCAGTTGTGGCTTGGCAAGTATTTTGAGGGAAAATTGCTTTCAGGAAGTTGTTATGTGGCTAGCTTCCCCTTGAATTTTTTAAAAACAGAAAGCAGTGAGTGTATTCTCTCATGTTCTGTTTCTTTATATTATCAGGGTTGGCTCTGGACATTATACAGCCTACGCAGCTCATGAAGGCCGATGGTTCCATTTCAATGACAGCACAGTGACGCTGACTGACGAGGAGACGGTGGGGAAAGCCAAGGCCTACATCCTCTTCTATGTAGAGCGGCAGGCCAAATCCACGCCTGATAAACTTTAATACCTTTTCTCACCCTTTGCATATCAAGTCTAACGGACAAAACATTTCCAATCCTCCACAGATACTTGATCCAAGACTCTTGATTTCATTGTGCACTTTTCAAATTTTTTCTTGTGGGTTCTGGTTTTACTTGTCAGTAGTAGCATTTGATTTGTTAAAAAATGGACACAAGCTAACTTTTGTTAGTTACACCAGAAAAAAATGGATTTGCTGCTTTAACTCGGTTTTTATATATAGTTTCAAGAGCTACTCTAGTTGTTTGACTTTTGTCTATCAGTGTTGGAGTTTGCTTTCTAAAGGCGCATTTACATCAAAGAAACTTGAATCCTTGTAATAAGCACATTTGTATACCCAATTATGAAATAGTCTCTGGTAGCTTTTTCAGTTACTACGTGAGGCTTCTTCCTCTTAAGATCAAGGACTTGTACCAAATACTTTACATGTGGACAGATTTTTGGCTGCCTGTTTTTTTTGTTTTTGTTTTGTTTTGAAGGGAGTCAGCAGACCATGTAATTGCTGCTGTTCTTGCCTATGGAGGCTGCTTTCTTTCCATATTACCTGGACTTTTAATAACTGGCTGCATAGTTTGTAATGGGAACTGTTTCAAAATGTTTGTTTTTCCTTTAAACGATAGGGGAAATTACTGTTCTTTTTAGCTACCAAAAAATCTGAGAAAATCCAGGGTTTGCTAGTCTTTCTGCTAAGATCAGTAGTGTGTAGAATCATTCCCTTAACACTATCCTGCAACTTTTGCCTTGTGATGCCTTGGAAGTAGAATGGAAGTGTCTACAAATGCCATCCCTGTAGCATGCAAGCAGCAGGCCTGGGTGATTGCAAAAGTAGAAAGAGACTGTAAGAAACAACTGTGGTGTAGGTTTGGAGGATGAGTATACTATCTTGGCTACTATTAACAATTGCTGTTGGAGCGTTGCAATTCTGGGCTCTGAATTTTTTTTACTCTGCATCTCACTGTTTCTTGCTGCAAATTGGGTTTACAGTTGTAAGAAGCACAGCCTCAGTAGGGATTTTTGTGCTATCTAACTAGCTCATATGAACAGAGGTTTGTACAGAAGGGTGATGTCTTGCAACTCTGGCTGTTTTGAGGAGAGAGAGGCTGGCCCCCTCTGATTGTGCCCATAAGATGTATACATACTTACTTGCTTTTTCACACACCCAGTAGGAAATTATAGTGCTGTTTTGTGGTGCTGTTTTTAAAAGGGCAGCTATGGTAGCTCCAGTGTTCCTCTTTCAGAATAGAGAAGAGAATCAGGTTGTTGAAGCAAGATGGAACTGTGAACCTCAACAATGTCACCTTCAAAATACACATGCTAGAATGGTCTATGGTAGAGTTATGATCAACCTATCTAGAGCTGTTATCCTGAATTAGAAGCTGTTCAAGTGAGGTGGCAGAGGGGAAGCATTAGTCTTCCCTCAGCACCAGCTCCCATTGGAATTAAGGACTTCAGAAAGTGATGTAAATGTGCCTTTCTTGATAACTTAAAAAGCAGCCACGTTAAATAGCTGGGCCTGGTTCCACTTTCTCCTCTTCCTCCCCAGTGGCTTGGTAGTCTTCCTTTTTGGAATGTGGCAGCTGAAATGCAATGAGCTTGCTTTGTTCCTGTTTTTGAAGCTGGCTGTGTGGTAGCACAGGCACGTTGGTCTGGACAAAGAAGGCTTTTCCTAAGTTAGCTCTGCCCACCCCTGCAAACCCAAATGTACAATTTAATCAGGAAGTTGTGGCAACACAAGTTATTTCTCTTCCTGGTGATTTGCTTATCCACTGGATTCTACTCAGTGAGTGATGTCAAAGTGATAGATATGAAGCAGTCAGAGTGTGTACTGCACCTGGACTAGTATTCAGTTTTTACCCTTGTATGACATAGCCTGTATCTAAATGGGAGGGCGAGGGGACTTTTTTTCATTTCTGCCAAATCATTGGCCAGGTGTAGCACTGCCAGCCAGTGACGGTTACGATCAGAAATACGCAGGCGGTGAGGTCGGTAAGCACTGTAGATGCTTCATTCACACTAGTTATCAACACTTGCTCAATTAAAGGCTGCTTCCTCCCCCTCCCCTCAAAAAAGGATAGTTGAGAAAAACAAACAATGCCCTCTTCTCTCCCCCCCCCCCCCCGCCTGGGGGTTCCTGTGAGATGAAGCCTGTCTGCTACTTGTAGTAGCCCCAAATGGTGCCACCCCAAAGGTGAACTGCTTAGGAAACTCTATATCGGTGGAAGAGGATTAAGCAGTTTCGAGATCCACTAGCAAAGGCAAACTTTTGGGCACTTGTCTCTGGCTAGAGGTGGCCATATGGTGCTTTTCTTCACTTGGCTCTCTCTCTGGAGTGGTGATCTGCATCTTGAACCCCGCCTGGTCTCTGTGTCAGTGCCAGGGCCCTTGGGGCGCTAGTGCCATAGCTGGGATGGGTAAGCCTCAGTGAGGACCACTGAGCATCTTGGAGGGTGACTTGGCCATGATTCAGATTCCTTCATAAAATATATTTCTCTGAAAGATTTGCCATTAAAGTCTTTTCTCTCTGTGCTCCTTGTGTGAGGATCAGTTTTCCTGGGCAATAAATGCTCCTAATTGCTTCTAGAAGAGACCTTTAAGCAACCAACTTTGTATGTTAGGTTGGATTTCTCAAAGCCATACATCAGGCTGCCTGGGGCAAGTCAGCCTTGCCAGAATTTCCTGGGAAAGCTCCAAGAAAGCAAGTGGGGAACCCCTGTGCAAGTATAGCAGTGCAGAGTGTTGTGCTTCAGACAGAATTCATATGCAGGGATAGGGCTAGCTAATGAATTCTTCTTGCAGGCTACTATCCCCCCCCCTTATGGACCTCATATGAAGGCTGCATTATTTCTCTAGGCAGCTGTTGAGTGTGTGTTTCCCCTGCGGAGACCATTTGGAACAGCTGCGTGAAGCCTTCCCCTAGAACAGAAGCCCTGTCAGTCAATGGCTGCTCCTTGTTCCACCGGCAGAAAAGCTGGGGGAGGGAGCTTTGCAGAGCGATGGAAGGCTTCCTGCCGTTTTCTTCCTGCTGTGCCTCCACTTTGGTTCCGTTCCTTTTTAGAGGGAAGAAGAGACTTCCCCTGTATTCAGCCACACCTAATTGTGTTGGTGGTGCTCTCCTTACTCACAAGAAGGCACTGAACTGACCACCCTCCCAGGCAGAGTATGGTGTGGTGATTAGGGTGCTGGACAGAGATCTGGGTTCAAATCCCCATTCAGCCATGAAGCTCACTGGGTGGCCTTGGGCCCATCTTAGTCTTCTGGTCTAAACTACCTCTCAGGCTTCTGGTGAGGGTAAAATAGGGAGGGCAAGAACCATTTATGCCACCTTGAGCTCTTTGGAGGAAATAATGATGGAGAGGGTACATTGAGAGCAGTGCCTCTGCCTTCTCCTCTCTCTAGGATGTACCGGAGTGTTCTGTTCTCCTCAGATGCTGGGTCTGTCTGCCCTTGGTGTGCCTTGTGAGCCAGAGCAGGTGCTCTGAACTTGCCCCCTCAAGGGTGAAGACTCTGGCATTTAGACTTCCTCTGACACCAGCCAGCTAGGGAAGGAGGCAGGAGTAGAAGCACTCTCTGGAGCCAGGATTTTCCTCTGCTCTTACTTTGCTGTCGTTTCTAGGGTGAGGAGAATGGTTGTGACTAGTGCTGGGAAAGAAAGAACTCCCCGCCCCTTTTGCCAGTAACCACCCCAAAGTCGGAGAGCTGCTAGCTGTAAGCAGATTATCTGTCTGCATCCAGCTATTAGGACTTCTCCAGCAAGCTCCAGTACTGCGCAGGGCTTTGGAGGCAAGAATCTAATAGCATCTACTGCAAATCTCTGTGGATTTATATAGTGAATGAATCTTTGATTCTTCCCCCCCCCCTTTGTACACAGCCACTCTCAAAATTCAACTGCTGCCCCTGTAGGATGGGAACTACCTTTAGACCCTTTGTGTCATGTGATGGGTGAAAGCTTCAGTTCCCTTGCAAATGGGTGGGTTCGGAAGTGCTCTAAACAATCTGAAACCATCTCCTAAACATCATTAATAGTCTTGGAGGCAAATAAATCCTTTTAAGGCAAGATTTTATTAAACTAAGGCCTATTTTGCTCCTGCCCTAGCTATTCCACAGGGAAAAGAAACAGGCTGCAGTCAGCCTTCCCTTGATCCTTGCCCTTTTTGGAAACGCCTTTTGCCAGCTGGTAGCCAAAAATAACTTCCATTCCACACCATATTTGTGCAAGAGACCAGGAGTGACTTGGAAGCAGGTCAGGCCTCCTGTCCTGTTGCTTTCTTTGTACAGACACACAAGGGCCATGCATATAACACAGATGAATTGGGAATGCCTTCTGCACATTTTCTCCTTTCTGGATAAAAACAGCAGGAAGAGTTTAGCCCAGACATGTCATAAGTTGCTTAGGGTCTTTCAGGACCCCTCGCTGTGGCCTCTGCTGCACTTTCATTCTCTTGCAGAACTGACCAAGAGTAACTTTGTCCTGGGACCAGCCTTGCGCTACCTCACCATCAGTTGGCATTCCAGCCAAGTCAAGGTGTGCAACATTGAAGACTGGAGGAAAAGCACCTTGCAAAGGAACATCTGCAGCACCCATGAACACACAGTCGATAACTTCTTATGCCAGGTTTGCAACAGGTGAGTCCTTGCGCTGTAAAATACTTCATTGAATGGGCAGGTTATATAATATAGGGGAGTCACATAGGCTGCAACTTGAGTGCAAGTATGGACTGTTGGTTTCTCTGTGATTCTAATGCTCTCCAGATCATATTGTTTACATGTCCACCTTGAATCGCTGTAACAGACAGTGCAGCACCAGACTTCTGAAAGAGTTCCTCCTCTTCTCAGCCCTATTTCCTTCCCATAGGATTATTTCAACATCTTTTAAAGTGAAAATTCAAGTCTACCAGCTTTCTAAAACAGCAACCTCTGTGCTCTTCTTTTAATGTTGTGGAATTTCGAACAGCATGCGCCACAGCTGCTATTCCAACCATTTTTAAAATGGCTTTAGCTGGAGAACACAAACGCCCAAACGGTTTTATCCTCCCCCTCCCCCATTTCATTGATAGCCCGAGGAGAGTTAAGATGAAAAGGTACAAAGAAATTCATAGTTGCAGTGAGAAGTTGAAAGGTCACCCCCCTCCATCTCACTGAACATTCATTATGAAAGCATTATTTAGTATGATGGACAATATTATTTCTGATGGGTGTAGTCTAGCTCTCTGTTTCTGAGTGATATTTTAATACGCTGAACTTTGGGGACAGGGTTGGATACAAAGCTAATCTGAGAGGTATAGCAAAGAAGCTCTCCCCAGATAATGATAAAGTCCTGTCGCACCTTAAACAGTAACTACTCTTTTCTGAATGGCCACTGTGAATGTAATAGCTTATGCCCTAATAATTTTTCCATAGTTACTGTTAATGTAACTGTCACTGCATTTTTCTGCATTGTATTTCCCTCTGACTTTACTTTTTACAACCTCCTCCCTTCCAAACTGTGTGTGAATGTGTATGTGCAATACACACCTGTAACACAAGAGAATGCTTCAAGCATCTACTAAGTGGATTCTAGTTCAGGGGTACCTAACACAGGAGCTGTAGTTCAGGAACATATGTAGGGCCGCACGTTCCCTCCACTTCTCCACAAAGCTTGTGCTATAATAAACGTTAATCTCTAACAGCAGTCTGTTGTTTTGACAGCAGCTGCCAACTCTCTAGAACTTTTACCAAGATGATAATTCCTCTAACTAGCTTAAATGTGATAGAATTAGGGGTTAAACATTACAGGAAAGTTATGGCAAGAACCAGAAAAAGGGAAGGAAAACAGTGCAAGGTCAGCAGTTAGAGGAGGTGACCCTCCTGATTCAGCCTGAAGGTCCATCTGATATTAACACCCTGATTTTTCTCAGTGGCCAACAAGGGCTGAAGCCCTTCTGCAGCTTCCTGACAATGGAGGCAGGATACAGACATAACAGCTGCATAGAGGCCACTACTCAGCCTTACAGTCTTAGGAAGGCTTCACCATTAAGCAAAGAAAAAAGATGTTACGTACACAAATTGACACTGTTCATGCAGAATGACCATAACTGCTGTACTCACATTGGCCACTGGACTGTGAACAAGCAGAGTGTGTGTGTGTGAAAACTTGGCACCTCTTGCTGTCTAGGAGCAAACACATTTTTTTTTGTATGTGTACTGGGCTGCCTTTGTAGGCAATGATTTGAAGTACTGTGTAGTCTGGGTCTCCTGCTTCATGTGGGCTGGGGGTATGGGAAGAACAAGCCACCGCAGAGCTGGTCTTTAGGACTCTGGACTTGGCTTTCACATCTTTGCTAATCCATAGCACACCTCCTTTCAGGTGCCCAAACTTGCTTTCTTTGTTGCTGACTGGATGTGGCCATGTGACAGATGATTCTATCATGTTGCTTCTGAAGAGCTGCTCCTCTCTCAAAACTCTCCAACTTGAAAACTGTGTCCAGATAACTGACCGGACTTTGGAAGCTGTAATCCTCTATGGGGCTGACTCTTTACAAACGCTGCATGTGGACTTCTGCAGGAATATAACTCAGGCTGGTTTGCAACAAATCCGGAGAAAGCGTCCATCAATAACGCTAAAAGCGGAGAGAAGTGCACACATGATCCCAGACAGAAAGCCAGGCAACACCTGGGCAGGGGAGCAAGCATTCAAGAAACTGTTGTGGCACTAAGCCAAGAGAGAAGATGCTGGGGTGTGGTACATAGTGTCTATGCATGCGTCTATATAGAAACAAATGCAAAATGAGAGGATGGTGAAGCCAATCTCTTGCAACCCTGGCAGCTTGAGTACTCGGAAGTAGCAATGGCTCACAGATGGCTGGAAAATTGGGAGAGGCAGCGGAATTTGTTCTACTTCAAACAGTCCCTGATAGTTTAGGAACATGAAATGCTCATTTTCATAAAATGAGGGGTTTTTTTTAAAGTGCATATAAACAAAGGTTACTGAATGAGATAAAGAATCCACTAGTGCTGTGACATTTTTTCCCTTTGTGTTTCTATATTTAGCTAATTTTGAACTTCAAGTTGGGGATGGGAAACAACTGTTTGACACCATGCTTTTCTCAGCCCATTGGCCTGCCGGGCTAGGGCTGATGTGAGCGAGAGGGACGCTGGTTTCCAATCACTGTTAGTGTATTTACTGACGTCTCAACTAATTAAATTTATCATCACAATACCTCAAAAACTACCAAAGGAAACTGTGTATGGTAGCGTTTAAGCCCTTGTAAGCTCTTAAATCACATTGAGTGCAAAGCCTGTACTGGCATTACCTGATAGTGACTGCTCTACTTTTTCATATTTCCATTCTTTCAAGGAGACTCTCAAGTTAACGATTACTATTTTTGTAGGGATTATAACAAAAGAAGTACAAAATTGCATTCTGCCTAAGGGGGAAAAGGCAGTTTTCTCTTTTGAAGTCAGTTGTGCCTGCCACTACATTTTTCGCTGATATGCCTGCACTATTTTATGTTATTTTATAAGCTATAGTCCACACCGCCATGGTTTCTTTTGGCAGTCTCATCTCAAGAATTAGGAAGAAGAATAAGTGGAAGACTTTTTAAAAGACTTGAAATCACAAACCACAATTTTGGCTCGGCACCATTTCAAATACTGACAAAACCACAATTCAGTTCTTGAATTTGCTTTATTTTCTCTGCATAAGGAACCCTGCACAGGCATTTCAAATTAAAACAAAAATAAATATATGATATTCATGTAAAACTGTCCTTTCTAATGAACAATTATACACAATGTACAACTCTTCATGTTCACTGGAAGGGCTTACAAATGTACCATTCCCAACAAAAATGCACCAGAAAGGCTCCATGCAAACTTATCAAAAGTGAACAAAAATGGGGTGGGCTGGGGAAGGAAACCCCTTCCTGATCTCACTTTCTGCCTTTTTTTTTTGTTTACAGTCACAAAAAATAAACACATCTAACTTTTGTTACATTTACAGTAACTAAAAAGGTGGCAACTGTTTATGTTCCTAAAACGTCTACTGTTACCATAAAATGGTGTCAACATTGAAATCTGACATGGGCACCGCCTGTGAAAAAGGAAGATGGTTTTTGTCCACAGCATTAATAATCTGTGTCTGAGCCCTCAGCATTGTCCACATTTCTGGACAGCATGTAATTGTCCATATCTATAGACCTGCAATTGTTGATTGCATAGCGCAAACGCTCGGCCATGATTAGCTGACTGGAATAGGGTGGGAGCCTCAGTTGAAAGAAACAAGTCTGTGAGGTAGGCAAGCTGTCGTAAGGCTGCGGAGAAGGAGAGAAAGGCAGGTTGCTGTTAAGCAGGAAGAAAAAGGGGCAGCACACTTTTAGGGTTGGTCTTGTCAAGTCTCTGGAGCAGACGTGGGAAAACATGTTTTTCTGAGAATCCTCATAAAGTCCTAGAGCAGAGGGGCTCTTCTATCAATCCTCATAGCTCCCAATTTACCCCCTTTCCCAATCTTAAGGTGCAAGGTGGTAGAGAAATGGCAGATAAGACACTGTTGCCAGTTCTCTGCAATGAAGGCTTCTAAACATGTTTGGATCCTCAAGGGAAGAAACTTTAGACCAAAATCCCTCCTATATCTCCCTGCTGAGGATAGAAGAAAATCTTTTTTAAAAGGGTTAGCTGAACAGCTCATGTTAGTTTACCAACCTTCCTTGCAGGCTAATAGAGTGAATGGACCTTTCCTATGCCATTTCCTCTGCTGGCTCTTTTGCACCAGTGGAAATGGCTGGACAATTCATTAGTTCCCCATGCAGGGCAGCTCCTTCACACCAGTCGCTTCCCTCAAAGGGGGCTTGTTTCAAGCCAGAGTCAAACACCTTCGTCTAGAGCAGGGATGGGGGAAACGTGCATCCCTCTGAATGTGACTGGACTGCAATTCCCAGCAGCCCCAGCCACTACGGCCAGTGCTGAGGGATTATGGGACTTGGGAACTGAACAACATCTGGAGGCTACTGGTCTACAGGAAGTTCTTTACCCATGCCCCTGCATAGGTACAGTCAGTCAAGGAGGAGTATTTGCATAAACATTTTAAGTCAGACAGATAGATCTAGCTTAGTTTGTATTATCGGCCCACCTTCAGTTTCAGTGTTGTTTTTTTAAACTACTATTTTCTACTGTCAGATTAATGAGAGAGGACAGGAACGAAGAGGAAGGAAACTGGCACCTTACCCTATCAACCTTCATTATTTGGAAACGCTGAGAGATATCCGCTGTATTAGCTGGCAGGCGAGATCTTCCCGACACAAACCTCATGAAAAGGACACGCTCCTCATTCGAAAACTCCTCTAGAGTATGCCAGAACCACTGCACAAGCTGGTGCTGCTCATCAACCTCTCTGTACCGTACAACCTTCTTCAGAACTTCCACAGAAATTTCTGGCATGCCGCAGACCATCTGCTCCAACTGCTTGGCGGTCAGAAGGGAAAGCAATGGGACTGGGACAACCCACGACATGCCTTCTCGGACTGCTGCCACCTGCAGCAACACAGAGATGGATTTCAGTAACAGCACACCGCTCTCTGCTCTGCAAGGGCACACCATGGATCATTTGCAATCGTTAAGTGGTATTGCAAAACAGGATATACATGAGCTTTGCAGGCGCTTAGCAAGAAGCAGGTTTTATGAAGTATTTTTAAGACTGCAATATTTTTAGTTCTTCTATAATACAATCATAGACAAAGATGGCAGGGTTGGTTGGATCAAGCAAAGTTGACAAAGCAGTATATTTTTGAGCTTCACAGAGCTCATTGTTAGGGAGAACCAGTTTTGCTGTGGAACTTAAAAGAGCTTGCATACACTTCAGCAGTGTAGGTTGCACTGACCCTGAGGCATACTCCTGAATCCTTTCCCCTTCGCTATCACTATCTATTTGACCGAACACTTTCAATGGGAGAACCTATGAAGGAGTTCAGCTCAAGTGGCAGGCAACCTTTAAGCAGCAGTAAGCCAACGCTGGCACAGGGAGTCCTCCTCCCCCCTTGACCTCTGCTGCATCCAGGGGGGCTGCATGGGTAAACTGACAAGAGAAAAGCTTTTATAATCAAAAGTATTCAAACAACTAGGGAAATCCTTTAATTAGAAAAAGCTGTTGAAATAAATGAAAACTCTGTAAATAGGCCTAAGATTCTCACCTGACGGTCAATTTCATGGAGTCTGTACTCGATGGCCCTTTCCACATACTCCTTTCTGTTTGAAAAAGTGAGTGGGATGCTGTTCCCACCAGGAATTATGGGAACCATTTTTCCATCAGCACTCTGGCCAACAAAAGAATCTAGAGGAATCATCTAATGGGAAGGAAGAAACACCACCACTTGAACACGGGTTGCAGCAAGCTTTTCAAAGAAAGTATCACATCTATTTAGTACTACTATGTATGTACTGATTTTTCACATCAGAGATTTCAACTATGCGTTCCTTTCACTTCTCATTTCCATAAAATACACTTTCAGATAAAGCACAACACTCCTCTACCATCAAACAAAGTATCCCTTTTTAGGTGTTCTAATCGGTGAGGGACAATGGGAATGAGTGCGCTAGCTTCAGCGTTGGAGACGAACCTACAGCAGGCAACCTGCTCTACTCATGCAAAGGTCCAATATGGAGGACACACAAGATAGTAGCAAGCTCTAGCACGTACCCTCTCACTTCAGGAGAAGGAAATCGTTTGACAGAGACTTAACTGCTGAAACGTACCTCATGGAAATTGTCTTCTGTGATCCCACTGTCTTCAATGTGAAGAATGCTGTTGAGGGTTTGCACATAGAGAAGATCCACCTCCTCCAAGTCCTCCAGAGTGAGTGGGATACAGCACAGTTGCTTCCAAACCATGGGAGCCAAATGAAGATCTAAAGGCTTCTTGGTACGAATTGCCACACCCATCAGAATGCCCAGAAACTTGAACTGCATCAAATGTTCATCTAAGCAAGCGGAAGGGTTGAAGAGGAACCTTGAAAAGATACAAGGCACAGGAGTGATGTCCATACACAGGCTTCCCTAGAATGGTTTGACCCCCCCCCATGCACCACCAGTCCCAGGGGCCGCATCATGCACAGACAAAGGCAGCTGCCGCTTGCCCACCAATTGAAATCCTTGAGAGTTTCATGGACCACTCTGGGGGTGAACTCTTGTATACAGAGGGAAAAACTGCAAACACAAACTTGTTTGGATTATCTTTGAAGCCACCTGTGACAAATAAATGTGCCCTGAAATTTGGCACAAAATGAAACAAACTCATGCTAATTTCACCATGCTAAAATGGTTATCCAGATCATTATTTATTTTGTTTGTTCATTGTCAGCATTTTTATGCCACACCATAAACACAAGGAGTTGTGTTTATGTAACAGAAGGCAACTCCCCCCTCCCCCGCCAAATGGTTTCAGAAGTGGGATGGGGGGCATGATCTAATACACATGGCAGCATTCTGAAAACCTGCCACCTTATGGATAAAATAGGCATGGCACACCTTGAAACTAATGTCTCTTGAGTTTGGAGAAAATAGCTCTGCTCCACAATGAAGACAGTGATCAAGCATGAACATAGAAATAAGGCGACTTTGGGGGGCATTTTAATGCATTATGTCCTATGAATGTGTTTCTTTTGTTTATCCCATCACTGAACTGAATGAGACAGGTTCCTACAAGTTTAATATCCATGCAAAGCACCTTCTGAAGAGCTTAAATGAACTTTTATCCTAACAGCATGCTTGGCTGCCTGTGGAGAAGATAAGAGTTTGATCTATAAACAACTGAACAGTTTGTGTTAGCTGGAATCCAGGTTCTCTGACAATGGTCTACCATTAGAGTAGGGTGCTGGAGAACAGCCAACTCAGGCAATTATGTCCAAAATTACGACAAAACTTGCTGCAATTAACTGACCTCTATCCACTAGATGCTGAATACTCCTCTTAATGCCAAGATGATTTTGCTGAGAACACAGGCACATCCTTCACTCATTTCAATTAAGCCTGCCTTAAATGCAGAGCCCATTAGTGGCCTTCAAAGAAGAAAAATGCCTTGCAACTTACCGATCTCTGTTGTAGCCAACTTCAGCTGTTGCGTTTGGGGAAGGAATCAGGAGGTCTACGACACCAGTTTCAAGTTCCTGATACATTAAGAAGGGGAAGAAAGCATTTCAGGGATTATCAAATATGCCCCAGCAAATAAAATTATAGTTTTAAACTTACAGAAAGAGCTCAACACCACAATAGTGTTACGTTTAAGTTGAAGAAACAACCCCCCGGTAGTATATATTCTGGAAATGACTGCCACATATGCAGAGGCTACAATTCCAATAATAAATCCTCCTGGGCTGCTGATGTTAGCGTTACACTCAGCACAAAAGAGTTAGCTGTAACACTAAAGTACTCCTAGTGTATCTATTTATTATATTTTCATGTAATCTCAATGTTAAAGTAGTATTTTTTTTAATAAAATGAAGAGGAAGTCTGTTCCATGATTCACTGAGAGTGGACTTCTCTTCAGGGTAAATCAAATCAGGAATTTCAAAACGTTGCCACATTTGAAAAAATGCTGGTTGAGTTGGGCATGAGGACAGAACCCACTGAGGAGTATGGCAAGCCTGCCCCCTAGTGGAGACACTCGAGGAAGGCATACAAGGACAGGGAAAAGAGCTGGAGCCTTCCGCTACTCTTTGGTGGCACAACGTTGCTATGGGCTTGGCCTTCAGTCTCAAGGAAGATTCCCTTATCATAGGCTGGCACTTTGATCATTAACTTTGTATACCTGCATTAAAACTCTTACCATGCGAACATGCAAAATACTTCATTTCACACATTCCAGAATATTACCTCACATTAACTACAAAAATGCTTGACTCTAATCTCATGTTCCAATACTCTACAATCCCATTTTCTCTCTCCAAAACAGGCTGGCTTTTGATTCAGAATTTTCAGCAGACCAAAGACACGTGTGGGTGATAAGATTTTGAGGAAGAAGCTGAAACAATTAAAAAAGGTCTCTTAAAAATAAAATACCTGGCACATTTCTGTAATTGTGTCATCAAAGACTCCCCCTGCATCGTCAGCACCTTCCCCCACTAATTTCACTTTCCAGGCACGAGAGGGCAGGCGAAGGTCTGACGCGTTTAGCTTCACAACTTGTCTTGCAATTTGAACAAATATAGGTTTACATTTCCGACCTCTTTGGAAAGAGAGAAGAAATTATTAATAACGAATGAGGTTGTTGCAGAACATATATACCAGCCCTGTTTGTATCATAGAATCATAGAGTTGGCAGCATCCTATAAGGCCCTTGAGTCCAACCCCCTCCTCAATGCAGGAATCCAAATGAAAGCATACCCAACAGGTGGCTGTCCAGCTGCCTCTAGAATGCCTCCAGTGTTGTATATATAATACCAATGTACATAATGCCAAATCAAACTTGTCTGGATCAAGACAAAGTAGAAGCCTGGGTTCAGATGCAACACTAACCTCAACCAGGGCAAAGCTTTGGGTAGGGTGGGGGGCCATCTTTGCTCCAGGAACTCACTCATTTCCTCATACGCACTAAACCATGGTTTTGCTTGGCAATGCATGCTAACTGGGTCCCTCTGACAACACCAGAAAAAGAAATGCAGTCATTCACATATTTCACTGTTTTAAAATGCTGACCTGGTTGAGATCCTTTTGACGGTTATCTGTGGCCCATAGTTTTTCCCCTGAACCATCGTTTTTCCAATGGAACGGACCATGGGGAGGGTGTAGACTCTTGGCGCAAGTAACGGCCTCAGCTGTCCTTCAACAATCCCCCACGTCCCAGCATTGTAATGGGATGTGCTGTTCTGTAAGAAAAGGGGGAGTACATGCTTGAGGCCAACATGCTCTCCAGTCTGGCTGCCTGCCTCCCTCAGCACAGGGGACCACCACTGTATGAGGTGAGCGCTTGCACGCATCCACCTGACAATCATGGCAAATCAAATGCTACCTCCCCTCCCCCCACAGCCTAGCTTGTAGCCAGTTTTCTTCAATGGAGCCTGATGTAAACCACCCCTAGCAATGGGCAGGGCAGTTGCTCTGGACAAGAATCCTGAGGGTGGGGCGCATTACACTTGATCTCTCCCCCCCCACTTGGAATTACGGTCATCTCCCTAGAAATGGCAGGGACATGTAATTTGTTCTTACAGCCCCACTTTCCATTACTATATAAGATTTGAAGCGCTCAGACTTGGCTTTGCTAGAATTCATGAAGCCGACAGACACAACCCCTAAGAAGTTCTCCTGTATGAGCTCCACTGGGAGATGCGCAAGAAGCACAAGCGTGCACCTGCAGAGCCCCCCCCTCCAACGAAGCTTGCATGCTCCCCAGGGGATCATGTCCTGCTTGGGAGGAAAACTAGCTGCAGCACAACTGAGATTTTATTGATGGTGGGGGTGGAGGAATTGAGCAGAGATTTGATAAGCACAAGAATGCACCTCTGACAAGGAATGTTTCAAGCTGAGAAATGTTACCTGGTTATTGGGACTGAGATTCAGCAGCCTCCACGAAGAGTACATGAGGTCTGAAAAATGGTAAAGCAGCCTCAGCCTTGCTCTGACGGTGTGGATGCTCACTTCCTTCAGGGCCCCGTACTGCGGTGGGACGGCATCTGGTAAGCCCAGTTGCAATGGCACTGACACACCTGCTGCCACAGAAAGCCAAAGAAACCAACAGACAAGGAGGTCAGATGCTGCCGGACAACATCCATTTTTTACATTTGGCTGGGGATCTTTGAATGGGAAAAGCAAAACAGGAATCATGCAAGCATTTTTGTGTCCAAATGGGATTCAGACGATTCCACCCTGCTCTGCCCTGGATCCTACCACCACATACAGAAAGGAAACTAACCATTTCTGCAAACATTTACATGATTAACAATAAAGACTATTGCTGCAATTATGCCTCTTGGCATGAGGACATTTTGGCAACATCCTCTGTCAGCATCAACAGTCTCAAGGATTTTGGAGAGAAAAGATTTAGGACTGGTACATATTGCTTTGGCACCTAACTGGGATTGGCACTGCAGGAAAATGTCCAAAGCAGTCCCTGACCGTTGGACTAGCAGGGAGGGACTTCCAAGCGTCGCCACTCTTCTTTACCTGGGGCTCGTGGGGGAACAGGTGGAGCAGTCCAAGCAGCACTATGGCATCGCCCTGCTGAAATCTGTCGGACACTCTTTCCTTGCAAGAAAGTAATCAGAGTTGGCTCTCGGACATGGTTGGTATGGCCCAATCCAAGCTAGAAATTGAGAGAAGATATGGGAAGAAGAAGAAGAAAGGCTTACACAGCTCTCTAATGCATGCAAAACACAATCAACTAAATGACTGGCCGCTAGCAAGTTCTGGATCTGGGGCAGGGTGGGGTGGGGGATGCTACATTCAAATAAATGTGATGTCTTCTGGTTGAGGCATTACGTTGTGTGCTTGGTGATAGGTGAAGGAAGCAAAAGCTCACCCACCCACCCCCAATCTCCCTACAAACAAAGGTTGGGGGATAAAGTGGAGGCAGTAATCTAAAAATTAAAATCCAATTTCCACCGAAAAGGGATTTTTTGGTAGTTAAAATCAGACCACCCTCTGACATACCTGACCTTCTGAGTTGCTCCCCCAGGCATAGACATCACCAGAAGCGGACAGAGCAAGGGTGTGCTCTGCTCCAACAGCAACATCTTCAATAAAGATTCCTGACAGGGCAGGAACTTGCTGTGGGCGATTATGGTTGCGGGCCCTTCCTTCTGGCAAGCCTATCAGCCGGTCTGGAACGGTACAAAATCTGGTTGCGTGTCTTAAGAAACAAGAGGAACTTCAAAGGTCAAAAACCAGGGAAAGAGAACTGCTGGTCTCTGGGCCAGATGCAGCCTGTGGCTTCTCCTCATCCTCCTACCCTCCTCTTCCCTCACTCCAGCCACCAGAGTCACTCCAGCCACCAGGGAGAGGGAGAGAAATGGCAGGCAAGCTTGGAGACAAAACAATGCAGCTAGAGAAGCACAGTCCCTTCGGAAAGATGCTGTAGCTGCCACACTCTGTTACTAGGTGTGCTCGTGAATCTGCTTGCCTCCAGACCTTCCCTCTCTCTCTCTCTCTCTCTGTACTGATAGAGGGAATGGGTGAGAGAAAGGGAGAATTCTCACCCTGTCTACCACCTGCATGCTGCTGTTTTGCAGAAAACAAGACTCGCTAATATCCTCCTATACGGACCTTCACTTTACGTACGCTCGCTTCGCAAGAACGGACACTTAACAGCATGACGCCATCGCCCAATCAGTTTCCAACTACAAACTTTTTCTTAAAATAAGGTCTACTGTGTTTATTTTAGTTATAAATGCATTATTTACATCAGTTATGCCCATATATGACAATTGCAGTGCAGTATATGCATTGATAAGTGAAAAAAAGGTAGTGCTTCACTTTATGTACATTTTCGGTTTATGTACTCGCTCTGGACCCATTGCGTACGTTAATGCGGGGTATTCCTGTAGCTAGAATGGAGGACAGATGTTTTGCCTTTTTCGTGATACTGGCAAACCTAATGCTGCGAGCCATCCGGTGTGCACATGGTGTAAATGCCTCTCCAAAGAAGAGACTGCCAATCCCTCCCCCCCCCCAGTTTGTGCTTGGCTGAGCACTCATTTTCAGAAGTATTTTCTGAGTGATTTTTTATTAATGGAGATGGGTTAACTAACACCATATTGTTGAATTTTGTGGCTAAAATCCATTTGAAAAGTTTTGACAATCGCTTTCATACAATGGCATAACATCTCGTTCATGGAAAACCATTATTATGGATTGCTGAGCACCATTCACTGGGAGACGAGTGTTCTAAAATGTATGCTCTAAAATACATTGAAAATTTGCCGAATTGAAGAAGTTCCAACTACACTTACCTTGCCCAAATGTGTAAACATGCCCATCTTTTGTCAATGCAACTGAAAACTGGGTCCCACAGGAAACTTTTTTGATGCCAATACCACAGAGAATATCTACTTTCTATGAAAAAGATAAAAAGGCTCATTATTACCACCCTCTAGTAACAGGCTTAAAAACAACAACAAAAAGGTAGCTAGTGCTTCTAAACCAGAAGTTTAAATTATTTATCAAAATATACAAAATCCATCTTTCAGGAAACATTACAATTATATTAATTTATTTTAAAATCCCAGCATCATACCAGAATACTAGTATAGCACGGCTCTGAATGCAAAAAATGATTAATTTACATTATTCTAATCTCAAAACTACTAAAACTGAGTAGCACGTCAGTATTAATTTTTGTTTACATGCTTTATCTGGGATACAAACATTGATTTCCAGGACTCTGCAGTGGAAGAAACAGAATCTCAGATACTGAACTAATTTTATGGCTGTGGAGTAAGCAATTCAATGATGCCGTAGATGTAAAAGACCATATTTTAGCACTTAGTCTTCTATATACACAAATTAATTTATTATTACTCCAATGAATTTTAAGCACGTGCTCTAGCTCAGTTGCTCCCAAACATTTTTCTGCCAGTTGAGCAACTGGAATGCCTGTGCTAGATGCTGTACGATTTTTATTTTAATTATACATTGTCTTTTACTGTATTATAATTTGAATTCCACAGAATTCAAATTGTAAGAAGTAAAATACAATGTAAGAAATAAAAGCAATAGCATCAAAATCAATATAAACAATGCAATGGTTGCAGCATCTCCCATCTTCAACCACAAATCCACAGACGCCGCGGAACACTTGAATGAAGCTTACAGACCGCAGTTTGGGAACCCCGGCTCTTGGTTTTGTCAACTAGTTTTGTCAACACAATCCTAAATGTGTTTTATTTGGAAGCAAGCAAGACCTGCTATGTTCAATGGGATTTATTTCGGACTAAACATGTAAAGGATCAGATGTTAGCCAGATTTGCTCATGTGAATTTCCCACTTTTAGGTCTAAGACAGAAAAGTGCAAAAACAACAAGTTCTATCACTATTACAAGAAAACATACAGAAAGCCAAGTTACAAAAATGTGTGTGCACACATGTGATCAAAAATGCATTTGGAGATATAGGAGAAGTTACACAGAGGGTGCTAACCTGTGGTGAGGATTTTGCAGTTGAGTTTCCCAAGCCCAGCTTTCCATAGTCCCCATCACCAAAAGCCCAAACCATTGAGCCATCTGTGGACACTACTATGGTGTGGTTTAGCCCACAGGCAACCTAGTATTGAAGAGTTAATGTTGTAATTAGGTTTCTGTTCAGAACAAAAACAAGCCCTAAAGTTCCAAACAACTTCAATTAAAACTTCCATTTGAAATTTTTGCTTATTGGATGCGCTCTTGTATGCCTTGGTATATTGACAATACCCTGTGGAAAAGTTCCCTTAAAGCGTCTCCTTTCTTTGCCAAGGTATTGTTAAACTGGAGATAGAGTTGCTGGGTTGAGCGTGCAGCCACAGCACTCAGGACAAGCACAGGCCTCCTCAGCCTTATGAAGGTGTTGACTGCAGCAGGGTTTTCTCCAAGCTACTTTCAGGACTGCTGTTGCTGCTGCTGCTGCTGCTGCTACTACTACCACCACCACCACTAGTAGTAATAGAATAGAGCCACAACCAGGGCCATGGGGGAAAATGAGCGGCAGCAGGCACCTAAGACAGGACACAGGAGGATTTCTATTTGATATCACTCTCCGACACTGGAGGCATTCAAGAGGCAGCTGGACAGCCATCTGTTGGGAATGCTTTGATTTGGATTCCTGCATTGAGCAGGGGGTTGGACTGGATGGCCTTATAGGCCCCTTCCAACTCTACTATTCTATGATTCTATGATCAATGGCCTGCCTATATCACAACACTCCAGACACAGCAGAGCTAAACCCAGGCTGGTAGAGAGAGCTGCATCAGAAGCTCCAGAGCAGCTGCTCTGCAATCTATCCAGTGCGTAGCCGACAATGCAACACAAATGCTTACGCTGCTAATCCTACAGATACTGGAGTCCTCAAAGCAACCATGGAGCTCATCCAAGACACATCAAAATTCCTTCAGAGCATGCAGGTTGGCATATTCTGATCTCAAAGGTGGATGTGGAAAAGTGAGCTACTACTTGTGTGGATTTTTGCAGGCTGATGCACTGTTGTTGACTGTACGTGTGCCTCAGAATATCAAACATGAAATACTGAACATAGTTTGACAGGAATTCCCCCCTTCAAATTCCAGTCTGTGAAGCAGAAATGTCTGAGGGACTAGGCCACAATGTGAGAGTTCAATTATACACACAAATGCAAATCAAGCCTGACCTCTCCAATCTGATAGCCTTCTAGTGCCGTCACTCTTTCAGGAAGCTTCTTATTGGATGTGTTTCCTAATCCCAACCGGCCATAATCCCCATTTCCAAACGTAAACAGTTTGCCATCTGCAGTCACCACTGCTGAATGCTTGAAGCCACAGGACATCTGGGGGGGGGAGAGAAAGAGAATCAAAATAATATTTTATAAATATTTATGAGAAAATCCATAGATACTTCAAATTAGGGTTTATAGAGCACATTTCTGTTTAGAATTAGGGCTTGTAGAGCTTTGAGAAGGAATGCTTAGAAGAACTTCATTTGCAGAAGCTAAGTGATGTTTGTACTGTCCTCCAGGTTCAGGCCATGTGGTGCCAATGTGTCCATGGAGCATATCCAAATGTTCTCCCTCTTAGTCAATGCTGCTGGATCTGTTGGCATCTCTATAGCTGTTATAGAAAAGTCCAACAGACTGTTGCATACAGTGCCTTGCAAAAGTAATCAGACCTCTGACCAATGCTCTCAATATTACTGAATTACAAATGGTACATTGTAATTTCATTCTGTATGATATTTTATTTTGAAACACAAACTCAAAATCAATTATTGTAAGGTGACATTGGTTTTATGTTGGGAAATGTTTGTAAGAAACATGCAAAACTGAAACATACAAAATTGAAACATGTTGCTTGCACAAGTATTCAATGCCTGTGCTGTGAAAGCTCCCAATTTACCCAGATGAGAGAAACTGCCCTATCGAGGACACAATTTCCTTACCACTGGCCTCCACCTGTGAACCATTAAAGTTGCTGTCACACTGTCAGGATAAAAGCCCCACTCACGCAGGATCACTGGCCATGCTGTAGGTCTGTAGGAAAATGAAGACCAAAGAGCAGTCTACAGAAGTTAGAGATAATGTAATACAAATGCATAGCTTAGGAAAAGGGTACCAAATTATATCCAACTGTTTGGATATCCCAGTGAGCACGGCTGGATCAATAATCAGGAAGCAGAAGCTGCATCACACCACCTAGGCTCTGCCAAGAACAGGCCATCCCTCAAAACTCAGGGCTCGAACAAGGAGGAGACTTGTGAAAGAAGCCACAGAGAGGCCAACAATCACTTTGAAGGAGCTACAGAGTTCAGTGGCTGGGAGTGGAGTAATGGTGCAGCAGTCAACATATCAAGAGCTCTGCATAACACTGGCCTATCTGGGAGGGTGGCAAGAAAGAAGCCGTTACTCAAAAAGTACCTTCTGAAAGCATGAGAGTGCCCCAGCTGCAATGTGGGAAAAGGTTTTGTGATCAGGCGAGACCAAAATAGAGCTTTTTGGCCAAAACTCAAAGCGTTATGTGTGGTGCAAACCTAACACTGCCCATGCCTCAAGACACACCATCCCTACAGTGAAGTATGGTGACGGCAGCATCATGCTGTGGGGATGCTTCTCATCAGCAAGGACTGGGCCTCTTGTTAAAATCGAAGGAAGAACAGACAGAGCAAAATACAGGGAAATACTGCAAGATAATCTGCTTCAGTCCACTAAAAAACTGACGGTTGGGAGGAAATTCACTTTTTAGCAGGACAATGATTCCAAGCACAAGGCCAAAGTGACATTGGATTGGCTCAAGAACAAAAAGGTGAATGTCTGTCAAAGTCCTGATCTCAATCCCACTGAGAATCTGTGGCGGTCTTTGAAAATTGTGGTCCACAAGCTTTGTCTAACCAACCTGCACGACCTGGAGCGAATCTGCCAAGAAGAATGGGCCAAAATCCCTGTGACACTGTGCGCAAAGCTGGCACATACCTACCCCAAAAGACGTAAAGCTGTTATTTAAGGTGGCTCTACCAAATATTAATGTGTGTGGGTTGAATACTTACAAGCAACACGTTTCAGTATTTTATGTTTCTAATAAACATTTCCCAACATAAAACCAATGTCACCTTACAATAATTGATTTTGAGTTTCGGTGTTTCAAAATAAAATATCCTACAGAACGAAATTATAATGTACCATTTGTAATTCAGCAATACGAGAGCATTGGTCAGGGGTCTGGTTACTTGTGCAAGGCACTGTATATATATTCTGAGTTACGTGATTGAGTTGGAGCCTTCTTCATTCATCCAAGTCACTCTTTGTAGAAATCTGTAAAGCCTTTTCTCAGATTTAAGAAACCTCTTCTCCATTTACTGATTCAAACCTTTAAAGAATGTTTTGCCCACTGTTTTATGGATACATTTATCACCTCCAGGATTACATGCTAACTTTCAGTCCATTTGTTAGTTTTACTATTGGGAGGGAAGCCGCTGCTCACTGGCATGCCACAAATCTCAAAAGTGGTTTGTTTACGTAGCACAAGGTGGCTTATAAACATGTTTGGATGACCTTGTTTCTGCCTTTGGCTCAGCTTCTACATGGAGATCTTCTGCCCTAGTATAAAGGAACAGACACCCTCACCCTACGCTAGGTACTCAGGCACAATTACCATGTTGTGACATCATCATGTTGTGCCTTTCTCTGCCCACTTCATTGGCTGCCACCAGCACAGAGACAAAAAGGGGACATGAGCCAAAGGACTATAGGCAGGGGCACCAGGGGTGGGTTGACTGTGGAGAGAAGAATGAAGGGGGGGGGGCTGTTACTTTCAGGGTCAGCCTAGTTCTGTCCCTGCCCGGGTACAAGGAAACTTTGACTCATGAGCCAGAAGGCCTGAATTCAGATTAAAGACTCCTGCAAAGCCTACAAGAATTACCGGGCTGATGGCATTTAATCTACTTTATATCTAGGGAGAAATAAATTCCGCCGTCAACCTGCACGACTTCCTCTCCTTGCAAAGCCTCTATCTGTCGGGGTCGGCGCTGCCGGTCGCTGTTTCCATGGCCCAGTTTGCCATAATCTCCGTCCCCCCAGCTGAACACTTCGCCGCTCTCTGTCAAAGCCATGGAATGCCCATCAGATCCACAAGATGTCACCAGCTGGGTTACCACAAAACCTTCAGCAACAGAAGAAAGAAAGAAAGAAAGAAAGAGGATCGCAATTAGTCCAAGGCGTAAGTAGGTCATTAAACCAAATGACTGAACAGAGTTATAAGGCAGAGCAGCCTTCGCCAATCTGGTACCCTCCAGATGTTTTGGTTTTTATTTTAAATAAATAAATAATTTTAATTTATTGTAATGTTTTTGTGATCTTCATTGTGTACAATTTTATTATGTACATGTTCAATTTTATTGTAAGCTGCCCTGAGTGGCCTATGATAGGGTAGAAGGCTGGGATAGAAATAGCTTAAATAAATAAATAAACTACAACTATCAGCACTATCCAGAACTGTGCTGGGTGAGGCTGAAGGAAGCTGCAGTCCAAAACATCTGGAGGGCACCAGGTTGGGAAAAGCTGAGGCAGAACATAGAGAATACAGAAGTGAAGCCTAGTAGCTGGAGCTATGAGCCTTCATGCCCCCCCCACTCACTCACTCACTCACTCTCTGTTCCCTCCTCCCCAGGTTCAACATCTATCCTATTAGGGTACTACAACCTAAGGTTGTTGTAAAAAGTGTAAAAGATCCCCATGCATGGAAAATGTTTTGAGCACTTAAAGGAAAGTGGCTATTGTTATTTCAGCATTCCATATGGTCATCCTTGATCTGCTGCTTTGGGAAGAGATTTTGGAAATGCCAGCAATTATGCTTCATGACGTGTCCCAACAACAAAGAAAACAAAACTGATTTGTCAAATACATGAAGCTGACAAAAGATGCTCCATTATTTTATTAATAAAACCTATAAATCACGCCAGGGCACATTGTTACATATCTAACTCCAGACATTAAATGCTGGTGTCCCAATTAAGAGCCCCTAAAATCAGTGACTAAAAGAGTTATGCCCCAAATTCAACTGATACCTTCTTTTAATACTTACCTTGCAGTGCTGAAATAACTGTGAGAACGTGAAGATCGTCTGAGTTTCCTTGCCCCAAACGACCATAACTTCCTTCTCCGCAAGCCAAAACTGTTCCATTAGCTTGAATCACAAATGTACAGTTCTGGCCACAAATGACCTAATGGTTAAAAAACAAAAAACACAGGCTGCTAAATAGACACAAGCACAGATCGCAGGAAGCTGAGTTGGAAAGGGCCTCAAAGGCGCAGCCCCTCTTGGAACAACCAAGCCCTGCAAACATGCAAGAGAGAAGTACGTTACAGGAACTGACACACACACCTATCTTTTTCAGAGATAATATGTTTTCAGGAAAAGTTATCCAAATGAACCATACAGCCTTGAAAGCAAACATGACAGATGGGACTAGAATACTGACAGCCGCTACACACAAGCAGAGAGGTGTGGAGCAAACCTGACCAGTCTGCTGGAAGAACTTAGTGGGTCTGATGTGGACTGCCTTTTGTACCGAGGAACAAGGCTTTGGGGCAGGGTAGTCATCCCTCCAGATGTAATTGAACTCCACTCTCAGCAGCCCCGGAGCACGGTCAATGGCCAGGGATGACGGGAGCTGGAGTCCAGCAACATCTGGAGGGCACCCCTTTGGCTACCCCTGCTTGAGGGCAGAGCACTGGAAACACATTCACGGGTCATGCACCTTCACTTGGGAGATGGAGAATTAGTCTCATTACATGTAGTGGTTGGGCTTGGGCCTGGGAGACCTGGATTCACATCTTCATTCATTCATGAAGTTCACTAGCTGACCTTGGGATAGTGAACTCCTCTCAGCCTAGCCTACCTCACAGGGTTGTTGTGTTAATAAAATGGGGATGGGGAGACCAACGTATGCCACCCGGAATTCCTTGCAGTAAAGCCCAGATAGAAATGTAATAACTTAAATCAAATTGACCTCCCTGTGCATAAGTCACATGGGAAGGATGGTCCCAAAGGCATATTCTGCATAAATAGTTAATATTCTGCATTAAGGAAAGCTGGATTCTGCAGTAAACATAAATTATACTGGAACAATGTACTGGACATTAGAACGGTGCCGACAATTTGTTCTTTTTGGCACCTTCTTGAGATTTTTTTTAATTCAACCAGGCTTTGGATTGTTTATGCTGGTTTTGTAGCTGACTGTAATCTGTTCACACACACAGCCATGATACGTTCAAATGGTGGGCAGTTTGTAAACTCTTTAAATAAATACATAATAATAATAGATTATGAAAATAGAACATTACATCATTTCTCCTCTTCTGCATAATTTATTCTGCAGCGTTTACCACTTCGCAGACATTATGTGAGGTTTGAGAGGCCTGCAAAGGAGCTATGCAAAGCACTAAAGCCAAACTGTTCACCCAATACACATTCTGGGCTCCTACAAAATTATGGCATCCACATAGCTGAGTCTTATGGTCTTCCATGTATGGGTGGGGGGGAAGGTGCTTGTATGTTTGAGATTATGTTGTTTTGCAGAACTTTCAAATATGCACTGACAACAGGTTTGAAAAGATAGGTATGGAAAGGGAGGCCACCCATGCACATAGAGGAGAAAAAGAGCACCAAGGAAAGGCTTCCGGTTGTTACCTGCTGAGCTTGTGAGAATGATGGTGCCGATACAGGGACCATGACGTTCCTCCCAGCCTCCGCCAGCTGCCCATGCCTCCCAGCTCCCCACAGGTACACGTCACATTTGCCACCAAGGTGCCAGTCCTGAGGATCAGAACAGAATCACTGGTTACTTACCATGAATGGCTAGCATGTGGGTGCACCCACTTGGAGGGTTATGTCCTATGATTTGTCCACGGCCGGGACATGCGACTAGGCGATTTGAATTGTCTGCTTCTGGCTCCTCTTTCAGTAAAGTCTGTGGCCAAGCTCAGAGCATAGTAAGAGCTGCACAGTACAGCAAAAGGGAAATGGAGTAGTCATGAACAGGACCCTAGGAGGGCAGCAGGCAGAAAAAACAGACAATGATGAGGAGTGGAACCTGGCACGGGTGTGACGCATATCTAAATCAACAACCACTGTTAAATGAACGAAGGGCGTGGCAGCGAGTGTCTCTATATGTCAACCAATCATGATAACTAACTAATGATTTGTCCTGTGGTTGACATGGGAGGTATCTACTTGGAATGACGTGGAAACGCCATGTGAGAGATTAAGAGAGGGACAAATGAAAAGAAAAGAAATAAGTGGGTGTCTATTCAGGAGGCAGAATGTTCTGTCGAATCAGTCTCCTGAAGGCGGAATCCACCAAGTCCTGAAGGTCCAATGTGTAATGCCCACTGAATGAGGCGAAAGCATAGCAGGTGTCAGAATGGAGCACCAAGAATGACCTGCAGCTGCCAGGTAGGGAAGCAGTAGGTGACAGGTGGTGTGGGCAAAGAAGCTCCCTGCAGAGCCTTTTAAGATATCGATCCAGAGGTTTGAAGGCTGGCTGAGATAGAACTGAGGAGAGAGCTGCTGGTTGGCACATGAGAGAGTATTCAGAGGGCCAAGTCCACCACAGAAATAAAGGAGCTCTTTGAAGCTGGCCTCTCTTGATTCATCTTCTTCCTGTGGCTCCACCAGAGGAGTCTTCCACGATGAGTGATGCATTCTTTTGGTCAACTGCCTTCTGAAGGAGAGGATGGTAAGGATCAGTTCCTGAAGGTAGCCAGTCATGGGGATGTTGCTGCTCAACGTCCAGGCAACTAAGTTCAGCCATGAACGACGGGTCCTTGTGTCTGGGTGGCAGGAAACACAGTGAGATATTGGCAAGAACTATGGTCTGCATGGCCAAAAGGGTGAGAATGATGGAAGCTTATTCCTTCCTGATTTTGCGCAGTACTCAAGCTAAGAGTGGGATGAATGAGAACTCATACAGAAGCCCTGGGGCCACAGAGCAGAGACAGCATCTACTGCTTTGGCACCTGGAGTCTGGAAAAGTGGCAAACCTGCCTGTTGATTGGCTGCCTAAATTTTATGGATGGTTGAGAATATAAATGGGTCCAAACTCCATTCTCCCAGCTCGATCTGTGTTCTGCTTAAATAGTCCGTAATTGGGCTTAGCCTACCCTTGGTGTACTGAGCCATGACTGGGTTTCAGCACAGCCAAGAAAGGATGCAGCTTCGTAGTGGAAGAGCCTTGCTCCTCCTTGATGGTTTATGTAAGCCTTAGCATTGCCTGCACAAATTAAGATACGGGCTTGATGGTTAAGAACAGCAAAAGCTTTCAGAGCTAGGTTAACTGCATGCAGTTCCAGCCAGTTGATGCTGTGGCCTAATTTCTCTGGAGGCCATTTTCCCAGAGTCATCCTCCTTGACCAATGTATCCCCCAGCCTTGGAGACTGACGTATGTAGTCAGGATAATTCTACTAGCGTATTTGAAGGGGAGCTCTATGGTGAGATTCATTTATCATCAGCACGAGCCTTTGTTTTGTTGACAGGAGAACCAGGATCTGTTAGTGGACTACTGCTACCTGGTGAGGAAGGAGGGGCCATTGGAGAGGCCTGGAGTAGAATCTTGTCCAATACCAACGCATGATATCATCACGTCTATGATTTCAGACAGTAACATACAGTCTGCTGACTTTGCTCTGATGAGAAGCAAGATCTCTGGGCATATCTTGAGGATCCTACCTACAGAGGGGAACAGCATCCTTAGAGTATGTTGACGATTGCTCCCAAATGGACTATTCTGTCAATTGGCTGCAGTTGACTTTTGACGCAGCTGATGAGGAAGCAGCGTCCAACCAGACATATTAGAGTGATGTACTGATCTCTGATGGCTCTGGGAAGGAATGGTGACCTGATAAGAATGTCATCAAAATATGGGTACACAATACTGATGAATCTCCTATAGGAGGAGCAACGCTACAGTCTGGAGAAGACTTGATGTGCTTTCAGATACCAGGCCAAATAGAAGGGCTCTGTACTGAAAATGCCAGCACCTGTGAATGAAGCCAAGAAATCTGCAGTGGTCCAGAAAAATGATAATGCACAGGTGTACTTCTATCAAATCCACCAATGCCAGATAATCTTGTCCATGAATAGCTTCTTTGATGGTTTGTAAAGTTTTTACATGGAACATGATATTTTACGAACTTCTTCGGGTATTTGAGATCCAAGATAGCCTGTTAATCCTCAGCCCTTTTTGGGGACAATGAGAAAGATCAAGTAGATACCACCAAAAAAAATCCTGTAGGGACCCAGTTCTATAGTCTCTATTTTTAATTGGTTAGCTGTTGCTGTTTGGAAGATTCAATTCTTCTCCACGGACCTAGAGGTTAGGGATAGGCACATTTCATGGGGTATCTGAATAGGTTGCATCTTGCAGCTGTACATGACAGCTTGAAGGGTCTAGTTGTCTGTCATGGTGGTTTCCTAGATGAATGAGAACAGTTGCAGATGTCCCCCCACATTGGGGCTTAGATAGCACCAGAACTGTTGCTTGCCAGGCAGTGCTGGACTCAGTTGCAGAGAGGTTCCCATTCCCCATAAATCTGGTTTGTAGAAAATATCCAACTCATCATTAATCTGGTTCTATTCCAAAACAGTTTGCTTACTCAAAAGTCTTTGGACTTATAAGATTGTCTTTGAGAACAAAAGGAAGAAAAAAGGTTTTTAGATTGGTGTCTCTCTTCCTTTTCAGGAGCAGAAGGCACAGCCTTGCTGTTGTATTTTCTGGTTTCAACCTGAACTTGAGAGCCTCTTTGCTGAAAAGGCAAGCCCCTTGTAGGAAATGGAAGCCAGGTTACCTCTGGATTCACAGTCCATTTTCCAGTGGTTTAATAGTGATCTCCTGTACACTACATATGTTGCTGTGGTGAAGGCACTACATCTGGTTCCTGCTGAACAGGAAACAGCCATATCCATTGTGTCATCTGCAATGAATTCTTGTTCCCAAGACAATTTAGAAAGAGATACCTGTAATTTATCTACTTCAAAGGTCTGGATCTGGGATCAAGTCCTTGAGTCATGACAGCTTGGCTGTGACAACAAGGAAAGCTGCCCTTAAGGCAGAGTCTTTAGCCTTGTGAATTCTTTTTACAGCTAAGTCAGTCTCTTTCTCTCCTGTTTCCTTTTGAATGGCATTCCCACCCCAGAGCAAATATGCTTCTGACAAAACGGCTGCTACTGGGGAGTCTACTAGTGGTACCTTAAAGAAATCCATACCAGATTGTTCCAACGTATTAATGTTGCTGGGCTTAGCTGTTGGATGTCTTACGCCCCAGCAAGGTAGTGCACTGATTCCACTCTCTCTTTAATGCTGCAGGTAACTGGATTGCCTTCTGAGACACCTGGGCAGGTGGCAAGACTGAGGCTACCCTGGAAGGTGCCTGGGCTGGATCCTGTTTGGCTGAGCCCAGAGTGGAGATAGCTTCCTAAGATTTCTCAGAATTAGACAAACTCACTTCTTGTCTTTAGCAGCAAAGGAAACTGCTTCCTGGTTGGCAGGTTCCTCGCTCTTAGAAAGAGGCAGCTCCCTAGGATGCAGGACCCTAATTGAAGACGTAGTAGGATTTGAAGGACCTTTGCCCTTAGCTGAAGCAAGGGAATCTGGAGGTTCATAATGTGAGATTTATGAAGAATGCTCCTGTGTAATCCTAGCACCTTTTTTCTCATGAGGATGGCCATGAAGAGGAGGAAGAATGCCTGGAGCCCTTAGTGCTTTAGAATTCCTCTCAACATTCAATTCTTTAGCAATATCTGCTATCAAGGACTCTTTTAAGGCTTTGCATCACCTCCTTAATAAAAACACCACCACCACATGGTAGAGTTTAGACTGATCAAGACGTAGGGCACTTGGGAAGGCTGACGGCTGATCGTAAAAAGAGGGTTCAGAATCATCCCCATCAGAAAAGTTTGCCCCTTCCCTTTTATCACATTATCCTCTGACACCATTTACTGGACAGTTGGAAGTTTGCTTTCATTTTCTACAGAAGATAATGGAGGTGTGTCTTTTCATAGTCTGGCAGGAAAATGTGAATAGTAGTCAATTCCACTAGGTGGAATTGTCCCTTGCCTTCCGATGTGGGGACCTTTTGATAAATGACCTTAATGTACTGTGCTTTTGCTTACAGGTTTGTTGGACTGATTGGTGGTCAGAGCAATTTCACTTGGGGGGGAGAAAAAAAGAACATGAACAAAGGATCCTGTGTGTGTGTGTGTGTGTGTGTGAGAGAGAGAGAGAGAGGGGGGGGGGGAGAGAAAAGCAGGAGGAAGAGGAGGGAGTAGGAAACAGAGCCTAAGGAGAAAAGATGGAAAGCAATCTGAGCACAAATGCAGAGAAGAGAAACACTTGCTTTGGGCAAAGAAAGGGACTAAGCTGAAGGAGAAGCCAGAAGAATGAGACTGCATTCAGATTGTCCAGTCACATGTCCTTGCCTTGGGAAAAGCACAGGACATAACCCCTCAAGTGGATGTCTCCCAGAAAAAGAGTTCACCACGTTTGACTGTTTTAAATTCACCCTCCACTTTACTAACCTCAGGCCGTGACGTTGCCCAGGACATAATCTGTTCATCCATCCCATTGATCCACTTGCAGTTATCCTACAAAACATGAAATCAATTACAGTGGGGCCAAATGCAGAAGCTGTGCACTTTCTTCCCAAGGCTGCTGTTTTTTTCTCAGCTACAGCAGTAATTTCCGTATGTTTCAAAACCCTACAGAACATTGCTTCTTAAACTACGGTGGACTGGGTGGATCACACTATGATGAGGGTTTTTTTCCTGTGTCAGAACTGGAAGCATAAATGCCTGTGCACCAATAGTCTTAAACTTCCGGTCAAGGACACCAAATGCAGCAACAGCACAAGAGAGAGAGAGGGAGGGAGAGAGGTGTCACAACAGCAACAGCAGCAGGGCATATATTCACATATACAGAACATTTTACATTGAGCGTGGGTGGGCTAGACAGGGAAGCCAATGAGAAAGAGGCTGTGGTGCAAGCCAACAACACCAATGTTGCTGAAATTTGGACTCTGCTTCAAGCTGGTGAGAATGCTGCAGCTAATGGTGGCAGCAGATTAGCTCTTAATTACTCATCCCCCCATCCCCCTAATATGATATTGGGAGGAAGAGGTGTTAGGGGCATCATCTCATTGGCTGACAGGCACTATTTTAAAAATTTCAGTGGTGCAATTGTTTGTCCTGGGGAACTCTGTAAAGTTCCCTCTTCATAGCTAATTCAGTTTCCCTGTATTTCTGTATTTCTGGCAAATAAGTGAATGAAAAATACCCTTCGTAGCATCCCCACTTCTAGCATTCCTAAGTTCTTGCAATCCAAAAGCAAGGATCTGCCTTCTGCTGCAGCATCTTCCAGGAGGCAGTAAGTGGAGGCCCTTCAACAGAAGGGGAATCCTGACACGACAGAGGTGCTGTTGGGGGGGGCATTCTCATGCCCAGGAATTGAGTGTTTGACCTGTTCTGGCTGGAGTCACTCTCACTGAAGAAGGAAAAGGATAAACAGCATCTGCTCCTGAATCCATCTCTTACACTGGAGGCTCAAGTGGCTTCTGTGGCGAGGAGTGCTTATTTCTAGCTACGGCCGCAAGAGCCGACCACAGTTTTGCATGCTCTGGTAACCTCCACTCTTGATTACTGACTCTACATAGGGTTGCCCTTGAAGACCGTCTGGAAACTGCAGCTAGTAAAGAATGCTGCCGCTAGAGTATTGCCTGGTACTTTGGTGCAATGCCATATAACATGTATCTTGTAGGTCCTGCACAGAGAGCTGATACGTTACTGTATCTAATATAAACAGCTGATGTTAACATACAAAATTCTGAACATCTTGGGAACTAGGTGCGAGAGAGTGCCTCTCCCCATATCAGAAAGCCTGGACCCTGAAGTCAGCTGAGGGACCCTTTTTGTTGTCCCATGGGCAAGTGTTGAATGCTGCGTGGGAATATGGGATAAACATCAGAAGACCTCTAATGATGAAAGGATCATCTGGTCCAGCATCCTGTTCTCACAGTGGCCAACCAGGTGCCTATGAGAAGCCCACAAGCAGGACTCTTCCCATTTCTGCTCCCCAGCAACTGGTATTCAGAGACATACTGACTCCAACACTGGAGATAATTGGTAGCCACTATGACTAATAGCCTTATCTTCTGTGAATGTGTCTAAACTCCTGTGGGTGATCAACACTCCAGCTGTTGGAAGCAAATTCCAGTGTTTTGACCATGCACTGTAGTTGAATGCATGAATGAATGAATGAATTCACTGTAGTTGTAGTAGTACTTCCTTTGGTCTGTCCTGAGTCTTCCTACATCCCCACAATGATCCCAGGTTCTCGTACGAGAGAGGGAGAAAAGCTTCTCTCTATCCACTTTCTCCACACCATGCTTAATTTTATACACCTCTGTTATACACCTTTTCTCTAAACAAAAAAGCCCCACATGTTCTAACCCTTCCTCTCAGGAGAGTTGCTCCACCCCCTTGATTGTTTTAGTTGCCCTTTTCAGAACCATTTCTAGCTCTACAATATCTTTTTTGAGGTGAGGTGACCAAAACTATACACAGTATTCCAAATGAGGTCACACCAGAGATTTGCATAATGACATTATGGCATTGGCAGAATTATTTTCAGTCTCCTTCTCAATGATCGCTAGAACGGAATTTGCCCTTTTCACAGCTGCCACGCACTGGGTTGACAATTTAACTCCACTATAGGAGCTTCTTGGTAATTGTGGCATGACTGTGGAACTCCCTCTCCCTGAACGCACAGAAGGCCACTTCACCAAAGGGCTTCCAACCCCCAACAGAATTGTAGAATGGTAGAGTTGGAAGGGGCCTATAAGGCCATCAAGTCCAACCCCCTAATCAATGCAGGAATCCAAATTAAAACATACCCGACAGGTGGCTGTCCAGCTGCCTCGAATGCCTCCAGTGTCAGAGACCCCACGACCTCCCTAGGCAATGGGTTCCATTATTGTACCACTCTAACAGTTAGTTCCTGATGTTCAGTCGAAATCTGACTTCCTGCAACTTGAACCCATTATTCCGTGCCCTGCACTCTGGGACGATCAAGAACAGATCCTGGCCTTCCTTTAAGTGCCGACCTTTCAAGTACTTCAAACGTGCTATCATCTCTCTCCTTAGTCTTCTCCAGGCTAAACATGCCCAGTTCTTTCAGTCTCTCCTCATAGGGCTTTGTTTCCAGGCTCCTGATCTTCCTTGTTGCCTTCCTCTGAACCACTTCCAGGTTGTTTGCATCCTTCTGAAAGTGCAGTATCCAGAAATTGACGCAGTACTCAAGATGAGGTTTAACCAGTGCCAAATAAAAGGGAACCAATACTTCACACCATTAGTTCTCAGCTTTAGCCTTCCTAATGCCATCCGTGCAAATCTGTGCTACCTATCTGTACTCTTCCTTTGTGATCTGGCCTTCCTTCCATTTCCTGTATGTGTCCTTTTTTGTTTTCAGGTCATCTCTAAGTTTTCTGTGAAGCCACATTGGTTTATTCTGCTATCTTCCCCCCTTTTCTCCTTGTGAATTGTTTGCCACTGTGCCTTTAGAATTTCTTTTTAGAAACTCCCACCCATTTTGGACTCCTTTTCTCATTAGGGTTGCTCACCATAGAACCTTACTTATCATTGTTCTGAGTTTATTAAAATCGGATTTCCTGAAGTCCAGGGTACTCTTATGGCTACCCTCAACTTTTGCTTCCTTTAAAATCAAGAACTCAAGTATAACCTGGTCACTTTCCCTCAGAGTTCCCTTAAATCCCCCTCATCCACTAAGTCATCTCTATTGGTTAGAATCAAGTCAAGGATAGCTGATCCTCTAGTTCCTTCCTCCACTTTCTGTAGGAGAAAGTTATCTCCAGCACAAGTCAGGAATTTCTTGGAGGGGCTATGTTTGGCAGAATTTGTCTCTCAACAGATATCAGGGTCACTGAAGTCCCCCATTACTACTACATCATGGCTCCTCAAAACATTGGCAATTTGCTTTTGAAAAGTTTCACCTTCGTCTTCTCCTTGATTGGGTGGTTGGTAGTGTTCCTTTTATTTCTTGCCCATTTTATTTTAATCCAGGTACTCTCGGTGGAGCTATCAAGCTCATCCTCCTGTATTTCTGTGTAGGGATATATATTTTTAAAATATAGCACGACTCCACATCCCTTTCTATTCCTTCTGTTCTTTTTGAACAAGTTATATCCTTCAATCGCTGTATTCCAGTCATGGGAGTCATCCCACCTAGTTTCAATTATACCTATCAAGTTATATTTACTCTCCTGTATTAAGAGTTCAAGTTTGTCCTGTTTGTTTCCCATACTCTGGGCATTAGTATACAGAAATATGATTTATGGCCTGGATTCCTTCCTACATTTTTATGAAGTATGGGCCATTCCCTCAGTTCCTCTTATTGTGCTCAAGCTTTTGTTAGTTGTTACCGCCAAGTCTACGTCTCCCTCCCCTTGGGATTCAGTTTAAAGCTCTCCTGATGAAATTCTCCATGCTGTGGCCAAACACATTATTCCCAGTCCTTGTGAGGTGCAGCCCATCACTTGCCATCAGTCCATCTTCCAGGAAGCGTAACCCATGGTCCCAGAAACCAAATCTCCACCGTTGGCACCACCTTCACAGCCAGTTATTCACCCGGAGTATTTTTCTTTCCCTTCCTACTCCTCTTCTAAGTACTGGAAGGATGGATAAGAAAACTATCTGGGCCCCAAAGTCCTTGAGTTGCCTTCCCAGAGCTTCAAAGTCTGATGTGATTTCTTTGTAGCTCTGCTTGGCAGTATCACTAGTTACCAAATGGAGAAGAAAAGGATACCTGCTTTATGAGTTATGGCAACCCTTTTGTCACATCTCTAATCCATCCTCCAGGGAGACAGCACTACTACTCTTCTCTTCCTCTTGTCATGGGGCATGGTTTCATTGCCTCTGTTTGACTGAGTTTCAGCCTCTCGCTTGCACTCTCGCTGGGTCTCCTGTAATTCCTCCCCTGCAGTCTGTCTTCCAGTCTCATCTTCAAGTGCCTGGAAGTGGTTCTGTAGTTCCACCGGTGAAGGATGTCTTCTTGCTTTTATGCTCCTGTCACTCTTTTCCACAGAATTTCCCCCACTTCATTGTTGCTCTCCACCTCGATCTCCTCTTCTGCTTCAACATGCTGATGTTCTTCCATCTCCTGTACTTCTCTTTGCTGTTGTTGTTCCCTATCTAAGAACTCTTTGTCTTTTCTTAGACTCTTCAGTGTGGCCACCCGCTGTTCCAGGCCCCTCACTGTTTCTTCCAACAGTGCCACCAGCTTGCACTTGTTGCACGTGTATGCCATGTTGTTCTCAGGCAAGAAAACAAACATTGCACACCCCTTACGGATCACCACCACTGGAGTGTCCTTCCCCTCCATATTCTCTACTGCTTTCTGTTTCTTTCTTTCTACTTGTATTGGAATAACCTGTGCTTTGCCCTGTCCTCCTTCAGGGTAAATAGGAGACTCCCACTGGTATGTGGTGCACTGTACAAGGGGAAACTTTTTTAGGGACCTCTGCCATCACACACCTGTTCGTTCGCTCTCTGAAAGCTGGCTCGCTTGTATCTCCTCTGGACCGGCTGAGACAGCTCCCTCTGCTCTGCTCAGTTAGGCGTCAGGAAACAGAATGAAAACTCCCAGCACACACAGCGGCTCCGAGTTGCACTCAGCAGCTATCAGGCCACGCCCCTTCAGCCAGCAGCTATCAGGCCATGCCCCTTCCAATCAAGCTGCTATGGAGCCCTTCAGAGCACACGGCTTCAGAGCCCTCTTTGTCTTTGTCTCTTCCTCCCTACACCACCTCTGCCAAACTCCTGTTAGTTCTCTCTGTTCGCTTGCTCTGTTTGCTCGCATTCTGAGAGCTGGCTTGTTTGTATATCTTCTGGACCAGCTGATACAGCTCCCTCTGCTCTGCTCAGTTAGGAGTCAGGAAACAGTTCTGAGTTCTCCCAGGCGTTTGAGAGTCTTCACATTGTAGTCTTCACACTGTAGTCTGTTAGTTGCTGTTTGACTTGTCGAGTTTTACTTGTGTTTTATATTGCCAATACATACCCTTTTACTGATTAGACTGGAAACTGCTTTCTGTCTCTAGTGGGGTGGGAGAGTGTAATTTATTTTATAATTCATTTATAATATTTCTGAGCTAAGTGCCTAGTTAGCACCAACTTGAGGAAGCAACAACCAACCCACAGCTCCAGGCCAGCCGGCACGAAAAGCTGCTTGGATTCAGGGCTGAGTATGATGGGAGAAGCTCACTCACTCCTTTCCTCCCCCCCCATATGCCACTTTACACAGCCCAAGGACTGTAGTCCCACGTAGTAGAAATAAGCTTTACTGAAGTTAATGAAATTACTTCTGAGTAAGCATTGACAAGATTCAACTGCCTGTGTCTCAAATGTCTAAACTTTTAGCCTTATCCTATGCATAAGTTACTATGCAGAAGTAACCCCACTTTCCTTCAGTAGGGCTTAGTTGTATCAGAAAGATGCATCAAATTGTAGCTTCAGGCAGGGCAAGAAGGTGCAGCAAGGTCTCACCTGTACGGCAGCAAAATAATTGAGTGCCCTCCTGTGAAGCATACACTGCTCCTCTTTTCTTCTGGCTTAGTTAACTATGAGTCAACAGAATCCTAGAGTTGGAAAATGGGGTGTGAAAAGGCCTGTTGTGCTGTTCCCTTCCCTAAAGGCAGGGCCAGCATCCCTCCAGCAAGCTGCACTACCCGCACCTGGAGTATGGCTGCATCACAGAAGCCAGTGGACTAGCCCCAGACAAGTCGAATAAGCCAGCCAAGACACACACAATTTGAAGACCCGTTCTGAAAAGCGATGCAGCTCAAAGGTGGTACATCCTTCTCACTGACTTCTGCACAGTGTCTTTTCAACTGTGTTGACTTACTAAATCTTAACTGTAAACTCTGCCCAATCTGGACTGTGATCTGTTGATTAGGGAGGTCTGCATCATGCTTAAATGTCATTCAAATACACATTGCCTATATGTACACAATTATATTAACATTTGGAATAAAAATGTTCAATAAAATTTGAACTTGCTCACTGATAACTACTGATATGGTATTATTTGTGTTTTCTGATGTAGGGTGAAATGCTAGGGCTTGTAAATGTGGAGTTAGCTTACAAATGGCTATGCAAGTTTACAGGTGGATCCAAAGCTTGAGAAGCTATAGATCTCTACAGAGGGAGATAGAGGGATGGCTGGGAAGGATAAATAAATAAATAAGTCGCAGCAGCCGCCACCACCACCACCATCATCTTCATCATCATTTCTGTTTATATCCCATCCTTCCTTCAGATCAGGTCAGGTCAGTATGTATTGCAACACAATAATCAAATTCCTCATGCATCCTCATGTACAACAGGAAAATAATAATACTGATCTCACAGGGCTGTTATACACATTTTGGCATCTCAAGCACTATGAAAATTTTAAAGTGTAAATCATCATTATTATTACTCCCAAAGGGGACAAGCTGGGATTGCTTTTGTTGCTATTAATCTGAAAATCTCTTCCCTGGCTGCAAAGGAGTGAATAAGATGGTGGTGCTGGTGGGTTTGCTACAGTTTTGACATCACTGAAACAACACCAACTCCCCAGCCACCCACCACCACCACCTCTGGCAAGTGCTCTATTGCTAAGCTCTTCTGTCACAACACCACACTGCACATTTTACCATGAGGAGGACAAGTTCATCCTCTGGCACAGGCTCCAGATCTGGGACTGTGAAGGATTCTGGGAAGGTGGCTCCCTTGGCCAGAGCTTCAGCAGCTTTGATTGTTGTGGAGAAGCACTCCAGCCAGGCCCACTCGGTTGGGTTCCAGGTCAAAGGATCAGGGAGGCAGTTCTGATGATGAGGCGCGACTGGTGGATTGCACAGGAGCTGATCTAGGTGAAGTCCCACAGCCAGTGAGGCCAAGCACTGCATGTAGGGACTATGAACAAGCTGGTCTCCACAAACTACATGGGGCTAGAAAAGAGAAAGTCACAGACTGGGCAAAATGAACGAACCAAACTGGCACCCCTTCATTTTCTATTAACACCAGCTCCCTCAACGTTCACAGGTATCAGACATTTTGGGGACCCCCCATCAAAATCAAACTGTTAATCAAGGTCCCCCACTCTCCACATTCCCCCATTTTTTTCTGACTACCATTATTTTATAATAAATAAAATAAAATACACAGTTACTCTGCCAAAAAACAACAGAAAGTTGGCCAAATGTTTTGTTTATAATTATATGTTTCTAAATTTGGACCCGGGTCCTTTGGATGAAGGGCAATAATAATAATAATAATAATAAATTAGACTTCAGAGGGTCTTTTTGTTTCTCAAACAAATACTGCAGAACCAGAAGCAGTACAGTGTTATTCCATGCTTCATAAGACCAGCATTTCTGCAAACATCTTGTGTATTTACATGTTGTTAAACACAGCACAGTTCTACAGCACTTTACCGCTATCTTGTGTTAATGTGCAGCCTTAATCAAGTCCTCTTACCTTTTCATAAGCATACTGTTCCTGAAGCATTATGGGCAGACGTTCTAGGAAAGCCCTCATGCAAGGGGCCATGTTTAATCCAAGAATACCCTGTTGTTTCAAAGCAGTCCTACACGTTGCAAGGATATGGTTAGAAGATATCCATTCTGACGTACAATTCACCACCAACACATCCTGAACAAAATTCAAATATGTCCAATTCAGAAAAGAAGAAAAATACTAACTTTTTTGTAATAACTTGCTTACTGTTTACAAACTATGGAATACAGATACAAGCTAGATATAAATCTGTTTTTGTTTATTGTAATGATTTGTGCTTCAACACTGATTGTATGCTGCTAACTGCAGCATCTCTTTATTGTATCGGTGATTTTGAATACATTAAGGGTAAACAAAGAGTATTGTGGTATCTTACAGACTAAACCATTTTTCTGTGACAGACATTTTTATGGGCTACAGTCCATTTCGCCACACATATAGTCCAAAACAGCACAGTCTTCAGCATGTTTACTCAGAGGCAAGTCCCACTGTGTTCAATTATGCTTACCACTGCAGCCTAGCAACATAATTTTCTACATGTTTATCCAGAAGGGAGCCCCATAGAGTACAGTAAGACTTACTCCCAAGTAAATGAGTAAATGGAAAGTTGGTCTTACTGTGAAGCATCCTTCTGGTCAGCACAGAGTGGAGCAGACAGAAATCGGTTAACTCCTCTCTGAAGGCAATCACTTGGAAAAAGTGGTTAAGTGGTGGCCAGCCAGAAGGGGAGGTAACCTTCTCCCACTCTTCAGTTGATGACAAAGTAAATGAAAAACAAGCACAGAGTATCCAGCCACTTAAGCCATATTCATGTGCAACTTGAATAGAGGATAGAACAAGACACCAGAAAACATGATTGGACAGTGAAGAAGGGGGTCGAGGAGAGCTTAGCCATGTGGTCCAGGAAGCTATGTGGCCAAAGGCTGCCTAAGGGTCCCGGAGGGGGGACCCTCCCCACCCCACAGCCTAGCTCTCTCTGCAGGGTGGGGCTGTCGGCTCCATTCCACTTAGTGGGAGGACACTTCCTGCGAAGGCCAACTTTTTGATCCTGGTCAGCTAAGGAGTGGAGCAGACAGGAATGGGATGTACCGAAGCAGTGACCCCCCCAACACCCTTAGGTGGGATGCAGACCTAGGCCACTACCCTCCAGAGAAGCTTCCGACCGAAGGCAGCATCGGCGGAGGCAAACTTACCCACATGATAGCGTCTGATGAAGGTGGAAGGGTGAGCCCAGGTGGCAGCATTGCAGATTTCCTCCAGCGAGGCGTCCTTGTGGAGCGCCATCATGGTGGCGGTCCACCTGACAGAATGAGTGGTTATTCCCTGAGGGAGGGGAGGGGAGTATCCTTGGCTTGGTAGGCCCTAACCATGCAATCCCTCATCCCACAACTGAAGGTAAACCTGGAAACCGTCCACCCCTGTGCCCCTGTTCGAAGGACACGAACAGACTCTCAGACTTCCTAAAGGGCTGAGGTAGATCCTAAGCACTCAGCTGACATCCAGCCTGCACCATCTCTTTTCCTTGCAGTGAACTGGGTTAGGACAGAAGCTGGATAGCATGACATCCTGTGCCCAATGGAAGGAGGAATTAACTCTGGGTCAGGGCAAGGACCACCTTGTCTGGGTGAAAGGTGCAGGTTCTTCCCAGATGGACAGAGCCCTCGTTCTGCCATCCTCCCAGCCGAAGTGACAGCCACAAGGAAGACTGTTTTGAGGTGAATTCCTTGATGGGTATGGAGCAGGCCAGCTTGAAGACGGGTCCCAAGAGAGCTCTGAGAACTAGGATGAGATCCCAGGAGGGAAGCCTGCGCTGCACCAGGTGGGAAAGGAGGGCTGTTCCCCCTCAGGAAGCACTTGATCTGAGGATGAATGGAGATGGAGTTACCGCCCACTGATGGGAGAATGCTTCCTAGGACCACCGCTTGCAGCCTGAGTGTATTAGGAGTCAAGCCTTGGTTGAGCCTGTCTTGCAGGAAGTCAAGAATGGTGCACATGTGACTTTCCTCATCAGGCAGCTACACCACCAGCTGAGGATGAAGGATGGCTCTACCATTATGAGGAGTTCCAGGAAGAATTCTAGGACCTGCGGAACTGGCAGATTGTCCTGTAGGTGGTTGGGTACCCTTTGGAGGTCTTATTGTCATCCTTCCTCAGGGCAGCAGGAAGAGCCTTCTTTTAATCCTTAGTCTCCACTAGGGGGCATACCAGAGACTTGCAGAAGAGTAGGCCGCCTGCGTATGGGAGGGATGAGAGGCTGGCTTTGGAATGGTGGTCTGCTTCCCACTGCTTCAGCCAGATGTTGAGTTTTATCACTATGGAGTAGCCTAACGCCCGTGCAAAATATTGTAGGCTATCTAAGGAAGTGTCCGCCAGGAATTAGCTATCTTTGCCAGCTTGTACAGTCCCTTCCTGACATGTCTGGCATTTGGTGAAACCTCTGTCAGAAGGGCTCTAGACCACTTGACTGCCACCCAGGCCAAGAAGGAGTTTATTTATTTATTTTATTTAATTTATAAACCGCCCTTAGCCAAAGGCTCCATGGGGGGTGTACAACATAAAATGATACAATAAATCAACAATCACAAAATATAAAATACAAATATATAACAACAATAAAATAAATTAGAAAGACCAAAACATTAAAACGTATTTAAAATACATTAAAATGCCTGGGAGAATAGGAAGGTTTTAACCTGGCGCCAAAAGGATATCAACGTAGGCGCCAGGCGTACCTCCTCGGGGAGACTATTCCACAATTCGGGGGCCACCACCGAAAAGGCCCTGGATCTTGTCACTACCCTCCGAGTTTCTCGATGGGTCGGTACTCGGAGGAGGGCCTTAGATGACGAACGAAGTGCACGGGTAAGTTCATAGCGGGAGAGGCGTTCCATCAGGTATTGCGGGCCCACACCGTGTAAGGCTTTATAGGTGAATACCAGCACCTTGAATCTGGCCCGGAAACAAATCGGCAACCAGTGCAAACGGGCCAGAACGGGTGTAATATGTGAGGACCGAGTGGTCCTCGTCAACAGTCTGGCTGCTGCGTTTTGCACTAGTTGCAGCTTCCGAACCGTCTTCAAGGGCAGCCCCACGTAGAGTGCATTACAGTAGTCCAATCTAGAGGTCACCAGAGCATGAACAACTGAAGCAAGGTCGTCACCGTCCAGATAGGGGCGTAGTTGGGCTACCAGCCAACGGTGGTAGAACGCATTCCGAGCCACCGAGGCTACCTGAGCCTCAAGTGACAAGGAAGGATCGAAAAGAACCCCCAAACTATGAACCTGTTCCTTCAGGGGGAGTGTAACCCCATCCAGAACAGGATGAACATCCACCATCTGTGCGGAAAAGGCACTCACTAACAGTGTCTCAGTCTTGTCTGGATTGAGTTTCAGTTTATTAGCTCCCATCCAGTCCATTATTGTGGCCAAGCAACGGTTCAGCACATCAACAGCCTCATCTGAAGAAGATGAAAAGGAGAAATAAAGCTGCGTGTCATCAGCATACTGATGACAACACACTCCAAAACTCCGGATGACCGCACCCAGAGGCTTCATGTAGATGTTAAAAAGCATGGGGGACAGTACCGATCCCTGTGGGACTCCACAATGGAGAGTCCAGGGTATCGAGCAATGTTCCCCAAGCACTACCTTCTGGAGACGATCCGCCAAGTAGGAGCGGAACCACTGCCAGGCAGTAACCCCAACTCCCAACGTCTCTCCAGAAGGATACCATGGTCGATGGTATCAAAAGCAGCTGAGAGGTCAAGGAGAATCAACAGAGTTACACTCCCCCTGTCCCTCTCCCGACACAGGTCATCATACAGGGCGACCAAGGCTGTTTCCGTGCCAAAACTGGGTCTAAAACTGGATTGAAACGGATCTAGATAATCGGTTTCATCCAAGAGCGCCTGGAGCTGGCTGGCAACCACCCGTTCCAAGACCTTGCCCAGAAATGGCACATTCGCTACCGGTCGATAGTTGTTCAGGTTATCTGGGTCCAAGGAAGACCTCTTCAAGAGAGGTCTCACTACAGCCTCCTTGAGACAATGAGGGACAACTCCCTCTCTCAAGGAGGCATTGATCACTTCCTTGGCCCAACCAGCAGTTCCATCCTGGCTAGCTTTTACTAGCCAGGAGGGGCAAGGGTCCAGTACCGACGTGGTTGCGCGCACCAGTCCAAGCACCTTGTCAACTTCCTCAAGCTGCACCAACTGAAACTCATACAATAATTGAGGACAAGACCGTGATCTGGGTACCTCAATGGAATCAACTGTCCTAATATTAGAGTCAAGATCCCTACGGATGCATGCAATTTTATTTTGGAAGTGCCCCGCAAACTCGTTGCAGCGGGCTTCAGATGATACTATAGTATCCTGAGGGCCAGAAAGTAAAAGCCCTCGTACTATTTTAAAGAGCTCCGCAGGTCGGCACAAAGATGATCTAATAGAGGCAGCAAAATAGCACTTTTTTGCTGCCCTTACTGCCTCCATATACAACCTAGTGGAGGCACTTACCAAGGCATGATTGCATCCGTCTGGAGTTCGTCTCCATCTGCACTCAAGCCTCCTCCTCTCTTGCTTCATCACTCTCAGCTCCGGGGTATACCACGGAGCTGTATGAGCTCTACATCGAAGGGGGCGCGCAGGAGCGATCGTGTCAACAGCCCGGGTCATTTCCGTATTCCACAGTTCGACCAGGGCCTTGACAGGAGCACTAGTCTTATCAGCCAGAAAATCTCCCAGAGCCTTCTGAAAACCCTGAGGATCCATTAGTCTCCGGGAGCGGACCAACTTAATAGGTCCCCCACCTTTGCAGAGGGAAAGGGTCGCCGTAAGCCTAAATCTCAGCAGGCGGTGATCTGTCCATGACAATGGGGTAGATGAAAAACACCCCACCTGCAGGTCACCATCTCCATGTCCAGTGGCGAAGATCAAATCAAGAGTGTGTCCCGACACACGCGTTGGGCCAGTAGAAAATTGAGACAGCCCCATTGTTGTCATGGCGGCAATGAAGTCCTGAGCTGCACCAGATAAGGCAGCCTCGGCATGGATGTTGAAATCCCCCAGTACCAAAAGTCTAGGGGATCTCAACAGTACCTCCGAGACTATCTCTGTCAGCTCAGCTAGGGAAGCTGTTGGGCAGCAAGGTGGGCGGTACACCAACAGAATTCCCAATCTGTCTCGCTGACCCAACACAAGGTGGAGACACTCCAGACCAGTCACCGCCTGGACAGGATGCCTGGTGAGAAGAAAAGAACTCTTATAGACCACGGCAACCCCCCCTCCCCGGCCCTCAGACCTACCACAGTGCTGTACCATGTACCCGGGTGGGCAAAGCTGGGAAAGAGCAACTCCTCCCTGCTCCCCCACCCAGGTCTCGGTAATACATGCCAGATCGGCACCCTCCTCCACAATTATATCATGGACAAGGGAGGTTTTATTATATACCGATCTGGCATTCAAAAGCAGCACTTGGAGATCCGAGAGCTGGCTGATAGGACAACCCGAAATCCTGTGGAGTTAGCTGCTGAGGGCCGTTGCCTCTCTGCATCTTTCACTTGGGCCCAACAGGGTGTCCGCCCCCTCCTTGGGGATAGCGGTTTTGACCCCAAGTGTGGGCACCGGCTCATCAATGGCTAAGATCTTAAAAGTCTCCATGGTTACTGTGGGGAGGTCATAGAGTTTTCTAGAAAGAGCGTGAGAGGATTTTATTTTGGTTGGGTGATCTCACTCCTTTTTAATAATGCCCTTGAAGAATCCTGGGAGAGGGATGATTGCACGTTGGCCTCTGGATCTCAGGAAGACAGCTGAGGATCCCTATTCTCCCTCCTTAGAGCTCTCCTCTTGGGTAGCTTCCTTCAGAGGATCTAGCCAGAGGCAAGCCATAGCCTTAGAGACCAAGATAGGGTAAGAATCAGGTGAGTATAGCCTCTTATGCACGGGTGGGGGCAGAGGGGAGTCCTCCCCTGAGGGTTCTCCCTCCTCTCTCCCAGAGTCCAAGGCAGCAGATGACAGGGAGGTGCCCTCCTCCATGGAATCTGGGTGAGGGATAGGCGGCCAGGTTGGGCCTCAGAGCTGGATCGCCTCTTTCACTTGTCCATGCGAGGTTTGGGCTTCTGAGGCAAATCCCTTCACATACTCTTCCGCCTCCTCCTATCTGGCCTGGAATCTGATGTGGAGGAGGAAGGCAAGTACTGAAAGGGGCAATGAAACTTGGGGCATTTGGGTATGGGCCCAGTGTTTAGCCAAGGAAGCACCCGTTTCCCATATCATGGTTTCAGTGATCCAGGCCAACACGGCCACCAATGCTTATGGCTTATCAAGATGGTGGGTTCTGGTGCACTTTTGGCTTGTAGGCAATGTGGAGGGGACCTGAGAAAGTGAAACATCTTCAGGTAGGGAGTGCAAAATGGTACCCGCCACCAATGCCAGTGTGGCCAAGGAGTCCCCTGCCTGGAAACGAGCCTCCTCCCTGCTCAGGGACCCATTGTCTTCCTCAGCCAAGGATCAGCACAAGCTGCCTCCCCCACAGGCCATGAGGCTCCCTCCACAGAACAGGCAAGGGAAAGGGAGCCAGGCTGGGAGAGCACTCCCCTCCCTCCACAGTGGAAAATAAATGGTTGTATCTGAGGCGGCTGCCGCGTGTTGTGGAAGCATGATGCCAAGAGGGAACTGCTGCTCAAGGCAGTGCAGGAAGCGAGGGGCCGACCTTGCACTCTGTAAGCCCTGCCGAAGTAGCACTCCAGGAGGGATTCACACACAAACACTTGAGATTGAGGTGGAGCGCACTGTCCAAGGACAAATCCCAGCTGTCTCTGTGTCCAGGCACTCTGCACCAAGCGACGAAGCTACCTAGTTGCTGATGGGTGAGACTAGCAAGAGAAGAGGCAGGCTGGAGTCCATTGCTTCTCAAAAGAAAAAACTCCCTTGCAAGGGAGAAAAAACGAAGGCCGAACTCCCCTGAATCCCGTATGGAGTCTCAGGAGGAATGGATTCACTCTTGCTTGCTGAAGGGAGTCAAGAACTGAAGAGTGGGAGCTTCCCTCCCCTTCCGACTGGCCACCACTTAACCATTTTTTCAACAGTCTGCCTCTGCCTCCAGGGAGGAGTTAACCTATTCCTTTCTGCTCTACTCCTCCGCTGACCAAGAAATGCAACACAGATGCCTCTCTGGTATTTGTCATTAAGGAGATCATTATATACGATGCTCATTTATTAATATAAAATATGTTAACAAAATATGAAAAAATATCTTGCTTCTAACAGAAGAAAACATTCATAACTATGTCACTATTTCCAAGTATATTCACTCCATTTATCAGAAATTAACAAATTAATAACATTTGTCAGGCTGGATGAAAACTGGACCTCAAAAGGAAATTTGCTCTGAAGCCAACTGAACATGTGTTAAGACAAATAATCGTGTCTAAAACATGGCGGTGAAGGCATCAAAGTAATATTTTGCTGCGTGCATTGTGTACTTGAGGAGTTGGCTGGCAGAGTTGTTCTGTATAGGAAGGAGATTAGCTATTCTGGATTGGGGGGGCAGTTTGCAAGACACGTCTTTGTAGTGACTTTGCTGTAATGTCAAATTCAGTCAAGGAGTGCAATGCTACACCTGGCCCAGTGTTATGCGATTATTTCCAGTTGATGCAGCTTGATGATATGGACAGATACTTGCAGTTACGCCTCCAACCATGCGCCCTCTGGACCCCTGCTCTTCCTGGCTTAGCTGGAGTGGGATGGCTAGGTGGGTCCAGGGTGTTGATGGAGCTGGTGCCCTTAAAGAGCTGGTGGTGCATCTACTCCTTCAAAAGCCCACCCTGGACCCATGGAGTGTAGTAGCCAGTCACTAACATCCCTTTTTGGGGGGAAGGTGGCGGAGAGGGCTGTTGCAGACCAACTGCAGGTGTTCCTAATTATCTGGATCCACTTCAGTTCAGGCCTGGTTTCAGGACAGCCTTGGTCGCCCTGACAGATGGCCTTGATCGTCAGAAGGAAAGTGGGAACGCTACCCTGTTACTCTTACCCACCCAGTAGCTTTTAATACCATTGGCCATAGTACTCTCCTGGACCAACTGGTCAAGATGGGCATCCGAGGCACTGTGTTTACAATGGTTTCCTTCCTACATGTGTGGTCAAGTCCAGAGGGTGTTTAAGAAGGGTGTAGCCCTTATAAGTGTCTAGTCTGCCTCCTATGGCTTATCCCCACACCAATTACTTACTTTAGGGATTAGTAACGCAAGAGCTCTTATTAAACAGCGCCTTTACGATATCGAACAACAAAGCAATTTGGCCACAGTAAGAAAATTCTGCCTGTGGTACAACAGCTTCCCACTCAGCTATCTTAACACCCCTGCCCCTTATTTACAAAATTTAACAATCTCTAAATACAGAAGAGCTTTTACTAAAGCAAGACTGAACATATTACCATCAGCTGTATTAGAGGGTGTTTTAAAAGAATTCCATTGCAAAACCGTCTATGCCCATGCGGAGATGGCAGTGCTGAAACAATAGCCCATGTACTGCTATTCTGCTCTTTCTATAGAGACTTGATGAACGAGCGAATTATCCCACTGTTGTCACCCTTTCCAGGGCATCCAACCAACTTCTACGTGGTTTTTCTTCTTGCAGACCAAGAACAGATGTCTGCAAAATTTTTAGCAGGTGCCATTAGAATAAGATCTATAATGGTACCTTGAGTTTTAATCCATTACAATTCCTTTTTTATTAGTTGCTTGTTCTACTTATCCACCTCTCTTATATTGGATTGTGGATTTATCAATTTTACTGATTGGTATCTTACAGAAATGTTAGAATCCTAGCAGGAAATCTGATTAAGCTGTATATTTGCTTTTTATTGTATACATTTCAATTGCAAATGCAATGGCTCGTCGCTAATGCAAATAAAGGATTTTATTTTATTTGAGTGTCTAGTCTGAACAAGTAGCGTTGGAGGAAGGCTCTTGGGTTCCCAGGCACTTGTACTGTAGGGTTCCACAGGGTATTACTTTGTCCCCAATGTTATTTAAGATCCACATTAAGCTGCTGGGAACCGTCATTAGGAGTTTTGGGGCACAGTATCATCAACATGCTGACAACATGCAGCTCTATTTCTCCAACATCAGGAATCGCAGTGCAAGCTATGGACAGTGCCTGAACACAGCGGTGGACTGAATGATGGCCAACAAATTGTATATGAATCCTCGAAAGATGGAGGCTCTGCAAGTAGGTAGTTCCGATGTCTGGAAGACAGACCAGCTGCCTATTATGGTTGGGGTTGCACTGAATCTGAAGGTGCATGTACAGAGTTTGAGGGTACTCTTGGATACATTTTTGTCAGTAGAGGCCCAAGTGGCCTCTGTGGCTAGGAGTGGCTTTTACCAGCTTTGTCTGGAACACCAGCCTTGCCCATATCAGGACTCAGTCTAGTCTAGCCACTGTAATCCATGCGTTGGTAACCTTGAGCCTGATTTACTGTGATGTGCTGTGGTAGGGCTGCCACTGGGCATGGTTCACCAACTCCAGCTGGTGCAGATCATGGTAGCCAGGCTGCTCATGTGGACAGACAGCTAAAACATCTGCATTGGCTGCCCATATGTTGCCAGGCCAAGTTTAAGGTACTGATATTAATATACAAATCCCTGAACAATTTGGGTCAAGAATACCTTAAGGACCAAGTGAGCCCTTATTGCCCAATTCAATCACCCAGAAGCATGCTGTTAGCCATCCCCAGTGTCTCAGAAGCCCGACTGGCCTCAATTAGACTGTGGGCATTTAGTGTCACTGGTCCCGTGCTGGAGAACATACTTCCACCAGAGATTCAGCAGACATCTTGACTGTTAACCTTCAGAGGACTCTTGAAGCCTTTTTCATGCCAACATGTCTATTCAGTTGTTTAATTTCCTTTTTTAGATGAGCCAGCCATTCTTGTAATTATTTTGTATTGTTTTATGGTATTTTATGTTTTATTGTATTTGCATATATTGATATTCACTGCCTTGACATTTTATGAAAGTAGGAGGTATATAAGTACTTTTATAAATAAATAAAAATTAAAAGTGAAGAGTTTGGGTTTTTTTCTAAATAACTCCAATTTTTATTTGAAATAAAAATGCTCTCGGTATGTCCATCACATAACTTAATAAATGATTTTAAAGAATTATTATCCACTGTTTGTTCTGGAAAATTCTAGAACTGAGATTTTGTAACTCCAGGTGAGCAGTCATCACTGGTTTGCAAAGCCGCATGGAAAACCAAGGGTCTGCAGGGACATTTTGGAGAATAGCACCAACAATGCTGCAACCATTTTCTTCATTATGACCAAATAATTTGGACTAAATATGCCAATGTGACAAGCCTGAAAGCATCTGGCCACACAAGCACACTGCCAATAACTCTTGTATAAAGAATGTATTAGATACTGGATTAGAAACAAGTTTAGTTAAGCATATGATTCAGGTCCATAGCTGTTACTAAGATAACTCACTTGGTCTGCAATCCAGTGCAGCCATATGACTGAGCACCACATGGCTAAGACAGAGGTTAAATGCACTAAACCTGGGCTAGCCCACCCCCTAGGGGAGAGAAGACTGGCATTCAGAGCTCTATTCACACAAAATGAACAATACCTTTGATCTACTAGAACAAGCAGCTACTCCAACCTCAGGGATCCATACAGTTGTCTGAATGGCTCCAGAACTAATGACAACACTCTGTAAAACAGAACCATCCTAAAAGGAAAGAAAGCATAAACCCACAAAAGCTTAAGCACAGATAATCATTCTCCCATTACATATAAAATCAGCATTCTTCAGGCCATCAGTAAAATGACTTAAACTATTTGCTCATCTTTGGGGTGGACATACACGCATTTGGCCAAGTGGGAACAATACAAGAATTGCATTTGAAAGAAAGGCTGAAAACAGGCTTTGCTTTAGTTTCCTTAAATATGGATGTTTGCTTACCCGTAAAGACCAAATGTTCATAAGCCCACCGAGTCCACCTGATACTAAGGTTAGCCCATCAGAACTGAAGGTCACTGTCCGAACAGGCGTAATATGCCCTTTCAGCTGATAAATGCACTTCGTTTCTGCTATTTTCCTGTATGCATCCTAGAAATTAAATTTCATCATCAGGGTATCTTTTGGATTAAGAAATACATTAAAAAAAATTATTACACAGGATTTAACCTTATCTTCTACAGTTCCACCCCACATCCCAAAATACTTGGAACCATGGCAGTTTCTTCAGAATGCATACATGAGACTATAGTGGATGTGATTATGAGCACTTTGTTAGGAACAAATATGGATAACATGCTGAGTGAATGATTTTAAATATTACAGACGTTAGAGTAAATTGTTTATTTACCCCAATTCACCAGCACTGCCTGCTTTGTTTCTGCCCCTTAACAGATATTTTCCTAAACCAGGTGTCACTGCTTTCTGTACTGCATTCATTCTAACAAGAAAGCAAGATTCCTCTTGCCATCCGTTGCGCTCTTTACCTTGCCACTGGACTCCTCATCCCACCATCCTTCTGAACTCAGGCTGGACTGCAGCAAGATCAGCTCATCTTGGGGAACAGTCCAAACACAAAGCAAACCATTCTCGCATCCTCTAAATAAAAGTTAAGAAAAGCAATATTGTGTCCAAAATTCAACTTTTTACCTTTACATATTTGGATTTTTAAACAATACAGAGGTGATATGGAGTTCATGCATTTGTTTTTAAGCAATACCCATATTTAAAATGAGTAAACACAGAAAAATGTCCCAGAAATCTGTAAAAAAACAGGCTTGTTTTTGTTTGATAATGTAAGTGTAAATTACTTAAAAGGATTAACAGCCAGACCAGAAACGAGCCAAAGAATTACACAGCAAAAATATCCACTTACGTAGCTAGCAAAAGCTGTGCCTTTGGGCCTTTCCCTGGAAGGCTGCACCAGGCGATGGTGTTCACAACAGCCTGGTGAGGAAGAGAATACAGCTGTCGCCAGCAACTCCCCATATGCCCCCAAAGCTTGACTGACTCCTCCTTGGCGCACGTCATGAGGATCTTACCCGTCGGATCCCATTTCATGCTAACGATGGTGTCCTGAAGAATTCAAGGCGCAAGAAAAAAACACATTGCAGCATCTTTATATGACAAGAGGGCTAACTAATGAACACCATTTGAAAAAAATAACTTGTTTAAAGAAGGGGGGAAGCCAAGTTCTAAGAACAGCAATCTGACATACTTCCCTAAGGCCCAGTGTGAGATATACTTATGGGAGAATGGACCTCAACGCAGGCAGAACGTCCCCAGGAAGGTTTGCCTGGCACCAACTCTTAACTGTATTCTGGAGTCAGGCAAAAACATTTCTGTAGAGCAAGGGACTCCTGCTGTCTGGGATATGGTCAGTCTTGGATATTAACGATGCACTGATCATGTCAATGGAGAGGCTTTTGTAAACTGCAAAATGTTTTACTGACACTTTCACTAAAATAAAGTGTTTTATTCTGTTTTAAATTGTTGATACATTCATACATTTTGAGATATTTTTCTTCCACTGTAAAGCTGCCTAGAAACAATCAGTACAAGGCGATTAATAGTAATAATATCCCCGCCTATGTATTCCTGGAAAACAGGATAATTGCATAACCCACCTGATCATCCCCAAGAGAAATGAACGGAAGGCACTCACATGAACCTACTATTCTGACCCCTTCCCATACCCAAAAGAAGCTCATGGAGGAGGGAAACTCCAAAGAATTCCTTGCCACTTTTACAAAATAATGGCATAAAGACGCTAACAACCACAGAAGTAAATACTCTCTAGACCCCAAGTAGAAAGTATTGGTTGTCAGGGTTGAAAAAGGGCTCCTGCAGCTAGCAGGACAACCAGTTTCCAAAACATCTTGCAGAATGAAGACCATGAGATCTTTAAAAGTTAACAGCTTCCTCAGTCCAAATCAGAATTTGTTACTTGAAAAGAAAGGATTTCTTTCACAAAGACTGTTTAAAAGGTTGACAAAACCTAAATCACAAACCATGCAAAGGACCCCTACTTGAATCGGTGACCTGAATGGCAAATGAAGATTTTACGTCTGTGTGACTAGGTACAATATTACAATGAAGTATTTTTAAGAACAGGGCAACAATTAGAATGCAATCCAACTTCAGACTGAACAGTGGCTTCCCTCACGAGTGCAGAGCCCTAGAGCAAACCAGCCTTCTGATTAAAACTGTTAGGAGGCGAGTCTTCTTGAAAGGCTTTCAAAACTGTGTACATTTAAATCTTATTTTAATTCTCAAGTCTTCTGGGGTAAGCAGATGAGTGTGAATGTTTGGCTTTACCTTGTGCGCATCAACTAAAACAATTCCTCCTTTCTCAAGTGGCTCTTTTGTGCCTATCAGCAATTTCCCATCCAAATAGCCTATTGCAAAAGGTTTGTCTTCGCTAAACCAGGCAAGGCAGGTAACAGACACTATGGAAGCAAACAGCAAAAATATTGATAAGCAAGTTATTTTGCATAATTTTAATCAAACTGTACTGGAGAAAAACCAACAAAACTATGTTAGAAAAGAGAAAGATGGTGGGAGAGAGAGGGAGCACTCTTCCAAAAATACCTACTACTTCCAAATATGCTAGATAATTTATTTGAAGACTAATTAACGGTCGAGCCCCAGCTCCCTCAAGGGAACCAAGGAGGGGGGCTGGATGAGTTGCAGATCCCTCAGTTAGAGCAAGGGGAAGAATCAGAGGGTGTAGATGTTTTCGAGGATCATGGGGGAGGGGGTGTGGTTGACTGTGCCAGTTCCCACGGACAGTTCTCCCACCGAAGAAGACTTCGCGCCACCTCCAGCCACCTCAACAGAGGATGTCCTGATGCGTGCGCCAACTCAGCCCCCCCCGAGCTCCCCTCTTGAAACATCAAATGCATCCCCGCCTCCTGAAGCCAAGCCTGCACCTATCGAGACTGTATTGTCAGATGAGCCGACAGAGACGCGCCCCCTTTTGCCCCGTGCGAGACGTCGCGAGAAGCGCCTCGTCCAGAGGGAGGCTCCTCAAAGGAGTCAAAGATTATGGGTGAAGACCTTCCCTACTTAAGCCAGTGTCCCCCTGATCTGGGTGCCGAGTCAACTTCCTTCACATGCTGCAGAGTATGCTTAGGTAGCTTAGTTAGGGACAGTAGTGAGTTAGCATAGCAAGGTCTATGAAGCGCGCTGCCTTTGATGTCTCAATTACTCTAATAAAACAAGAATTAATTTCATCCTCGTCTCCGTCTCGTGAATCGCACTCTGGGCAGGACATTAACCAGAACTTGTGAAAGCATCGGTGGGAACTTAAGAGCAGAGCAGTGCCTTTGCAAGAGATGGAAAGTAAATGTCCACATTGCTTCTTTAACAGGTAGTCATAAATATTCATAATTTAGGAAGTGAGTATATTGCACTCTTTTAAGTACTTGAAAGGCTGTCACACAGAGGTGGGCCAGGATCTTTTCTCGATCTTCACAGAGTGCAGGGCACGGAATAATGGGCTCAAGTTACAGGAAGCCAGATTTTGGCTGAACATCAGGAAAAAACTTCCTAACTGTTAGAGTGGTATGACAATAGGACCAACGGCCATTAGGGAGGTGGTGGGCTCTCCAACACTGGAGGCATTCAAGAGGCAGTTGGACAGACAACTGTTCTGTAAACTTTAAATTGGATTCCTGTATTGAGTAAGAGGTTGGACTCGATGGCCTTATAGGCCCCTTCCAACTCCACGATTCTATGATTTTATGACACCACAGGGATGAGAAAGCATAAACAAGTAATACAAAATGTATCAGGTGGGGCCACCATGAATGACACAAGTGAGAATCGGGGACTAAGTGCAACATAGTACTGTCTGGCTCCTTCCAAGCCACCATTTTCAAACCAGAAGCTGCCCTTGGGAGACATATGCTCTGTCCTCTCCTTCATTTCCGCTCCAGAGCAACTCCCTCCTTTCCTGCATTAACCTTGAAAGAGGCACCAATGCGATCAACAGTGAACCACAAATCAGATTACTGCAGAACCATAGTTGGTATAACCAGTAAGCATCCCCGCTTCAGATGATGTTTTCAACGGAAAGGCCTCTTACACTGCTTGTGTGTAACTCTCAGGATCAACACTCCGAAGAATTAAATCTTCAAAACATAGTATTTTTGAACAAGGTTTTTAAGGTTGTTATTTAAAAAAACCCTTAAAAACAAGTCCTTAGCAGTCCCCTACCATCCTTCCTGTAGCAGTGTTCCAGTTCGACTCTGTGCATGGCAGAAACATCTAAAACTTCAATCAGCCCAAGAGAGCCATCCATACGGCCTACAAGCAGTGATTCTGGAGCTTCTCCTGTCCAGGCTGTAGTTGGCCCTTCTTCTGGCCATGTTAGAGCAGACACCCAATGAGGCTGAATATCCAAGAGTCCTTTTCCTCCTAAGAACACAACATTCACTTTATCTTTTTCTATATTTAGATACCCACCAGTTTCCCTAACCCTGAAAGAGAAGAACACATCCAAGAGAAGCACTGTCACTTCAGTAGCATTCCTCCCACCAGGCCTGTGATGGTAAAGCTATCAGGTAAGCCATTCAAAAGCACTTTAAGCAGCAGGAGGACAGACTTTATTTGCTGATGGTTGAAGGAGTTTGTGGCTCAGCATCTCACAAGCTTCCCCATGGGGTAGGCTGAGGTGCCTTGAGGGTTTGGCCACCCAGACCAGACCAACAGCAGCTGTGGCCTGTTTCAACTCAGCTATGAATCCGTCTCCAGTTATCTCTTACTTTCTGCTGCTAGTCCAAGCAAAAGTCAATTGTTACTTTTAAATTTATGGTTGTACCTTTACGCCCAGGGAGAGGTGCCTGTGGGATTTCCTCCCTCAGGCATCAAAACAGCTTGGACACCTTGTTTTTTCCATTTGCTGTTCCATCTTGGTAGCAAAGTGTCTCGGCCAGCCCTGCAATCAAATGGCATTCCACCCCACCCCTATGAACCAGGCTCCTTCTGATGCTAAGTATGCAACACTCAACCATGCATAGCTCATACCATTGACTTGCCATATGTTCACCATCTTCTCCAGTGCTCCAGCCAGGTACTTGCCACTGACACTCCAACAGGCAAGAGATACGCTAGGGTCGCTGGGGGACCCCAAGTTCTCCTCTGCATCCCCTTCCCTGCAATAAATAAAGACATCAGAAGGTAATCAGTATTTGAAACAAGTTAGTTTCTCAACCAGATCATTGTATGTACACCATACAGTAAGACACTCTCCATCACTGGCCCAGTTTTTATCATAACGTAATAGCAAAATCATTACAGAAAGTGTGAAAATAAAGCTCCGCTCTTGTTCTAAAAGCCAGCAGGTAGGGGAACTTGTGGCCTTCTAGATGTTGTTTGACTGCAACCCCTCTCACACCTGACCATTGGCCATGCTGTCCACAATATCTGGAGGGCCACCAAGTTCCCTATTCCTGGCCTATAGACCATTTTGTGACAAAACAGGGTATTTAAGGAGTCCTACAGCAAGTAAAACCATCACTCCCCAAAGTGTGATATAAATACTGATCCAAACTTTTCCAGGCTATTATCATCACTGTACATCGTGCAGTGCCCACATCTAATTCCTAACATAGCGAAGGAGAATAAGAATGCAATGTCACTGCTTTAAGCTTCACACTGAAACCACAGATTGAGACACCTTCCACATTTCAGAGCCTAGAGGACAATTTATTATTTATTTCAACAATGTATGGACCTCTTTACACCACTTCAGCAGTGTACAGCAGGGCCCCGCTTTACGGCGCTTTGCTTTACGGCGCTTTGCTAATGCGGCGGTCTCAATTAGACGCAATTAGACTAAAGCCCCACTCATATGGCGCTTGTTCCGCTTTTACGGCGGTTTTCGGACATCGCGTGCCATTCTTTTCACTGAGTTCCGCTTTACAGTGGTTTTCGCTTTACAGCGGAGGTCTGGAACGTAACCCGCCGTATTGAGTACTATACCTCAAGGTTAAAAAGATACAACGAAGACAAAATCGGTCACAGCTAACTATACAATCAGAAGACTTATTTAACATGCTTGCTGAAATAAAAAAGGTCTCCACTAGGTGCCAAAAGTTCAACGAGGAGGGGGCCTGCCTGATCTCAGCTGGGAGGGAGTTCCATAGAAATGCACCCCTAATATTAAATGCACAGGTCCTGGTGGACATGAGCTGTGCATCTGAGCCATTGGGGACCACTAACAATGACGCCCTTGAAGACCTCAGTGATCAGGCAGGTATATGAAGAACCAGACACTCCTAAACATAACCTGGACCCAAGTTGTTAAGGACCTCATAAAGTAATTTCTATGAGCATTGGGTAAGGTTCACTCAAAAGACATATCACATGCCTTTTGGGAATCAGCTGACTTGAATATGGCTGGACAAGGCCACTTTGCCAAGGTCACAATGTACACAAGCATTCTGGAAAATCAAGACAAAATAGCTGCCCATGGCCCATTTAAACTGCCATTTAGAAAAAAAACAATTCATGCTTAGCAGGCAACAATATTAATATCATCTACAAATTAGGAAGATGGGATAGAGGTGATGAAATTTTACTAAACGCATAGAAAATTGAATTTACTGTGAAAACATGCATTTGAACAGGTTCTAGATAATGGTCCCACACCCCAGTTCATAGTAATCACAGTCCTTACTATTAGACATAGTCTGTGACTGCTGCTCTTGCGGTGGCGTGGCTTGAAAACCTACAAACGCATCCCTGGAAGTGGACAATGCACATAAACTTGCTGTCTGTACTTTGGGCTGTTTGTAGCACCATCTCTTCCTCCGAGAGAGGTCAGCTGCGTGGCTCTCTGCTGCCTGTAGCGCTGCACCATTATGTTTCAGCAACCCAGAGCACCTAGGCTATGCCTCCCCCATGTAGCGTGCCTTTCTTGATTCTAGCAACTCAGCAGAAGTTAATATGGGTGCCGAGTGCTGGTCGCCAGCACTGTGTGGGATCATGACTGAACAGGCTGTTTTCAAAGGCGCTGTGGCGGTTTTGCCTGCCATTTTGTTAACTGCTCCCCCAACGCTTGTCTCATCGAGCGAAGTCCGAGCAAGACTGAAAGGCTCGTGCCGCATCTGGCAGTGTGGTGGGAGGCCTCTTGGAGACTTTGCCCACATTTCAATTAAAAACAGGAAGCTTTAAACACTATCTTTCCCCGTTACAGAGTGAATCGGGGAGGGGGGGGGAACTGTGCCGAGATAACAGTAGAAGTGTTGGAAAAAACAAACTCTCACTCATAAATGCAATAGGAAGAACAGCAATTACTTAGCCTACAGACGAGATAGAAAGGGTTTTTTTATTTTAAGCAAAACGCATATGAAAGGAACTTGGAAGCGCACATACACAGAGATGGAAATTCTCAGATACACACACTGTCGATTATGGACAAAAACCACTCACTCACACAACATCCATAACATTAAAAACTGTAAGGAGTCACAAGCCTGTAAAAAAGTGGACAATTGTGAAGAGTGAAGCAAATCATATCTGCTCCGTGCTGAGACAGAAGATGGACTGAGGTGGAGTGGGGAGTGTAACAGACAAAGACCAGTTTGTATTTTTCCCATCTCCGGCCACGAGGGAGTAGCGTAACCCACCATGTTGTGTGTCCACCATCTCATGGAGAACTGGCATTTTAAGCTGACCAAATTAACGTCTCAAAGGATCACTTACAATTTGTTGAACACACATGTTTGTTGCAATGAGTACTGCTTCTTCGTAACATTCCACACCCGAATTGTTCCGTCATTGCCACTTGTTGCTAAAAGTCCTTTTTTGTTGCACCACACACATGTCATTACCTATTAACACCAATAATAATTGCAAAGTTGCAAGTCAAAGATTTAAACATTTGTACTTTTAAATACTAGTAATATACAATTACTGAATACAGCCTTTACCAACCTATGCCTGTCAGATGTTTTGGACTACAACTCCCATTAGCCCCACCCAGCACAGTTGTATGATGCTGGGGCTAATGGGAGCACTACTGTGCTGACTGGAATGGATGGAATTATAGTCCAAATCTGGAGGGCATCAGATTGGTGAAGGATGATCTTCACCAACTGTGTGATAAAGGCTGATCACACCTGTGTGATAAAGATAAGTCCAATGCTTAATACATAAGACAGAGGTTTAGCAAGCACCTCCCACAAGTTAAAGAGAAATACCATTTACAAATAGGGATGAAGATATTCTGAAGGGATGGTTACCCTGTTCTGATGAGCCTCCAGCTTGATGAAGGAGCATTTGCGCAGATCCCCGCCCATATCTGCAAGAGTCTGGGGGCTGGTTTGGTTATCACGATCATGAGCTGCAAGAGTCCGCACCAGCTGCTGAGCAGCCCACTGCCTGTGTTGCGAGGACAACCTTGAAGAAAGGCAGCAAGCTGCTAGTGCGTTAGCCAGCTCCAGAGGGCCTACAGCAGAAGGATCACAGGAAGGATGGGCATACAAATGGGCAATAATACCTGCTTAGACAAAACAATGAGATGATGCCCAGATGAGTGCCAAGAGCAGATAAAGCCGAACACTGTTACCCACAGTCTGCAAAACAAAGAAGAACTGAAGGGGGACCCAACCCATACATCTTAAATCTCCAAGAAGATGAAAAAACAACTGGCTCAGGTTTCCATGTGTCCTTACTCCATCGCTGGATACAAAACTGATGTGCCTCCCCACCGTTTCCCAAAGAGGATTGCTGGAACACCGCATTCTAGCAAACAGAAAATTAACAATGCATATACTCCCCTATAAACATAGGTTTATCTCAGTGTCTTAGGAACTTATTTCTAACACCACGTTGCAACTGCAATTTTACAGAAACCAACAGGACTCTGTGAGGCCAGATTGGAACATAAGAAGAGAACTGTTCAATGAGGCAAAAGACTGATCTCGTCCACCATCCAATTTTCCACAGTGGCCAACCAGTTGCTTATGGGAAGCCCACAAGCAGGAGATGAGAGCAAGAGCCCTCTCTCACACCGTTGGTCCCCAGCGACTGGAATAGAGAGGCATGTTGCCTGTGATCCTGGAAGGAACATACAGCCATCAACAGCCTTGTCCCATGGATTTGCCTAAATCCCTTTTAAAGTCATTTACGTTGGTGGTCTTCACTGCCTCTTGTGGGAGCGTATTCCAGTCCTGAATCTCCCAGCATTCCGTTTCACTGGATGACCCTGGGTCCTAATAATATGAGAGAGAGGGAAAAGAACTTCTCCCTGTCCACTTCTCCATAGTAGGTAATATTGTAGGCAATATTTTATGCACCTCTATGATGTCTCTTCCCTGACCGTCCCTATTTTTCTAAACTCACAAGCCCCAAACACCTTTCCTCACAGGGGATGAATCCCCAACCCCCTGACCGTTTTGACTGCCCTTTTCCCAGCTCTACAATATCCTTTCTGAGATGCAGTGACCAGATTTCCAGGACTAATATAAAATAAACAAGTTTCTCAACCTTTGTCTACCCATGAAATGGTAAGGAACTACAGGGAGCTCCCATTTATAGTCCCTGCACTGAAAGTGACATCCTGTTCAGAATAATTACCTTTCTTTTCAACTTCTGCTTTATCATAATTTGGTCTCAGTTTGGCCCCTTTGTCTGCCAACAAGGCTACAAGCGCTTGAGTCACAACAAAGTTGGGTGATGTTACAAGCTTATTCTCTTCTGCGATTCCTCGCAGAAAGCTTGGCAGGAATTTTCGTTGCACTGGATCATCCACTGTAGTCAAATTGACACCAGTTGCTGCTGAAATCAAGTTCTACAAAAACAAGGAAAAACAAAAGCGCTATAACGGCCAATGCAGACGTTTTCAAACACACATCATTTCAACTGTGCTGATTTTTCAAACAGATTTAGACACCTGAAAGGTAGAGATTATCTTCACTTATTATGTTGTTTCTATTCAGCAAGGTGCAATTACTACATATAAGGTCAAAGGCCATTAACAGATCAGTATTTGTGGATTATTAATCATTAGGATTTAGGGACAAAGAAAAAAAAGTATTTACATCTGTCTCATGTGCACATAACAATTGGCCGGAGCTCACTGATCATGGTTTATCTGGAATGAGTAATGTGCTGATGCACACTGCCTCCCCCTCCTCCCTTTGCTCCTTCCTCCCTGTGCAGGAAAAAGAAACCAGAAAGCTTCGCTTCCCATCACGTCCCAGCCAAGCTATGATTGCTAGCGGCTGGTTAAGGAGAAACAAAGCACAAACCCTGCTTTTGACATAGTGGGAAGGCTACCAGGTGCATCTCACTCACACCAGAGGAGGAGCCAAGTGGGAGCAAGCAGGCTGCAGTAGAATGTTCTTTCCAGTTTAACTGCAATAAGCCAGGAAGTCTCTACTCAGAGAAAGGCTTTCTTAAGTTCCTAGTTTCTCCTATTTAGTTTAAATTAAAATAAAATCATAGGCCTACATTAAAATTAAAGGCAACTTGCTCAAGGGCTTGAAAATGTGCAAGATTTCATTATATACATAAAATCAACTTACTGATCACTTCTTGAGCCACTGCAGCAAGAAAATACTTAGTAGCAGAAAATAAAAACCCAGAGCACAAGGATGGTCAATCCTACCTGAGTACACAGTTGAACCAGCAGTTTTGCAGCACTTGGAGTATTTGAAGCCAAACAACCAACGGCTGTGCTCAGATAGGCCAGGCAGGAAATGGGCTTGCTCATTTTGTTATGTACTCCTCGAGATCTCTCGGAGGAACCGGATACAGTACAGGGACTCGTAGAGAGGCCTGCTCTCCCCGCTGCAGCCAGACACATCAGTCGGACCAAGGTCCGGATATCAGTTAAGCCCAAAGACTCAAGCCCAGCTGCAAGACTGCAACTAGACCCACTGTTGAGAGGGGGGAAACGTTATTTTTTTTCTGCCTGTGGACTACACACACAAATATTCACATCTCAAAGCACCTATTACACACTGCAGCTGCCGTTAACAAAAGCACTCTTTGGGAAAGGCCACAGCTCAGCAGTAGAGCATCAATTCTCAGCATCTGGAGGTATGGCTGGGCACATCCCCCGGCCAAAAGCCTAGAGAGCCACTGCCAGTCAGTGCAGACGATACTGAGCTAGATGGTCTTACTCAGCACAAGATAAGCCTAAGAAAGGAAGTGGGAGGCGCCTCCGAGCCCTGCCTTCGGTCAAGCCTGTCTTCACTGTGAAAGATCCAAAATGGAGAGGAGCCCAGTGTTTGGGCCACTGGATGGAGCCATGTTTCATTCTTGTTTATGTACTACATATGGATGTTGTTCATGTATTTTGCTTTGTAAATTAATTTGTTATGTTTTATTGTACCTTGTGTATTCTATTGTAAACTGCTTTGAGATCTTTTAGATAGTAAGCGGTCTATAAATGGAAATAACAACAACAACAATAATGATGATGATGATGACGATGTCATGGGTAGCCACCATAGCATGCTCTAGATGTTTTGGACTACAAATTCCATCAGCCCCAGTCAGCATGGCCAATGGCCATGGGCAGAGCCACAGCTCAATGGCACAGTGCCTGCTCTGCATGCAGAAGGTCCCAGGTCCTCAAAGACACCTCCAGGTAGGGCTGGGAGAGACTCCCTGTCTGAAAGCCCAGAGAGCCGCTGCCAGTCAGTGTCAACTATACTGAGCAAGACGGGCCAATGGTCTGACTCAGCATCCTAATGGTCAGGGAGTTACAGTCCACACCATCCAAAGGGCACCGCTGCGGCTACCCTGAGCCACGTGTAGGGAGTGCTGGTGCGCTGAACTTTTCATTGATGTTTAAAATCATTAATCCTCTAGAAAAAACATACTTTGAAATTACCACATATATACTTCTGAAAGTTTGCCTCTGGATGGAAAATAGCCCTACTCCCCTAGTGTCCTTTAGAAGAGTATTTTACCCCACCAAAAACTTACAACCATTTTCAAAACTTGCTTGGCTTCTACTTTCCTTTCAATTTTGTCTCAGATAACACAAGCTATCAATCACAGGAGTTTAAATCGGGTTCTCTAGAGCTTGACAAACCTGACAGAAAGAAGCGAGAGGGCTCTCATGACCATTGTTCTTGCCAGAAGAACTTGAGCGGCTGCTGTCACCCTCCTTAAAGCCATCACACGGTCATGTGGATTTACCAGAGCAGCGGCTTGCTCTCCCAGGGTGATTCTGCCAGAAGAACTTTTCTCTACGGAGCCATGGCAGCCTTGAGTTCAAGGGAAACATTGCAGCACACGTGAATTTATGAGATACAAAACCCTGATTTATCTGGGTACGTCTCCTTGAACATTTTAAAAAAGGCAACTCATAAATTAATTAATAAACAAACATTTTAAAAAGTGACTTGGAAGGTACAAATGTAGGACATAATTAAGATGGTTCATCTGCCCTGTTCTCAAGGGCTTGAGGGACGCAACTGCACAAGACTGTTGAGCTCAGGGGTGTTGAGCCCAGCCTCTCTCCTAAGGATCAAGGAGGGAAGGCATGAGTTGCAGGCACCTCAGCCGTCAGCAGGCATGGACAATCCAGCTGTTGTTGAGTCTAGCCCACACCTTGAGAAAGAGAGCGAGCTAGCCACCCCACCACCTCCCACGGATGGCCCTGCCCCTCAATGGGACAGCGCTCAGCCATCAAGCACCCCCGTGGAGCTGTTAGGGGAGGATTCCGAAAGAGCAGTAACTCCTCCTATGCCAAGCAGTATCCTAGAGATGCCCGACGCTTCCCAGCCCTCTGCTTCCCCGCCTGCAGATGAGGACCCTGTTCTGTCAGATGAGCCCGTGGAGACTCGCCCCCCTTCACCGCGCTCACAACGTAGGGAGAAGCGGACAGGGCAGAGGGCGTGTGTGCGAAGGAGTGAGAGGTTACGCTCCAAGACCTCTCCTATTTAAGACTGCCACACTGTGAATGGGGTGCTGAGTCAACTTTCATCACACGTTGCAGAGCATGTCTAGAGGGTAGTTAGGGACTTGTAGTGAGTTAGCATAGGGTCTTCTCTATGAGGCGCTCAGCCTTTGATGTATCCATTACGTTAATAAAGCAAGAGTTCCTTGCACCCTTGTCTCCAACTCGTGATTCCCGCTCTGAACTGGACAAAGACAGATACAATTGCCATCTCTCCTGCTCAAGTTAATAGTGGGCAGTTCAAAACTCTCTCTCGCACTGGTCTCTCTCCACCTCGCCTTTGCTGACAGGAGTGTTACATATAGGCCTATTAACCCTTGAAGCATCTCAATTGGCCACAGCTGGAAACAAGATGATGGACTAAACAGACCTTTGGTTCAATCCAGCAGAGATCGTGCAAGAAGGGGTAGCTGAATCACTACTCATCTAGTGAACAATAATATATCCACAATTTCTTCTGAGGATGCTCCTCACACCCTCTTTACCATAAAAACCCTTCCGTTCCCACCCAACCCTAAACCAACCTGACATTCCTCCTCACAGTTCCTTTATATTAAAAAGGGGGGCAAGGAAGGGGGCATGTTGCTTGGAAGTCTTCCCAGCTTGTGATGACACAGGAGGCTCTGCAAAGCCGCCCTCTTATCCACAGCAGCAATACCATCACCACCACCACCACCTGAAAACATTAGGAAGCCAACTGCTTTGGCTACAGTCTTGGAGCGAGCACGCTCAGAGATCATGGCCAAGAGAAACAGTGCGAGACTTCAGGCAATTACTTCTCTACCTAAAGTTTACCTATTTGCATTAGTGTTTCCTCCATACTGTTGGTGGCTGTAACCATGGCAATGGAGGCTCCCAGTGGATCACTATCGGGGAACTGAACGGGCTCAGGCACAATGCGGCGATCGTTCAATCCGAGGGGTCCAGCCAACAGTTCGAATTCCTCTTCGCCCGTCAGTTTTTCGTCCTCGTCGACATCCAACATATCCCAGTCTTCTAGCATTACATAAGTAAATTGTAGTTAGGTATAACATTTTAATGCAAAGCTAGAGCTATGCACTGGTGTCATCAGAAAGACCTACATAAAGAAGTACCTTCATAGACACTGTCTTGCTTGCCTATTAGATCGGGTGCCTGGCCTTTGTATCTGCACCAAAAAGAGAAGACATCAAGCTGCTGTTAAATCAAACACCTCATCATCTTCAGACAAGGGTGGGGAACATCTGTGGGGGGGGCTCCAGATGTTGCTGGCCTCCAACTCCCATCTTCCCAGATTGTTGGCTCTGCTGGCTACAACTGATAAGAGGTAGAGCCCAACAACATCTGGAAGACTACAAATTTCCCACCCCAGGCTTGGGAATATTAAGTTATAGCTGTTTGAGTTGCTATCATAAGAAACAGCTGCAGTGTTGAAACACTGAAGAGGAATCTACCTTTCAACAGTCTAATCACCCTGGTATGGTTCCAGCCATCTTATGGAATAAGCAAGATGCACCACATGATCTGTCAAGGTGCATCCCAGGATCCTGTGACACTGTAAGGGATTCTGGGATGTACCTATCATACTGAACACAGTTGTACTGATTCTCTTCAAATCACTGGCAGTTCCAATCAATAGTTGGGCCACAGAACACTAGTATGCTGGGGATAAACGATATTAAAAGTTACACTAACGCACAGTGAATTATTTTTGATATGTTGTTCATAGGGATTGTTTATTAATAACTGTGAGTCTATACATGATTTTGCACCAATACTGTACTAGGCATTGAAACACAAAAACAAAATTCTGTATAAAGCACTGGAATGAAAAGCTGGGTTTGAGTACATGGTCTTTAAAGTCTAATATTTGATTCCATAAATAATTTTAGAATGTGGTAATTATATTTTCCCCCTCATGATAAAATGTTACAAAGGATTTCATTTGAAGTCCACATTTGAGAATCTTGTACAAACAGTACCACCAAGAAGTTCTGATGTGCATTTCCAGCCTTCCTCCACACAGAGGCTGCATTACCAGTCAAATCACTGGTCCACCTAGCTGAACATCCTCTGGTCCAAGGACAGGACACTCACTGCCCTTCAGATGCTGTTGGATTACAACTCTCATCAGCCTCCCTGACCAGCAGCCATGGTGGCTGAGGACAATGGGAGTTGGCATTCAATAACACCTGGAGGGCACCATGTTAGGGACCCCTATAATCATCATCATCATCTATTCAGCAGCAGCTATCCAAAGTCTCAGGGAAGAGGCCTTTGCCTACAATACTGTTTTAACTACAGTTGGGATACTGGTCAATGTAGGCCAGTATAGTCTACTCTGACTGGCAGTGACTTTTGTAAATCTCACACTAAGGTCTTTGCCCAGGCCAGCTACCAAAGACCCTTTTACTGGGAGTTACTGGGGATTGAACCTAGCACCTTTGCCACGCAGAGCACCTGTTATACCTTTCCAGACATGGCAAGGTGGCATGTATGGGGTTCTCTCTCCTTTTGCATTTGCAATGACTTTGTGAGAACCTGACAGGGAGAATCATAGAATCGTAGCATTGGGAGGGGCCTATGACCATCCAGTCCAACTCCCTGATCAGTGCAGGAATCCAACTTAAAGAATACCAGAAAGGTGGCTGTCTAGTTGCCTCTTGAATGCCTCCAGTGATGGAGAGCCCACCACCTCCCTGGGTCATTGGTTCCATTGTCGTACCGCTCTAGCAGTTAGGAAGATTTTCCTGATGTCCAGTCGAATTCTGGCTTCCTGCAACCTGAGCCCATTATTCCATGTCCTGAGCTCTGGGACAATCGAGAAGAGATCCTGGCCCTCCTCTGTGTGGCAACCTCTCAAGTACTTGAACAGTCCTATCACATCTCCCCTCAGTCTTCTCTTCTCAAGGTTAAACATGCCTCAACTTGCCCAAGGCTACCCAATGGAGCTGCATGGCCAAGCAAGGGTTTTAAACTGAGCTCTCAGCTTCCAAGCCCACCCCTCTAGTCCCTGCATCATATGGGCTTATGAACTCCAGCTCTTCACAATAAGTGCTTCCTTTTTCTTTTCCTGGCCACTCTTGTCTTTAGTACCTTTCCGAAGCAGATGTCTTAGACTTGCTCTTCAAGGCCAAGTATTTTTCCCGGCAGCTGCCACACAGCAGGTAGTAAGGATTCCCACTTCCACATTCGCCACCAAACCATCCATCTACATAAGAGCCGTTGCTGCGATAGCCTTGCCGGTTTGCACTGCGCCCACAGCCAGGGTGGTTTCTTTTCATGTGTTGATTGAAGCTGACAACACTGGATTCACACAACTCACACACTACCACTTCTTCTCTGTCTTCAGATTCACAAACATGCTGCACAATGTAATTATGCAGTTATTTTCTTGTACATTAAAAAAATCTAGTACTCCTATTTCATTTTGGTGGACCATTGTGACCACAGCTAAATCAGCAGCATTCAGCTGTAGCTTGTAATGGAGGCAATAAAGCATTGACACAGCCTGGGTCATCATGGGTTGGCCTTCACCACCCTGTGGCCCCCAGATGTTTCGGATTACAACTCCAATCAGTGCCAGCCAGCATGGCCAATAGTCAGGGATGACGGGACCTGGAGTTAGCTGGAGGGCAAGAGGTTCGCAAAGGCTGCCATGGGTGAACAAGGTCAACTTCATCCACATCAAGTATATAGAAGTAAGCAGTTCACACTTTTTTGTAACTTAATGACATGCACTTTTCAGTTGTAGAATTCAAAAAAATTAAGACAGTCTAATTCTCTGGCTACAATCCCTCAATTTTGTAAGGGAAGTAAGAAAAATGGCCTACATATGCTTAATTTGCATGTGCTGCACAATTTGTCTAGCTGCATACATACTTTTTACAAATCTGTTTGCATTCAGTTCATTTTGTATGGGGCTTTGGGGAAAGAAGGAAAAAAGCGTAGATCCCATGAACTATGGGGAAGGGCTGTCAATTCCTTCAAGCAAACAAGTTCACCCTCACATTAGCAAGAACAGTACTTCTGCAACTGCAAGGGCTAGAAACAAGGCAAAAACTGTTCTATACATTTAGGCAAAATGAGGATGAAGATTCTGGGGTGTTTTGAAACTGACAGGTGTGGGGTCATATTTTTGAAGCAAAAAAAACATGAAAACCTCCCTCCACTTGGTAAATCAGCTGACAAGAAAGAAATGTTTAGTATAGCAATTTATTCTGCATGTTCTATTTTACTATATGCAGGGAGCATTCAAAAACATGAACCTGCCTGCTGCAATCTGATACAGTCTAATCTACCTCCTCATTCTGTGTAATGCGCAGATTGGCTAAAAGTTCCCATCATTCTGCAGATAGTCCTGCGTTTTTTACTTTTCATGACAAGTGATCAGAGACACTTGCAGAATATCAATTCATAACTGATTTAGAACAAGATCAAGGCAAATTATGTCTTCACTGGACATCTTTAAGAGTCCAGAGCCTATAGTTTTTAGTGCCTTTATCAAGGTGCTAAGCCAAAAACACTTCTTTACTAGAAGCCCAAGAACCAAAACACATCTGAGCACTGCTGTGAAATCATCAAAGTACACATTTATAATCTCAACGTGAAAAGCATGTTACATTAAAACTATACAGATTATAAAGGAGAAACAATTCAGCACGTTCCTGCAAATTTTTCACAACAAACCCACAAAGCATTAAACAAGATACAATCTACCAGGAACTTTCCCTGCACTGATGTGCTCTTGTGTAACCCTTATTCACCTCAACATAGTTTCAGGACGGCCCTCTCCAAACTGGTGGCATCCAGATGTTTTGGGTGGCCATGCTGATGGGGCTGATGGGAGTTCAAAACATCTGGAGGGCATCAGGTTGGGGAAGTCTGTCCTAGAAGAATCTGCCTGCAAATTCGTTAAATAGGTGCCAATGAATGTACTGCTCCAACTGAAAAACATAATGAAAACATGCAATTTGCAAAGCACAACTTGACAAGCCTAACATAGGAAGCTATCTTATGTCAGAAAGAAAAAGAAAAGAGTAGTGGGAACTTTGGGATCAATAATGAATTATTCAGATTCAGCTCCAGTTTTAAATAACTAGCAGAAGAAAATGCCATCTATGGTGCATGTGGGCAATATTAGTCTTCAAGGGGGGGGAAAGGCTGAGCTACTGAATTAAGGCAGCTGTCCAGGAAGGGAGCTGATGCCAGACTCCAGTCAAGACAAAATTTGATCAGGTATTGTGGGATGAATTTCAGCTTTTGCAGCCTGAGGATATGGACAAGATGCTTGAAGCTGTGTGGCTAGCCATGTGCCTTCTTCACCTTTGCCCCTCTCCGCTGATAGAATCTAGCTAGAAGGGGTTGACTAGGTGCGCCCCACTGCACGAGAGGGTCGTACCTGCCACCTTAAAGAGGTGGTAGTGAGATCACCACTTAGGAAGCCCCCCCTAGACCCAAAGGTTTCTGACAACTACCACCCAGTCACAAACAGCCTGTTCGAAGGGAAACTGCTTGAGAGAGTGGGGGCCATTCAATTTCACATGTCCTTGGAGAAAACACTCATTTCAGTTTGGATTCTGGCCTGGCCTGGCCTGGGTCATCCTGACAGCTCACCGTAACTGGGAGGGAGAGAGGAAGAGCGTGACCCTGTTGCTTCTCTTTGACCTTTCCGCAGCTTTTGATACCATCAACCACCGTATCCTGCTGGACTGGCTCTTTGGCTTGCCAGGTACAGTGATACAGTAGTTGTAAAATTGTAAAATAAAACACTTTTATTTTGAACATCATTTTGAGCCATTCCATCCCCTTTTTTTGGCTTCCTAATTTTTCCAAAACATGAGAAACCACATAGTAGTCGTAATGTGCAAGGCAAGTATAAATTCCAAGCATATATAGAACTTGCAAACATGTGTGTAGTAAAAGGTTAGCTCTGGATAATTTTGTAAAAAACATGAAGTATTTCAACAGCAACCCAGAAGAGAAAAAGGTCAATCTTTGTTTGAACTAATGATTTTATAAAAATTCAAAATGCAGGGCAGGGTGGGGAAATGGATTCAGCCAGCGGGGCAGATCCTTATCTCCCGCATTCCCTACAGACCAACTTTGACAGGTGGTGTCATGTGGCTGACACCTGTTAGCGTTCAAAGAAGTGTGCTGTAACCAGCATTTACAGGGAGCTCCACTGAAGTCTGCAGAGGGGAAAATGCTCCTAAAGATGGAACACTTTCCCATCTGCAGAGAATTAAACATCATGATTTCCTGCTCGGTGAGCAGGAGGGGCATATTAACCCATCGTACTCACTTACTTGAGAAAAAGCTGTTTGGATTCAAAGCACTCCCCCCTCCAGCACTGGGAAAGCAAGCCACTTCCTCCAGCCCCCTCAGGTGCGCTAGGAGTTCCCTAGAGTAGCTGATCCCAGCTATGCCTTGAAGCTCTGACAATTAGCTGGTGCAGGCTGTGCAGTGCTCTCTTCAAGTCCTGGTGATCAGCTGACAGTTGGGGCTTCAAAGTGGATTGCAAATTAGCTGATCAGTGGTACCCGCAAACCCCTTTGTGCCACCCCTGCGACTTTATATGACACCAAGTGTGGGGCAAGTAGGCAAGGCTTGGCCAAAACAGCCTGGCAGGCCACATGGGGAGGTCTGGTGGGCCTACTCAAGCCCGCAGGCAAGATTCCCACCCCAATGTAGGGGAATATTAGCCACTCAACAATTCTGATGAATGAAATCACGCAGCTCTACAAATAAAAAAATGGCTTGCCTGTTTTTCCTTTAAAACAGAAGGTGACTTAATTGTTACTTCCTGAAGCAAAAGACAGTTGCCAAATAGGAAAGCAGTAACAGTTAAGAGAAATGATTTCACATGAACACACAGATGAGAACTATGTGAGACTATTCATGTGCGCTGATAAGAGCCTGGAACCTTCCAAATAAGCTTCGGCAACAATAATGTTAATAAACAGTTGCTTAGGTAATGCACAATGTTATTTCATTTTCTAGAAAGCAAGTAGTAAGCAAAGCAGCCCCAGCTGCAATCACACACACCCAGGTAGGCCAATCCAGTACCTCTGGGATCCACATTCCCAGAATGTCGTTATCACTGGCAAGGTCCTGCCCAAACATGGCTTCCATGGCTTCATCATCCAAGTCAATTTCTAACTCTTCATCCAAGTTGAAGTCATACAGTGCTCCAGGGTCTTGTGGCAAGGAGATCCCTTCTCTCCGGCTCTGATTCCTGTGTGCCTGTACAGAGCGGTACAAGCCCGCTGAAACCAGACAAGAAAACCATACAATTTATTTTGCAGGTAAATTACAGCAGTGCATTTTAACTGCCATCAAGGTCACACATCAGCAAAACAGCTGTCATGATGGGGGACACTTTTACTACAGGGACCTGTCTGGAGAGGTGCCGTGCACTTTCATTTGAGATTCACCACCAGCACCATCAGAACACAAAGATTGTATGTCATGCACTTACACGGGGGCAGGGGCGGGGGAGGAGTAAGGAGCATGTTCAGCCCCATGACTCTAGGAGGAGTTTTTTCTTTCCTAGTCTAACAGTCTTGCTGATGGCAGTCCAATTCACATCATCTCTCAGAACTTAAGAGCCACCAAAAATCTTCACCTTACCTACACAGTCCCACTCTGGGTTTTGTTCCTTAGTCGCACAATTCTGACAAGAGCTGAAACTGGCAAATGAAACATACCCATTGACACCCTCATTATCAGCACACACTTTTAGAATGCCATGCTACATAGCACGTACCCTCTGCAGTAAGTTAAGGAATGAAGAAAAAAGAGCATTGAAAAATGTTTTCAGACCACCCACCAGCACGGGCCAGCAGTGTCCGCGCAGCTAAGTCAAATTTGTGCCTCCTGGTCACTGCTGAGCGACCCCTTGAGGTGGGTCCACTTCCAGATGCTGCATTTTCCGCATGTTCCATATTATCGTGGCTGGAAATGTACAGAACAGGTTAGAAATGTTGCAATGTGTCAAATATTCATGAACAGTAATTCAGATTACTACATTCAGTGTAAATTATCCCTTCTACTTTCAAAGATCTTAACCTTGTGACCTCTAACCTCATATTATGTTCCTGCTGTCCCTTTTCAGTACCTCCCACTCTTTTGTCTGTATGATGCTCTGGACTAGTCTTCCGAAACTTGGTGCCCTCCAGATGATGTTGGACTCCAACTCCCATCACTTTTGACCATTGACTATACTGGCTTAGATTGATGGGAGTTTGGAGTCCAACAACATTTGGAGGGCACCCAATTCAGGAAGACTGAATGCTTTCTTTTATGTCCAATCTTGACTATTTCTTCTGTTTTCACATGGAACTCACTTCCTCCTTTGTTCATCACGTTTAGGAAAGATCTAAAAACCCACTGCTTTCTTTAAATTCCCACCCTGATCCAACCCATATTCCGCCTTTTAAGAGTTAACTTTTACCTTTTTTCTTCTTCTTGGGCGAAAAGGAATGCTAGCACTTTCTTGTTGATGCGCAGAGGAGACAGCTGTTCTCCTCCTAGCTCAAAGGAGGGATCATGTGGCAAGTTTTATATATCACACACACGCACTTTTGCCTCGAGACCCTCCGGACTACCTGAATTACACAGTTACTTTTTCCTTCACCCTCCCCTTATTCTTGCCTTTTGTGCCCCCGTCTCTTTTTCAGTAGGGGCTTAAGAACAGAAGAGGCCTGCTGAGCTAGTTCAAGGGTCCCTATAGCCCAGAATCCTGTTTCTCGTGGAGCCAACAAGCCTGGGCTGGCTGAAACTGATGAGACTTGTAGTCCAAAACATCTGGAGGGCATCAGGTTGGGGAAGGCTGCATTAAACCATCATGACTACCACTGATTCACAGACCTAATCTCCATGGATTCTGTCTAATTGCATCTAAGCTAGTCTGATTTTTTAACTTTTGCACATTTTAATAATGAATATGTAATAGTTTCACGTTGGCAACAACCACTTGTGGGCAGCCAATATGTGTCCTCCCATTAACAGGGTGTGAGCGCAACCTGAAGAAAAGAACAGGTTACCTTTCACTAAAGCCTTCCTCCATTTCAGTGGCATCAGCAGAAGGGATGTCTCCAGGAGTCTGCAAAAAACACTGATCGCTCGACTTCCCACTGTCCCCAGAGACCACAGGGGCGTGGCGGGAATCGGCTGCTTCTTCTGACTGAGGTTCTTCATCCTCCTCGTTCCCAGGATGCTCTATCATCCACATTGCCAAGACTGTAATGTTTTGCGCATCTGCTTCTCCTCTTGCACCTACGAAAGGCCAAAAAAAAATAACATCTTACAAAATCTCACCCAATTATGAAAAAAGGAATGTCTTCTATGAAGTTTGGCTGTGAAGGCAGTGAATTCATGGCAAGAGCCCTTTTAGGAGCTTCTTTGCATGATGCTTGATAGCTGGAACAAGACTCGACATGAACAAGACTTCTTCCCCTGCTTCTTACAACCTTTAGTGTGGTGGCACCAACACTTTGGGATTTCCTCCCCTTAAATATTAGACAGGCACCATCCCTGTTATCTTTTTGGCGCCCACTGAAGACCTTCCTCTTTCAACGATACTTTTAAGTAGAGACCTTGTTTCAATCTGCGTCTGTGCTGGAATTGCTTCTTAATATGTTTTTAAATTTGTTTTTTAAAATGTTTTTAAGAAGTTTTGCTTTAGTATGTTTTTAAAGATGCTTTATTGTAATATGCTTTAAAGTATTTTGTTTACAAGATGTTATAAAATGCTTTCAGTGTTTTTGTTTGCCGCCCTGGGCTCCTTCTGGGAGGAAGGGCAGGACATGAGCTAATCAATCAAATAAATGAACAAATAGAGACAAGCTTGAACACACTTGGAAATCTGAAGGAAGTGGTCAAGGGATTTTTTTAGTGGGTAACTGTTTATGCCCTTCTACTATTTGTTCCAGGGCTCTTATTCCTTGTCCAACTTCAAGACAGTGCTCCTTCCCATTGTACTTTACAGACTAATTCTTGCCCCAAATGCAAATTATTGGACAAAAAAAGAAAAAGCAGCAGCTATGAGACTTTAGAGGCCAATTGGCTTGTTACAACATGAATTTTTGCAAGGAACAATAAAACAATTCATTCAATAATTAACCTAATAAAGACCAGAGTCTGCTGAAACCACAACTCTCTAGATTGGAACAACTGTCATCTAGTCTTGTGTGTGCATAGGCTGAGTTGCAGTGTCTTGGTCACGCCAAGCAGGCCCTCCCTTAGCATGTGCGGGTCGCGGGCCAAAAGCACAGTTGCCCCCCCCCACATGCTTTCTCTCTATATATATATCCTTTCCTCCAGGCAGCGGTGGAGGCTTTGTATTTCGGCTGCTAGGAGCTTGCGGCTGCGGCTCCCTCTTTTGCAGCCTTCGTTGGCGGCGGCGGCTTTCTATTTTTTGGCTGCGGCTCCCTTTTTTGCAGCTTTTGTTGTAGACTCGCTTAGCATTTCTCGCTGCAAGGTTTTCTCCTTCCCGGCTCGCTACCGCGGCCGTCAGGAGACCACCGCTGCACCTCTTCCTCCCAGCTCATTTCTATGCTCCCCTCAGCTTGCTACTGCGGCCGTGAGGAGAACGTGGTGGCTGCTTTTATATGCAGAGCCCCACCAAAGCGTGGGGCCCGGGGCAACTGCCCCGCTTCCTGGTGCCTAGGGGCGGCTCTGATGCCAAGGCAGCACAAGTTCTACGACTAAAAGCTTGCTTGAAAGTTCAAATCAACTTGCTGTACAGCACTTTCCCCTTTGCACTGGAACGTATGAAGAGCCCTGCTGGATCAGACCCAAGGCCCATGTTGCCTAAGGGAAGCCTGCAAACAGGACATGAGCACAATCCCATAGCTTAATTTGATTGTTTTTAGTGTATATATGTATTGTTTTTATTCTGTTGTATGTCGCCTAGAGTGTCCCTAACCCGGACAGATAGGCGACTGAAAAATAAAATTTTATTATTTATTATTATTAAATTCTCCCCACTTGTGCTCTCCAGTACTGGTACTCAGAGACGTTAACACCTCCAATACGTAATATTGTGACTGATCGCCTTATCCTGCCTGAAAGTGTCTAATTTTCTTTCAAAGCCATCTAAGCTGGTGGTCATCACTGCTGCTTTGGGGAGCCAATTCCAGAGTGAAGCCGCACTGCGCAAAGAAGTACTTTACCTGTCCCAAACCTTCCAACTTTCACCTTCATTGGATGCCCCCCATTTTTACTATTATGAGAGGAGAAAAACCTCTCTCTATCCGCTTTCTCCATGCCATGAATAATTTTATACGCCTGTATCATGTCCCCCCTTTATCCGCTTTTTCTCTGAACTAGAAAGACCCAATAAACAACAATAATAACGTTGCACCTTTCCTCACAACTTTCAGTTGTTCCAGCCTCATGATCATTTTGATTGCCCTTTCTTGAACCTCCTACGATATTGTTTTTGAGGTCTGGAGACCAGAACTGTATACAGTATTCCAAATGCAGTCACACCATGGACTTGTACAACATCACTGATTGATTGATTGATATCCCACCCTTCCTCCCAGCAAGAGCCCCGGGCAGCAACATTATGACATTGGCCGTTTTATTTTCAATCCCTTTCCTAACGGCCCCTAACTAGAATCCGCCTTTTTCATAGCAGCCACACTGAGCTGATATTTTCATCAAGCTATCCCACCACAACCTCCTCTTTACTAGTTGGCCATCAGCAGTTCAGACCCCATACGCATATTATGTGAGTTTACCATTTTTCTGCCATGATGTACATCACTTTACACATGCTTACACTGAATCACATTTGCCAACGGCTGCCCCTTCACCCAGTTTGGCAACATCCTTTTGGAGCTCCTCACAACTCCTTTGTGTTGTAACCACCCTGAACAAGTAGAATCAATGGCAAATCTGGCCAATTCACTGTTCACCCCAAACTCCAGGTCATTTATGAATAAAAAAGCACAGGTCTCAATACTGGCCCTTTGGGGACTCCACTTCCTGCAGCCCTCCATTGGGAGATCTGTCCGATTTATTCCTGCTCTCAGCTTCCTGTTCTTTAACCAGTTCCTGATCCATAAGAGGATCTATTTTCTTATCCCATGACTGCCAAGCTTACTCAGGCACTTTATCAAAACTTTTTTTTCCCAAAGTACACAGTGTCTACTGGACCACAATTATCCAAATGCTTATTGACTCTCAAAGAACTTGAAAAGATACGTAGGGGTTTTCTTCTTTGCAACCCCAAGCCAAACTAATAAATTTTGGTACAAATAATTTCAAAAAACAGATATAGGAAGGAAAATGTGTTGCCAGTTTTAATTTATATCATTTATACTTAGCGTGGAATGTGGGTCTGCCTGGCACAGAAGTAGAAACATTCAGCCTTGCACTCTCTCAGACAAAGCTGTGCAGTGCAGATTTCTCGACAGCAGATAGATTACCTGTGGCTTCCATTGCTTTTGCAATCTGCCGTAATGAGAAGCCCATTTCTAACAATGGCACAGCAATAGCTGGTGGAGGAGGGGAAGTTGAAAGGCGGCTGCTTGGGTCCGACAAAGCTGTGGGTTGTGGAAAAGTGGAAACGCACAGATTTCAGTACAGGTTTAAAGAGGGCAAAATGAATTTGCAAAAAAATATATATTTTTTTAAATTGACCCATTGTACGAAGACTGTGGACAAAACCTACCTGTCCGATTGGCAGGTCTTGCAGACTGAGAATCAGGAGAGGTAAGTGATTGTCTCCTGCCAACCTCATCAGAGGGAGATGTTGGCAAAGAGGATATTGGAGGTGTTTGTGCACGTCTTGTTGGAAGTACAGTAGTAGTTGGGTAACTGGAGAACATTTGCCTTTAAATATATATATATATACAAATATATGTTAGAACAATAGATAGTAGTTTTAGCCTGCCAACAAACAGGATAAAAACCTGCCTCTCTAATATCATTAAGCAACAGATGCAATTCACCTGTGTGATTTATATGGAGGTCAGCAACAACAGTGCCCATTCGCTGGATCATGCAATTTCCTTAACACCTCTCCTTGCTAAACAAGCCATCTTTAACCTTAAAAGTGGTTTTAGAAACCCGTTCGAGGGTTCAAATGAGCACAGCCTGTGATGCAACAACTGACAGCATACCCCAACACTATTAGGTCTGGCACCTCTAGATCATTATTAAATTACCAGTAAGGAAAAACACACACAGATCTACAGTTTAAATCAGCTAGGAAAGGAACAGCTATTTTAAAAAGATGCATTGCTTCCTGCTATTCTGTCTGTTAAAACTGTTTGCAAACATTTTCAGTAAATGAAATCTATCTTCAAAAAAAAAAAGTGTCAAGATCAAAAACGATTTCAAACTTGCTGGATTGTTTATGGGAAGCAAGGTCAAAAGTCAACCCATACCTAAGAAGGCTAAGAGGCAAAACACCAGGGGATTCAGAGGCAGGCACCGTTTCTGTATCCGTTACGGGAGTGGTGGCCGTTGTCGTGTCTTCCAGAGAGCTGCTCATGAAAGAGGTCGTGCTGGAGGCAGAAGGACTCGTCGTCACAGGCGTCTGGGCCTGCTGAGCTTGATCGCTTTCTTCTATTTGCTGGTCCACTTCTGCAGAACAATTTACTCTTTTCCCATATCATTTAGATATTATTATTACTACTACTACTACTTCATTTAAGAACTGCTTCCTGTAAGCATCTCAAAGCAATCTCACAATACAATAAAACACACATAAAATAACTGTGTTTAGAAACATAGTTATAACGATTGCATATATAAAAAACGATTTCATATCCAATGCAGATGCCAACTGGGATTTTAAAAAACACATCTATTTACTGGCAATTACAGAACAGCATACTCCTGACTGGTCCGCAGCCTCGGGGTTGTACTTGACTCCAGGCTGTCCATGGAGGCTCAGATTTCGGCAGTGAGCCGGGCAGCCTGGTATCAACTACACCTCATACGCAGGCTGCAACCCTACCTCCCTGTTCATCAGCTCCCACTGGTAGTACACGCCCTGGTCACCTCTCGATTAGACTACTGCAATGCGCTCTACATGGGGTTACCCTTGAAAACGGTCCGGAAACTACAACTGATACAAAATGCGGCGGCTCGACTACTTACGAATAGTCGCCGCCGGGATCACATCACACCAGTGTTGTTCGATCTACACTGGCTTCCAGTTGTTTTCCGGGCCCAATTCAAGGTGTTGGTATTAACCTTTAAATCCCTATACGGTATCAGCCCAGTTTATCTTACGGAGCGCCTTCAACGCCGCCAATTATGCCGCCTGACAAGATCAGCTACACAGGGCCTTCTCTCAATCCCGCCGACAAAAACAGCTAGATTGGCGGGTACTAGAGAGAGGGCATTCTCAGTGGCGGCCCCCACCCTTTGGAACTCCCTTCCACAAGATCTCCGGCACGCCTCTTCCCTAAATACATTTCGTAAAGCTTTAAAGACCTGGCTCTTTCAACAGGCCTTTGGGATTTCCGGGGAGGGTTAATTACTGAGATTGAAATGCCTCCTACCCTGTTTTAATGTTATTGTCTGCTGCTGTATTGTTTTTTATACTGTTTTTATATTGTACCATTGTATTTTATCATATTGTGTTTTAACTGCCTTGTACGTCGCCTAGAGTGGCCATTGGCCAGATAGGCGACACAGAAATTAAATGTATTATTATTATTTATTATTACTTGTGGGCTTCCTGAAGGCATCTTCTTAGCAAATGTGGGGAACAGGCTGGTGGATGAGGTGCACCTTCGGCTCTCCTTACATTCTTATATGTGGTTCTAAAGTTTTGATTGTTGGATGAAGGGCTCCGTCTCTGCCAACCTGGCCCCCACCATAAATTGTTGGTAACTCCCATCAGCCCCTCCCAAGCACAGCTGTATGATGCTGGGGCTGATGGGAATTGTAGACCAAAACTTCTGGAGGATACCAAGTTGGGGAAGACTAAACAGAGTCCACCCACTCTGTAAGACCAAAAGCCTACCTAATCCTTTTGGAAATTCCTTCTCCCCAATATATGGCTGGCACCGTCATCATGCATCTTTCGGCACTGATTCAAGGCGTGCTTCTTTGCCCAGGCTTTGGGAGGGGGATGACCTGAGGTAGCCAGCTGAAACTGGATTGGTTGCCCATCTGCTGTAGTGTTGTATTTTGATATTGTACGTTTTTTATGCTTTAAATTGTTTTTATGTGTATTATATTGTTGTAACCCATGCTGGGTTCATGAGTGGATGAAGAGCAGACTAGGAACCAAAATAAAAAATAAACAGTAAATAATAATCAATCCAGCAGTAGGCAGAAAGGGCTCCTTGGGACACTTCCAAGCAGGGCGTGACGCTCCCCACCTCCCCATATGCTATGGCCCAAGGCATGCAAATTGTTCACACGTAGAGACCAGAGGGCTGAAAGGGTGGCTGCAGCCTTGGCTCTTGGCACAGAGGAGGAGGACTTTTTTGGCCTGTCTTTCATTTACTGATTGTGCTGCACAGACAGAAATTTATCTTGTTGCATCAAAGGGGAAGCCAGAAGACAGCAGCAATATGAGAGCAGCAGAAATTGATGTAATAATACTGCGAGAGGAGGAGATAATTGGGGGGTGGGAGGAGGGACTCAGCCATACCCTACCCACATTTTTAAAGTGCCCCCCCCCAGCCATGCATTAAAGGCAGACTAGTTTGTGGGGGATTTGCAGAAGACCTTAAGCACCCTCCTTTCTGCCAATGCTCTTCTGTAATCCCCCCCCGCTGCATTCCCTGCTATCTCAAGAAACACAGGAATCTGCCTGACACAGACTCCAACCACTGGTCCTTTAGATGCTGACTGGCAGCAGCTCTCCAGCGCTTCCGACTGAGGTCTCTCACATCCCTCTCTGGAGATGCCAAGGACTGAACCTGGAGCCCTCTGCGTGCAAAAGCAGGTGGTTCTACCACTTGAGCTCCAGCACTTCCCCAGACGTCCAGTTCCACCTGCCTACCTTATGTTGAACCTATCTAGCCCAATGCTACCTACTCTGACTGGCAGCAGCTCACCCAAACTCTTAGTCAAACAGAGGTCTTTAACAGGCCCGCTACCCAAGATCCTTTCTGGCGATGCCACGGAATGAACCTGCATGTAAAGCATTTGCTCGTTTAGAGAAGCGGAGGCCTAGGAGAGGCAGTCAAGGAACTGGGAGGGTGTTGCAGGAGCTGGTTTGTCTCTGTCCCAGGCTGTGAAAAGAGTGAAATTACTGTTTCTGGACACCTCCTGCATGCCAGCCAGAGAATAATGCAGTGCAATTGCTGTGCTACACTTACTAGTGTCATTTTAGAAAACCGTCATTGAATGCAATATCCCAAGTTTATGCTTGTTTTTTAAGGGGACTCATTAGTTTTCTTTAATGAAGCCAAATGACAGGGAATGAACAAGGGAAGGCTATTGGTAAGCATGATTACAGCTCACATTTCTAATGACAGAAATGGGCAAGAGAGGTTGACGCTAGCATGCTGCACACCAACTGCTGTTCTTGCACCAGCGTAGCACCACAATATACAACGTTACGCCAACTCTGCAGAAACAACCTAACAGTATCGCTGGTTTCGCACAAGAACAAATAATAAAAGAAAAGGGCATCAGTTACCAATGTAACACACACTACGTTCAAATTTACACCTATATATTTGCATATTTAAAGGGTACCTTGCTTCATTTTGCCACCACACTGGTCCTCCAACAGCCCGTGAACCACTAATTTGTAGATCATTGCTTGCGCCCGTTCCAAATCTGCCAGTCCTAATGCCCTCTTGATGGGCGAGCGCATGACTGCCCGTTTCACCATATGGCGCATCAAGAACTGCAAAGCAGCGCGCATTTCCACATCTTCATGAACAATGGGAGAACTTGCACAATCAGAATTATGGCCACTCTCTGCCAGGACTTTTGGTATCAGTAACAATTCAGCATATTTGCTACAACTAAGGAGAGTGCTAAGCGATTTCATAGCACCAAGGTAAATATAAGATAACTGCACTGCTCTGATTTCCGACTGTACAACATCATGATTCTTGGAGGCATGTTCGTGATTCTTCTTTTTGCCTTCAGCATTTGGATGCTGGCACTCCATGCCTAAGGAAACAGATTCTAAGGAAAAGGAAGCAATTTCGTTGTCAGATTTTGAACCTGTAGCACTATGGACTTTGATCTCCTCAGCACTTGGCACCGACCGGGCATCTGATCCAGAGTCGCCTTCGGTTTTCTGGTCAACATCTCCTTTGTCTTCTGTGTCATGCTTGTGCTTTTTCTCATGTCTCTGCTTGGCACTTGACTTCCCCACATCTTCATGGATGCCAGTCAGATAAGTGAGGTCCAGCAACACCGTGGCTGTCAGTCCACGAAATCTCGCAACGTCAAAAGGCAGCGGCTCACAAGGTTCCAGATTATACAATGGCGTGTCACTAGGCGACCAAAAAGTTGGGAAGCTTTAATGAAGATCAGAATGACACAGGAAGAAGCAAGTGAGGGATAGACAGGAGGAAAGCACAGGAAATAATGTAGGCAAAATAAGACGTAAAATATATTTAATCAAAATCTAAATGAATCAACAGTCTAAAAAGTAAATGTAAACAAGGGGGAAAGAAATGAGATAAGATAATGGGAGAGGCGAGACTCGATGCAAAAGGTAACAAAGCATGAGCATAGTTTTGTATCATTTAAGTCCAAATACTGGGCAAAGGTAACCATTAAATAATGAGGGTTTTTTTTGCTATATTAGACATATTTGTTTTGGAAAATGCTTCCTAACTGAGGAGAGCACACAGGACCCAGGACCTGGACCAGGTGCAGGCACTAAGTAGGGAGATAGCATAGGCCACCTAAGAGCTTTTTGCAGTATTTTTTTAAAAGGTTTGGTAGCACCTTAACAAGTAAAACAAACAAAAAGCTGTTTTGGAATAAGCTTCTGGGGGCTCACAGAATATGTCACAAGGAATGGGTTATTCTCCAAGGTGCCACAAGGCACTTGGTACCATGATCACTTGCACACCCCTGCATGGTTCAGATGACAAATGACGGGTCACTCACCCCAGTGTCACATGGCAATGGCCACAAAAACTGTATCATTCAAAAGCTACAAGCTACATTTATTTCCAGATGGGCAATCCAATCTACAACTACTCATCAAATATTAGCAACTTTCATTTCACATTTAAAAAGTCAGGGACGTTTCCTAAGCACTAAGAATTGGTCACTTGTCTAATGCTACTACTGAAAACACTGTACCTGATTGTAATCTCAGCTTCGTCCCACTGCACCTTGGCAGACGTACTGCCTTCTTTGACAACTCCAAGCAAGGTGGCGTGCCGCCCAGTTTGCCTGTGAACACAGCGGCCTCCAACTCTTAGTCCAGCATCAACTCCACCAATCACTGCCAGGACTGGCCACACCTCCACACACAGAGTCTTCAGCTGGAGCTCTGGAAGATCAGCCAGCCCATGCCGGCTGCTGTGCTTGCCCTTCTCCTCCTCCTTGCTCTCCTTCTCCTCTCGTGCGTCATTCTCCTCTCTGCTTTGAACAGAGCGGCTTTTCTTCAGTTTCTGACCTGCTTCTTTCAGGCACGTTTTGATCTTGTGCAACCGCTCCATCATTTTCTTGTTGATGCAGTGTGTCCACCGGTCTGTTCGGTGGAGGATGCGGATCAGCTGAATGGTGGCCTCTGCAAGCACAGCAGCAACAGGGCTGCAAATGGGGTCCCCTGGCAGCAAATCCCTCGGGGTGCCACGCATCTGCATGTCACAGATTTTTACCTATGCAGACAGAAACAGAAGGAAATTCAGCGAGCTGTGTTCTCAGGCTTTTGGTAAAAATTATTTGCAAATTAAGACATCTTCCAATTGAATCAAGAAGTCTTTTTGCAATTTTCTCCAACACTGCAGGCCATCTGCAAAACAGACTTCTACGGGGTTTTGTGAGAAGTTGTAGCAATGAAGAAAAAGGTTTCTCTAATTATACTCCCTACATGTAGAGGTTCAGAAGGAACAATCCCTCTCTCTTCCTACAGACATCTTTTGAAAACTGTATGGTTTTCAAATGCCTTTTGCCATTTGAATTTTGTCTTTTCAACCAATCTGTATTTATTGATGTTTTTATAGTTTCTTTTTACTGATTTTGTTTTTACACATTGTGTACCGCCTTGATACAATGTTATGAAAGTGGGGATTATAAATATGTAAATAAACAAATAAATATACTGACAGACTTGTGTGAGCCAATGTTTGACATCTTAGGGACTCTTCCACATAGTTGCAGACAATTTCAAATTATAGAAATATTTACAAACGTCCAACAGATTAAATTTATTTAATTTTATTTCATTACATTTATATCCTGCCTTTCTTCCACCATGGAATCCAAAGTGGCAGGCATGTGGTCCCTCGACACTGACCTGCGCAGATTTAGCAAGGTGGTGACCTCATGTGCCTTCAGACCATACTCTGGGACCTTTATGTTTAGAAAGTCAGGTGTAAATGTGTGTTTCTATGTAGAGGCCAGTTCACTTCTTCCATCATTTCCCAGCATTCTGTGTCACTAGAAGTTGAGCGGGGAAGGGGGGCAGAGTCATGAGCAAGCTCTGTGGGCGGAGCCTTCCCGCTACTTGGCTGTTCCTGCCTGTGCTAGACTTGGGGTGCTCTCAGCTCAGCAAAGGCAGGAAGACAAGTTAAGAGCTGCCAGGACTGCCCAGGGTTGTTTTTTCCCCTGCCCCCCCCCCACCAGTGGTGCCTCCACACACTGACAAGAGTGTGAAAGAGAGGCGGAAGTGGCTAGAAGAAGCCCGACTTGGAGGGGTCAGAGCTCAGTGGTCTTTTGCGTGCATAAAAGTCCCAAATCCAATCCTGGTATCTCCAGGACTGGAAGCGACCTCTGCCTTAGACTAAGAAGAATTCTATCGGTAACAGCGGCCAATACTGGTTAAATGGACCTATGGTATGAGTCAGTATAAACTGACCTCCACACAAAATTCCCCATCTATTCCACCTGTTACACTGATATGCCCTTATCAAACAGAGTATTAACCTTCACCTCCACTGCTAAATATTCAAATTACCTTTTCTCCAGGATTACTGCTATAAAACATCACACAAGGGTATAATTCTGCAGCATCCACATCTTCAAAAGCCAGTTTTGGTTCCTGGTAGGAAAAACAACAAATTAGGAGAAAGCAAGCTCCCTAAATTGACAATTTCACCCACTCATTTCACAAGGGAGCACTTTGTTACAGATGGCCCTGTCAGCTGTTCTTCAGGTTCTGCCTCATTTTCCATCAATTTGGAAGTTTAGACAAGCCTTCCCCAATGTGGTAACCTCCAATCAATTTGAACCACTATTTCACAGGCCCAGCCAACACAGATATATGATACTGAGGCTGACGGAACTTGTGGTCCAAGATATCTGAAGGTCACCAGTTTCATGAAGGCTGGTTTAGGCTGTCACTGAGTAAGAACAGGGTTTGTTCAGTCATGGTGCCTAAGCTAAGGAATTCCTGTGCCCCGAGGTCAAGCTGATACACTCCCTTTCTTTCATAATTTAACACTTATTTGTTTGCCCTTTGATTTGATTTCATAAACTTAGAACTTTATGATAGTTTATATTATGCCATTGTTTTATCTGCTGTGTTGCCTTTTTTATAATTGCTGATTTAATGTGCTGTACTGCTATTGTGAACTGAACTGGAAACCCTCATGGTTTTTTAAGCAGTATACATATATGTAAACCAGTAATAGGAGATTCATACCTCTCCATTTTTACCAAAGGAGATAGTTCTTGCTTCCATATCCAAGACGCACGTTATGAAGTCCCCTTGAGTAAAACTGGTCAGTGTCAGCGTCTGTTCCCCATTGTGATACAGATTGCCACTATATGCTCTGTACAGCCACATATCTGAGGTAGTGCGATGGTTAAAATCGTGAACTGGCCAACGAGACATTCCAACACATGTCCCTTCATTGCCTCGATTTTCCTTCACTATATAGAACTAGAAGGTGAAGAAAAACTATTAATGCCCATGCCACTTAAATGCCACTTAACACATCCCCATCAACACATCTCCACCAACACATCTCCATTAATGCCACTTAACATATCTCTAAGCAATAACGTAAAAGTAATGGGAACAAGGAGCACTGCTTGGATCTGAAAAGCCATTTCAACCAGCAAATTAACCACTGCTGAATTGGAACGGGGAGGGGAGAGGCTCTCTGGACCCTCCTACGGACTCTCTTGTCCAGGGGTAAGCCTAAACTGCCACTACCTAACAATTATTTCAAAACAACAATAATCCTTTTATCTCAAAATGATAATTTTGAGGAATGAAATATTCTCAAGAAAAAGGAAGTATTCTTAGAACAATGGAAACAAAAGGACCGTGTGAAATCATTTTAAGTGTAGCTTTTGATGCCTTATCCCCACAAACTAAAATTTAGCAGCTGATTTGGCAGAATGGCCCATAGGATTTCAGAAAGTCCTCCCCAAACAATGTGTCCCATGAGGCCTTTGCTGAGACGTCTAGAAACAAGTGCAGGCAAAATTATGCCAATGGCCTATATTGCTCATCCCACAAGCTTAGAGAGGCCCAGCAAGTCATGAGTAAAACCTAAAACTGTGAGAATTCTGGGAGTCCAGTTTGCAAGGGCCAGATATTTTGTGCAAATCTAGGGACCAAATTTAGGCTTAGCAGCCAGAACTTGCTAAAAATGCCACTACCATAGATTCTGTATGCTCCCCCTGTTTTCAGGAGGATTCCCTTTACAGGTTGGAAATGCCACAAAATTCTGGTGCCCCAATAATGGCAGAATGGATTTATCTATTCACCTTGTTTCACCTCTGTTTTTAAAGTGTATTTTTTACACTACATACCTTCCATTGGTAGCACCCAGAAGTGACTCCAGCAGATGCTAACCCATATCCTTTTCCACCACTCCCGTGAGTTAAGATCTGGCCATTCTCTACTAAGCAGCACTGGGCCTTCTCAGGGTCAAAGGACACTTCCTGTATAGGAAGATTCTCATCTTCCTCTTCAGATTCACCCTGTTTCTTTCAAAAACAGAATATAAACACTTCACAATGTGGTCAATTAAACATATTGAGTGGGAGGAACAAAGTAGCATTAAAAAACAAAATTAAGGGGAATATTTATAAAAATATAACATCTTTTACTACACAAAGAATAATCATATATTCAAATAATCCAATATTAAAATATTGGTAAACCAAATGCCATTTCAACTTGATCCAGATGTGTTTGACACAAAGGTGGCCTAATAGAAGATCATAATTCAAGTTAGTACCTGCAGCTTCATTTCTTGTCCTTTCTCGATCTGAATTATGTGCTTCGCTTGTGCAACTGGACTCTCCCACATACAGTCAGACAAAAGTGAGAATAGTCGTTCAATAACCTGTTTGGGCAACATTATTTCCGAACATTTAATTCCAACTAAACACAGGTAAACATTAAGACCCATTCTGCAGGTAGCAGGGGATTTGAAGTATGCAACCGAAAACAACTTTCCACTGCTTTTTAAAAATGTGTCTCTGAAAACCTGCAAACACTGTTTATGTGATTCAGTGCAATTAAGGTTTGATGAAGCAGCTTCCCAAATTCTGAGAGCTGTAGGTATCACAACAAAAAAGGGAAAGAGTGCCCAAATGAGTAAAAGCTGGTCTGTGTGTGTGTGTGTATAAACATACATACACACACACACCAAATACGGTAAAAATACTAACAATGTCTACAAATAAATTTTATTATAAAGAAATAAAACCTAATAGCTGAAAGATGGATAAAACAAAAAATTGTCACAACATAATAAATTATAAAATATAAAACCTGAACAGTAAAAAGCAAAATATTTGAGAAGCTGAATTTTGGACAAGAACCATACATAGATCAAATGTAGACAAGCCATATATGTAGCACATTTAAAAAGTGGTTGTGCATATGGTCCAATTAATATTGTTTGCACAGCTGATATACCACATAGCTTATTCTATGTGGTATATTATTCTGATATACCACATAGCTTTCTGGATGTATACATATTAAACACATTTCAGCTTCCTAAAAACTGATCATAATTAAAGTTAATACCTGCAGCTTCAGGGGCCTGTTTAGTTACAGTATCTTTTCAGCATGAGTTTGCCAATTGTGGTCCAGTAACTGCTTTGTGAATACTAAATATAACAGTCCAGCTATCTAGCACGTATTTTATTCAAAAGTCTAGCGGTCATAATTCAGCGCAATGCAGATTTGATGAAGCAGCTTCCCAAATTTTGACAGCTGCATGTCAGTTTCACTGGAGGAAACAGCCGCTCTTGAAGGCTATATGCACTCATTCAAGCAGCAGCTGCAGCAGCAGAGCTGATCCTGAAGGATGGGGCCAAGAAAAAGATCTCTGCCTTAACAGAGTAGAGAGAGCCCCTGCCACTCAAGAGGAGATGATTTGGGGCTAGAGAGATCAGTGACCTGATTAACAAAAAGCACCTTCCTTTGTTTAAGCTATTGTTGACTCGGAAGGTGTTAGAAGTAATGTAAACTTAACCAAAGATTGTAAAATGCAAATGCCACTGGTATGGTCATTGCTATCAACTCAAAATTTAAAATTTTAAAATATTGTAAAGTGTCAAGACCTGAGCCATCTGGTCATCCTCCACACCCGATTCACAAGCAGGCAACACGGCTTCCAGAACATGTAACGCAAGCAGCCTGGTCCTCAAGTTGCCAACCAAAGGTACACCTAGGAGTAGGATCCAGAAGGAAAATGGGTACTACGAACACATTCTAAGAAACTACCAAACCAAGATAGAAATCTGCCATGTGTTTAAAGAATGGTATCAAATATCCTGAACACAAAGGCTAAGATGGAGCATAAGTTTAAATACAGACGTCGTGTATGAATAGAGATTGCAGAATTATTCATTTGATTAACATGATGCATGTTTATATCCATCTCCAAATGCTAAATCCTCCCACACATTAAAAAAAAGAAAACAGTTTGCATGGGACCATACCTGAACAACACTTCTGAGAAGCTATGTTCAGGAGCACCTCTGTCCACTTTGGTGAAGCCATTTTCGACTGAATGGCTTTTGAAGAAACCACCCTTCTAAGAAACACTAAGAAATCTCCTAGATGCAACTCTGCAGCATGTTGTTTTCGAAGAGCCACTATGGATTTAAAACAATAAAAAAATATTGTTGCAAACAGGAAAAGTATTCATATCCTTAAATGGCCTATTTTGCATACGCTCTGCCTGGACAATCCCTCCTCCACCAGCAGTTTTTATTACTGTCTTACAACTGAATGATTAATCTGTTCTGCTTCTATTGTCCAGTTGATTATCACTGTCTTTAATGATTCTATTGCTTTTATGGAAGCTGCTCCGGAGCCTTGTCAGCTGAATAAGAGAGTGCATGTATGTAAAGTAAAATAAAAGAATAAATAATATGCAACATAACAGCATCTTACTGTGTAACAAAATTCCTGTTAAGCTAACTTTATTCCTGCTCTCTTGTACCATAGATTTATGTTTATTAAATATCTTAGATGCCTTTTTTGTACCAAAAGAGAAAAAGTAGATAATTAATTGCAAACCTGTACAAAACTCCACACCAATTGGTAGTGTAGACAGAAGATTACATTAAAGGTGAGGGATAAAATTCTCAGCAAGGTTTAAATCCCACTCTTATAATCTAAACTAACTTTAAAAAAGTGGTTACTTTTTCTAAACTTCTAACAACTAAGGCAATGCTGTCAACAGATGTCAAATGGTCATCTCTTTTTTTGTCTCTCTCTAGCAAGCACTTAGAACACAGTTCCATTTAATGATTTGTTGTCATCAATTTTCCACAGCATAAGCAGAAATATAGAAGTCTCTGTGAAATCATCTGCAAGGGGCGGGATGCCCCTCTGTTCTACAGAACAACCGAAAACACAACGCACTGGAACAGATAGAGCATTGTAATGGGATCAGAATAATCTAGCATCTCAATAATTGCTACATAATTTGAATTAATCTTTTATGGAATACTCTTGCAGTGGAGGTTGGTGCTTTTGATACCTTCCTCCCCATTACCCCTCACCCTCCACCACAGGAATTCTCTCTTTACTTTTCTTTAAAAGCCAGAATGAGATTACCTCTGAAGTCTTTCTTCTCACTGTCTCCATTTAACCCTGCCTTTTTTCCTTCCTCCTCTTCCTCCTCCTCACCATCTTCTTTTTCTCCAAATGAAGCCATAAGCATCACGCCAGCTTGTGACAACAGGTTTTTCAGCTGACTACACAGCAGATCCAGCAAAGACTGGACCACTTTGGGACTCAGTTTATCTGCATAGGTTCTGTGGGGGGGGGGGAATGAAGGTCAATTAGCAACCATGCGTGCTGAGCATTATTAACCTAGCTTTAAAGAACGTGCTGCAGAATGTGTAGAGTTTTGCAAATAAAGATATGGATGCATAATAGTCTGGGGGGAGGGCAAATGTCATGTTCTTGGGTCTGGACTATCCTGTGACAGGCAGGAAGAATAGCTGCTGCTTCTTGCCCCTCTCATTATCAACTTCATGAAATGACAGACCGTCTCATTTACATTTGCTGGAGCCAGAAGGAGACTCCTGTTAGTTGTTCTTCCCCTCCTCTAACAGTGAGCTTCTCTGAAGGAAAGGGAAGCAGCAGAAAGTCTCAAGAGGTTCCTGGCAGCCAAAGAACTCCAGTGACTAAAAGGCAAATAAGCACTCAAGGGACCTCCATTCTCTTGCTACCTAAGGAAGAGGGAAAGCACAATTCTTCCTTTTACAAAAGTTTCAGAATTTACAGAACAATGCCCAGTGGTGCATAAAGATACTACAGCAGCAGCCCTCTGCTGATTACAACAACATTAATAGTTTCCCAGAAGATATAAGCGCACGAACAAATAAATATAGGGTGGTATTCAACTCTTGAGTAGGCCTTAACTGAATACAACCCAAGGAGATGGCGGGGGCAAGACCATGGAGTGATTTGAAGGCAAGGACAAGGAGGTCCTGCTGGATCTGGGAGTAGACAGGAAGCCAGTTGTAGGGATTTGAGGAAGGGCATCACATGATCATAGCGATAAGAGAAGGAGCCGAGTGTTGGACAGGGGTGACAGCACCAAGGGGAGACAACTGAAGACAGAGAGAAGACAGCAATAGCCTAGGCAAAAGATGACTGGAGGTTTTCCTGATGGAACAGAGAGAGATGGCCCCTGTTTTCAATGTGTTGTAAAGAGAGAAGCAACACAACAAATGGGACAGGTGTGTGAGAGAGATTTTAACAGCTGCATTAAATTCCACTGGAGTTCATCCAAGGATAGCAAAAAAATATTAACACAGAATATCACATGAACAGCTCAACTTTATATTCCCAATGCTACTTTTTGAAATATTTAAATGTACACATTTATTCTATCTGCTTTAAGATAATGCTGAACCAAGATGAAACAGGCTGCAGTTTTTATCATACACTGCACAATAACCAAGCTTACCCCCAAGATACTACAAGGACATAAAGATAACTGTTGACACAATAATGCTAATTTAAAAAGTGATCCAGGGTTCTTTCCCATCCCTTCCCATCTCTCTCTTTTTAATCCTTTCCAGTGCTGAGTGTTGACTGGGCACTGGAACAGACACAGCATTGTAATGGGATCAAAATAATTTAGCATCTCAATAACTGCTACATAGTTTGAATTCATCTTTTATGGAATACTCTTGCAGTGGAAGTTAGGGCTTCAGGGTCCTTTCTCCTCAGTTCCCACCCCGCCCCATCTCCTGCCCCACACCCACCACAGGAATCCTCTCTTGTTTCTTAAAAAATCAGAATGAGATTACTTCCGAAGTCTTTCTTCTCCTATGGAAAAAGTACTTGCATATTTAAACATGGATAGTTGAGAAGACAAATTATCACCCAGAAGACAGACTGTTAATACTTACCCTGTGGTGATGGCAAGGATCTGAAGTAATCTAGTGCTGGCTACTTTTAAAGCTGTGCTGAGCTGGGAAATGCCACTTTTTGGTAAAAGCTGCAGCGGCTGACCAAGCATGGTGTCTGTTCCACATAACTGGGACAGGACATTTAACAAGCCGGTGGAAATGGCCAAGGAGACATCCACTGGCTGGTAGTGAACACTCAGGGCAAAGACAGTAACCAACAGGAGACGCTGCTGTGCCTCTAATACACACATGCACACAAACACAAACCAAAAGATAAGGAAATACTTAAAGACTATCCCTGTTTAAGCTTGCTCAGGAATTGAAAAAAGAATACAAGCAACATTTGACTTGTTTTCTGACAGCAACAAGAGAACTTGCAAGATTCATATGCTCCTCTTACCTATGTGATGTTTATTTGTTTGGAGGGCTCTTTCCAAAGTTGCAGATAATTGCTGATAGATCTTATGCACAGCCACTTGAATTTCAGCCTGGATATTCCTCTTACCTGCCCTGATGCCATCCTGTGGAAAAATCAAATATCATAAATCCTATCCATGTGGATCCTCCAACTAGCCAAACTAGAGAGAGTGCTGTCCAGTAGTTTTAAAAACAGGATTTCCAGCTGGCTTGCACAACTGGGTTTGTTAGCAGAAACAGCAGGAGCAAATCCCGTGGCACCTTAAAAAAGACTTACAGAATGGTGGACACAGTTGCCTCACCTGGAAGGAGAAGGTCAAATGATGTGACCAATGATGTGTGACCAATGATGTGTGACCAAGCAAGTTCGCACTCGCACTCACTCTCTCGCACTCTCACTCTCTCGCGCTCTCTCGCACTCTCACTCTCTCTCTCTCTCTCTCTACTCTGAGTAGGACTTAGTTGGATACATCCCATAGTAACAATCTGTTCCAACATCCTTTCCTTGCCCTAGTACTGAAAGAAGTATACAGACATGGGATAAACAAAGCAACATCCCGACAAAAATCTTTAATTTTCTTGAACAGCCAACTTCAGAAAAAGTTGTTTAGAATTCAAAAAGATGCTTCCTGCATTTTAAAACAGTAGTTAAAACAAGGTCCTTTTCTAACTCTGTGTTTCTTGGTGAGAGAAGCACAAGTCATCATTTTGGGACCTTGTATGCAAAAAGAGAGGCCTAGGGTTTCCAAAACGAAATATGGGTCATTTATTTGAACAAGTGCCCATATGGTCATTTAGAGTTGTAAGAGCTTGACAAGAGTTTAAGTAGCTGGATTCGTCTCTTTGGCTGCTAAAGCTAGACTTCAAGAACAACATTACACTTCAAAGAAATTGGCTTTTATTACTGATATCAGCTAAGAGCAGAGGAATTAAGGGCAGTAATTTCATGAATTTATGATAATACTAAAAATATAGATTGCCATTCACATTACTGTCATATTAAAAAGACTGCATTCAGATGTTAAGCCACAGTTTAGAGTTAAGAACACAAGCAACCTTGGACACTTGTACTTTCTACTCTCCCTTTTCACATGCGTTAGAAACTTTCATTTCTGGTTTGTAGCAAGCAGTAGTTTGTTGTTTCATGAAAACCTAGCAAGCTATAATTTACAGAAATCAGAATTAGAACCCAGGAATAAACCATGGTTTGCAATCTTGATTTATAGGGCAAGTATAGTTTGTAGAAACCATTGTTGGATGAGTTCAAATAAAACAGAGCAAACTATGGTTTGCCATAAACCAGAAACAAAAGCTTCCAATTTCCTGGAAGGGAAGGGGAGAAAAGGCAGGAGAATAGGAGGAAGAAGCATGTGAGGTCAAGACTCATGTATTACCTGTGAACAGTGCCATTAAGTGCATTTTCTGTGCAAATACTGTATTGTGCACAAGAAATTAGTGTAAATATACATTGCACCGCATGCTACTTTTCAAGATATATTTATGTATTTGTCCCAATTTTATGCTAGTTTTTGAATACTGAGGTCACCGGTACATAGCATTGGCTAGCAATACAGGACTCCTTTCATGTCTTGCCTACTCAAGCATGCATTGGACATTGCAGTACAGAGTTGTCGGCACACACAGCATTGTTTCTATCATACCGAATCTCATAACGCTAAGAAAATGTTGAATTTGTAAGATATATACATGTTGCTTCAAATGGTCTTCTATGTTCCCTGGTATGTCCCATTTTAGACTTCACTCATTCCCTTCATTACTGGTGTTCAGAGCTGAATGCCACTGCCTGGGCTTGATACTATGCCTGATACCATAGGAGACTACATAATCTATCAGCAGGCTTGGGAAGAGGGTGCCGATGGGGACCCAAAACAAAACAGCCCATTGAGAACTGAGTGCACTCAGGGGCCATGAAATGCTGACTGCTGGGAAGAGAAACCCAGGTGGGGGGAGAGGGGTAATGAAAGGGAACAGGAACACTCCAAATGGCAACAGTTGTTTGCAGCTGTTTCCCCTCCCCCCGGTCATAGTTTTAGCTCTACAGCAGTCATCTTGGAACTGGGTTGACAGAATCCCAACATTTGGCCAAAGCCAACACAAAGCTTTGTCCCTTACCTGATAGTGATGTAAACGGATGCTCTCTCCTTTGGAGCCTGCATGCCCTACAGTACCCAAGCCAAAGCACCCAGCTAGGAACTGCAGCCGCACAGATGTGAGGAGGGAGGAAGACTGAAACCCTGGCCCTTGGCGGCTTCCTGCAGAAGGAGTGCTGCCTTTTTCTTCCATCCCAGAAAGCAACACCAGGATCTGATGAAGTGCCTCCAGCCGCAGCTAAAAGAAATTTAAAAAAATTATTTGTGTTGATCCCTTGGAAGACAAATGCACTCAAGTGCACGGATACTAATGCAGAATGTAGGCCTTGCACACACATACCACAGAGGAGAGTATTTTAGGAGCAGAAATGTGAACAAATGAGGAAAATGAAGAAAGAGCTATGGAGCGACACTCTGCCAAAACTGCTTCCAAAAAGCACCTCTTCCTTCCTAACTGGCTGCATGCACAACCCACACAGAACATGCATGCACTAGATAACACCACCCTGGCTGCTATCATACAGCATGCCCAAGCAGAAAGAAAGATGATGTGCTCAGGAGGCCACACACATGATGGCACAGAGGCCATTACTGTCTCCTCCTTTCTAGAACATCTCTTCAGGTGAATAACCTGAAATGTCCACCTCCCAACTAGTCACAGTTGGGTGAAGCATGTAAGCTGACACGAGCACAACATCTTCTACCACGATTAACTGGAAGAAAGACAATTACAGAACACACCTCTGCCCTCTGCTGCTGCTGCTCCATTGCAAGAATATAGGCCTGGGGGCTCGTTGACATACTTTCTTCAGGCTCCTTAAAGCCGGGAGAGCTTCCCACGTCTCCACTTACAAAGCTACTAACATTTTCAATCAGAGTATGAACTCCAACAGACTTTGTGAAGTCAAAGTCAGACTCCCCAAACAAGCACGTTGAGCTATAGAGCCAATCTCTGTGTTTCAGCCGAGTCCATGAATCACTTAGTGCTTCCAGTGGGCTGTGAAGCACTCCTAGAAACACAATAAAACTTCATAAATTTCAATTCAGTCATTTTAAAGAATGGTAACAGAAGTGAGCGCGCAGTTTGCAATTCAAAATGGATGAGAATGGGGATTCCTCTCATATCATGCACACAGTTAGCAAAGTATATTATATTAAAGGAAAATAACTTCAGCTGTGTTTTCCTAGCAGTAATTCTTTAAGCAATACATTGCCACAGAAGGAAGCTAAAGGCAGAAGCCACTCAATCTGCTTAGCTTAAAGCTAGAACACTGAATAAGATGGTATTGCAAATAAAGACAACAGAGAGTGGTTAAGGGAAAAGAACAATCTGCCACAAAATAAACTTAGCACTTAATCCTCTTTTGTGACATTAAATTGTAAAGCAAGGATTGTGATTAACTTGCACTATTAAAGTATTATGGGCAAAGCGAAGGGATGATTGGTTTGAATGAAAACTTTACACAGGGACAGGGATGGGCAAAGGGCAAGTAAACCAACACAGACTATTGCTTTTCTGCCTTCCTTCAGAACTGCTTTCCATTTATTTTGGTATCATGAAGCAAATCTCCTTTCAAAAGCGTGGAATGCCACTGGGTATAAACATACAACCAAAGAGTGGTTTTCACTTCAACCCTGCCAGGTTGTAGAACCAGATTTCAAGGTCTACCTCCTTGTGGCATCCGACTCTTCCAAGGAGCGGCATGCACAGTTCCTGACCCCACCCCAATTGTTGCACATCCAGAGCTGTTCGGGGAGAAGGGGGCACAGAGATGGATTGAGACCCATCCATGCACGCAAACAGATGATTGGGGGCCGCCTTCAGTTACCGGATTGCATGCATGCTGTTGGATCAGAGCATTTGTAACTGATATGAACTGAGTGCTTCAGCAATAGTACTACACATTTGAAATTTATGCATTCAGTACCTGTTGTCTGCTGCACTGATCAGTTTAATTGCTGATCAGCAAAAGCTGGGGCAGAGAATGCGTATTTGGGGATGTCAGAGTCTGTAGCTCTTTATGGAAGCCCTTCTGAGACTCCTTTTTCAACGGGCTGAATGTCCTAAACATGCATCCTCACTTCTGATGCTACCAAGAAATTATACGGCAATATGCACCAAGGTAGCAGCATCTTCCAGCAATAAATTCATTTCTTTCCAAATATAATATACCTTCTTTTTCAGAATGCCTTTCATTATATTACTGTCTCATATTTGTGGAAATACACATTTATAAAACTGTGTTTCACAAAGCTTAGTGTCTTTTACACAAACATACAAGAATTAGCACAAAACTAATGCAGCAAATGGCACATTTCTGTCTTAAACATATGAAAGCTAATTTTAAAAGAACTAGAGAATTGTTTAATTCTCTAGCAATATTTTGCTTACATTATTGCCCAAAGTACATAATTGCTTTTTAAAGCCCACATTCTACTGGGTAACCAAAATTGCAATCTAAGTGAAAATTCACTTATATTTAAATTGTGGGTTTGAATTTACTTTATCTAAAGTTTCAAAACCAACTACACCCGCCTGCAAATTGACAGTGACTTTCTTCATTTAGTCATCCCTTTAGACATGATGTTTTGTGCTCAGCACACTTCGATTCTCCAAATTTCTAATTATCTGAATGCTTTGAGAAACTCCCAACTAGTACAATCAAAGAAGCTGCTGCACAAAATGCAAGATATAAAAAATGAAGAAGGAATTTTAAAAAAACTTTTTTTTTTAAAAAGTATTATTGTGAAGAAGTGTTTCTGAAAACAAAACATAGATCTGATGCATTAAAAGAGAGGATGGTCCTAATAACACATCCAACAGCTATTCAAGGCATCTTGCATGTGTGAGCAGAAGAAAGCCACATACCCTCACGACCCACTCTTGGAGGCTTAGGCTCACCTTGATCAGCCAGCATGGTCTACACCACACAGAGCACAGGTAACAAATCTTGAACCCACAGATACTATTGAACTACAACTGCCATCAGCCCAGCCAGCATGACTGATGGTCAGGGATGATGGGAGTTGTATTCCCACCAATATCTGGAGGGCACCATTTTGGGTAGCCCTGGGTTAGGAAGTCAGACTAGGGCCACTGAAACCCAGTTTCAAATCCCTACTAATCCATGAAGCTCACTGATGACTCTGGGCCAGCTGTTATCTCTCAGTCTAATGGCAGTTGTAGTCCAAAACAAATCTGAAGGCACCAGGTTGACAAGCTGCTCTAGGCTCACATACAGAACTTTTGCAGCCCTGGTGGCGGAGATGCCAGGCAACAAACCTGGCTTCTAAAACACCCCAAGTACACTGGCTTCATTGATCCTCTCAGTGGCAATTCCCTGAACGTAAACAGAGCCATGCTTAATGAACTCTTATAACTTGAATTTTGCTGTTAACAGTTATGCCTAAGAGCAGAGTCTCAAACGTTAGATAGAACAAAATAACCCACTGTTTACTTGTCCTTATATGTCAGTTTCTAGTAATGGGATTTTCAAAATGAACGTGGAACAGCTGCTGTACATATTTTATGTTTTATAAAGTATGTAGGCAAGCCAGAGAGAGAAAATAAAACTAGAACATGCCGTCATGTACTTGCTTGAAGCTCTTCTTTTTTCTGGGGCTCAACTGGCCAAAAAGGAGTAAACACACTACCACACAAAAACCAGAAGACAAAGAGAAACATTTGGTACAGAAGACAACATTCCATCTGCATTCCGTCCATACATGGAAAACAGCTTTAAGAGGAAATTCCTTTTGGAAATTAGTCGCAAAGGGTTGGCCTAGTTCTGCACCTAACTTGGATTATCATATATCAGTGGCTACCTGGGAAGACCACTTCACTAAAAATCTATGCAAGAGAACAGATATATTATCAGCCAATCAAGTCCCAGGGTCATAATTTCCCTGAATGGCCGCCTGTCACCTCTAAAGAAATAGTCAATCTTATTGCTAAATTGAAAACAGGAAAAGCACCTGGTTTGGATAATATTCCACCAGAGCTTTTCAAAGCTAATGTTGACTGGTGGGCGCCGATTCTAGCTACCCTATTCACACATATGACACTGTCATTCCAGATGACTGGGGCTTGGCAATAATTATTCCAATCTTTAAAAAAGGTACTAGATCTGAGCCGGCTAATTACAGACCAATCAGTCTGTTAAATATTATCAGTAAGATCTATGCCAGCCACTTAAGTGACAAACTTCAAACTTGGATGGAACAAGAAAATATTCTTGAGGAAGAACAGGCAGGATTTAGAGCTGGTCGCTCCACAACGGATCACGGTCTTGTCTTATCCCATCTGATAGAAAAATATTCAACGCTCCCTGGACGAGCTCTTTATACAGCATTTATCGATTTTAAGGCAGCCTTCGATATGATACCTAGATATAAACTTTGGGAAAACCTAGAGTCTATTAATAAAGACAGACGCCTGCTTGCTCTAATACGTTGTCTATATGAATCCACCTATTTACGAATTAGATGCAATAGCGCTGGTCATCTATCCAAGGCCATTCCAACATTCAAAGGCATTAAACAGGGATGCATTTTGGCTCCCAGGCTGTTTAATCTATATATCAACTCCTTGGTTAAAACTCTGTCATCTATAGGAAATCATTATCCCAGTTTATCCAAGAGGCCTATATCTATTCTCCTATATGCCAATGATCTTGTTCTCCTCTCGCTGATCCCTGTATGATTGAGATGATTAATGAATGCCCTTGCTAGTTACTGCAAGAATGTGCTCCTGGAAATTAACCATAACAAATCTAAAGTTGTGGTCTTTTCCAGAAGAAGATTAAATCACTGTTGGCATATCACCGATCATCCTATAGAGCAGGTTAAATCCTTTAGATATCTTGGGATGATATTTCATTCCTCAGGATCCTGGCGCCCCCAAGTAAACAACGCTACTGCCAACGCTCATAGAACCACTAAGGTGCTTCTTCCTTTTATTATAACAAAGGAGGGCAGTATGTTCCTTCCGCCATTCAGATTTTTGTGGTCAAAGTAATTGCCCAGCTATTATATGGTGCCCAAATAGGTACTTATAATGACTACGTGCCTTTGGAGGTAGTTCAGACAAAACTTTTGAGATCAATTCTCGGTACTCCATCCTGTGTCCCTAACTCCATATTGCGCCTAGAAGCAGGTCTCATTACGATCAAGGCCCACATTTGGTTGCTTAAATATAAATTATGGCTAAAATTGTTGTTTGTCCCAGTAGGTTTGGCCCCATTAACGTTAACTGATGCTTTTTGCTCAAAATGGAAAAAGTCCCTAACAAGCAAGTTACTATCTTTAGGGTTTTCTCTACCTATGATTCTGACATTGGGTTTCTCCAAAGCAAAATCCCTCATTTTCCAAAGAATTTATGACATAGAATTACAAGCCCATTTAATCAGGACGGAAACATACCCAGACCTTAGGTTTAACACAAGGTTATTTGCTCCAGCTCGTTATTTGTTTAATTTGACTGTCCCAAGGTCTAGGAGGGTGTTTACCCTTGCAAAATTTAATGTATTAGCATCGACACTCTTGGAGGGCAGATTTTAAAAAATCAAATATGACGAACGGAAATGCCCATGTTGCAATGATGCAGTGGAGTCGGTTTGTCATGTGTTACTCCACTGCCCTTTTTATCATGATCTCTGAGCCATTCTAATTACACCAATTTTGCAGAGAATTCCTCCTAGAGACGAAAGCTTCGCTGTGAGTTATCTTTTGTCTGATCACGTCTCTTTTGTGACAACTAAGGCAGCTAGTTTCTGTGCTGCCGCTATCCGTGTCAGGAAGATTGTGGTGTCTGCTTAACTTGCACGAGATTCTCAGTAGCTTTCTATTAATTGAATGTAATATTATTATACTCTCCCGATGTTGTCTGTTCTGTAAAATACTTTAGAGAAACTGATGCTCCTCATGGTGCACCTGACTAGTTAGACGATAAATTCCTACTTTGCTGAAATGTCAAGCATAATTTTAAGACTTATAGGAAAAGTGGAAAGGAAAATATTAAAGTGATGTTTTAGTGATAAATGTTGGTTTCATAAATATCTTAATGTACTTGCTTGGTCTATGACTGTAATAAATTTTATCGTTATCGTTATCGCTTTAAGAGGAAGGAAACGCTTGAGCAATGTTTGTGAATGTGCAGCTTCTCAAACTTCCTGCTGTGTCAGGAAGTGATGGGAAGTGATGATTACACCATTTCACATCCCCCTGCTATCTGAATGCTTAAGAGGAGCCAGTTCTTGTTCTCTACTAAATTAACACATGAACACTTGTGTCCTAAAGATTGGGGGATCAGGCAACAGGATGGGGCTCAGAGCATACTTGTAAAACAGGAGCTGCCCAAGGGGATGTCCCTCCACAGGGTCAGGTCCAAAGCCAGGAGTAATTAAGGGCCTCAAAAGGAACCATCACTCATCCAGCCTTTGGAGTTCATCTCCAAAGAGACTTTCCAAGGCAAGCAGAGCAGGGACAAGGGGACCTGGTGTAAGCACAGAACTGAAGCAACATTTTGACCAGACGCCCTGCTGCTGCTTCCATCTAGCTCTCTGGCAATGGTTCTCTAGGGACTCAGACAGGGGTATTTTCCAGCCCTGCCTGGGGTAATGCACCCTTACAACTTGGCCACTCTCTTGGGGCAAGCAGCAATTGCTCTTATACACACAGCCAAAGTGGCAAATTGCACCTGCATATGCTACATTACATTTTGCTGCTTGAGGAAGCACAGCACAAAGGCAACTGCTCATGGTTTTTTCCCTTATAAGCTTAGAACTATATAAAAGAGTGGGTTTTCAAACTGTTTTCCAGATAATTGTAGGGTTCTCCAGAGGTTTCCTCAGGAAGAAAAATCAGTCATGGCAGACAAGCTGCTCAAAAGGCATCTTGCCTACCATCACCAATATTCTCCTGCAACACAGAACATTCTGGAGCATACACAGATCCCAGACAGTACTGAGGAGACAAACAGGCCTGTTCAGCGCCCATGTGAACTGTTTGTATGCCCAGAACTCTCTACAATACAGAGGGGCTCTGTAGCAGACCAGTAAACACAGAAAGGTTTTCTGAAACTACAGTTTCAAGACAACAACTTAGAAAAACTGGCTTCACACACACAAAAATTACCTCTCTTTCTATGGGACAATGCCAAGTCCAAATCCACATTTCGCCTTCCGCTCTACAGTAAGCAACAACAAAAAGAGGGTTAGTATTATTCCTTATTTACTTACCACATTTATATAATGCCTACCAATGCACACATGGAGGCTTATAATTTAATAGACATGTCAGAGAAGGGACAGGCTGAGAAGAGTAAGCCCGTGGAGGTATCCGTGGCTACTGCACAGGACAGTCCTGGGAGGAGAAGAGCCAAGTGGCCTCGCTGGGGCCGCTGCCAACACAGCCAGCGTCATTCTCTCGCCTCTCTCTCATGTGGCGAGGTGGAAGCAACTCATTCATTTGTAAGTTATATGTAGCAGCTTATTACCAGAGTTCATAATTCAAAATGCCATATAGCGAACATAAAACATAGAGGGCACTCTCTAAAGAAAGCTACCTCTATACTTACAGAGATATTCTGCTGTGAATTTGAACACACATTTTTATACAGATCTCTCCATTTTGAGAATCACACAACGGGCCAGTTCTCACGTAATGCTAAACCATGCTTCAGCACTATGTGGATAAGCCCAAGCCAAGTGTTGGGCTCACATACTCCCACCTCTGCTGAGTTTATCTTCACCTTTAAATAATCTTGTCTTAGCATTACATACAAACCGGGGGTCATAAAAACATAAGAAGAGCCTGGTGAATCAAGCCAGTGGCCCATCTAGTCCAGCATCATGTTCTCCATGGCCAACCAGTTGCCTACGGTAAGCACGCAAGCAGGACCTGAGTGCAACAGTACTCTTCCCTCTTACGTTTTCCAGCAACTGGTATTCAGAACCACACTGCCCTTGACTGTGAAGGGAGAACATAGCCTTATCCTCCATAATCTAAACCTCTTTTACAGCCATCAGAGTTGATGGCCATCAGCACCTCTTGTGGGAGCGAATGCCATAGTTTAACTATGCACTGTATGAAGAAGTACTTTCTTTCATCTGTCCTGAATCTCCCAACATCCAGTTTCACTGGACATCCACGAGTTCTAGAGTTATGAGAGAGGGAGAAGAAGTCTATCTACTTTCTCCATACCGTGCACCTCTATCATGTTGCCTCTCACTTACCTTTTCACTAAAGTGAAAGGCCCTACATTTTGGTTGCCTTTTCCTAAACCTTTTCCAACTCTACAATATCCTTTTTGAGGTGCAGCAACCAAAACTGTACACAGTATTCCAAGTGTGGTCACATCACAGATTTGTATGACGGCATTACGATACTGGCAGTTTTATTTTCAATTCTTTTCCTAAGAATCCCTTGAATGTCACAGGTGCCCTGTGTGAAAGATGTTGAGTGGATCTGACTGTTCCCAATTCTCTCAGAGGCCTACTGGAATAACTGGTTCAGGTAGGTTTTGTTGGTGGGCTCGTGTCCATATCCAGTGTTGAGGAGGAGGAGGAGGGACATGGGTGATGCCACCCCAATTTCAGTGATCATGGGTAGAGGGAGGTATAGCCATGAGGTAGTGAGCTACCATAGAAGACAAGAGCAAGGCTGTCTACGCCTTGTTCTTCATTCCCTCTCCTGCCATGGACAGGTTTCTCATTACTCATCTGTGAGCCCACTGGCCTATGCATGCTGTTGTTTAACGCCAGATCGGTACACAATAAGACCACACTCATCCATGATTTGATTGTGGATGAAGGTGCCGATTTGGTGTGCATTACCGAGACTTGGGTGGGTGAGCTGGGAGGATTTGTTCTGACCCAGCTTTGCCCACCTCGATACTCAGTGCAACACCAGCACAGGCTGCAGGGATGGGAGGGAGGAGGGGTTGCTGTGGTCTACAGAACTTCCATCTCTATCACAAGGAAACCACTCTGTCTTGGAGCTGGCTGTGAGGGCCTGCACCTGGTGTCAGGCCAAGGAGAGGTAAACTAGGGTTGCTGCTGCTGTACCATCCACCATGCTATGCTTGAGCAGGTGACGGCCGTCTTGGCTGTGGTATTGGAGGAGCCCAGAACAATAGTCCTGGATGCTGAGGCTGCCTCTAGTGTTCCGGCTCAGAACTTCATGGCCTGCATAACGACCATGCGGCTGTCTCAAGTTGTCCCTGGCCTGATGCACAAGGCAGGGCACACTCTTGACTTGGTTTTTGCTCCAGATGGAGGAAGATGTACTCTGGAGCTGACATGGTGGTGGATGTCCGCCCTGGGCTCCTGCTGGGAGGAAGGGCGGATAGAAATAAAATAATAAGTAAAATAAATAAATGTCACCCCATTGCCATGGTCAGAGCACTTCCTAGTGAAGTTTAGACTTATAGCTCCAATCCTCCCCTGCAGGGGTGGTGGGAAGATTAAGATGGTCTGTCCCTGGAGACTAATGAAATCCACTGGATTCCTGAATGCCCTGGGGGAGTTCCCAGTAGATAGAGCAGGTGACCCTGTTGAAGCCTTTGTCACGCTGTAGAACAGTGAGGCATGTTGAGCTCTTGACATGGCTGCCCCCAAGCGCCCTCTCTGGCATTGTGGAGCCCAGTTTGCACCTTGGTACACCAGTGAGCTGAGGGCAATGAAACAGGCTGGAAGATGGCTAGAGTGCAAGTGGCAAAAGACGTGCTGTGAAGCTGATCGGGCACACGTAAAACATCATAACCATCAGGGCTGTGGAGTTGGTACGCCAAACCTTCGACTCCCGACTCCTCTCTTTTTCTACTGTCTGACTCCGACTCCACCCAAAATTGCTTCTAACTCCACAGCCCTGGAAAGGGCTGTAAATGTCTTTTTAAATTGGAAGCTTTCATAGGAGCATTTTTATCGCTGCCTGAATATGCGCTGATCTTGGCATCACAGCATTAGTCTTCATCTGGGTCCTGTGTCATACACTGACACACAAAATGTTTTCCATCTTGAGTTATGGTGAAATGCTCAAATACAGCTGACTTCATGGGAAGCTTCTTTGACATTTTGAATTTATATTTTAAAAAATTTGACAATCAACATTTATTTTGAAGCCAGAGTCGGTACATTTCTACCGACTCCGACTCCACCCAAAATTGCTTCCGACTCCGACTCCACGACTCCGACTCCACAGCCCTGATAACAGTGCCTATTGTGCGGAGGTAAGGGGGGCAAAGGCGGCCCACTTCTCTGCTTCCATCACATCCTCAAGCAGCCGTCCAGTGGAGCTTTTCCATATTGTCGGGTCTTTTGACATCAACTCCAGGAAATGGAGTTTTAGACCCTTTGGAAGCCCACTGTGAATTGTTTGCAAGGCACTTTGAGGGTAAAGTTGCTCACCTCTGTAGCAGTCTTGATGCCCCATCCACATCTACTGTAGTGCCAGTGATGTGTCCAGTGCAACATCTGCTGCAACTTCTTGGGATCAGTTTCAGTTGATGCAGCCTGATGATGTGTACAAGGTGTTTGTGACGATGCAGCCAGCAACGTTTCCTCAACCCTTGCCCTTCTTGGCTTATTAAAGTTTGCCAAGGGGGTATGACCGAGTGGATCCAGGGTGTGGTCAAAACATCGTTGTGGGAGGGAGTGTTTCCAGCTGCCCTGAAAGAGGCAGTGATCCAACTGCTCCTCAAAAAGTCCACCCTGGACCCATTTGGTTTGTGACAACTACTGCCCGGTTGCAAATACCCCCTTTTTAGGGAAGGTGATTGAGAGGGTTGTGGCACAGCAATTGCAAGTACTCTTGGATGAAACAGGTTATTTCGACCCATTTCAATCTGGGTTCAGGCCTGGTTATGGGACTGAATCGTCCTTGGTTGCCCTGATGGATGACCTTTATCAGGAGAAGGACAGGGGGAGTGTGACCCTGTTATTCTTACTTGACCTCTCAGTGGCTTTTGATACTATTGACCATTGTATCCTTCTAGGCTGACTTGGTGAGATGGATAGCAGAGGCACTGTTTTACAGTGGTTCCAATCCTACCTCCAGGGTCGTTTTCAGAGAATAATATTGGGCAATTGTCTTTTGGGCCTCTGGCAGTTGTGCTGTGGGGTGCCGCAGGGTACCATCTTGTCCCCAATGCTGTTTAACATCTCGCTCTTGGGAGTGATCATCAGGAGCTTTGGGGCGAGGTGTCAGTAGTATGCTAATGATACCCAGCTCTATTTCTCTGCAACATCTGAATCAGAAGAGGCCGTGCAAGTCCTGGACCGCTGCCTGGACTCAGTAGTCGGCTGGATGAGGACCAGTAAACTGAGTCTGAATCCTACCAAGATGGAGGTGGTGTAGGTTGGTGGTTCCCGAGTTCAGATAATTAGTCAGTTGTCTGCTTTGGATGGGGTCATAATCTCTCTGAAAGATCAGGCTCATAGTCTGGGGGTGCTCCTGAATCCATCTTTTTTGTTAGAGGCTTAGGTGACCTCAGCGGCTAGGAGTGCCTATTTTACCAGCTTCGGCTAGTAAGACAGCGGCAGCTGTTTCTGGACCGGGATAGCCTGGCCACTGTTGTCCATGCACTGGTAACCTCCAGGCTGGATTACTGTAATGTGCTCTATGTGGGGCTGCCCTTGAGACTGGTCCAGAAACTGCAGCTGGTGCAAATGCAGTGGTGTTACTGTTCACTGGGGCAGGGTATCGCCAACATGTCACCCCGCTGCTGAAAGAACTGCACTGGCTGCCATTAGCTACCAGTCCAAGTTCAATGTTCTCCTTTTGGTGTATAAAGCCCTATACAGCTTGGGACCAATACTGATCCTTGGGGGACTCTACTTTCTACAGTCCTCCAATGGGAGAACTGTCCATTTATCCCTACTCTTCCTGTTACTTATCCAGTTCCTGACCCACAAGAGAACTTCTCTTATTCTGTGATTGCTAAACTTAAGGAGTCTTTGGTGAGGTCCTATTTTAAAACAAAATCCAGCTTCATAATCTATGGTTTGAAGTCACATAATCATAGAATAAAGGTGGAAGGGGCCTATAAGGCCATCACTGTCCAACATCCTGCTCAATGCAGGAATCCAAGTTAAAGCATACCTGACAGATGGCTGCCCAGCTGCCTCTTGAAGGCCTCCAGTGTCGGAGAGCCCACCACCTCCCTAGCTAATTGGTTCCATTGTCATACCACTCTTAGCAGTTACCTGAGCCCTTTATTCCATGCCCTGTACTCTGGGATGATCGAGAAGAGATCCTGGCCCTCGTCTGTATGACAACCGTTCAAGTATTTGAAGAGTGCTATCAGATCTCCCCTCAGTCTTCTCTTCTCAAGGCTAAACAGACCCAATTCTTTCAGTCTCTCCTCACAGGGCTTTGTTTGCAGTGCCTGATCATCCTTGTTGCCCTCCTCTGAACCCGTTCCAGTTTGTCTGCAACCTTTTTTTTTAAAAAATTACATTTGTATACTGCCCCATAGCCGAAGCTCTCTGGGCGGTTTACAACAATTAAAAACAAATATACAAATTTAAAAACACTTAAAAAAAAAATTAAAACACATGCTAAAATGCCTCGGAGAGGAGGAAACCTTCTTCAAGTGCGGTGTCCACAACTGGATGCAGTACTCAAGATGAGGCCTAACCAGTGCCGAATAGAGGGGAACTAGTACTTCATGCAGTTTGGAACCTATAGGTCTGTAAATGCAGCCTAAAATAGCACTTGCCCTTTTTTTTGCAGCCACATTGCACTGCTGGCTCATATTCAGCTTGTGTTCAACAATTTCAAGATCCTTCTCACATATAGCATTGCTAAACCAAGTATCCCCCATCTTATAACTGTATATTTGGTTTCTTTTTCCTAGGTGCAGAACTTTGCACTGTTGTTTTCAGCCCAATACACCAACTTATCAAGATCATTTTTAATTTTGTTTCTGTCTTCCAGGGAATTAGCTATCCCTCCCAATTTTGTATCATCTGCAAATCTGATAAGCATTCCCTGCACCTCCTCATCAAGTTATTAATTAAAAAGTTGAAGACCACTGGGCCCAGGACTGAGCCCTATTGTACACCGCTCCACTTTGAGAAGTCGGTTTGTTATGAAACTGATCAGCTTGGGCTCACTGATCAGTGCTAAAACCATGTGACCTTACACAGCTTTAACATTGTCAAATGTTCTTCTGTAATCTCTGGGATTGTTCTACATTTTTTATTTTTGATATGCTAAGTTCCTCTAACTCTCATGCCTTGTTTTCTTCCAACAAACTATACAGATAGGCAATGTAATTCCTATGGGACATAGTGAGAAAAGGAGGGTTGAAATTAAGCACATGGTGATAATTAGATCCCATTGCATGTGAACTTCCCAAGAATATTTGGGGGGCAATGGTTTGCTCCAGCCTCCCCATTGTGTCCAGACCTGATGTGAAATCAGATCCCAGTACGATACACAGACTCACAACATTGCAAACACATCCTGTACTGCTGAACCAATAAGAGTAACATTATGCAAGGCTTTAAACAAAATTTACCTACCAGTGAGTAACCTTCTTCATCTGATTCAGGCTGAGATAAATCAGATTCACTCCGTGATTTCATCAATTTGTAACTTGAAGCGGAGTAGACTGAGCGACTCTCTGCAGTAAGGCTTTCACTTCTGCTTCATGTAGACATGCGAGAGAAATAAATAATAATTTAGGCAAAGAACAGCTACCATAATGGTGTCATTTGCCTTAATTTTTTATTTTGTGCCATAGAGGGTTTTATGCTTTGCATGCGCAAGGAATTCTGATGTGTCCATGGAGTGTTCTCTCAATCAAGGGCTTCCCCTTTCATAGGTTGCTTGTGTGGAACTCACCCCAAGGTTCTTTCCATGAACCTTATAACATATAATTGTAACCTGCTTTGCTATATAATCAAAAGCAGCTAGCAATCAGATTAAAACACAACATAAACATATACACATATATGCATTTGTTACATATAAATTATAACAGAAAACATATATGTAAGTGTAGAAAAATAACACAATTATCTATGTTTAGTAAAGAATTCCACAGAATAAACTGAAAATTCAAACACAACAACAATCAATGACCAAAACCTACTAAGTCGTTTGTCTCTTAAGCACCCAATACATTAAGAGGCCCAGCATATTCCACCCCGCCCCTGTCTGGGAGCCCATTTCACAATTTAGGCACTATCACAGGAAAGGGTCCGACTCTCACACTGCTAACTTCAGCAAAACCAACAGTCGCCAGTAAGGATATGGAGGCTCCCCCTACCTTAGCAGGCCACTGAGGCTTTACTCAGCAAGGTTTCAAGAGCTGCTGTTTGCTCTTTGTACACAGTTCGTTAATCGCACCTGGTCATGAGTCCAATTCCTTCCGGAGTCCCAGTTGACGGCTGCTGGAACTGCCCTTCCTCTCTTCGTTTCTGCAGCTCCTCGATCACAGGGCTGACCCCCAAGATCAGCAAGGCACACCTATGGATCACCGAGTTGCATGCAGCGGTGTAAACATCTTGTCCCTCAGGAAGGTCTCTGCTGACACGCCGTTCTTGCTGGGACTGAGGGGGCTGGGCATCATCTCGAGCCCCTGCCCCACCATTTATTCTCTCTCGATCTCGACTGCGCGCTACTTCACGGGCTGATAGGAAACATTGAAAGATTTCTGTAACATGCAACACAAAAACAAAGATCTTAACTTCTAGGCAGAGCTAAAAGGCTGCAAAAATTATTCAGATGAAGTTTTTTTTCATCACAGATAAAACTCCTGCTGGAGGCCCCGTTCATTTCCATGGGACTCTCGCTGAAGAAGCTTCTGCAGAACCTTTCCAAACTTTACTTACTCCCAGCTGTCATAACTTCATGTTCTCTTTCTTCCTCTTCCTCTTCCTGTTCCGGGTGCCCCTCTTCTCTTTCTCTTTCTGCCTGCTCTTCCATCTCTGCTTCCTCATCAATGGTTCGGGTAAAGGTGTGTTCTTGGGCATCCATTTCTGAAGATTCTGGGTTTTCTGACATCTAAGATGGGGGAGGGGAGAGAGAAGGGAGCAATTACATGAAGAAATTGCCTCTTTTTAAGCAATTAATTCTACAGAAGTTATATGGATACAGCATACTCTTACATTAAACCAGGGGTGGAGCCTGGGGGCCAAATACAGCCTTCTACCTGGTCCCTCAGGCTTTCTTTAAGCCATGCCTCCCTCCGCAGGACACATACCCTTCTCCGCAGGGCACACCTCTCCCAAGTATTTGTGCTTGACTGGAATGTGTCCTTAAGACAGCGTAATGTATTTTGGTAGCCTGGATGGAGGCATCAGTGTAGAAGCCTCTGGCTTTTGCATGGATGGAATGTAGCCTTTTATACAAAGGTAAGAAACACACCCATTTCTCAGCCCAATTCTGCCTCTGGCCCTGCCCACTACTGGCATTCATTCATTCATTCATTCCATTTCTATACCACCCCATAGCCGAAGCTCTCTGGACGGTTTACAACAATTAAAACATTAAGAACAAATATACAAATTTAAAAACACTGGGCATGCATCCCCCAGGGGGTTGCCCCCAAGAGAATGTGGGCTTCAGGATGAAAAAGGTTGCCCAACCCTGAACTGAACAGGAAAGAATGGCTACTGTTGAACATCAGCCGACTCAGGCAGTCCTGTTGGGCCATGTATATAGCAAAATGGAAGTTTATTTATTTATTATTAAATTTATATCCCACCCCTCCTTCATCATGAGCACGGGTCACAGGTTGATTGCTACTGCAAACATTTCTGAAACTGTGTGAAGTGATGGTGTGGCAACCCTGCTATCAGTGCTTGTGTGAGTGGTTGCATGCAACCATTTGATACATGTGATAGCTGCAAACCAATTAATTCAATTAATTGAAGCCAAGTGTCACATGGTAGTGTGCACTTTAAACAGCCAGGAAATTAAGAGTAGATCAAATAGCCACTGTAACATAACATTGCATCATCTGAGAAACAGCAAAGGTTTCAGATCCAGAACACCAACGAAATATTCAAGAGGCAGCTGGATAGGCACTTGTTGGATATGATTTAAGTTGGACTTCTGCACTGAGCGAGGGGTTGGCCTCAATGGCCTTATAGGCCCCTTCCAACACTACTGTTCTGTGAGTGGTCCTGATTCCCATTCCTTTTACTGGAAACTGAACTGAAGACCTGACAGTAGCTGGACAATGTCCAGGCTCTTCATGGAACCTTCAAGGGGAGGGACAATGCAAGAGGAATGGCACTGGCATGGTTTCTTTCTATGCCGCCTTTTGGCCAAAAGCCCCTCAAGCACTGTTTGTAGATGCTGATCTGGTGGAATGAGAAGTAACATTCTGAGGAGCAGGAAGACCCAGAGTCACAAGCAAGCACAACGCAAGCCTGTAGCCAAAGGGACAGAGTAGCACTGAAGACCTTCTTTCCTATGGAACTAAGATGGAACCAAACAAAGAAAGAATCAGTCTGATGAAAATCCCCCTCTAGGATGCACACCTCAACGTGGTGAGGGGGTCTGAGAGTGTCGAAGGAGCTGAGAGCAACGCCGTCAGGAGTCTAGACCAAGAAGCTAGACTCCTAGCAGGGGCACCCGAGGCGGAATGGTCAAAGCTGAGACACCAGACTAAGATGCATCCAAACTCAGAGGAAGGCAATGGTAAACCACCTCTGAATATCTCTTACCATGAAAAGCCTATGAACAGAGTAACCAAAATGCAACACGAGATACTGCTGGAAAATGAGACCCCCAGGTCAGAAGGCACTCAATGAGCTACTGGGGAAGAACAAAGGACAAGTACGAGTAGCGCTGTGACTAATGACGCAGCTGGGTCACAGCCAAAAGGAAGCCCAGAGGCTGATGCACACAGATGCGAAAGGAGAGTCCAGAGTTGTACAACACACACAATAGGAACATGGAACGTGAGAAGCATGAACGAAGGAAAGTTAGAAATTGTCAAGCAAGAAATGGAACATATCAACATTACAATACTTGGCATGAGTAAATTAAAATGGACAGGAATGGGACATTTTCAATCAGGCAACTACAAAATACTTTATGCAGGAAATGAGAAATTAAGAAGAAACGGGGTTGCTTTAATAGTGAGATGTAGCAAAAGCAATTAGGAGCTACAACGCAGGGTCCGAGCAAGTGATATCAATGAGATTAAACGGGAACCCTATTAACATAACCATCATCCAAGTCTAGGCTCCAACAGCAAACACAGAAGGAGAGGAATTGGAGAGATTTTACGCAGAAGTACAGGAAGAAATTGATCACACACCAAAACAAGATGTGCTGATAATCATGGGGGACTGGAATGCAAAAGTAGGGAACAGAGAAGAACTAGGAATTGTGGAGACAGAAACGAAGCAGGAGAAAGACTTATTGAATTCTGTGAAGCCAATAATTTGTTTCTTGCAAACACATTTTTTGAGCAACCGAAAAGAAGACTGTACATGTGGAAATCACCAAATGGTCAATATAGGAATCAAACTGATTATATAATTGGTAGCAGAAGATGGAGAACTTCCATACTTTCTGCGAAAACAAGATCAAGAGCAGACTGCGGTACAGATCATGAACTGGTCGTATCAAAAATCAGAGTAAAGCTAAAGAAGAACAACAAAGCAATCATAATGCCAAAAAACAATTTAAATAACATCCCAGAAGAATATAAAGATCAAATAAGGAACAGGTCTGAGGCTTTAAACTTAGTCGACAGAGAACCAGAAGAACTATGGAGTCACCAAGCTATCAGCCTCAACCAGCTGGGGTTCAAATGCCACACTGGACCTTGAGACAGGAGACAGGACCTTGAGAATCTGAAACGACTGGAAGAGGACAAGGCTTGGCAACCACCAGATGGAGAATTTTGGACAACCAGGGATGATGGGGACCGTGAGGAGCAATCAAGACCACTCCTGCCTCTTCCTCTCGGATCTTGCAAAGAGTCCTCTCCAGAAGGACAATTGCAAGAAAAGGTTAGAGGAACCTCTGGGGCCACAGCACGTCCGTCGCTTCCACTCCCAACACTGGGAACTGAGCAAAGAAGTGGGGGAGGTGGGCACTGAGGTCAGAAGCAAAGAGGGCCAAAAGAAGAGGGCCAAAGTGCCATTGAAGAGAAACAAAGACCCTGAGATAGAGCCCCTGCTCTCCTGGAAAGATCTGCTGACAACTGAGCCAACTGGCGTTAGAGGCGCTGCTGGAATTATTTGTGCAAAGAGACAGGAAATGAGACTCTGCCCACGAGAAGAGCTGACTATGTCTGCAGGCTGCACAAATAAGTCCCACTCTAATGGCTGGCATGAGCTTTCACTGGGGTGTTATCCATGGGGAGCAATACCTGGACAAAGCTGAACTTGGTGACAAAGTGCTAAAAGGCCAACTAAACTGCCCGCAGCTCTAGCCAACTGATGCTGTGTCTGGCTTCTGCTGAGGACCAGACTGGACAAAGTCCAACAGGAAATGAGCTCCCCAGCCAAGGAGGCTCATGTTCATTGGGATGGTAGTCTGACAAAGATGCCAGAAGGGAATCCCACACTGGAGGTTGCTGTCCAGGGTCCACCAAACTAGCAAATGCTTTAGAAGCGGGGCCAAATGGATCAGGCAATGACAGCAGTGGGAGATATCCGCCTGGTAGGGAAGCAGGGGCCATTGCAGGGGCCACAGGTGATAGAGGGACCAAGGCACAATTTGCACAATCAATATAAAAAGGCTCAGGACCTTGGCCAGAAGCATTAAGTCTGCTGACCAGACCAGCTGCAGATCCAGGGCAGCTGTTTTGAGCCTGAGGATCTGTTCTGGGGAGGGTAATGGTCTCCACCATATCCAAATGCTGAAGGCATTAGCAGGGCTCCAGATGACTCTTCTGAGCATTGATCAGGAAACCGTGGTGCAAAAGCATTTTCAGGGAGTGGACCAGGTCCCTCCAAGCCTGGTTGGTGGAGGCTGAATGGACAAAGAGGTCATCCAAATAAGAACAGATATGGATATCTTGGAGGCACACTTGTGCCACCAGGTTAACAATTATCTTGGCAAAAACCCTAGGTGCAGATGACATTCCAAACAGCATCACACTAAACTGAAGATACGCATCATTGTAGGCAAATCTTAGGTAGCTCCTGTGGTGTGGATGGATGGGCACATGGAGGTAAGGCTCCTTCAAGTTGATCAAAGCACAAACATCCCCAAGGGTGGAGCACTTCTCTGATGGTCACTAGGGACTCCATTCTGAATTTCCAACAGTGGACAAATTTGTTGACAAACTTCAAGTCGAGGATAGCCCTCCATGACTCATCGTGTTTCACAACCACAAACAAAATGAAATAAACCTCTGAGAAGCATGCCACTGGGGAGACTGGCTTGATCACTTGAATGTCCAGAAGATGCTGGATCGCCTCTGAAATGGCTGCCCACTTGAGGGCTGTGTAAAAGTAATAGATTTTTTTTAGCAAACTCACTACAGAGAGAACAGAATCAAAAGTTTGAAGGAGATATTAATATAGTCAGCACATCTAAACTAAATCATGTTAAGACAAATGCTCACATGATTTTCATCCTCAAAAAAGTAATCAAACTATACAGCATTCCATGCCTTGAAATGCACAATTTTCTTGCACTACATAAGAAAGAGGAGTAGAATGGTGAGCCTTCAGACTTACCCATCTATCCCTTGAGGATGACCTCATCTGAATAAGTTCCATATTCTTGCAAGCCAGCAAACGACTTCGAACTTTATACACACATCGATAAACTTCTACTAGGGCTTTGCCAGGCTGATACCTAAAAGACACAAAAGTTTCTTACGGGTAAGAGGACATGCAGTATCTCTAACACAAGGTAACTTCTCAAAATGCCTTCTGGATACTTGCCTGCTCTCACCGCTTGCTTGACTAAGTAAATTTGTATGCTTCAGGAGGGCAGCAAGAACAAATCTAGAGACGGTATCCAAAAGCGATTCGCTGCTCAAGGTGGCACTATCCCAATCTGGAAAGGGGGGGAAGACAAACTGATAATGGTTTTCTGAAAGTATCCAAAGCTAAAACAGCATCAATAATTCAACAGTATAACAGACTCATTACGATATACTCTTCACTACAAGGTTAAGTGTTGGAGATGTAATAGGCCTCAAGCAGATTTCATGATGCCCAATTATACACTTATACAGGATTATAATCTGCAACTTTATTTTAGAAATGACTGGGTAGCAATTGCCAAATAATCCTAAACATTATTACTAAATTATTTAAGAGTGATGGTCTTAGAAGAAGATCTGGAGGTAATATTAAATCTATTGAAAAAAATGAAATGGACTGCCTTCAAGTCGATTCCGACTTATGGCGACCCTGTGAATAGGGTTTCATGGTAAGAGGTATTCAGAGGGGGTTTACCATTGCCTTCCTCTGAGGCTGAGAGGCAGTGACTGGCCCAAGGTCACCCAGTGAGCTTCATGGCTGTGTGGGGATTCGAACCCTGGGCTCCCAGGTCGTAGTCCAACACTCTAATCACTACACCACACTGTCTCTCATCTATTACTAAATTATAAACCTATTACTTGCTGCAAAAATAAGCATTTCCAAAGCATGGAACAGAAGAAGAGCCCTTCTGATTTCAGAAACGTCCAAAAGAATCTGGGATATTGTAATGATAGAATTAACATTTTGTACAAGAAGAAATAACGGTCAAACAAAAAGATTTAGAACAGTGGGCACTGTTTATTAAGTTTTGGAATAACAAGCTTAAGGAAAATACTTATCCATATAGATTATTTTCTTTATTTTAGCATTATATTATGTATACAAGTATTGTGTAAACTCTGCAAATAAGTTGTGAACAGAATTATAGAGCATTCAATAAAATGGGGGCAGTTGGGGAGGACAGCATCCATAATTCAACAATGTAACAGCCTGCCTTTTTTCCCCTAAACCAGAAGCGGGAAACCCTTCTCAGCCTAACGGCTGCATTTTCCCCAATGGGAAACCTTTCAGGGATGCATGCCAGGGATGGGCACAGCCAGAGGCAAATGTGGGTGAACGGCGGTTACTGCTCTTATCTTCACACAAAAGGTTACATTCCAGCCATGCAAAAGTCAGAGGTTATGCTGCGCCTCCCACCATCACTCCATCCAGGGAAGCAAGAGACATTATCACAGTTCAAGGACAATTCCAGCTAGGAAAAAGCACTCGAGGGGGAGGTCTGGTGAGGAGCATGGCTTGGGGAGAGGGGGTATGGCCCAGTGGGAGTCCTGCGGGACACATTTGGCCTCTGGTCTGAGATTCCCCAGCATGTCAAGAGATATGAAATGTTTTCTTCCTACCCAACTTTCCTTTCCCCCCCTTTTTTTTACTTAGAACCTTGATCAGTTTGTATTTTAATACTAACAAAGGCAAGACCCTCCTATTTTTATTTATCCCAGGCACACTGACGACGTCTAGAATGGATAAAGAATAGTTATTTGTTACCTGCAGTTGGAGGACCATGCAAAATGCTTCAGGAGTAGAATCCTATGCACATTTACATGGATGCAAGCCCCAGTGAGGTCAATGGGTCTTACTCCCAAATAAGGGTGCACAGGACTCCAAGTAAGTGTGCACAGAACCACAATACGACTTCCACAAGACTTGGTCATTAATTTGAAGATATTCCAAATTCAACAACTATCATGACTCCGAGCTCAGCCAGAGGACGCAGCCAAGCCCATAGAGCCAAGGCTGATGATTTACAGCCTGCAGAGCCTGAACCAGGCCCCTCACAGACACTGACCCTTGAGCCTGACTTGTCAGAGGAATAAAGTGCTTCCCGTACTCCCACACCTGCCCAATGGCAGAGGAAGCGTACTAGGCAGGATGCCACAGAAAGGTGACTGGCCCTTTCAGATCCATAACCATCAGGCCAAGGGGTCCTGATGGCCTCAGGTCACCTCCAGCCTTTGCTGGCTCACTTGGAGCTATCTGTGGTGATGCAACTACTGGCCTGCCTTGTTGCCCTTGGTCCAATATGAATGGCTCAGAACACCCATTCTAATTCCCAGAGCTGGTTCTACATCAAGGATGGGCAATTATTATACAACAAGCACCTCTTCTGTCCCTTTGCCACCCATCCCCAAGGTACAATGGATGTAGTTTGCATAGACTCTCAACTCCATGGACCCTAAATTCACTTGAAGTTCTGCTGTCTGTCAGAGGGAAGCTCTTTTTCATTATACAATAGTCATGTGGCATGATCAGTGAACAGAGCTTTCTAAAAGCCTCAAAAGGACTTCACATCTCTGTCCCTGGGCAGCGTTCATCCCAACATTATGCCCTCCCACTCATCCACCCACAAAATAGGACCAAGTTATAGGAAGTGAGCTGCCATGCCCACCCTAAGTAGGATGGATTTTTCAGACTAAGGACACATAGACTTCACCACCGTGGCATATGGGCAGCAGGCAGCTATTTATTATGTGCCTAAAACTGCTTTAAAAATCTGGTTCTGCCAGCACACACTAGCAGTGCACAGATATTTTAACAAGCAAACTGACTACATTACAACAAATGTAACAAACGTCAGAAAATAAAAATCCTTTCTAAAATAAAATGGCCATGGCAAAGTGGTGTCTAAATTAGGGTATCCCAAGGAGTTCATAGAAATTTTAAAAGTTTTAAGTGGATCCACATCCTGTTGTTTTTTTTAAAAAAAATGAAAGAGTCCCTCCTCCAAAATGAGGATAGATGAATCCAATTCATTTCACTGTGGCAGGTCCACTGCCTCTCCCTGGTCGCTCAGGACAGAGGAGCGTCTACTAACCAGCCCCTTTTGCTTCCCAAAGCTTACCTTTACTAACCGCATAGTCTTGCATGCTGACCCAGAGGCTACGAGCAGGCTCCTTTGCACATCCCAAAGCCAAATCAACGAAGACTGAGATTTCAGGGCGCAGCTTGTAATCAAATGGCTTTTGCTCTTCATTTCCAGAGAGGGCTACCTCTAACAGGGAACTCATGGACTTGTCTGAAACAATGTGGAAAGTCCTGTCATTTATTTAGGAATCTGTAAGCAGGGCCTGCAACAAAACATTGCCATGTGGACTGTTCCTATTCAGGGTTCCAGCAAGCCAGTCATACCCTTTTTCCTAGATACTCTATTCCATCACCCTCCACCCTCCCCCTTTTCCATTCCTCCCTCCCAAAATACACTCAGCATTCCATGGCCAGTGAGCATACTCAGTAGACCATTTGCGGGCTTCTCCTCACTTTTTCTTGTAAGGGTTTTTTTTCATACTTCTGCAACCCTTGGGAGTTCCCACACCTCTACTAATTCTTCCTCTCTTGTCCGTGGATGGTGTTGTTTTGGCTACATGGTGATAAGCACTCAGAGAATACTATTCATGAATATCAGACTTCGCCAGCTAGGGGCCGTCCAGATGTTTTGGACTATGACTCCCACCAGCCCCAGCCAGTGTGGCTGTACGATGCTGGGGTCTCTGGGAGCACGGCTGTTCTAGCTGGGGCTGATGGGAGTTGGAGTCCAACAACATCAGGAGGGCACCAGGCTGGTGAAGGCTGGTATATACAACGCCCTGCTTTTCAGTGCAAAAGGTCTTCATACAGCAGCATACAATACTACTCAGAGTACGAATGCAATTTTAAAAACTAAAAAATACAGTTTAAGCAAACCAAAAACCAAAAACAGCAGCAATCTATTACAAGAAGTTTTCCGAAACAGGAAAGTCTTCCCTTTTTTGTTTTAAGGATTTACAAGGAGGGAACCTGGCAAATATCCTTGGGGAAAAAGTTCACAAATACGGGTTCATCACTCAGAAAGTTCTGTCTCTGGTTCTCATCAACTGGGTCATAGTTAATGGTGGGGCAGCAGAGGACCACCACTAATGATAATCACAAGACTTAGCCAAGTTCATGTAGACAGAGACAGTCCCTTAAATAACCTGGCCCCAACCATTTACACAGCACCATCATGCCACTCTGCAGGCACAAGACTGGAACAGGCTCAGAGGAGGGCAACAAAGATGATCAGGGGACTGGAAACAAAGCCCTGTGAGGAGAGACTGAAAGAACTGGGCATGGTTAGCTTGAAGAAGAGAAGACTGAAGGGAGATATGATTGCACTCTTCAAGTACATGAAAGGTTGTCACATAGAGGAGGGCCGGGATCTCTACTCAATCATCCCAGAGTGCAGGACACAGAATAATGGGCTCAAGTTGCAGGAAGCCAGATTTCGACTGGACATCAGGAAAAACTTCCTAACTGTTAGAGCCATACGACAATGGAACCAATTACCTAGAGAGGTAGTGGGCTCTCTGACACTGGAGGCATTCAAGAGGCAGCTGGACAGCCATCTGTCGGGAATGCTTTGATTTGGATTCCTGCATTGAGCAGGGGGTTGGACTCGATGGCCTTATAGGCCCCTTCCAACTCTACTATTCTATGACTCTATGATTCTCTATGATCCTATGAGGTCCCTGCCCTGAGGATCTTACAATCCAAAATTCAACACAAGGGAGAAGAAGGGGAATGCAGTGGAGATGGGGTTAAATAGGGAAAAGAATAAGCATTTATTTCAGTCTCATATACTTCAGCTTAGTTACAGTACGGCATAGAGACTAAGAAATAATGCCAAAGACTCCTGAAAAAGGTGTGTTTGGAGGAGGAATTTTAAAAAAGTCAGCAAGGTGGCATTATGCAGATCTTCTAAAAGGGCATTTCAAACACAAGGCAGCAAGGAAAGACAGATTTTAAAGTTACTCTATTTCCCATTTAGAATACAGTTGCTTTTGGAATCAAATGAAAGAAAATTGCTCTCATTTCTGCTAAGAATGAAAGCTTGTCTTCCCACTTGCCCAGCCCAGATTGAGACTGGACATAAGAAAGGAGTTTATGTAAGCTCCATCACTCCCTCCCCTAAGTTCTGCCCTTTCACCTTTGAAGGCGGGGAATTCTCCGGGCCGCTCCTACACAATAGAAAACAAAACACAAGAGCAAAGCAGAAGTGACCCCTCTTAGGCAATGAGTAAATGGATATTCACATTTTGCAATTTTGCAGTTTTGAAAAACAATACATTCAAACTCTATTAAGTTTATGTTAAATGGGAAATATACCCATGCACGTTACAATATAGGTTTACACAGAATTTTAAAAAGTACTTAATATTCCTTTAAGCAACAGGTACAGTTGGTTTTTAGAGGTGTTACCCTTAAAGGGCCCCCTCTAGGACGCACACCTTAACGTGGTGAGGGGGTTTGAGAGTGTCGAAGAAGCTGAGAGCAATGCCATCAGGAGTCTAGAACAAGAGACTAGACTCCTAGCAGGGTCATGCAAAAGGGAATGGTCAAAGCTGAGACAGCAGACTAAGATGAATCCAGAATCAGAGGAAGGCAATGATGTACTACCTTCAAGTCAATTCTGACTTATGGCAACCCTATGAATAGGGTTTTCATGAGGCTGAGAGGCAGTGACTGGCCCAAGGTCACCCAGTGAGCTTCATGCCTATGTGGGGATTCGAACCCTGGTCTCCCAGGTCGTAGTCCAACACCTTAACCACTACACCACACTGGCTCTCAAAGGCAATGATAAACCACCTCTGAATACCTCTTACCATGAAAACCTATGAACAGAGCATCCAAAATGCAACACGAGATACTGCTGGAAGATGAGACCCCCAGGTCAGAAGGCACTCACCGTGCTACTGGGGAAGAACAAAGGACAAGTACAAGTAGCGCTGTGACTAATGACGCAGCTGGGTCAAAGCCGAAAGGAAGCCCAGAGGCTGATGAGCACAGATGCAAAAGGAGAGTCTGGAATTGTATGATGTACACAACAGGAACATGGAATGTGAGAAGCACGAACCAGGGAAAGTTAGAAATTGTCAAGCAAGAAATGGAACGCATCAACATTAGAATACTTGGTGTGAGTGAATTAAAATGGACGGGAATGGGACATTTTCAATCAGCAACTACAAAATATTTTATGCAGGAAATAAGAAATTATGAAGAAACTGGGTTGATTTAATAGTGAGAAGTGATGTAGCAAAAACAATTAGGAGCTAAAACGCAAGGTCTGAGCGAGTAATATCAATGAGATTAAATGGGAAACCTAATAGGTTTGCTGTTGGAGAGTAGACTTGGATGATGGCAAATGCAGGAAAAGAGGAATTGGAGAGATATCAAATTTTTAAATTAGTAGAAACTGCATAAAATCTTGGTAATATCAAAAATCAGAGTAAAGCTAAAGAAAAACAGCAAAGCAATCATAATGCCAAAATACAATGTAAATAACATCCCAGAAGAATATAAAGATCAAATAAGGAACAGATTTGAAGCTTTAAACTTAACTGACAGAGAACTAGAAGAACTATGGTGTGAAGTCAGAGACATTATCTGGTAAGAATGCAAAAAGACAGAAAGACCTCAATGGATGACTGAAAAAACTCTTAAAATGGTTAGAGAGAGAAAGAAAGCAAACGCAAATTGAGAAACAAACACGGTTAGAACCCTAAATGCAACAATACAGCAACTAGTACATAGGGGCAAAGAGAACTATTACAATAGTTATTGTATAGAAATAGGACGACAAAAAGGGTAGAACAAGAGAAATGAAAGGCAAATTTAAACCAAGAGTAGGGATGTTGAATAATCAAGAGGGGAACACACTGATTGACCGAGATGAAATAAAAGGAAGATGGATGCAATACACTGAAGAGCTTCGTAAAAGAGATGCAAGGATGACAGATTCATTCATGGAGGAACTGTATGATGAAGAACCAGAAATTTTAAAATGTGAGGTGGAAGCTGCTCTTAAAATACTTGGAAGAAACAAATCACCAGGAACAGATGGCATACCAGTAGAGTTGCTACAAGCTACTGAGACTGAATCTGTCCACATTTTGACAAAAATTTGCCAAGAAATATGGAAAACGAAACAATGGCCCACAGACTGGAAGCGTTCATATACATCCCAATTCCAAAGAAAGGGGATCCCACGGAATGCAGTAATTATCAAACTATTGCCTTAATATCCCATGCAAGGAAAGTAATGCTCAAGATTCTACAACAAAGGCTCTTTCCATATATGGAGCCAGAAATGCCAGACATCCCAGCTGGATTTAGAAAGGGAAGAGGCAAATATATCACAAATATATGCTGTATAATGGAACGGACCAAGGAATTTCAGAAGGAAATCACGCTGTGCTTTACAGATTACAGCAAAGCCTTTGATTGTGTAGATCTTGAAAAACCATGGAATGCTTTAAAAGAAATGGGGGTGCCACAGCACAGTCTATACTGTGGACAAGAGGCTACAATAAGAACAGAATATGGAGAAACCGATTGGTTCCCAATTGGAAAGGGTGTGAGATGGGGTATATTTTATCACCCTATTTGTTTAACCTACATGCAGAACATATCATACGGAAAGCAGGATTGGACCAAGATGAAGGAGGTGTGAAAACTGGAGGGAGAAACATCAATAATTTAAGATATGCAGACAATACCATACTACTAGTAGAAACCAGTAATGATTTGAAAAGAATGAAAATTAAAGAAAGCAGAAAAACAGGACTACAGCTGAACATCAAGACAACTAAAGTAATGACAACAGCAGATTTCTGTAAGTTTAAAGTTGACAATGAGGACACTGAACTTGTAAAGGATATCAATACCTCGGCACAGTCATTAACCAAAAGGGAGACAATAGTCAAGAAATCAGAAGAAGGCTAGGACTGGGAAGGGCAGCTATGAGAGAACTAGAAAAGGTCCTCAAATGCAAATATGTATCACTGAACGCTAAAGTCAGGATCATTCAGACCATGGTATTCCCAATCTCTATGTATGGATATGAAAGTTGGACAGTGAAAAAAGCAGATAAGAGAAAAATCAACTCATTTGAAATGTGGTGTTGGAGGAGAGCTTTGGACTGCGAAAAAGACAAATAATTGGGTGTTATAACAAATTAAACCAACTATCACTAGAAGCTAAAATGATCAAACTGAGGTTATCATACTTTGGACACATAATGAGAAGACAATGCTGGGAAAAACAGAAGGGAGTAGAAAAAGAGGAAGACCAAGGAAGAGATGGATTGATTCCATAAAGGAAGCCACAGACCTGAACTTACAAGATCTGAACAGGGTGGTTCATGACAGATATTCCTATTGGAAGTCGCTGATTCATAGGGTCGCCATAAGTTGTAATCGACGAAGGCACATAACAACCACCAATTCTTAAAGGGTTGTATTCAACTATGTTTTACTCAGAGAAGATCCAATGAAATTAATGAACCTATGTTCGTCATATCTACTCTGAGCAGAACTAGCACTGAATACCACCCAAAATGTATAGGCCTCCTACACTGCATAGATCAAGACAGCAGGTATCCTATTCTTACATGAGATTGCCAGCTGACTCCCATCCAAGGGCCAGACTTGCTTGGCCATAGCCATGCTACAACATTTGGTGCTCCCAGACCACTCACAGTGTCCACATATCAGCTTCCTAAGTTTTCAAATCAGATGCAAAATCCATCAAGTGGATGGATAAACAAGTGTAACCTCCATTTGTATAATGCCATCACCATACCAAGGTTTGAGTAAAGATTTACTCAGTGGAAGCAAATCCTAGCTGCTCTGCAATGGTCAGCATCAAACAGAAATCCTATTTAGCAACAGCGATGGGGAAGAAATTCAATTCAGTTTGGAATTTAACCCAAATCCACCTACTTTGGACATTCTGAGATACAGCCATCCTTCAAAATTCACCCTTCTCCAAATTCTTTGATGCTGTTCTCCAACCACAAAATATGTACAAAAATGTGCACATTAGGCAGTCAAACTGCATAATTGTTGAAAATAACATGCACCAATGTATTATATTAGACTGCTGCTTGCAAGAATGTGTATATTAGGCAAAATTGCATAGATGGATATTAGAAGAAATTTATATTAAAAACGCCAAAAACTTTTTGTGAGGACTTTTTGAAAAACAATTCATAAACCAACGCAGGAATGTGGAGAGCTGAACTTAAGGTGGGGAAAATGAGAAACTGAGAGAACTGTCCTTCCCTAATTAACAATAATCTTTTTGGATTAGGCAAGTTTATGGAGAAGAGGCCAGTCAATGACTGCTTGCCATAATTCAACATGAAGCTCTATATTTGACAGAGATAACAAGCCTCTTGATTACCAAATTCTGAGGACCAACAACAGGGGAAGATTCTTATCAATATCACCTTCATGGACCTCTAGCGAGCCTCTCAGGGGATCTGGCTGCCCACTCTTAGAGACAAGATGTTAAACTAGATGAAACTTTGGTCTGACCCAGCAAGGTAATACTCCTAACAAACCAACAATGCTGCTTCCATATGCATGCATCCATACATCAAGAGTGCAGCTGATCAGATTACCTAACTGTGGAATATCCATTTCTACTCCATCACTAAATAGTGGTGTTTTCAACCAATAAGCAGTATCTTGCTCCTCAGGTGACACAGGAGATCCTTGAAGCATTCCACCAAGACAGCGTCCAATAAGCAGAGCCACGGTTCTCTCAAGGTCAACAAGCCACACCCATGACTGTGCAGGTTGTGGTAAGGGCACTCCAGCTGGATCAACCAGTTCAGGCCCACCTAGAAATATTAATAGTTGAAATATTAATAGCCAACATTTTCTGCATTAAGCTATTTTGAGAGATCATCCACCCATCTCCCAATCCAGTGATCTGTACTGAGCATGCAAGTTCCAACACCTACATATGCTCCCATGCCCAAAAGAAATTCCCCATTCATTTCAGTGGCAGGAACCAACCTGGGTATGCATTCATTCACTCACATATATACATCCACTGAAATGAATGAGGATCCCCCGGATGAAAGAGATCCGAAGAGATATTATTTACACTGAAGCATCCATTTCTTCTGGGAGGGAAACTTCCAGGGATTAACACTCAGCGCAGTTGTCTTAGAAATTTTCAAATAAGTTAAAATACCCCTTTAAATTTCTAAATGAAAGTATACGAGGGGTCCAATTAGGGAAAAACAGGACACATTCTCAAGGGGTTATGCTCAAGCCAACAAAGGTGGTATAGCAGCAGCAGCCACTAATCAACTGTGCCTCCAAGTTACTTCTTAGACATCACAGAAATCATAGAACTGGACCTCTGTGAAACTGTACCTGCTGTCCTCTTTGTGTTCTCAGAAGCAACTGGGTACACCAGAATGAGCAGGTGATGCTGTTACTGATGAGGGCCAACCAAAAAAAAAAGGAGTGGCTATATCAACCAAAATAAGTTCAAGCAAAGTGGCACCTTTTCCCTGACATTCATAGAGCCTTTTTGTATTCTGCAACTCCTGTCTTCCAGAAGGAAAAAGAATTGTACTGAATGCCTTACCATGAAGAGGCCACTGTAACTCCTGATCCTCTAAAAGCACCGCGGCTGGCAACAGTCTATTGAGGCGATCCAGAGGTGGCAACAGATCCAATAGGTAGCTCAATAAAGGCCGGGCTACCGATACAGGCAGCAACAGCAAGGAATTGGCAATTTGGCAAAGCATGCTTCCTGCTGCAGAGACGTAAATGACATCTGCAATGGGGGGGAAATGACAAATGTCATTAATACATTCCAAAAGGGTAACCGCTGTTGGAATTTTGCACCAGCAGCAAATGACGAGTCATTTGAAAGACTAACAATTGTACTGTGGTATAAGATTTCATGGGCTCTGTCCCAGATTAGGCCACAATAAATTGGTTAGTCTTTAAAGTATTTTTGTCACAGCACATCTATTATTATTATTATTGATGATGATGATAACAATGAGGAGGAGGAGGAGAGCCTGCTGGATCAGGCCAATGGCCCATCTAGTCCAGCATCCTGTTTTCAGTGGCCAATCCATGTCCCATGGGACGCCTGCAAGCAGGATTTGAGTGCAAGAGCACTCTTCCCTCCTGCGGTTTCCACCAACTGATATTCAGAAGCACACTGCCTCCAGCTGCAGCCATGGATAGCCTTTTTCTCCATGAATTTGTCTAATCCTCTTTTAAAGCTACCCATGTTGGTGGGCCACCACTACTGCTTGTGGCAGCAAGTTCAATAGTTTAACTATGCGCTATGTGAAGAAGTACTTTCTTAGTCTGTCCACGAGTTCTAGTGTTATGAGAAGGAGAAAAGCATTTGTCTGTACACTTCCTCCATGCCATGCGTAACTTCAAACACTTCAACCATGTCACCTCTGACTTGCATTTTCTCTAAACTAAAAAGCCTTAAATGCTGCAACCTTTCCTCATAGTGGAGTCGCTCCTTCTCCTTGATCATTCTGGTTGCCCTTTTCTGAACCTTTTCTGTCTTTACAATATCCTTTTTGAGGTGAGGCGACCAGAACTGTACACAGTATTCCAAATACAGAAACCATAGATTTGTATAACAGCATTATGATAGCAGCAGTTTTATTTTCAATACCTTTCCTAATGATTCCTATCATGGAATTTGCCTTTTTCACAGCTGCTGCACACTGGGTCGACATCTTCATCGAGCTATCCACTACGACCCCAAAGTTTTGTTCCTGATCAGTCTTTGCCATTTCAGACCCCATGAGCGTACATATGAAATGAAGAATTTTTTTCCAATATGCATAACTTTACATTTGTTTACAGCGAATTGCATTTGCCATTTTACTGCCCATTCACTCAGTTTGGAAAGGTCTTTTTGGAGCTCTTCACAATCCCTTTTTGTTTTTAACAACTCTGAACAATTTAGTATCATCAGCAAACTTGGCCACCTCACTGCTCACCCCTAACTCTAGGTCGTTTATGATTCTAGCAGTGTGATCCTGCGCCAAAAAAGGCAAACGCGAAAAATCCTAAAGATAGATATTCAATCAAAGCCAGAATTTTTCCTACTGGGCTTTATGGACAAACAACTAGAAAATAAGTATGGGAGGATAATCTTATATATGATTACAGCAGCAAGATTGTTGTATGCGCAAAAGTGGAAGCTGGAAGCAATACCTACAATGGAAGAATGGTTATTGAAATTAATGGACTTAGTTGAGATGGACAAATTGACATGTTTACTTAGAAAAAAACCGACAGACATATTTCTCAGAGTGGAAGCCTCTCTTGGACTTTTTGCGGAAAGATCAAAATGAAATGATGATAATGGGATTTGATGATTAATCAAAATAATTAAGATAGTCTATGGAGGAAAGTGATTTTGTAATGTATCAAAGGACAGGTTTGATATGTATTATATTTGTATAGCTGATCTACGACAAATCGGAAGTCAATAAATAAATAAAACACGGGGAAAAAAATGAAAAAAAAAGGCAAACGTGGTTTTGGGCTGCATAAACAGAGCTATAGTTTCCAGGTCGAGGGAAGTAATAGTCCCACTATATTCTGCATTAGTCAGGCCTCATCTGGAATACTGCGTTCAGTTCTGGGCACCTCATTTTAAGAAAGATATAGACAAGTTAGAGCGGGTTCAGAAGAGGGCGACAAGGATGATAGCCAGTATGGAGAACAAGTCTTATGAGGAAAGGTTGAAGGAACTTGGCATGTTCAGTCTGGTGAAGAGAAGGCTGAGGGGTGACATGATTACACTCTTTAAGTACCTGAAGGGCTGTCACATAGAGGAGGGTACAGATTTGTTCTCTGCTGCCCCAGAGGGTAGGACTAGGTCTAATGGTTTTAAGTTGCAGGAGCGTAGATTCAGATTGGACATTAGAAGGAACTTCTTGACAGTAAGGGCAGTTCGGCAATGGAACCGACTGCCTAGGGAGGTGGTGGGATCCCCTTCGCTGGATGTCTTCAAGCAGAGGCTGGACAGCTATCTGCGGGAGATGCTCTAGCTGTGGATTTCCTGCTGTGAGCAGGGGGTTGGACTCGATGGCCTACAAGGCCCCTTCCAACTCTATGATTCTATGAACATGTTAAAAAGCACAGGTCCCAATACTAATCTTTTGGGGACTCCATTTTCTACATCCCTCCATTGGGAGAACTGTCCATTTACTACTACTCCACTCTGCTTCCTGCTACTTAACCAGTTCCTGATCCACAAGAGGCCCACCAACAGCCTGAGCAACCTGGTGGGATACCTGCTCTGGGGAGAGGGAAGCCACAAGACAGGATGCCAAAGCCAGGGAGGTATTGCCATCAGCTCCTGAGGTCAGGCTGAGAGTATTTTGTATCATTTGATTGTGTTAATATTTTAAATTGTAAACCACCTTTGGTGCCTTGGCAGCAAGGCAGTATATAAATGCAATAAATACTAAAATAAACGTTAAAGTGTTTAAAGGAAGCTGCATGGGGGGCAGTGCAGATGGGAGTCGGTCACATGATCCTACCCTCCCCCCCACCTCCCAGCCCCTCTCCTCTCACACAAAAAGTCTTCTCCAGGTACTTAACTGGGTTCAAGGACAACAGTGGCACTGCTCTCAACCACAGGTGAATGCTAACTGGGTTCCCTCTTGACCAGGATTTTTAATCAGCTGTCCATGCACCTTCTTGGTGGCCAGAATTATTTTATGTATTTAGGCATTTATATCCTGTCTTTTTATGAATATAATCAAATTCAAGGTAGCTTGCAATTTGTTTAAAAAGATGTAAATTGCAACAAGAATGGAAAATAAACAGCAATAACACAGCACCATAAAAACCACATTAGCAGCAGCAAACTAAATGACACTGAAGGCTCCAATAAAAATGCCACCAAGGAATAAAAGGGATTTAAGAGTCCATTTAAAAGCAGGCAAAAAGAAGGACTGGTGGACCTCGCTTGGGAGCCTATTCGTTCTGCTGCCATAAGTGAAAAAGCTCTCCCTTTTGGCCTCACCAGCTACACTTTGCCTGCCAACAAGGAGGGCCTCAGAAACTAAGGAGGATTAAACTGATGGAACAATTTCAGGAAGGTTTATACTGAATTGGCAGGATCTGTCCTGCCCATCCCTCCGTGGCCAACAGGACAGACCCTTCTCTATGCCACTCTCCACTGCCGTCTGAGGCACAGCTGGTGGGAATGAGGGTCTGTGGCAGTACCTAGAATATGGAATTTCCCGCCCTGCGAAATTCATCTGTCACCCCCCTCCTGGATAGTCTTACATCGCCATTTGAAGATCTTCAGCTTGACCTTCGCCTCCCCTCCCAGCCCCCCTCCACACTTTGGTCAATTTGCAGTTACTTTTGTTGTTGTTACATTTTGATCAGCTTTACTGTCACCGTATGCATTGCTTCTGTGATGATGTACTCCCATTTTGATGTAGGGCACATACTCCCATTTAGGAGTGGAAAAGTGAGGAAGAAATCTTGAGATAAATATGTTGTTTTACTGTCCTGTTTTAAAGAACTGTTACTTACATTCTCAGATTGTGAAAAAATCTAAATGTACCAACGCAACAGCTAGCAACAGAAGAGACAACAGGAAGGAAAGCCGAGCAGCAAAGAGACTCCATCTTTCTCTAACCTGTTCAGCTCTGCCGTTCGCACTCCTGATATTAGACATGATCTAATGAGCAACACGCACCTCTTAGTTTTTCCCCAACACTACCGTTCCAAGAACTCTCTTTCAGCAGAACAGCAGAGCGGGAATAGATATCTGTGGCATGAGGCAGCAGAAGCTGAAGGTGCTTGTGCAGAAGCGCCACACTACTTGAGTTCTGGAAACAAAACAAACATGGTAAATATATTTTACAAACAGAAACCTGCAACAAGATATTGCAGTGTGGAGTGCTCATGTTTAAGGTTCCAGGGAACCAGCTATGCCCTACTCCTGGGTACTCCATTCCATTACTCTGCTTCCCCCACAATCTTCTATTTTCCCCCTCCAAAAGTCAGTCACTATTCTGTGGCCACTGAGCATGCTCAGCTCTCATTGGGCTGATCTGGGCAGGGTTCTCCCCTCAGAGGTCTAAAAACAAAACAAAACAGATTGTACTTCCACAAACCTTGGGGTTTCCGTGAGCCTGCTAATACTTCTCTCTTGTGGATGAATGGTGCTTTTTTGCCTACTTAAGCACCAGGACTCACCTCTGAAGGCCAGAAACAGGAGGGAATGACAAACCTCTCCTTACAGAAGATGAACTCTAAAATCATCCTTACTGCTCTTTTTGTTCAATATGCTATCAAAGTCATAGCACTAACCTCACTAACACTGTTGATGTGACAATATGCCAGAAGTTGTTTCTGCAGGGAACACAACAGCTCATGAAGATGAGCGGGCTGGCTGTTTTCCGATGATGATGTTCCAAGCAAAAATTTGTCACTGTTCTTCTCCAGCTCTCCAAATGCTTGATCCTAGACAGAAGAATAATCATGTGCGAGCTTTCATATAACTCTCATCTCTGTTCCTTTTTTTATTTTTTATCCCAAGACAATTTCAGCCTGGGCCTTCCAGTCAGAAATGTATGAACTATGTTTTAGTTAGCAGATAACCACTGGTAGTTTTCAGTAATTACTAAAGGTGTGAAGTTTGCCCCCAGACAATTTGAAGTAGGAGGAACTGAAATATGTTCAGTTAACTATAAAAAGATATTGACTGGCTACTTTCTGTAATTAAAAAAACAACAAGTCAGACAACAAAGAGCTGGCAGTTCATATGAAAAAGGAATTTTCAGAAACACAAAAATTGTTCCTTTTTCATGCCAGTTTTGTGCTTCTCTTGACAACTGCTTCAACACCATTTTAAAAAAAACTGTCATCTTCATGCTGGGCCTAGCCAATCAGGGATCATGTAGTCAATACAGTGACACTGCAGCACTATACAGTTGGATAACTGGTAATTGGAAATACAATTCCAGCTCTGAACTTACCGTATAAAATCCTAAATTTCGCAGAAGAGTCTTCATTAAAATTTCAGCCAGATGAGTGTCTGGATGGTTACTCTGGGCATCATATGTTGGATCAGAGATATTCCCATAGGCAATACATAGTGAGGAAACATCTGTAGCATCAGATGGTGAGCTATAGCCAAGCAAGGAGGCCACATGAGTATGGTCCTGCAAACTCGTCAGAATAATATCCAACTGCATTCTCTGAAGGAATTAAAAAAAGGTGATTTTCTTCATTTGTAATTCTTCAGATAAAAACTCCCAATTAGGAAATCAAAATGAAAATAGTTTGTCTTTAAGCAAGTAGCTTGTTCAAGATTGAGGGCCAAACTGAAACACAGTAGGGGCCATAAGATAGCAGTTCATTTACTTATGGTCACTGTATGTAAGTAATTTGTGAATCAGTTTCAGCAAGAACAAGTTGATATTTTGAATAAGTGGGACATATCAACACTGGTAAAATGCACCTTTTTTCTATAGTACTTTGAAAGAGTTAATTAAAACCATAGTTTGCCATTACATCTGAACTGGAAAACTATGGTTGAGCAATCTCCACAGACAAGGATCTCACCCTGGCTTTAAGAAGAATGAAATATACATTTCTCTGTAAAAACTAGCTGAATTGCAACGGTTACTAGATTATTTCTGTGTGAAGCTTGCCCAGAAGAACCCTTCATTCACAAGCCCCATCTCACTTCTAGCAGCTGTGTAGAAAAGGGCTTCACAATGGGAGCCCAGTTCCACCGCTGTCCTTTTCCTTCCAGTCTGGTTGGAAGCACAACGTGCTGTTGTGTGATGCTCCTGTAAAATTCAGCTGACCATCTGCTGAGTCACCCAATGACCCACAAAACTACATCTTACTCTGCAAACAAAATCAGTATTTTCCACTTACCTATCCGCCCTGACCCACTCACCACAGAATGTAGCCTTTATGTTCTTCACAAAAAAACATCACTGCTACTACAAAACACCAATTCCAAGAAACTTTTTACCTGCCCTTTTGACAGGCTCTCCCATCTGTCAGGACCTTGGGGCAAAAGCGAATGCAGCAATTCCATTCTCTCTCTCAAGGGAGGCAGCAGCATTGTTGCTCCAACTGACAGAGTCTCGATTACAACCTAAAATGTGGAATGAGACTTTTCAGACACCATTTCAGCATATCACGGAAATACCAGAGGTGGGCTGTACAAAGAGCAGTAAACAGACCACTACCTTACATTCTATACAGAGTGTCTATGTTGGGGAAATATCTGTGGCACGTGAAATAAGGCAAATTCTGGGGAACCAGTCTATGATGAATCTAAGAGGTGAACTCATAAATCAGTCAGGTAACTCTCTTAGTTTATACAAGGCCCTGTTAGAAAACACCATTTTAGGTAAAACCTTGGCACCAGAAGATGGAATCTTACACACAGTCTTGATTTGTATAATCTCTGTTATCTTTTTGGAGCCTTTTGAAGACTTTCCTCTTTCAACAAGACTTTTAAGTTGAGACCTATCCCAGTCTGCGTCTGTGTTAGAAATGCTTTTTTTTAAACAATATGTTTTAACCCTTTTTTAAAGATGTTTTAAAGCTTTTTAAAAAATGTTTTTAATGTTGTTTTGTTTTAATGTATTTTAAGGTCTGTTTTATGGTGTTTTAAAGTGTTTTTAGCATTTTTGTTTGCTGCCCTGGGCTCCTGCTGGGAGGAAGGGCGGGATATAAATCCAATAATAAATAAATAAAATTTGATGCAGAGTACAGAAGGAAATACTCCTTGGCAAAAGAAGCAAGATCTTTAAGGACAGATAAATCTGATGATCAACTCAGGAGGTTTTTAGCACAGCAAAGTATATATAAGAATCTCCTAAGAGGGGGGAAAGGAAGTTTTACTAATAAATTGTGAAAAGATCGTTAGTAAGAACAAAAAAATATTCCTGGGATCTTGTAGCACATGGACTTGAGAAAAAGAAACCAGCAGTGGAGGGCCAAATCCCAACGCTAAAATGGGATTTGCACTTTAAAAATATTCATAAAGGTAATCCTGATGAAGGCCAATTAGTGAGGTATGAAACAATGGCTAAGTCAGTTTTAGAGATGCTACCAATTTGGCCCCTTGTTACTGAAGCAGGAAGGACCTTTGATCTTACCGTGAAACAGCCTTCTACATGCATGCAAAGATCTCAGATGGGTAGCAAGCTCTACCTAGTGGTTGAAGGCAGAACAACACTGATTGATTTTTCAGAGTCCTTTAGTCTTCCCTTGGCTCTATGGATCAGTTTTCCCAATGACAAGTCAAAAATACTCAAACAATGACCCAACGCCTTTAAAAAAAAAAAACAATCTCTCCCCATGTACTGTCTGCTACCTAGATAAAAGACAGATACAAGGAAACTATCCCACCAGCCCAGCCCACAGAAAGGAATGGCCCTGAGATCATATTTTACATGCACATAGAAGGCCATTTCACGGTAAGACCAAAGGTCCCTTCTCCTGTACATGTAAAGATGATCTCAGGTGGGACATACCCAAGCTGACTAATGTAGGGTGGGAATTAAAGGCTGGGCTGCCTATTTTTCATAGAATCATAGAATGGTAGAGTTGGAAGGGGCCTATAAGGCCATCAAGTCCAATCCCCTGCGCAATGCAGGAATCCAAATCAAAGCATTCCCAAAAGATGGCTGTCCAGCTGCCTCTTGAATGCCTCAAGTGTCAGAGAGCCCGCTACCTCTCTAGGTAATTGATTCCATTGTCATATGGCTCTAACAATTAGGAAGTTAGAAGATAGAAGTGTATAAAATTATGCATGGCATTGAGAAAGTGGATAGAGAAAAGTTCTTCTCCCTCTCTCATAATACTAGAACTCGTGGACATTCAAAGAAGCTGAATGTTGGAAGATTCAGGACAGACAAAAGGAAGTACTTCTTTACTCAGCGCATAGTTAAACTATGGAATTTGCTCCCACACGATGCAGTAATGGCCACCAGCTTGGACGGCTTTAAAAGAAGATTAGACAAATTCATGGAGGACAGGGCTATCAATGGCTACTAGCCGTGATGGCTGTGCTGTGCCACCCTAGTCAGAGGCAGCATGCTTCTGAAAACCAGTTGCCGGAAGCCTCAGGAGGGGAGAGTGTTCTTGCACTCGGGTCCTGCTTGCAGGCTTCCCCCAGGCACCTGGTTGGCCACTGTGAGAACAGGATGCTGGACTAGATGGGCCACTGGCCTGATCCAGCAGGCTCTTCTTATGTTCTTATGTTCTTATGAAGTTTTTCCTGATGTCCAGTCGAAATCTGGCTTCCTGCAACTTGACCTAGAATTAGGAGTGAGCAGTGAAGTGGCCAAGTTTGCTGACGACACTAAATTGTTCAGGGTTGTTAAAACAAAAAGGGATTGCAAAGAGCTCCAAAAAGACCTCTCCAAACTGAGTGAATGGGCGGAAAAATGGCAAATGCAATTCAATATAAACAAGTGTAAAATTATGCATATTGGAGCAAAAAATCTGAATTTCCCATATACGCTCATGGGGTCTGAACTGGCGGTGACGGACCAGGAGAGAGACCTCGGGGTTGTAGTGGACAGCACAATGAACATGTCGACCCAGTGTGCGGCAGCTGTGAAAAAGGCAAATTCCATGCTAGCGATAATTAGGAAAGGTATTGAAAATAAAACAGCCGATATCATAATGCCATTGTATAAATCTATGGTGCGGCCGCATTTGGAATACTGTGTACAGTTCTGGTCGCCTCATCTCAAAAAGGATATTATAGAGTTGGAAAAGGTTCAGAAGAGGGCAACCAGAATGATCAAGGGGGTGGAGCGACTCCCTTACGAGGAAAGGTTGCAGCATTTGGGGCTTTTTAGTTTAGAGAAAAGGCGGATCAGAGGAGACATGATAGAAGTGTATAAAATTATGCATGGCATTGAGAAAGTGGATAGACAAAAGTTCTTCTCCCTCTCTCATAATAATAGAACTCGTGGGCATTCAAAGAAGCTGAATGTTGCAAGATTCAGGACAGACAAAAGAAAGTACTTCTTTACTCAGTGCATAGTTAAACTATGGAATTTGCTCCCACACGATGCAGTAATGGCCACCAGCTTGGATGGCTTTAAAAGAAGATTAGACAAATTCATGGAGGACAGGGCTATCAGTGTCTACTAGCCATGATGGCTGTGCTATGACACCCTAGTCAGAGGCAGCATGCTTCTGAAAACCAGTTACCGGAAGCCTCAGGAGGGGAGTGTTCTTGCACTCGGGTCCTGCTTGCGGGCTTCCCCCAGGCACCTGGTTGGCCACTGTGAGAACAGGATGCTGGACTAGATGGGCCACTGGCCTGATCCAGCAGGCTCTTCTTATGTTCTTATGTTGAGCCCATTATTCTGTGTCCTGCACTCTGGGACGACCAAGAAGAGATCCCGGCCCTCCTCTATGTGACAACCTTTCATGTACTTGAAGAGTATCTTCCCTCAGTCTTCTCCAGGCTAAACATGCCCAGTTCTTTCAGTCTCTCCTCACACGGCTTTGTTTCCAGTCCCCTGATCATCCTTGTTGTCCTCCTCTGAACCTGTTCCAGTTTGTCTGCATCCTTCTTCAAGTGCAGTCTCCAGAACTGGACAAAGTACTCAAGATGAGGCCTAACCAGTGCCAAATAGAGGGGAACTAATACTTCATGTGATTTGGAAACTATACTTCTGTTAATGCAGCCTAATATAGCAATTGCCTTTTTTGTAGTCACATCACACTGTTGGCTCATTTTCAGCCTGTGATCAAAGACAATTCCAAGATCATTCTCACATGTCATATTGCTGAGCCAAGTATCCCCCATCTTATAATTGTGCATTTGGTTTCTTTTTCCTAAGTGTAGAACTTTGCATTCATTCCTACTGAATTTCATTCTGTTGTTTTCAGCCCAATGCTCCAGCCTATCAAGGTCCCTTTGAATTTTGTTTCTGTCTTCCAGGGTATTAGCTATGCCCCGCAATTTTGTATCATCTGCAAATTTGATAAGCATGCTGTGTACCTCCTCACTCAAGTTGTTAATAAAAATGTTAAAGAGCACTGGGCCCAGGACTGAGCCCTGTGGTACCCCACTTGCTATTTCTGTCCAGTTTGAGAAGGAACTGTTGATAAGCATTCTTTGAGTACGATTCTGGAGCCAACTGTGGATCCACCTGATAGTTGTTCCATCCAGCCCACATTTAGCTAGCTAGCGAATCAGAATATCATGGGGCACTTTGTCAAAAGCTTTGCTGAAGTCGAGGTATATTATGTCCACAGCATTCCCAGTCTACAAGGGAGGTTACCCAATTAAAAAATGAGATAAGGTTGGTTTGGCAGGATTTGTTCTACATAAATCCATGCTGGCTCCTAGCAATCACTGCATTGTTTTCAAGGTGCTTACAGATTGACTGCTTTATAATCTGCTCCAGAGTTTTTCCAGGGATTGATGTTAGGCTGACTGGCCTGTAGTTCCCCGGTTCCTCCTTTTTGCCTTTTTTGAAGATAGGGACAACATTAGCTCTCCTCCAGTCATCCGGCACTTCACCAGTCCCCCATGATTTCGCAAAGATAATAGACAATAGATAATAGATAATAGAGAGATCTTCAGCCAGTTCCTTCAATACTCTGGACTGCCTTCAAGTTGATTCCGACTTATGGGTGACCCCATGAATAGGGTTTTCATGGTAAGCGGTATTCAGAGGGGGTTTACCATTGCTGTCCTCTGAGGCCGAGAGGTGGTGTGGGGATTCGAACCCTAGTCTCCCAGGCTGTAGTCCAACACCTTAACCACTACACCACACTGGCTCTCTAGGATGCAGTTTATCAGGCCCTGCCAAACTTATTCAGAGTGATTAGGTATTCCTTGACCATTTCTCTATCAATCTCAAGCTCCAATCCTGCCCCTGCGACTTCATGTTTCCCGGGAGGGTCACAGATCCTTTTTTGGGAGAAAACTGAGCCAAAGTAGGAATTGAGGACTTCTGCCTTTTCTTTGTCATCTGTTATCATTTTGCCATCCTCACTGAGTAGCTGTGCCACCATTTCTTTTCTCTGTCTTTTACTATGGACATACCTGAAGAAAGCTTTTTTGTTGCTTTTGGCATCCCTCGCTAACCTCAGCTCATTCTCAGCTTTAGCCTTCCTGACACCATCTCTGCAATTCTGTGATACCTGCTTGTACTCTTCCTTTGTGGCCTGGCCTTCTTTCCACTTCCTGTATGTGTCCTTTTTTGTTTTCAGGTCATCTCTAAGCTTTTTGTGAAGCCACATTGGCTTCTTCTGTTGTTTCCCTCCTTTTTTCCTTGTTGGAATTACTTGCCATTGCGCTTTTAGAAATTCCTTTTTTAGAAACTCCCACCCATCTTGGACTCCTTTTCTCATTAGGGTGGTTTGCCATGGAACCGTACTTATAATTGTTCTGAGTTTATTAAAATCAGCTTTCCTGAAGTCCAGGGTGCGCGTATGGCTACTCTCAGCTTTTGCTTCTGTTAAAATCAAGAATTCAAGTATGTGAAAGAATATGCTATACCACCCTTCTTCCGAAGGCTGCCTTTGCTGAAGCATATTGATTAGTTTTACAATATTTAATGAAAGTGTTCGGTGAGGCCCAAGTAGCTGTTCTGCAAACCTCAGTTAAACGAGCATTAAGCGCAAATGCAGCTGTAGTGGCAGCAGCCCTGGTGGAATGAGCCACAATCCTCACTGAAGGAGATAAGTTCAATGAGGTGTATGCGAACACTGTACATGCTTTAAGCCATCATGACAGCGTGGAGGTGGGCACTTTCTTCCCAAGAGAAGTAGGATGAAAAGACACAAACAGTGCATCTGACTTCCAGAAGGGTTTAGTTCTGTATATACTTTCAGAGGCCTCCACACACCTAAGAAATGTCATACCTTTTCAGTGGGATGCATGGGAGATGGACAAAAGGAAGGATCAATTCCTGCTGGCAGTGAAAAGAGGACAGAACGTTTGCTCGAAAGGAAGGAGCAGTCTGTAGGATCATGCTGTCCTTGTGAAAGGTACAGAAGTGTCTGTCTACAGAAAGTGTGCTGAGTTCTGATATCCTGTGGACTGAGGTGATTGGTACCAGAAAAAGAACTTTGAAGAATAGCGAACGAGGGGAAACAGTTTTCAGGTGCTCAAAGGAAGGTGGCTGAAGGTCTTTTAGAACCTTATGCAAGTTCCACATAGGGAAGCAGTGTTGGACTGGAGGTGCTGCAATGATTGCTCCTTGCATAACTCTCTTTAAGAAGGGATGTGAACCCAGGGATTTGTCCAGAGAAAACAATAGTACCAAGGATAATGCAGAGACCTGCATGTGCAGTGCATTTGGCCTTAGGCCCATAGAAAGTCTATCTTGCAGGAATGCTAAAATTTCTGGCATGTCTGCTCATTTTGGTTGGATGTTTGTCTTCAAACATCAAGATGAGAAAGCCTTCCAGGTGCCCTCATAGAGTGTAGTGGTGGATGGACACAGATGTCATCATGGCATCCACCACCAGTTTCGACAGATGTGACTTGATTTAACGCCTCCTTTCAACATCCACGCATGAAACTTTAGCCATTCTGGATTCGGATGATGAAGAAGCCCTGAGAGAGCAGATCCTTCCTGAGAGGAAGATGCCACAGGATAAATATTGCCAGAGTGAGAATCTCGGAAAAGCATAGTCAGTAAGGCCAGTACAGTGCAACCAGTATGACTTTGCCTGTTCTTCCTGCACTTTCTGAAGCACTTTGGAGAGGAATGGAAACAGGAGGAAGGCATACAGCAGACCTGACAGTCATGGTGAGACAAGTGCACCTATGGCCTCTGCTGTGTACTCTACATATCAGGACAAGAATCTTTACTTGCCAATTGTGCTGAGTTGCAAACAGATCTAAGACAACTTTTCTGAAGCATGACACCACCTTTTCGAACATATTTGGATATACTCTCCATTCCCTGTTGAGTACCTGCTCCCAACTCAACCAATTGGCTTGTACATTTTGCACACCTCGCAAGCGCTCTGCCACCAAGGACTCCAGTTGATTCTCCACCCAGATGAGCAGAGTTAATGCCTCTTGACATCATAACCCCTTGGCAGTGATGTTGTCGGTCCGTACCAAGACTGCCCTGACTGTTATGAAATATTGCAACACCAGGGGTATGGCATGCAGCTCAAGAAGGTTGATTGGGAGGAGTCTCTCCTCCTGAGACCACCCTCCCAGCGCCATATGGCTCCTGCAAATGGCTCCCTAGCCTGTCAGGCTGGTATCTATCATTACTATTGTTCATGGTAGGTCTGGAATACAAAATTGAGCCATCAGTGTCATCGGCCCAGTTCCCTGGAATGCTCTGCCAACAGAGGTTCAGCAGGCACCTTCTGTTTTAACTTTTAAATGCCTGACCTTTCTGCTTCACCAGGCTTATACAGGCAATTAAGAACATGTGTTTTTTTGCAACAATTGACATTAGTTTTTATTGTATATTTAATTTTTTTTAATTCTATGGTTATGGTTGTTTTAAACATGTTGTAAACCACTTTGAGGTTTTTAATGAAATGGCAGTATGCAAACACTTTTATAAATAATATATATATATTATACTGCCAGACGCATTAGGTTCACCGAAGGTTGTCTCAGTATTGACTGCCTGATGGATTTTGGCAATTCTCTCCACAGATAGTAATACGATTCCTTCAACAGTATCCAAGACTGCGCCCAGGTGGTGAACTGATCTGGTCAGGATAAAGTGACTCTTTTCCTGGTTGACCAAGAATCCGTGGTCTTCAAGACACCAGCATCACCTGGATGTCTCATGCTTTTGGTAGTGTAGGGAAAGAATTAGCAGGTCATCCAAGTAAGGATAGATGTGTACCTCCTGGAGTCTGAGGTGGGCCACCATGATCTTGGTGAAGACCCTAGGGGCAAACAAAGGCCGAACGGCATGGCCCTGTACTGAAAATAATGAACGTTGACTGCAAACCTCAGAAAGCGTCTGTGAGGTCTGAATATTGGTACATGAAGATACGCCTCCCTGAGTTCTGTTTACAGGAATCCCACTGAAGAATCGCCACTCTGATGGACATAAATCTCCACCCAAAACTTGTAGTACTTGATGTATTCGTTCAGAAATTTCAAATCCAAGTACCACCCGGAAGGACCCATTTTCCTTGGGCACCATAAAGAAAACTGAGGAGATGCCCTGAAATCTCTCCTTTGGTGGAACTGACTCTATCGTTGCAATGAGAAGGGGGTGATTTATGGCTTCCTGAACTCTGAGTCATTTAGCTAAATGAGATGACAGATAAGAGGGTACAAAATGTGAAGAAGGGGGGAAGCAAACTCCAGATGGAGCCCCAACTTGAGAGTCTGAAGGACCCAATGATCTGCTGTAGTTAGGTGTCACCTGTGTGAAAACTGTTGGAGTCACTCTCCTACTGCTGGGAAAGGAACACTGTCAGAACTGTGGCTTGCCACCTTGTGGAGCCACTGCTGTGAATCGGCCTGAAGACTGCTGGCAGCTCCTGTTACTGACATGCTGTCAGCACCAGAAGAGACGTGAGGAACGGACATTTCTACCCACGGGTCTGGATCCAAGAACGCACTGAGCGGGAAAATATGGGTGAGTAGGAAAGTATGGGTGAGAAAAGTCCGCAAGTCTTCTTTCTTCTTGGAAGATAGCATAACCTTTCTCTTTTCTCTGGACTTTTCCATTGCTGTGCCGCCAAACAGTCTGCCTCCTACATATGGCTCAGATGCCTGGTTTGTACATGCTGTGACTTCCACTTGCCAGGGCCAGAGCCAGAGCGATCTCCTGATGAAAACACCTGCTGTCAAAGTTCTTGCAGCAAACTGCACAGCATCCATGGAGGCATCTGCTGTGAATGCCACTGCCCTTGAGATTTTTAGGAGAGACTTCCTGTTTCAAGCTTGATCCTGCTGGGGAGCATTCAGCAAGTCCTCCAACCACAACAGGGAAGCTCTGGTGAACGCCAATGCCACTGCCGCTTTTCTGACAGATACGGCACTGGCCCCATGGACCCGTCAAAGCCCATCATCCATCTTTTGGTCCATGGGGTCTTTGAGCTGAGTATCTGCACCCTTGGGATTCAATGACAGATTTAAAATGTCCCCACAATGGGGGTGTCCACCAGAGGAAGGTGAAGATGATCCATCCATTGTTGATCCGAAACATAATGCTTGTTGGCCGTAGCCATGGACTTCTTATTCTGCAAGGGAGTGTCAAACTCAGACTTCAGAACCTTAGATAATAGTGAAGGCAGTTTCTGTCCCTAATGCAGGCTGGTTTTCGCAAGGGGCATAATACAATGAATCAGTGTTTTGTTTTGAATTATCTTATCCAAAAGTATGTAAATGGTCCATCAAAAAAGTTATACACTGCATTCGTAGATTTTTCATCTGCTTTTGATTTCATAGACTGACAATGTTTATGGAAGAAATTAGATGCTACCTCACTAGAAAACGTCTGCTGTTCCTTACACAGTGGCTTTATTCCAGTAACAATATCAACATTCGAATAGGCCTGCAAGCACCCTCTCTGATTCAATCTCTACAGTAAGGGGAGTCAAACAAGGTTGCATTTTGGAACCACTTTTATTCAGTCTTTACATAAATGATATAACTCAGGATCTCTCCCGCTCTTCCTCCCCCCCCCGCCGCAGTTGGGAAAAGGAGGTCCCAGTTCTGCTCTCTGCAGATGATGTGCCCTTATTTCATTAACTCAAATGGGTATGAGAAGATTACAGTAAATTTTGAATTTGGTAAGTAAAGCAGGAAGGTCTATCTATTAATTACAGTAAGACGAAAGTGGTGGTGTTCCCCAAAAGGCACAAAGAATGTAGGTGGGCTCTGGATGGACACAGTATGGAACAATGTTGTTCATTTAAATATTTAGCACTTTATTTATCTGAAGATACCTTATGGCATATCCATTTTGAAGCAATTACATCTTCAGCTGCCCCTTCACTGGAACCTATACAGAGGGCCATATTTTATTAGAACCAACATTAAATGTTTTTGTTGCCAAGATTGCATCTCATATTTTATATGGTGCAGCAATTTGGGGTAGCCACTGCAGAGATGAACTTGATGTAATTCAAAATAGGTTTCTGTGCATGCTTTTGGCAATATCACACAGTACACCTGATGCATTACCAAGGACTGAAACAGGTCTCCCTTCCCTAAAGGCATGTTTCCACAAATTGTATTGGGGAAAAATCTATCAATGTCAGATCAACACTTAGCAAAATTATGCTTTTGAGATGTTTTGTAGCTGTCTGATGCTGAGAAATTTGATTCTCTTAGCAATGACATCACAGGATACATCTGATTGTAAGATCCGGGATACAGTTTTTGTCGAAGAGATTTTGAATACATGAAGAACTGCAAGTCTGCCATTTTGTATACCAAAATTAAATCAGACAATAAAAGGGCAGCTTTTTTTTTTTTGCAGAGACTGAACTTTTTTCCTGTTAGGCACACTTTCACCCAGCTTAGATTTCCAACAATGCCTATTAAATATCTAGTTGGCAGATTTTCTAATAGGCAGTAAAAGAATGTTTTCGTGTATGTGGATCAGGCCATATTGAAGATGTTGTGCATTATATCTTATATTATAATAATAATAATAAATAAAATTTTATTTGTGAGTCGCCTATCTGGCCGACCAAACGGCCACTCTAGGCGACGTACATTGCCACAACAAATACAATATCAAATCCGAATTACACGAATTAAAAACAGCATTACATTAAACAACGTTAAAAATTGAACTGCCCCCAGAGACCCCATAGGCCTGCCTGAATAGCCAGGTCTTCAAGGCCCAGCGGAAACCTGTCAGGGAGGGGGTATGGCGGAGATCGAAAGGAAGGGAGTTCCAGAGGGTGGGGGCCACAATTGAAAATGCCCTCTCTCTGGTCCATACCAGCCTAGCTGTTTTAACTGATGGGGCTGAGAGAAGGTCTTGTGTGGCTGATCTTGTCAGGAGGCATAATTGGTGATGCTGGAGGCGCTCCTTCAGATAAACTGGGCCAAAACCGTATAGGGCTTTAAAGGTCAACACCAACACCTTGAATTGGGCTCGGAAAACAACTGGTAACCAGTGTAGATCTCTTAACACCGGGGTGATATGATCACGGCGACGGCTGTTCTTAATCAAGCGCGCCACTGCATTCTGTATCAGCTGTAATTTCCGGACCGTCTTCAAGGGTAACCCCACGTAGAGCGCATTACAGTAGTCTAAGCGAGAGGAGACCAGGGCATGTATCACCCGTGGGAGCAGATGGACAGGAAGGTAGGGTTGCAGCCTCCGTATCAGATGTAATTGATACCAAGCCGCCCGGCTCACTGCTGAAACCTGAGCCTCCATGGACAGCTGAGAGTCAAGAATGACCCCAAGGCTGCGGACCTGGTCTTTCAAGGGCAATTTTACCCCATTAAACACCAGGTCTATATCTTGTCCCCCACAAGCAACACCTCGGTCTTATCGGGGTTCAGTTTCAGCCTATTCCTTCCCATCCATTCACTTACGGAATCCAGGCACTTGGACACGGTCTCCACAGCCAACTCTGGTGAGGACTTAAACGAGAGATAGAGCTGAGTGTCATCTGCATATTGGTGACACTGCAGCCCAAATCTCCTGATGATAGCTCCCAGCGGCTTTACATAGATGTTGAATAGCATAGGGGAGAGGATAGATCCCTGTGGCACTCCACAATTGAGAGGCCAAGGGTCTGAAACCTCATCCCCCAATGCCACCCGCTGATGTCTATCTGAGAGATAGGAACGGAGCCACTGTAAAACAGTGCCCCCTATTCCCAATCCTCCCAGGCGGTCTAAGAGGATACCATGGTCAACGGTATCAAAAGCCGCTGAGAGATCTAGGAGGACGAGGAAGGTATATTCTCCTCTATCCAACGCCCTCCTCAAATCATCCACCAGAGCGACCAAGGCTGTTTCAGTTCCATGTCCAGTCCTGAAGCCCGATTGGAATGGATCTAGATAATCCGCTTCATCCAAGTATGTTTGCAACTGTTTGGCCACCACACGCTCAATCACGAATGGCAGATTTGAGACTGGGCGAAAGTTATTTAACTCTTGGGGATCCAAGGAGGACTTTTTCAAGATGGGTTTTATTACTGCCTCCTTGAGGGCTGTTGGTATGCACCCTCTTCCAAGGATGTATTTACCACTGTCCTGATCCCTTCGCTCAGCCTCTCTTTACAGCTCATAATGAGCCATGAGGGGTAAGGGTCCAGCAGACAAGTGGTTGGCTTCACAGTGGAGAGCACCTTGTCCACTTCCTCAGAAGGAAGAGGCTGAAACCGATCCCATCGGACCGGAATGCAACTGGCCACCTCTGGCTCACTTCCTGTATCCACGGCGTGCGGAATCATGCTCTTCAGGCATTCGATTTTATCGGCAAAGTGTTTAGCAAATATGTCACAGGATGATTTGGACTGCTCCATGGGTTCCTGAGCAACTGGACCGACCAGTCTACGGACCACTTCGAACAACCTCCTGGGACAACACTCTGCAGACGCAATAGAGGCAGCAAAGAATTCCCTCTTTGTTGCCTTTGTTGCCACCTGGTAGGCAGCTATTGCTGCTCTAACCAGTGTCCGATCGTCTTCAGAGCAGGATTTCCGCCACCGGCGCTCTAGTCGTCTCACCTCCTGTCTCAGGCTCCGCAACCATGGCGTATACCAGGGTGCTACCTGAGCTCTGTTCAGGGGGAGAGGACGTTTCGGAGCCACCCGGTCTACTGCCCTAGTGAGCTCCCTATTCCACTCCATCACCAGGGCTTCGACCGGGTGACCTTCGGCAGGCTCCAAATCTCCCAGTGCATTCAGGAATCCTTCAGGATCCATCAGGCGCCTGGGGCGGACCATCCTAATAGGTCCTTGTCCCCTGCGAAGGGTGTGTGGCATTGAGATGTCTATATTCGCCAGATGGTGATCTGACCATGACACAGGGTTGGACAAAATGGCCCCCATTTTCAGAGTACTTCCCTCCCCTCCCGAGACAAATACAAGGTCAAGAGCATGACCGGCTACATGGGTGGGCTCTATACTACTAAGGTGCAGTTCCCAGGAAGTCATGGTTTCCATGAAATCCCGAGGGGCTCCAGTGAGGGTGGTCTCGGCATGCACGTTGAAGTCCCCCAAGACTAGTAGGTTGGGGGACAACACCCGTACAGGCGAGATCACCTCGAGCACCTCGGTCAGGGAGTCTGCTGTGCAGCGGGGTGGGCGGTACACGAGCAGAATCCCTAAACTGCCCTGTGGGCCCAACCTCCAGTACATGCAGTCAACAAACTTGGTCTCATGGAGAGGGGGTCTGGCGAAAACCAAAGACCCTCGATATTGCCTTTTATATAATTCACCAAGGGCTAGGCTTCTTCTCCCTCTTCAGACCTCCTTAGAAGTCAATCAGATGATTGCTGGGTATGCTTTAAGCTGGATTCCTTCACCGAGCAAGAGGCTGGACGGCCTTATAGGCCATTTCCAACTCTTCTATTCTGTGACTTTAAGATTAGACAGTTTCTGGCTAATGTAGATAAATGAATCAGCTATAGGATAGCTTTATTTGCTTTAGCTCCAATAATAAGAGCAGATTTTTTTAATCATACTAGCACCAAATGTTAAGGGCAGCTTTTAAATTAATTGAATTGTTTTAAATTTTGTATTTGTTCTTTCAGGATCTTATCCAGTAGTGTAGTGGCAAGTTCAGAAGTGCAGGGTCTCTTCGTGCTAGTCACAGCCACCCCTCCCCCCTTTTTGCTGCTGAGTTGAGAATAAGATCCTGGTTAATTAATGCCTTCTCCCACAAAAACAGACATCCCTAGGAGCCAATAAGCATGAAAGGGGAGAGTATTAGCCACTGAGAAGAGTGGCTAACACTCTCTCCTTTCATGCTTATTGGCTCCTAGGTCTTCTCAGTGGCTGATTCACTTCCTTTCACTCTGATTGGCTCCAATCAGCAGGAAAGGACAAGGAAGCATGTTAGAAGCCACTCTTCTCAGTGGCTAACACTCCCCTTTCATGCTGATTGGCTTTCTGGATACAGGAGACATAGGGACCTCACTGAGACCCTGCTCTGAAAACAGTAAAGGGTCTAAGACCCCCTGAGACCCTGGACGACAACACCCTTGGTCTTATCCCTGTTTTATTGTCACTGTGTTTATATATGTATACTTCCTATCTTGTGTTTATCCTGTAATGGCCATTGGCTACAAACAACAAATCTCGAACTGAACTGGATCCTGGAAAACATTTTTGAAATATTTCACCTAGTGCATCTTGAAACTAACATTCCGCAATACACTTTGTCCAACCGCTCTACACACTGGTGCCAATGTACCAACTGAAAATGTGACATGCAGTCCCCATGGTTTCAAATGCACCTTCTGTCTTTGGCCCTCTGAGAACATCCAAACCCGAGAAGCTCTGGAAAAGGCACTGCTCTGTTAACTGCCATGAGACGCACACTGCTCATTTCCTTCCCTATCTTACACACAAGAGTAAGCATGTAAAGTCCACATATGGGTGGGAAGGTCCTCTTTGGGGGAAGGCTTATTGCATTTCAGCAAACTTTGGGAATCCTGTGACTATCCAGATGCTTCCATCTTGGTTTTGGTTGGTGTTGCTATGGCAACAAGGATGTTGGCACAGTCAGTTCTGGTTTCAGCTTTACAGACTGTGATAAAGCAGTCAGGTAAGCCAGAGGACCTGTGGTAGAATTTTTGAGTTCCTAGGTGACAGATTTTTAGATTGACTTCCCAACTTAAATGAATGGAGTAGTTCACCTGAAAAGGCAAGCATGCTCTATTTTGGAGAGATTTACCTCCTGTATTTCATCTGGAACAGAAGAGTCCATCAATCTAAATAATAAATTCCGAAGAGGGCCAGCCTGCCTTCCAAGAATGCTTGTCGCTACTCCGCCAGCTAATGCAAGAGCTAGGTGGTTAGAGAGCAACTTCAGACATAGCTTCAGGAAATTGTGATGCTCCCTGCAAAACAAGACCCTGCCGTTAACCCAGGCTTAATCCTCAATTCATGCTCTCAGGGTACATTTTTCCTTCTTCAGTACTCAAGACCAGCAACTGAATACAGAAGTTCACAATCCAGAATAGTCATATTTATTTTTTTAAGTATTATTGAATGTTTCAAAACATAAAAAATACCATCTCTGTGGCAACTCACAAATAGATCAATTTTGTCAAGACAACCAGCTTTGACATAAACAGTGATCACAAAGTATACAATTCTCAGATCAGCACTAGAGTTAGCTCATTAGCAAATATCCCCTCCATAGCATAGTGTGAGTCGTTGGAGGCTGATAAAAGGTTGTTTCTGTTAAAAAAGCCGATAAACAGAAACCATACAGTGTCAAACTTCTCCTGTTTAGCTATACCTTTTATTATTCTACTATGATAGGTCAAGCATTCCAAGATAGCTACTTCCCACACTTGTGGCCCACCACCCTTCCTTCGCAGGCCCTTCCACTGCCTTCCTCCATCTGGCCACCTCCATCTGAGCAGATGGCAATAACAGTGACACTAGTTCTTTATGGCACACTAGCAGATTCTGCTCTCTTTCAACTGAGAGCAAAACAAGCACAGGGTCTGGGACTAAAAGCTGGCTGGTTATACCGGAAACTAATTCAAACAGCCAAACCCAGAATTGGCTTACTCCCGTACATTCCCACCACATGAGAATAAGGATTCCCCTTTCCATACATCCATGCCAGCAGAGTGGGGACAAGGTCCTATTCATAGGGGAGAGTCCTATTGGTGTCTGTTGATTTCAAGGTAAAATAAATAATTAACTAGTCCTGAAAACTGCAAAGCAAAACCTTCCATGCATGTATGTGCCATAACCCATAATAATTACCACCATCATCATTATCGTACAAAATTTAAAATCAACAGGATAGCATATATGCCTTAGAAATAAATACCTCGAGGATGGGAAAGGAAGAGGAGGAATCTCACTGTTAATTTTGTCACAATACTGCTCAAGGAAAGAACGGAGATGAGAGAAGGTACTTTCTTCAAGATCAACACAGTAGGGCCTATGCCAGGCAACAACTTGTCTGCAATCAAATAGACGGTGGTCATGAAGCAAAATTTCTACAACAATCAAACTAAATAAAGACTCATTAAAAACAGAACAAAGTCTTCCTGCCAACAAGATAAAGTAAGGAGATCTGAGTACATAGCATTGGGGCTTCAAAGCCTTCCTCATGTGATGGAGTCAAGAGCCCTTTTAATACTTCTAGCATTCTTTGACACTCTTTTACAGACACACACACAAAATTAATGCATATGCATGTTATTTGATCTTCCATCAGGAACCAGTGCCCATTCAAGCTAGTTCAGCAGAAGTAGGATAAATTCACAGCTTATTCAGTTTACCACAGGAATGTTGATGAAGGCACAAACCAAAACAGGTTCCATCAGCTTAAAAATACATAATTGCAAAACCATCCCTTTAATATATATTATCCAGCATTACAGGCAACTATGCTAATGCACATGATTAGAGATAAAATGTCAGATATAAGGAGGTATAAAAACACACATGAAAATTAAACAAGGCCCCTTGGGAGAAACTGAATTACAAAAGAAAAGGGAGAGACATCCTTCAAAAATATCAAGCAGTACTATTTTAAAAAGTGAGACGATTAAAAGCCATTCAGCACAAACACATAATGTTTGGGTTATTAATACCAAATGATCACTTACCTATCTCTAGGAAGGGCTGTCCACGCAAGACTATGGGATGTTCCAGCAGAAATCTGCTGAATTGCTACTCCATCTAAACCACTCACTTTCTTTGGCTTTGTAATGGGACCTGTGGAGTTTCCTTGGCCACACTGTCCCATGGAATTGTTGCCCCAAGCATAAACTTCATTATCTAAACAGAAACAATAGTTTTAAACACACTTGAAAACCAATGTATATTGGCCAAAATAAGTTTTAGCATTACATACAGATGATATTTTACCATGAGAAAGTGCCAGACAGTGGCTGTCCCCAATTGAAATATCCACTATCCGCGTAGCAGCTAGCTCTTCAATCAACTTGGGCCTGAGCGCTGTAGCTTCTGAAGACCCACATCCTAGACACGCACCACAGCCCCAAGCATACACCTGGGTCAAAATATAGAGAATTGAATAACACAAAATATTATTGTTATTAGTCCAAAAAACCCATCAGTCCGTATCTGGGTGAAGTCCCAGTTAGGACTGTCACTATTAAAGAAATCTTGGTCATTTAAATTGATGAGTTGATTACATTTGCATACAGGTAAACAAAATAACTCTAAAACAATAAGGCTATATTCTTTGTCTTTAGACAAAGCATACAAGTCACAGCAGGCATCTTCATAGAAGAGGCATTCCTTCCAATGTGAAGGAGAACATGGAATGCATCTTTAAAGGTACGTCTATGAAAAATATTTTTAAAAATTAGAATTGGGACCACTTTTAAATGAATTGCAAGGTTGAAAAATTGGTTAACTGTTTCAGCAATTAAATGTTGCAGCCCAACTCAGGCATACACAGTGCTCAAGTACAAATGGATTTCCCATCCTCTTTTGCACTAAGAGAGGGGGCACTCCTCACATACATGCTGCGCAGGCACAGAGTGCTACATCTACAATGAAGTGAAGCAAAGTGAGAAGATCTTCTAGGCAGAGCTATTCAGTCTGCATATTGGGGATACTGCAAACAATTGTTGGGTCAGGGAGGTGGGTGATCATAATTTCTAACTACAATCATTAAAAATGTACTCATTCTCATTGTTGGCCAGTAAAGTGGAGGATCTATCATCTGCAGGCTTATGAGTTCTTACAGGAAAATCTAAGATTTCAACAATGTATCCCTTTGAAACCATGCGCATTCATCTGCTGTTTCAAAGCTTGGGATGTGAATCTTATTGTATTGTAATGTTTTAAGACTTTCTATTCCTTGATTTTAAATATATCACTTTGGGTACTTTTCAAGTGTAAAAGGGGCCAGCAAAACACAAAATGGCTTCTTATCAGTCTTATAAACAGTCCCTTCCCCAGAGTGAGCAGGGAGAGGCATTTTTGTACACTGAATTAATTTTCTTTCCCCCCCACATTGTTGACACACCACAAATGACTTCCCCGGTACAAACTGCTAGTAAGAATGGCTTCTGGGCAAGGGTTTTTGTGTAAATGGCAATGCGGCTTCCAGCTTACCTGCCCTGTTGAAGTTAGAGCAAGTGAAGATTGACTTCCAGCACAAACTTTCCGTATGAACATTCCTTGTAGGGCTTCTATAACTTTAGGTTTATATACTCTGTTGGTGTCCCCATGACCAAGTTTGCCTGTTAGAATTAGATAATAGGGAACAAGTCGGTTTATGATGCGTCCTGCACCTCCTGGGCCATGAAATGACAACATATTTAAAGTATACTGCATGCAAAATTTAGTATTATGACAACTACTTAACAAAGAAACCTCTCTAAATACATATCACGACTTGAATCATTGCCACATACTATTTTACTGATTTAGGGCACAATCCATAAGCTCAGTGTGAGACCACACAACCTTCTCCCACTGACAGCAAACACATACGTACACACACACAACAGCATTGTTGTGGAAGGAGCCTGCCATCGCGCAGACCTTAGCAGGAAGCCGCACTGTAGCAATAGAGTTAAGACCACTCTAAGAACATAATGTAAGAAGAGCCTGCTGGGTCAGGCCAAAGGGGGCCCGGCTAGTCCAGCTTCCTGTTCTCACAGTGGCCAACCAGTTGCACATGGGAATCCCACAAGCGGGACCTGAGAGCACAGAGCACTCTCCCCTCCTGCAGTTTCCCACAACTGGTATTCTGAAGCATGCTGCCCCTGCCTATGGAGGCAGCCATCATGGCTAGTAGCCACCATTGATAGCCTTTTCCTCCATGAATTAGTCTAATCCTGTTTCAAATGATCTTCCTGACAAGGTGCGCCTGGAGCCAACACTGCTATTTTTCTGGCGCCAGGTCAAGACTTTCCTCTTCTCCCAGGCATTTTAGCATGTGTTTTTAATTTTTTTTTAATTGTGTTTTAAATTGTTTTTTGTGTTTTAAAATATGTGTATTTGTTTTTATTGTTTTTAATTGCTGTAAACTGCCCAGAGAGTTTCGGCTATGGGGCGGTATATAAATGTAATAAATAAATAAAACCATCCAAGTTGGTGGTCATCACTGCCTCTTGTGGGAGCAAATTCCATAGTTTAACTATGCGCTATATGAAGAAGTACTTTCTTTTATCTATCCTGAACCTTCCAACATTCACCTTCATTGGATGTCCACGAGTTCTAGTGTCATGAGAGGGAGAAAAAAAATTCTCTATCCACTTTTTCCATGCCATGCCATTCACTTCTATCATGTCACCTCTTACTCACCTTTTCTCTAAACTAAGAATTCCCCAAATGCTGCAACCTTTCCTCATAGGAAGTCACTCCATCCCCTTGATCATTCTGGTTGCCCTTTTCTGAACCTTTTTAAACTCTGCAATGTTTTTTGAGGTGAGGCAACCTTTTTTTTTTTTTTACCATACATTTGCTGTGTTCGGACCATCTTTTCTTAATTTTTTACCACTTCAATACACTGGCTGTGTTTGGACCATCATCTACAGCTTCATAAACCATGGCTTATGACTCTGCGAGAGTATGCTCCTCCCTTGTCCAGACTTACATTAAGCCAGAGTGCCATGTTACATTCAAAGCTGGGAATGCAATATCCTGTTTAGGGAACTATGGTTTAAAGTTGGTTAACAAACCAGGATAAGCAGCCAGGACCTGATCCTAATTTAACTGACACTAAGCCAGAGTTCCCCAGTTCCTGGCACTAATGCAAACAAGCCAGGATTCTCCATGCCAAAGCTGGTGCATGAAGAGAGGAAAGGAGGGGAATGGTGACAGAGGAGCATGTGACTACAAGCATAATCGCTTCATCAACCTTTTTGAAGCCATGGGCAATTGTCCGTATGCGGCCATTGGGTATTTCTGTACTTAAAGATGGAAGGGAAGAAGAAAACAAAGTATGGAAGTTGAGATTTTACAGGCCTTCCTCCCTCACCACGCCTTCAACACACAACACGCTGTACAATCTCAAACACAATGTAGAAGAAAGTGCCTGGAAAAACATTACCATTATCTCCTCCTCCAAATGACCAAACAGTTCGCCCATCTTTGGATAAAGCAATGGTATGCGAGCTGCCACAAGAGACTTCTCCTACGTTGCTAATATCTTTTACTAAAGTTGGAATGTTACGGCTGTTGCTGTCACCATGACCTTGGAAAGAAAAGAGAGGGGAAAAAGAAAAAAAGCTGCGAAGGTTTCCATTTTGTTCCTTTCATTGCACCAAAACCCATCCTAAAAACACTGTTTTAATCTGCATTAAAGAAAATAATCATTCCTTTTGCCAGCATGAAAACTTTTGTAGAAGTTGAGAAGAAAGTAAATTTCTCTAGTATTCAGTCAATGCAGATTAATGCATCACATTTATTATTATTATTATTATTATTATTATTATTATTATTATTAGCAGCAGCAGCAGCAGCAGCAGCAATAGCTGCCGCCGCTGCCACTGCCGCCACCCTTCTTCAACCCTTCACCAGATGGTCCAGGGTGAGTTACAGCATATAAAAACACAATGAAATAGTTTAACCCTATTGTTGTTACCATTTTATTCATTTATATTCTGCCTTTTTCTCAAAACTGGCACTCAAGATGGCTTACAAAAATTAAAACAGAGAAATGAAAATAGTGAGCACTTAGAGTCACTGCAGGTACCACACAACTTCCTCCTTAAGCACAGTTAAAAAACAACAACCTGGAAGCCATTTTGGGGAAAGAGAGAAGGACTTTATCATGCGGGGGGGAATTCAAAACTGAAAATAAAATGCCTGGTAAGGAGAAAAGAGGAACAGAGAGGGAAGCATTAAAAAGAACATGTTAATTCATTGGAGTTTCAAAAAACGGATACATATCTAGCCTTTTCCAAGCAAAGATATTCTAAGTTTGGTTAATAAAAAAGAAGCTTTTGGCTTTTAAGGTGCAGCAGTTAAGGAAGAGCATATTTATTTACCCCCATCCAAACAATGAACAGAGTTAAAGGGAAAGGAGAGGTGAGAAAAAGGAAGTTTGAAATTATTCAGATTCAAATACTTCAAGCTTTCTTGTGAAGAAACAGATAACTGAGGTTTGAATGGAGCTCTACCACAACAGACAGAAGTTGAGGATGAAGAATATTTGGATACTTAAGAAGTTTTAATAATAATAATAAAGGGTTAAAAAAGAAATAAAAGTCCTAGGATTTTATACTAGAATATGATGGAGGCAATACTGGTATATCATTAGATCAAAGTATGCCTTGCTATTATTTAGCTCTATCAAATGGGTCGGTTAGAAGCTTACAGCAAAGTTGATTTTGTACTTTATTAGATCACAATATTTTTTTAAGGTTACAATTTTTTCAGTAAAAATGTTAATTATATTCTTAAAAACCCTGGGCAAGTCAGATAGCTTGTTGCAAACTGTGTCCATTACCTAGTCTACCAAAGTCCCCTTCTCCCCATGTGTATAATTCACCATCTTCTGTAACAGCAGCACTGTGTCTATATCCGGCTGACACGCACACCACTACCTGCAGGGCATGCAAAGAGGAGACAGAGAGTTACAACTGAACGACTGCTGGAAAGGCAACTATCAACACAGGAGACAAACAGAGACTTTCCTCTACCCTTCCCCAGTAATTTTTATTTATTTATTATTTATTTATTTTATTCGATTTATTAGTCGCTCATCTGGCTGGAAACCCAGCCACTCTGAGCGACGTACAAAATAAAGGCATATAAACATCAGACATAAAAGTATATAAACATCAAAAAGAAGCAATAAAACTAAACAACACAGTAGAAGCTATCCCCCAACCCACACAGCCCAACCCAAAGATCAGAAAGTCCTCCTAAAGAAGCTCCCTTTTGAAGGCTGGAGGGTGGGGCAAGGCAGGTGGAAGCAGCCTCCCCTGATGGCAACAGAGTCTCTCTCCCCTCACAGCCATAATACGAGGAAGAGAGAACAGCACCAAGGCTTTGCCCCTCGTCAGAAAGCCTGAGAGCTCCAGCTCCACCTGCTCTTAGCTGCTCTCCCTGCTCCTGCCTAGGGAGGGACTGCGGCTGTCCCTCTCACCTTTTCATTGCCGCATTCACCTTAGGCAGGCTGTGTCCCTGCAAAGTGCAGCTCATCCGGAGGGGGGGGGGGCAAGGAGAACGGAATTTCTTGGTTTCTAACTTCTCCCCATCAACAAATCTAGAGATGAAAGATGGGGAAATTCTGCGTCAACTCCAGTGCTACAGGTCTTTCTGGGAAATGTGGTAAACGGTTGGATTTTGTAGCAGAAGCTGCGAGCACAGAAAGCCACACGCCTAATTTTAAAATGGGGCAAAAAAGAGAGAGACTCTTCTGAGTTAGGGTTTGGCCTCATTTGGTTTGCTCCCTGTAATCACTGAGGCGACATTAACACTTCGCAGGAAGATTTATTTATTTATTTTATTTTATTTATATACCGCCCTAAGCCAAAAAGGCTCTCTGGGCGGTGTACATAAGAGATTTAGAGCTGCAAAGTGGAAGTCCAGACCAAAGCTGGCTGCTACTACAAGTCTATCCTTGTGCTCTTGACCGTTCCTCTTTATCTCTCTCCAGTCCCAGTCAGGGAAAGGCATAGCTCAGGGGCAGAGAGTCTGCCTTGCATGCAGAAGGTCCCAGGTTCAATCCCCAGCATCGCCACATTAAGCTGGGAGTGTCCCCTGCCAGAAAATCCTGGAGATACTGCCAGTCAGTGTAGACAATACTAAGCTAGATGGACCAGTGTTCCCAGTTAGGCTCCTATGTTACTATGTTCCAGTCTTGTCCTGGCCACTGAAACCCTGCATTACTAGCTGGGAAGCCTCCACTGCCTTCCACCTATATCCACCGTCAATCCCTCCTGTTGGATTCAGGTCTAGCATCTGTTTAGATTCTGTTTTGTCTCCTTTAGAGGGGCGGTATCCCACCAAAGCAAGGCTGACCAGTCCCAGATTATTTCCCCCAACCTTTAATTATGACTCATCCCTCCAACCAGCAAAATATGACAGCCAGATTTGGGGCTGCCTTGCAATATTACCTGTCCCTGAAAACGCCCCTTGGCCCATTCAATGGTTTGCATTTTAGTTACCTGTTATCTATGGTGGGAAAAATATGAATGACGTGGCTCTGCACCATCTAGTATTTGTGGGAATAATACTAGTGAATTTGAAAAGGAAAAGCACCAGGCTTAACTAGTTAAAAATGTGTAAGGAAATCAAATGAGCTTGCACATGCAGCCAAACCACTTGAAGGCCAAATCAAACATCACTCTCCATGGGAGTCACCAAATACACTTCTGTACAGATGTAATCCAAACGCAGCCAAATACAGCATGTGTCTTGGGCTTGCCACAAACATCAGTCTGCTCACAAGGAGAACATCTCTGTACCAGAGCCAAACTCTCACAGCCATGGCTGGCACTGGCATTCCATGTGCCTGGCCCAATTCAAGTGGCAAGTCCAGCACAAACATTATTGTCATTGCCAGAGGGAAGCATTCTTTGCCAGCTTTCACATGGAGTGAACAACCAATAAAGCAGCTGTTTTACTTTATGGTTTTATGAAAGTGTATTTTTTGTGTTTTTAATCCACTGTAAACGCCTCTAGAACTGAGAAACAAGGGTGGCATATAAATATTGTAAATACATACAATAGTATGACTGCAGCTTCCTAGACAGCACCAAAAACTCAAGTCATGCTTAAGGGGCCAACTGGATTACAGCAGTCATTTCTCACAACCTAAAAGGGATGTGGATGGTACCTCCTAAAACAGCCACCAGCTACATCTTGCTTTTAGAAAACATCCTGCCCTCTTGCGGATGGAAAGGAGGGCACTCCACTGTCACCATCCTATGGCCCAGAGAAATCAGGGGGGAAGCCAAATCACAGATAACAGGAAACCTTCAAATACGGGAAGTCTCCAGAGCAACATAACCAAGCTACCAAAGAACGAAAGTGCCATTCCACCCCTTTGTGTGAACGCACCTTTCCTTGCAAAGGCCCCTGGATAAGTTTTGGGTATTTCTGTGTGGAGCTATTTCCATGGCCCAGCTTTCCATAGTCACCATCACCCCAGCTGAAGACCTCTCCTTCTGTTGTGAATGCCAGCGTATGGCCATCAGAACCTTTAGATGACGACACCTTTTTGATAGATCTGTGAGGCTCAAACGTCAGCTTTTTTAGAGTAGACTGATTGTTGGAATCGCCCAGTCCCAGCCTGCCGTAACTGCCTTTGCCACAAGCCCGAACGGAGCCATCTGTAGATATTACAAATGTACAGTACTGGCCAGCTTCAATCTATTGTGGGAAGAAAATTAAGGAACATTAAACATAATTTATTTAGAATTGCTGATCAAGGGTTATGTATTTATTTTCAGAACAAGGGACCCTCATACAGCTCAGGAATTGTAGATTTGTAACTTGCCTTTTTTAATGGTTAGAGGAAATATTCAGTGCTGTTCAACACTGAACCTTCACCTCTTTTTTCACTATGCTGATAACATACACATGAACACACACAGGCGCACACACCAAAAAATAAATAAATCCCTAGTCACTCACTGTCTGAGCATCAGAAAAACTTGGAGCCAGCTTGGGCTGAAGAATTTTCTCTTGTGTTCCTTCCACAAGTTGGTGGCTGCTATTACTGCCCCAAACATACACTTCGCAGGTCTCGGAAACAACAGGGGCATCACCAGTCTGAATGCTGTCTGGACTGGCACATGTCCTAGAGTAGTCTGAAGCCATGCGACAAACCTATCAAAATAAAAATACATTTCAGGAAACTGAGGGATCGCTGTGCCCTACTAGCATGTTATCATCTTAATTCAAGTACAAAGTCTAGATCCAAATTGGCATAAAGGTCCAATTTTTTAGAACACATACTCTGAATACCATTGGTAGTATTACTATGCTATCTCTGCTACCTTTTTGGAGCCTTTTGAAGACTTTCCTCTTTCAACAAGCCTTTTAAGTTGAGACCTATCCCAGTCTGCGTCTGTGTTAGAATTGCTTTTTAATGTTTTTTTAATAATGTTTTAACCCTTTTTAAAAGATTTTTTAAAATATTTTCAACGTTTTGTTTTAATATATTTTAAGATCTGTTTTTATGATGTTTTAAAGTGTTTTCAGCGCTTCTGTTTGCCGCCCTGGGCTCCTGCTGGGAGGAAGGGTGGGATATAAATTAAATAATAAATAAATAAATAAACAAAATTGGGGAGAATACTGCTGCCCTCAGGTTGCAGGCTTCCCAGAGGCATCTGGCTGGCCACTGTGAAAACAGGATGTTGGACCAGATGGACCCCTTTGGTCTGATCCAGCAGGACTCTTCTTATGTTCTTAAAAGTCAATCATAAAACTAAATATGAAGGTCTAGGAGGGGGAAATAATGATATTACAACATATCTGGGGCTCAGCTTTCCACTTCACACTTCCCTTTTGTAAAATGAGAGTCATCCTCCCACTCTTCACATATTATATCCTTTGTTTCATCACAGCCCTCAACATCAACCAAGCACGCCTTCCTGACAAAATCAAACAGCAAGGGCACATCAAAAGCTGTTCTGTGCAGCTGCCACTCACCCATCAAATCCTTTTTGGTCACAGAATCACTGAGTCCAACCCGCCCTGCTCAATGCAGGAATCTACTACTACTTTTACTACTACTTCTCCCACTCCTTTCTTTAACACACAACCACTTTGGGCCTTGGGAAAAGGCAGGACAAAAAATCTAGTGAACAGCAAAACATGTTGGTCAGTGACGCAGGCTGTGAGACTCACAGACAAGGTTTTTAGCAGAGAGAGAGAAACCTGAAGCAAAACAAAATAACAGGGTCAAAATCCGTGGAAGCAGCGGGAGAACTTCAGAGTTACTATTTTCACACTTCCAAAGTAGTGAGAAATACAGAACATGAAGAATGCAAACGGCAGACCTTAAAAAAAACCCACTAGCCTTTAATTAATGATTGCAGAAACATACCTCCTCAAAGAGGCACAACGCTGCCTCGTAAAGGGAGCATAAACCTTCAGATGTCCTTGTCGGTTCCCTCCACTGACTTCGATCAGCAGACGAGCCCTGCAAGGTAAAACATCACTGCAGAAGTGATCATTGCAACATCTCTGGCATACACTGAGTTATGCTGCCCTGGGCTCTTACTGGGAGGAAGGGCAGGATAGAAGTTTAATAAACAAACAAGTAAATACAGAGAGCTTTGGATATGGGGCGGTATACAAATGTAATAAATAAATAAATAAATAAATTTTTACCCTCCACGGAATTAATAGATTTCCCTAAATAAAACCAAACGGAGCAGAGTTTCCTTCAAAACAACTACTCTGAGTATTTACATAGAACTTTCTCAAGTGTTCAAATAAGTATATGCACATTCTCTCCATCATCCTCATGTTATCCCCACGTGACACAGGCAAACACACAATGTTGCATGGTCTGAAGCTACCCCAGGAGCGCCTGGCTCAGCTGAAATTTGAACCAGAGTGCCCTGCTCATAGTTCATGCTCTTAACCATCACAAGGACACCAAAGGCAGCAAAGTTTAGAAGTATTCCTGCTTGTAAATTAAAAAGCAAACAAAAACACCCCAAGATACATGCCTAATGGTTCTTTGTTTCTGGAAAAACAACCCAGATATTAATGAAAATATTTTTCTCCTGCTTCACAAGTTTCACATACTTTAATACAGCTGAGGATTTGTGTGAGGTAACACATCTCCCTCTAAGTGTTGACTGCATTTATTCACACACTGACTGGGAACTCTCCAAACATACCACAAGGTAAAGTCAGCAATTTGACAAGCATTTCAAAACAAAGGGGCAGGTTGAAGTTTAAAGTGTGTACATGTGAGGGAAGAGAGAAACAGGATTGCAATCACTCACACACTGGGTGCTTCAAGCTACGTATTCTATGGGCAGTGAAATTGCAGTGGAGGTTATTCCAACATGGACATCACGTGGGATAGAAGTGCCCTTTTGAGTCTGATGCCATTCCCCACCATATGTAGGTATTACACACAAGGAGTCTCAAGTGAGTTACTCCCAACCAGTATCTCATGGGAAACATACATAAAGGCACAAGTGGCAAAGCATGATTTCCCCTCTTCCCAAGCAAGGAAGCTGCACATGGGTAACCACTGCAAAAAAACAGAGTTTCAGCATAAGCCCAAGAGGAAAAAAACCCACTAGCAACATTTGTACACTAGGCACAATTCTGCTGAATCTTTAAAATGTACAGATTTGAATTAACAAGTATAATTTTCACAACAGAATGGAGCAAACACTGAAACTTTAATTTGCTTCTTCTCAGTCAGGTCGGCAGAACTGGTGGGCAGAAGCATCAAAGAAAAAAAATCTCAAGCTAGTCATATAAAACAACAGCTTAAAATCCATGATGATTGAATTACTGCATTGTACCAGCTAGCTTGATTTCCAATGAACAATTACAACTACCTGGTACTGTCACAAGTTGCTCTTAACACTGTTTATCTTTTCTGTCAAATCAAAATGATTGAAGTTAGAGCCAAAACAAATATTACTGTATAAGGTTAAAGACAACCAATCCCAGTTCAGACACATCTGAAACTGTTTTAATGCCACTAAGCACAGCTCATGCCACCTAGCACTCAGAGACTTCAAAACTTCTATTAATCTCAATGAAACCTGCAAAGGTTACGCATCTGTTTCTAGAAGGAAGGGCCAAGAATTAAAAACATCAATTTCAAACATACATGGTGCATACATACCAGTGACCGCCTCATTTGCATTAATATGTTCATGAAACAATCAAAACTGATCATCCCCTCCTGAGTCTGCAGCGTCTTGTTCTTCTCCATTGCGTTGACCACCGCTGACGCACTCAGTGCCATCTCAATCCATTCCAGGAGGTACCGCAGTGAACCACGCTGAGCAGCCAAGCCAAGCAGCAACTCAGAAGCCAGCCTTCGGCCCAGAGTATCTGCTCCAGAGTTAGGAATTGTTACTCCTTTAAGAAACGATGTTACCTGAGACAGGCAGTCCAGTCCCATTGGTGGGATTTTACTTTCATTAGCAAGAGATAATGGCGGTAAAGAACTCACAACCTCTATTGCAGTGTGGATGACGTCATTGCAAAGGCTAATCCCAGGTCCTGAAGCAGGCATCATCCAGCTTTGCCGGAGCAGTGCAAACAGCAGGCTCAGTCCAGTCCGGACCCCCATTTCTATAAGTGCATCTGTACTCGACCTCGGCCGCTCGCTGACAGAATGGATGTCTGTTGATCCAGAACTGCTTTCTGGAGAATGCTGCTGCTGTTTCACCTTGCCTTTATCGTGGTATTTATTAGAAAGTGCATAAAAGATGCGCTGTAACACAAGCAAACGTTTGCGAAGTGCTCCAGCAAACGGAGAGTCTGAGCACACCATCTTAGCCAGAGCCAGCTGGCTGCTGAGAAGGGCATCCAAGTAGTGGTCCTGCTCATCACTTGATAAGGACTCCCGTTCAAAATCTGGTAGCTGAGGTCCTTTGAGACAGAGAACCTGTTGAGGCAATGGTACTACTTCCTTATTACTAACTAATTTAGCATACAAGATGGAGACTCCCTCCCTTGTAGCAATAGATTCACTATCTTCTGTGATCCAACAGCTGTTTAGATGTTCAAGCCATTTCAGCTTCACTGGTGGAACCATGGCTGCCATGTTCGTTTATTCATCTGCCATTAGTCCTAGAAACAGAGAAGATATATTTTTTTTTTAAAAAAAGGCCTGGTTGTACAAAAATCTAGTTTTTATAAGATCCACACTGGGCAAAGGTCCATAAATTGTCTGTTTAATTATTGCTTATCTGAAGTTCAGGATGAAAGGGAGCACGTTAAATGGCACTGTTCTGTCTCTATTCAAAATTATTGATATATGTATGTACACTCATCCGGGGGCTCTGCTGATTACACCCAATGCAATAGTAGGTGAAGTATTACCCAAAGCTACTTCTGTAAATACTTCTGATTTTGTTCCCAAAATGTGTCAAGATACACATTCATAAGACTTTTTAAGTACTGTATTTTTAAGTATAACAAACAATAGCATCAGAATGGCCATTATCATCATCATCATCAACCCATTCTTCCTCCTTAAGAAGCCAGCAAAAAACAGCACCTTCTAGTGGTGAGCTCCCATAAACTTCAGCTGCAAACACTACTGCATAATTAATTTTTAAATCAAGAACAGCCTTGTTGTGTGAGACCAAATATCAGCCTCCTGCTTCCAGCAAAGGTTGGAGAAATGCCTCCAGGAAGCTCACAAGTGGGGTGGGAACAGCTGTCCTCCATTGGCTGTCCCAGCATCTGTAGCTCAGAGGTATAATGCCTCTAAAGGCAACAATTCCTTTTTTTTTTTTTGCAGTGGTCAGTAGTTGCTCATAGATTATCCTCTATTCAAAATCTATTTCTCCAGAGCCCAATGAACTGCATCCTAGAGTATTGAAGGAACTGGCTGAAGAACTCTTAGAACCACTGTCTATTATCTTTGCGAAATCATGGAGGATGGGTGAAGTGCCAAATGACTGGAGGAGGGCTAATGTTGTCCCTATCTTCAAAAAAGGGAAAAAGGAAGAACCTGGGAACTACAGACCAGTCAGCCTGACATCAAACACTGGGAAAATTCTGGAGATTAAAAAGTGGCCAGTCCGCAAGCACCTTGAAAACAATGCAGTGATTACTAGAAGCTAGCATGGATTTATGAAGAACAAATCCTGCCAGACTAATCTTATCTCATTTTTTGATTGGGCAACCTCCCTGGTAGACGGTGGGAATGCCACAGACATAATATATCTTGACTTCAGCAAAGCTTTTAACAAGGTGCTCCATGATTTTCTGATTAGCAAGTTAGCTAAATGTGGGCTGGATGGAACAACTATCAGGTGGATCCACAGCTGGCTACAGAATTGTATTAAAAGAGTGCTTATCAATGGTTCCTTCTCAAACTGAGGGGAGGTAATGAGTGGGGTACTGCAGGACTCAGTCCTGGGCCCAGTGCTCTTAAACATTTGTATTAATGACTTGGATGAGGAGGTGCAGGGAATGCTTATCAAATATTCAGATGATACAAAATAGGGAGGGATGGTTAATACCTTGGAAAACAGAAACAAAATTCAAAGGGATCGTGATAGGCAGGAGCATTGGGCTGAAAACAACAGAAGGAAATTTAACAGGGATAAGTGCAACGTTCTACACCTAGGAAATAGAAACCAAATGCACAGTTACAAGATGGGGGATACTTGGCTCAGCAATACTACATGTGAGAAGGATCTTGAGATTGTTGTTGATCACAGGCTGAATATGAGCTAACAGTGTGATGCGGCAGCAAAAAAGGCAAATGCTATTTTAGGCTACATTAACAGAAGTATAGTTTTCAAACCGCATGAAGTATTGGTTCTCCTCTATTCGGCATTGCTTAGGCCTATCATAGTACTATGTCTAGTTCTGGACACCACGCTTTAAGAAGGATGCAGACAAACTGGAACGGGTTTAGAGGAGGGCAACAAGGATGATCAGGGGACAAGAAACAAAGCCCTATGAGGACAGACTAAAAGAACTGAGCATGGCTAGTTCTTTTCTCTTCTTCTCTTCCCTTCTCTTCTCAGGCCTAGAGAAGACTGAGCGGAGAGATGATAGCACTTTTCAAGTACTTCAAAGGTTGTCACAGACGAGGGCCAGGGTCACTTCTCGATCATCCCAGAGTGTATGACATGGAGTAATGGGCTCAAGTTGCAAGAAGCCAGATTTCAACTGAACATCAGGAAAACCTTCCTAACTATTAGAGCGGTACAACAATGGAACCAACCACCTAGGGAGTAGTGGGCTCTCCAACACTGGAGACCTTCAAGAAGTGGCTGGACAACCACCTGTCGGGAATACTTTAATTTGGATTTCTGCACTCAGCAATGGGTTGGACTCAATGGCCTTATAGGCCTCTTCCAACTCTATGATTTTCTTAATGTAATCATAATAAAACAGCACATAGAAGAAATGCAGTAAATATATACTGAAGGGAATGATAGTGTTATTTTTAAGTCATTTTTGGTGGTGATGGGTTACTGTAAAAGAGAATTAAATAGAAAATTTATTGAGAATCATATACTTCCTTTTGTCACCTGCTTTGTCGACTGGAGTCAGGCTCTTGCCACCCCTTCCTAAGGTGCTTCTATGAACTACAGCAGTCTTTGCCAACCTGGTGCCCTCCAGATGTTTTGGATTACAGCTCTCATCACCCCCAGCCAGCTCAACAGTATGATGATAGGGATGATAGGAGCATAGCTATGTTGGACTGGGGCTGATGAGAGATGTAGTGCAAAACATCTGGTGGGCACCAGGTTAATGAAGAGAACTAGAGAATGACTCCTCTCTCACTCTCGAAAGCAAAGGGGGATGTACTTCTGGACTTTGTGTGTGAACAATACCTGAGTAAAACACAGAACCACACTACAACGGTGAGATCAGGAGACGGATCCACCCACAGTACTCGGGGACATCGTCCTACCTGCGGCATATCCGAATCCACAGTACAGTGAATCATGTTACAATGAGCGTCTACTGTATTTTAAGAAATCCTTAAAACTGTTCCCTTTTGATTTTGGAAGTAAAAAAAAATCACACAGACACAGCCTCAGCCTTAGTTACAGTCCCACAGACCTCTGCTACTGCTTTGTACCCTGCTTTAGAGATCCCTGTTTAACCTATTTAGAGACTGAAAATATTCCCCAAGAGAAGCAACACACTGTTTTCTTTCATACAGTTTAAGGAAGTTAAACCGTATCAAGTTCAAGGTTCTAGCTTTGGTGTACAAAGACCTATCCAGCTTGGGACCAGGAAAGCTGAAAGATTGTCTTATCTGTTATACACCCAGTCAGTGACTGCGCTCTGCAGGCAAGGGCCTCCTGCAGATACCATCTTATCAGGAGGTCCGTTCCGCACAACATAGGAAGCGGACCTTTAGTGTGGCTGCACCTACCCTGTGGAACTCCCTACCCTTAAATACTAGACAGGCGCCATCTCTGTTATCTGTTCAGCACCTATTGAAGACATTCCTCTTTCAACAAGCCTTTTTAAGTTGAGACCTATCCCAGTCTGTGTCTGTGTTGGAATTGCTTTTTAATATGTTCTTAAACCTTCTTTTTTAAAATGTTTTTAATCTTAGATGTTCTGAAAACTTTTTTTTAAGAAACGTTTTTGAAGATGTTTTCTTTTAATGTGTTTTAAAGTTTGTTTTTATGATGTTTTAATGTCTTCAGTGCTTTTGTTTGCCGCCCTCAGCTCCTGCTGGGAGGAAGGGCGGGATATAAATCAGATAATAAATAAATAAATAAATAAATAAAGTGCCACCATGCACACAGACGTTGTTTGCCTCACGTTTGTCGAAGCCCTGCTGTGAGTGTCCAATGCCACAGTCCCTCACCCTCCAGCAAGGACAAACTCTGCTCTCTACATCACAAATGAGTCAGCAGGGTGGACTGCCTGATCAGAGATAATTCCTCTGAACGCCCTATCTGCATCCAGCACCCTACTCCTCCAAACCTGCCAAATTAACTCCTAAAAAATGCATGTTTACTAAAAGGCCCATTATTGGATTTATCACCCCTTTCTGCAGTGATGTTTTAACTTGAAAACCTGGAACTGGGCATATCTTAATCCACGTGAATGAAAACTAAGAATTCACAGCTTCTTCTGCCTCCTTAGACATTTTTATAAACCAGAGTCACCAACTGGCAGATTAGCAGACTCCTAACTTTTTCTAATGCTCACTAATATTAATAAATCTCATCACAAGCTCTATCTCAAAATAGGGAGAAAGTAGAAGTAAACATTGCTGTGAATAGCTCTCAATTTCCCATCTCCGTACCACAACCAGAAGACAATGATTAAAATGGAGATACACAAAACTGACAGAGCAAAGTCTGTGACTGAACCAATTTCTATTAACCTAAGAAAGACAGGGAGACAAAGATATGCATATGTATTGGAAAAAGAGGCTATCTGGGGTTCCCCACTCAATGTACCCAGAGCTGCCTTTGAACAGCATTTCCTGAAGAACAGCGAGAACAGGGGGGTGTTCTTGTCCTCATGTCCTCCCTGTGGGCTTCCCAGGGGCATCTGACTGGCCCCACTGGGATACAGGATGCTAGAAAAGATGGACCTTTGGTCTGAGCCAGCAGGACTCCTTGAAGTGGCCATCAGAGTCCCTTCTTTTGCCTATTGCAAGCAGTATCCATTTCGACTTCCAGTGTGACTTTGGAGAGTAAAAAAAAGCATTACAATGTTTAACTATATATGTCTGCATGCTTCTGTAAGCACATGGAGAACAGACAAAGAAAACAGTTATGTAATACTTGGAAGCAATACTGGAGCGATGCTTGTTTCACAGTCTCCCAACAGGAGACTCCTTTGCCTGTTTTCTGTGTGTCCTGCATACTAACACTTGTCATGAGAAGCTTACTGCAGGATGAACAACAGTCACATATACATTGCTATAGCAACACTGAAGAACAAAATCTGCAATTCAGTCCTCAAAAGGCTCAACCTGGACAAGTCTCATTACCTCATTTCTGCTTTGTGTAATGGAGATGACAGTGTATTGGGGGGGGAACCCAGAGATGTCTGATATTTCACAAAACTGAAGGAAGGTGTTAAGACTTGAAAAAATAGCCTTGGTCGAGTCATCAGTTATTTGGACATGATACCAAGGACTGGCCTGATTTACGACCAGGGTTCGAATCTCCACATAGCCAAGAAGCTCACTGGGTGACCTCGGGCCAGTCACTGCCTCTCAGGCTCTGAGGAAGGCAATGGTAAACCCCCTCTGAATACGGTTTACCATGAAAACCCTATTCATTGGGTCGCCTTAAGTCGGAATCGACTTGAAGGCAGTCCGTTTCCATTTTCAAGCATGATTGCATGGGAGTAAGTATGCAAATGATCAAACCTGTCCTGCCCTCCTCCTCCCTCCCATCACCTCCCTTTTGCCCCTTCCCTCCCCCTTTCTTCACCCCTCCCCTTCTTCCCCCTCCTACTCCTTCTGCTCCCCTCTCCCCCTTCTTCCTTCTCTCTACTCTCCCCTCCCCCTCCTCCTCCCCCATGGTCAGTTTTATCTATCCGAGCCATGATTACACAGGAGTAAATCCCACTGAACTCAAAAGCATGCAAATACTCAGACCTGCCTTTCCCCTCCTTCCCCTTTCCTCTCCCTTCCTTCCCCCCTCCTACTTCCCCTCCCCTCCCCCTCTCCCATGGTCAGTTTTACCTATCCTAGGACTATGACTTGGGAGACCAGAGCTCAAATCACCCAACAGTCATGAAGCTCCCTGGGTGACCTTGGGCCAGTCACTGCCTCTCAGCCTCAGAGAAAGGCAATGGTCAACCCCCTCTGAATACCGCCTACCATGAAAACGCTATTCGTAGGGTCGCCGTAAGTCGGAATCGACTTGAAGGCAGTCCATTTTCCATATCATTTTTAAAGAAGGCAACTATTTCAGACAACAAAACACATCAAACAAATATTGCTGTTACAAACTAGGACTGTGAATTATCTTCAGCAAACCAGGACACTACAATCAAATCTCTGAGCTGTACTATGATAATAAAAATGTCCTATGGAGCCAGTTAAGTCAGAAAAGCAACAGGTACACCAAAAACTAAAGAACAGCAACAGAAACACAATCATTTCTCCACTGAAAAGCAGTGAAGTTGAACCACACCAGGCCATCTAGAGCCCTAGCAGCATGGCCAAGAACACCACTATCTCACAGAGCAGCTAAATACGGCAGGATTATGACCACACAGTCCATGTGAACCTAGCCCAGCCTTCCCAAGCCCTAGATGTTTTGGACTACATTTCCCATGAGCCCAACCCAGCATGGCCACATGATGCTGAGGCTGATTGGAGAGCTGTCATCTGAAACATCTGGAGAGCATCAGACTGGGCAAAGCTGGCCTATCCCAACCATCTTAGCCGTTTCATTTCTTGCCATCTGGTTACCTCTTATCCAGCCAACTCAGGTGCTTGAGACTCAGCCCACCTCAGTGGATGTGTGCCAAACCCCAACCCAAAGGGATCTCCTCCTACTGTGCCATGTGCAGCTAAAGGAGGATTAGACTTTGGATAGTCTAAACTAGGACGCCTGTGGTCTTAGCCCAACAACATATTCCGCCTGCCTGTAGCAGATGAAAGATAAGATGGCAAGACCCCCCCGCCAAGCACCCTGACTACAAGTAGTTGCCATTAGGGCTCCTCTTCTTCCAGAGGTGTGTCCTGCAGTGACTGTTCCACCTGGGAGTTATGCCACTTCACTATGTAACAGGCTCCTGGGGGAAGAATGGGATGTAAATTTAATAAATAAATAAACAGTATGAAATAATTGGTAACTGGATCTGCTTATATTCCTGTTCCCGCCCTCTTTCTTTTTCCTTTTGTATTTAACAAAATTTATACACAGCTTAACTGTAATAAATCCTCTAAGCAGTTTACAAAAATTGTACAAATTCTCAATTAAAACCAGTTAAGAACAAGTAATCAAAAACATTTAAAAGATACATTAAAATGTAACAATAAGCTAAAAAGGATTAAAACATGTCAACATCTACATGTCTGGGTAGGCTTGCCTAAAGAAAAACGTTTTAAGCAGGTGCTGAAAAGAGTGCAGTGAAGGCGCCTGCCTGATGTCAACAGGCAAGGAGTTCCAAAGTGTAGGTGCTACCACAATAAGAGAATGATTTCTGACAAGTGTGGAATGAGTATTATGTGGCATCTGTAACAGTGCCAGTTCCGCAGAGTGAAGTGGTCAAGCCTCATAGATTATAAGCCATTATTATGAAACCATCTGCTGTGTTTTGAAAGATGGCATATAAGTATGGTAAACAGAAGAAAAACAAAATATACTTGTCAGCAAATGTATCCCTTCTGAAGAGTCCTTATTTATTCAGCGACTAATCTACTAAAGAAAGAAGTTTACCTGGCAAATAAAAGGCACAGGGAAACAAAAAAACCCAAAAAATAAAAATTAAATATTTTTTTTAAAATGGGGAACTATACATCAGGAGAGAGCCAGGGTGGTGTAGTGGTTAAGGTGCTGGACTGCGACCTGGGAGGCCAGGGTTCGAATCCCCACACAGCCATGAAGCTCACTGGGTGACCTTGGGCCAGTCACCGCCTCTCAGCCTCAGAGGAAGGCAATGGTAAACCCCCTCTGAATACCACTTACCATGAAAACCCTATTCACAGGGTCGCCATAAGTCGGAATCAACTTGAAGGCAGTACACACACACACACACACATCAGGATAAGTGAGGACATTTTTTTTAAAAAAAAAACAACACACTAGGGAAGAAGGTTACATTTAAATTAAAAAAGACAGTTAGTAAAAAAGTATATAATTAGTATTTCATCTTGTAGACTTGGAATCCCATCTAGCAGGAACTGGGAAACTCTTCACTCACCTGGGTGTTATTTCATGCTGTCGGTACCTAGTGTCATCTGCCTAGATGTTACAAAATCCTCTAGGCATTTTTGAAAGAAGTTCCTCAAAAGCCTAAGGGTAGAACTAGACCAGCCTGTGCCAACCTGGTGCTCTCCAGATGTTTGGATTGCAATTTCCATCAACCCCAGGCAAGGCAGCCATAAGAAGCCAGGGGTGTTGGAAGTTGTGCCCCAAAATAGCTAGAGAGCATCAGATTGGTGGAACGTGAAGGAGACAATAAAGGGAACAGAGGACTGAAAGCATCAGCCCCATGACTCCCCTTCCCCTGGTAAAGTCTAGGAGGGGGAAGGCGTGATACAATTTAATCACTTTGAGAAATTCACATCCCATGTTGACATTTACTAGACATTACCAGGGGAGAAGGAAGTACACTAGTGATCTAGTTTAGCCTAAAGTATCTGTATCTGCTGAGCTCAGAGTCATCCCTTATATTTGCACCCTTTTCTCTTTACAGCGACTTAGACAAGTAATCAGACCCCTGACCAATGCTCTCATACTGCTGAATTACAAATGGTACATTGTAATTTTGTTCTGTATGATATTGTATTTTGAAATGCTGAAACTCAAAACCAATTATTGTAAGGATTGGTTTTATGTTGGGAAATGTTTGTAAACATAAAATACTGAAACATTGCTTGCATAAGTATTCAACCCCCACATGTTAATATTTGGTAGAGCCACCTTTCGCTGCAAAAATAGCTTTAAGTCTTTTGGTGTAGGTAAGTACCAGTTTTGCACACAGTGTCAGAGGGATTTTGGCCCATTCTTCTTGGCAGATTCGCTCCAGGTGGTTGGATGTCACTTGTAGACCGCAATTTTCAAAGAGTGCCACAGATTCTCAGTGGGATTGAGATCAGGACTTTGACTGGGCCACTGTAGGACATTCACCTTTTTGTTCTGGAGCCACTCCAATGCTGCTTTGGCCTTGTGCTTGGGATCATTGTCCTGCTAAAAAGTGAATTTCCTCCCAAGCTTCAGTTTTTTAGTGGACTGAAGCAGGTTCTCTTGCAGAATTTCCCTGTATTTTCCTCCTTCGATTTTAACAAGATGCCCAGTCCCTGCTGATGAGAAGTATCCCCACAGCATGATGCTGCCACCACCATACTTCACTGTAGGGATGGCATGTCTTCAGGCATGGGCAATGTTAGGTTTGCGCCACACATAGTGCTTTGAGCTTTGGTCAATAAGCTCTATGTTGGTCTCACCTGACCACAAAACCTTTCCCCACATTACAGCTGGGGCACTCTCCTGCTTTCTGGCAAGCTCCAGACATGCTTTCAGATGGTACTTTGAGTAACAGCTTCTTTCTAGCCACCCTCCCATACAGGCCAGTGTTATGCAGAGCTCTTGATATGGTTGACGGGTGCACCATTACTCCACTCCCAGCCACTGAACTCTGTAGCTCCTTCCAAGTGATTGTTGGCCTCTCTGTGGCTTCTCTCACAAGTCTCCTCCTTGTTCGAGCCCTGAGTTTTGAGGGATGGCCTGTTCTTGGCAGAGCCTAGGTGGTGTGATGCAGCTTCTGCTTCCTGATTATTGATCCAGCCGTGCTCACTGGGATATCCAAACAGTTGGATGTAATTTGGTACCCTTTTCCTAAGCTATGCATTTGTATTACATTATCTCTCACTTCTGTAGAATGCTCTTTGGTCTTCATTTTCCTTCAGGTCCACAGCCTGACGAATGATCCTTCAACAGTGGGGTTGTTATCCTGGCAATGTGACAGCAACTTTAATGGTTCACAGGCGGAGGCCAGTGGTAAGGTAATGGTGTCCTGGATAGGGCAATTTCTTTCATCTGGGTAAACTGGGAGCTTCCACAGCAAAGGGCCTGAATACTTACGCAAGCAGCATGTTCGTTTTTTATGTTTCTTACAAACATTTCCCAACATAAAACCAATGTCATCTTATAATAATTGATGCTGAGTTTCAGAGTTTCAAAATAAAGTATCATACAGAACAAAATTACAATGTACCATTTGTGATTCAGTAACATGAGAGTAGACAGCTGGTCTAGCACAGTGGGGAGGAGAGCCTGACTGGGAGTCCAGAGTCTGTGAGTTCAAATCCCCGCTCGTGTCTCCTGGGTGTCGAGGGCCAGCTAAAGATCATCCGCACAGTGAGTGGCTCAGGGGTTACATGCAGCCGTGGGCAAGCAGCATAGTCCCAAGGAATCCAGTTGCCCCCCAGCTGGCAGTTGCGGACCAGGAAGGGGCTGGCTTGTGCAGCTGTGGCAAGATCAATACCTGACGGAATGCCTCTCCCAATACAAACCCACCCATACGCTACGCTCAACATCCAAGGCCCTCCTCCGGGTGCGTACTGCAAGGGAAGCTGGGAGTCTGGCAACAAGGGAGAGGGCCTTCTCAGTGGTGACCCCCAAATTATGGAATGATCTCCCTGATGAGGTGTGCCTGGCGCCCACACTGTTATCTTTTCGGCACCAGGGCAAGACTTTCCTCTTCTCCCAGGCATTTTGGCATGTGTTTTAAATTGTTTTTAAAAGATGTGTTTTTAAATTTGTATATTTGTTTTTAATGTTTTAAGTTATTGTAAACCGCCCAGAGAGCTTCGGCTATGGGGCGGTATATAAATACAATAAATAAACAAACAAACAAAACAAACAAAGCTGGGGAGGACTAGCCTCAGAGGGAGGCAATGGTAAACCCCCTCTGAATACCGCCTACCATGAAAACCCTATTCATAGGGTCGCCATAAGTCAGGATTGACTTGAAGGCAGGCCATTGCCATTTCAATATGAGAGAATCTGATTACTTTTGCAAGGCACTGTAATGAAGCCATAAGCTCCTCAAGACATGGCTCTGTCTTTTTTGCTTATGTTGCTCTGACATGGATGGCACTATATAAACAAAGAAGAATCACCACAACGTTGTGTTCAATACAGCTGCCAGCCAATTGTTGCCACATTTTTTTAGAATTCCAATTCACAAATTTCTAAATGAAGTACAAATCCTACTACAGAATCTATAGCTCTCATTTAAACTTCTTCATAAGGCTTGAAACAAATATCTGAAGGCAATGAGGGGTGTTTGGCTTCTGCTGACAAACAAAAAAAGCTTTTCAAACTGTGAACTCATATAGTCTTTAAATCTGCCACGCTCTAGGGCTGCACCTGAAAGCTTGCTCCAGCCACAGCCCTTAGAAGGACAAAGGCCAAGCCAAAGGGCATTTCTCCGCTAAACTCAAGGCCAACTCACACGCACCCAGCAACGTGGTAAAGCTCAGATCAGTTGCCATCTCTGGCGGGCAAGATCGCTCTTGTGAATATTCTAACACTTTGGTGACACAAGAAAAACACAGAGGGCCTTTTTTTTTTTTTGCAAACTGCTTAGAGGTCTTCACATCCAAGCAGTATTTATTTTTTGTTAAATAAAATAAATAATAAATAAATAAGTGGGGAACCTCAGCTGAGCATGGTCTGGAAAAGTCAGCTGAGCTACACGGTCCCAAGTTACTGTCTCAACACACTGAAGCAGTCACACAAACAAAGCTTCACCACACTGGGAAGTATTTTAAATGTCTAGGTAACATGAGAGAGACAGACAGAGAGAGAGATTTGTTTGTGTTAAGTGCCAGCCTTGCAAACATGAAAGACAGAACTAAAAACCCTAAGCACAATTTTCAAATGTTTACACATCTGGGCAATTAAAGATGGGCAACACACCAAAAACAGTTGTGTGAATCAGGCAAGCGGCCTATGCCGGCTCAAACAGGCTACCCTAGAATATGGTCCTACCACCAACCACCACCAGAGAGGGGTTTACTACTGAGATAATCTTATTTTGCTCCTCCTCCAAATAATTCCTAAAACTACGTTCTTCTCTTTCATCTTCAATGAGAGACTCATGCAACAGGCAAAGATCTTTAAAACCCTGAACATATAACATCAATTTAGTGATTCTGGAAATATCTGCATTTAGGCTGCGAGTGGCAGCTGTGTATGTATTTCCAGGTTCACGGCCGCTCACACCACAAAAGATTGGACTCTAGTACCATCGTCATCACCAGCAAAACAAACACTTATTTAAAATCCAATGGCTGATAAGCTGACAAAACGGTCTGTCACTTCTCCAGAAGGTTGGAAAATAAATTTGCTGGAGATATTCTCCGTGAAAATCAGATACACAGGGCTATGTTTTGAGAACAGCAACAACAAAAATAAACTTTTCGGCAGCCCCTAAAGATATGTCCATTTTTTAAGTGTTGCCGGAAGCACTCACTCTCTAACACACACACATGCAAACACATTAACGCTCTTAGCAAAGCCTGGAAAAAAACTATTGTCTTCCTGGTCTGTTTATTGCTCTGTCACTTGTTCAAAGCTTCTTTAGCCTCTTGCTGACATGAAAATATTGCATCTATTTCAAGAAAGACACTTCGCTGTTGCTCATTCATTGACAAGATTATTAAAAGTTCTTCTTCAACACAAGAAGAAACTGAAAGAACAGCAGCCTGCACAGAGCAAGCCTAGGCACATATCTGGCATGGGCTCTGCAGAGCGTTCCTGGAGTAATGAGGAAGAGGAGATCTGGGACCCGGAGGAGGGACCCAGTGGGTTACACAGCAGGAGGCTGGAATAAGAGAAAGCTTCAGCACTTAAGGCAGTTACAGCTCAGCCCCCTTAGTTTCCCTTCCAAGTGAAGAAGCACTGCTGTCTGACAAGGAGCCGGCCCCTCTTCCCCCTCCCTTGCCACCCCAGATGCCTCCACTGCAGGGGGGAGGAATCGGAGGCTGGACCAGAGACAGTGTCCGAGGAAGATCTGCTGTGACCCAGGCTGGGAGGGGAAGCATACAGGAGGGCAACACCAACGATGAGGACTGGGGCTATGAACTTGGGGAAGGGACTAGCAGAGAGGAGAGTTCACAGCGCGCCCAGACCCGTCACCGACAGCTCATTCCCACCGATCCAGGCCCCCCTGAAGAAGAGCAACAAGGACTGTCAGAGGCTGCTCCGTTAGACACGCCCCCCTCGCCCATGCCGCCACTGTGTCCACCTGACGTTTCCCAGCCAAGTGCCCCTCAGCTTCCCACGCTTGAGCAGGCAGTCAGCCCCCACCCATCGGAGGGGGAAGGTGAGGTCCAACCCCCATTGCCCCTCACTCGGAGGTGTCAGAGGCTGGAAATTCAACAGACGGAGTTGAGGAGGAGCCTTCATTTACGCACGAAAGCCAAGCCTACTTAAGTTGATCCAGGGAAGGGGCCAGAAATGCTTAGTCAGTGTTAGTTCCAGGCAAAAGGTCCTAGAAATTTTAGTTAGGTTAATGAGGCGCACTGCTTTTGATGTATCTATAATTGGAATAAAAACAGGAAAAAACACAGATGCATCTGAGACCCGGTCCTTCGACTTTGGACAGGACAAGATTTGCCTGGCCTGCCTCTACCCCCGTCACCAAGGACACGCCAGCAGATGCACAGACAGGCACAATTACCAGCCACTCTTCGCCCTGTTTGTAGGAGTGCCCGCTTGCCAACCCAGTCCCATTCAGAGACACCTTCCCCATGCAAATGGAGAGCCCGCCCTCAACCTTCTCGGGGGGCATGGCTAGTGGCTGCAACAATGTCTTAGCTTGAGTAGTCATGTTCTGTACTGCTATGAAGAGATGCAGATCCTGTGTAACCTGTAAGCTAATTGATGAAATGCTCTAAGCTGAAATTCCACATTAAACATAGTGGAGAAACACACAAGTGCATCTGAGTCTGAATCCAACAGAGTTGGTCAGAATGTAGCGCTGCGGGGTTTCCAAACCTATCTCAAATTGAGGGAATTTTCTGGGGAGCGAGGGAATTTGTAATGGCAGCCAGAAGGGCCTATGCTTGCAGGAAGCAAACTATGTTTACTAATGGACCCTAAACAAGGGGTTGCATTATACCATCACTGGCCCATCTAGGCCAGGATTGCCTAACCTGATCATCTTTCCAGGGTCTCGAGAGGCAGAGGTCTCTCTCAGTCCTTTAATGGGACATGCCAGAGACTTAACCTTAGACCTTACATGCTCCGCTATTGTAGCTTTAGTTTTGACATCTAACAAGTATTGACCAAGTCCCTTCCATAAAGCATTTACAGGTTTCATTTTTAATCCACATAGACCTAAGAGCCTTCAAGTGCACTTAAGTCCAGTTAATAAGAACCTGCAACCCTTCACTTACAGAATGTACGTGTTTCAGACCCCCTTTTAATTTACATAATGCTAATTTACACAATCAACACAAGGTGCATTCAAAATGTCAAACTACCCAGCACAGGCAAAAGATTGTGCCAAAGACTCTTTTTAAATATTACTGTGCATCATCTTCAATGTTCCAGAAAGGAACAGAGTTGCCTGGAAACATTCCAACTTGCTTGATGACACTGGATCCATCACAAGAGGCAGCCATGGAAGAGCGGCTGCAATTGGCCAGTACCCAGGCCTCAAGCAGCCCTTCCATTGATCGGTCAACACCAGAGCTATTGGGTTCAAGGATGAAGACCTCTTCGTCTTCTGACACCACCCAAATAGTTACTACTATTTATCTCATTCCCCTTTGGACTGTCCTCACTCTGACAGCGGTGTTATGTTTGACAGCCCTCAGGAAAAGAAGCACCCTGCATTTTGAAGGCTGTTTTCACACACGCGTGATCACCACCACATGGCCACAATGATGACACCATGAGTAGAGGTTTCACATCATCTCAATGATTTTGAACGCAGGAAGTAGTACAATGCCAGTAATACATGTACAATCCAGCCGCAAGAAAGATAATCTGGAGGTTCATATGCCAGAGTTCCCACACACACTGCATGCACAGGACTCAACCATGCAGAGAAGAAACTGCTGACACAACCTTGCGGCAACCTTGTGAATAAGGGTTAATCTAGAGACATTGGCATGGTTTGTACATCACACTAAGCCAAACCATGGTTGAGCACGTCACCCAATCCCAGGCTGTGGTTTAGCTCTCCCCAGACTAACCACAGCTGTAACAAAGGTTTGTCTGATGGCTTACAGCTTGTCATTTGTCAGAAAGCGCTAAATCACAAGCGCTGGGTTAGACAACATGCTGAGCCACGCTATGGCTGAACTCCCCAGGGCAAAGCAGCAAAACAACTGGGGAGGAGCAAAGCAGCCAAGATTTCCTCTCCTGAATCCCACTTCCTTGTGCTAAGCCACGTTTGGCTTAGAGTGACAAGAAGACCAAGCCATAGAAAAGTTAAATGGTCACACAGATGTTAACAGCGAGCCAATGAGTCTAGGCCTAAATTAGGCTTCTCACTAGCAATTTTTTAAAAATCCACTCCCCGCTCACACAGGAAGAAAAAATAATCCTCCAGAGCAGCTTTCACTAATTTGGTGCCCTCCAGATGTTTTGGACTACAACTCTCATCAGCTTTAGCAATACCAAGCCATATAATGCTGGGGTTGATGAGACCACGGTGATGGGAGTTGTCGTCTGAAACAACTGCAGGGCTGGCGAAGGCTGCGCCTGGGAACTACAATTAGCTAGAGGACTCGTTGGACTTAAATGAAATTGGTACCCTTTATAGGTATGGAAATGAGCTTGAATTGCTCACTAAAGCGCTGGTCTTAAGCGAATGAGTGGTGACTTTTGGGCCGCACGCACCCGCACATTGCTCATTCACTTTAAACCATTGTTTAAACTATGGTTTAAAGTGACATGCAAATCAGGCTAATGTACTCAAAACATTTAAACAACTGAAACAAGGAAAATTAAACTGTACAGACTTTTCAATAATTCCCTGGCATCCTATTGGGAGGATATGACTGGTTTTATGTGCAGTTTTACATGCTGTTCTTCTTGTCTTATCTGCTGTTAGATAAATAAAGCTTTTGAAAATAAATAAATAAAATATATACAATCCATAACATCCACTACTCAATTAAGAGCTAAAATAAGTTACAAAAAAGAGCCAGTGTGGTGTAGTGGTTAAGGTGTTGGATTACGACCTGGGAGACCAGGGTTCGAATCCCCACATAGCCATGAAGCTCCCTGGGTGACCTTGGGCCAGTCACTGCCTCTCAGCCTCATGAAAACCCTATTCATAGGGTCGCCATAAGTCGGAATCGACTTGAAGACAGTACATTTACATTTATGTCTATATCCTAATTATCATTCCCCTGTACTGGGCATGGTAATTAATCAAACAAAACCTTTACCACTAAAGTATTTGGAATTAATCAAAGACTATGCCATTAAAGTACTTGGAACTTGCCTAAGTTTATCTGAGGAGAGGAAAGATCCCTGGAGTTTGATTGCCCTGGTACCTGTACAGATCTGATGGTGGTATCTGGTACCTAGAAAAGGGCAATGTTGGTGCCCAAAATTCTGAGGCCAGTTCCTAAAAGTGTGCTGCCAGCATCTGGGTATTTGAAGTTATTTTCCAGTTACTCAGCTGGTTAAAAACCTCTATAACAAAAAGGCTTGAAACTACAGAATAGTTTAGAAGAGCAAGCTTCAATATATGAATAAGCTGGTATCAGAGACCCAGTTCATGAACGTATCACCATCAACACTGCAAGAAGCCCAACAATGTTATGGAGGGCAGTCACGGGAATACAAGGCAAATAACCTCTCTTGTCTAACTGACACCAAAATGCTTGTTACAACTTTAGGTAGGGAAATTCAGATGTTGTATTTGGACCAAAATTGTTATATAGGGCTCAGTGATGTTTACAGGAGAACATCTAACAGAGCAGTTGCATTGCAGGGAAAAGAACTATCCAAAAGAGCCACCAGATTTGTTCTGGAAATTTGTGGAGTAACAGACAGCTCCTCAGCAATAAAGGGGAGCTCACAACCATCAGGTGGAGGTATGCAAATTCCACTGGAAAGACCAACACAGATAGATAATTTAAACCAGGGGAGGGCTACTGGTAGATATCTGGGTGAAACACAGGAAACTGCTATTTGTTTTACAAATAACAATATGAGGCTAGGCTGCCAAAAAGGCGGCGGCTACCCAGGAATAAATGACTGTGAGCTCAGTTCAATTCTGGTACTGAAAACAAATGCATAGGCCCAGAATGCTCTCAAAAAGAACCTGTTCTTTAATTCTAATTGTATGTCTTTTACAATGAGCTCTGCTAGATCTTAGGGTTCAAGTAAAAACAAAGTAGATCTGACAAGCCTCAAATCTGCCCACCCCAGTTTCAACAGCCTCCCAGCTATGTGTGAGCTAGTCACTGCTGCAGTAAGCCTTGGAGAATGTCTAGTGGGGAACCTCAAAATGTTTTTTCATTTTATTTATTTATGGGGTGCAGTAATGATACTGCTCTGCATTACTGCACTAAGCACTGCAGATTAACCATATCATACCAAATAAAAAAAACTTCTGTGGAAGGATACACACAAACCCTCATGGCCAGCCATTCCACCCTCCAGGCCTAGACGGCACACCATGCGTATGACAAAATGTGCCACCTCAATTGTCCACTGCAAGCAAAAATTGCGGACCAACACATCCTGGGGAGCTTTTGTGGAAGCAAGTCCAGTGACAGGTTTTGCTGGTGACTGTCATTTCAGACAACCCATTCATGAGACACATGATCAGCAGAGGCTGGTTCATTAGGGCAAGTGGAGTACCGCCCTGCCAAGTTCAGTCTGCCTCCAGCCAGCCCCCTACCTCCTCAAGCACAACCACTCTAGGAGGTGGCACTGGCTGGCAGCTTCCTTCTCCTCCTTAGTCTCAGGATTACCCTTGTAGTACTCAGCAGAGGTGAGAAAGGGGACAAAAGCAGAATTAGTTGGCTCTGCCTGTCCTTGGCTCTGGCTTGGGCTCCTTGATATCCGCACCACCAGTCCCAGTGAGCATCAGCCACCACTGTGCTTGATTCAGTTGGGGCTCTTGTACCAAAAAAAGAGAGAGAGAAACAGCAACAAGAACAATCCCACAGCGTGGCGATGTGAATTGCCTTTCTGCCTCCCAACGTAGGAAGCTGGGGCAGGGCTTTTGCTACTGAGACAGGAGACCTGGAATAGGTGCCACGAGCCCCTGTTCATCCCCAGAAACCTTCCTCTCTCCCTCCCTCAAACTTGGCTCTAGATCTTACACCCCTGGGGGGAGGCCCTGTGCACACTGCTACCCTGTCACACATGCCATGCCAACCGATAGAGCAAGCACGGAAGTCACGCCAGCAGCGACGGCACCGCCACAAACAAGAATAGGAGCAAGATGACGACGAGGATGGTGGCCCTGACATAAGAACAACCATCAATGACGAGATCGTTATTAGCAGCAATAATAATAATAATAATAATAATAACAACAACAACAACAACAGTGGCATAAGGGCAATCCATAGTAAGATCAATAGTAAGAACAACAACCCTGATGGGCAGTGCCATGAAAAAATCCATGGCAAAGAGCATTAACAAAGATGATGATGATGATGGTGTGACGATGATGATGGTCGATGCACAAATGAATCCACACGTCACCGACGGGTGGCGGTGAAAATGACGACCCCCCACCACCACCCCTCCCCTGCTGGGCTTATGGAAGGGGGCGACCCCACCCCACCCCCGGGCCCGCCCCGGCCCTCTTCTCCCTCCCCCTCCGCCCTCCGCGCGGGCGCTTCTGGGTGACGCCGAAAGCCCTCCGGGCTCCCGTTTACCGAGGTCCGCTCCGGGCGAGGCTGGCGGGATGCGCGGCGGCCCGTCTCGTCCCGGGATACTGCGTGGGCGGCGGCGGCGGCGGCGGCGGCGGCCCTTCCCCTCCGCCTCCTCTTCCTGCGGCGGTGGTGGCTTGTCAGAGAAGAGGAAACATGACGCGGGGAGGGGGAGAAGCGGCAAAATCTCGCGAGACTTCTTTCGCAGCCTCGCGAGATCCGGCGGCGGGCGGCGGCTCTTTCTGCCGTTGCTGCTGCCTGTCTTCCAGCTCTTCGCCGCCCCCTGGCGTCAGGTGCCGGGAGAGGCGGCCGGGGCGGGCGACGCGCCTCCTGCAGGACGGCGGTGGCACCGGGCTGGCACGTGTCACAGCCAGGGCTGGGAAAGCATCGTTGTTATAACCGTAATAAAACGTTCTACAGTACTTTGTGCTGTCATTTATTTATTATTTCTTAAAATTTATATGCCGCTTGATTGTAAAAAAAAAAAAACACCTCTAAGCGGTTTAGAAAAGAAGTTGGCCTTATCATAGTTTTATTGTTCCTTTTATTTATTTTTTTGTTTTACTTACCTTTATATCCCGCTTTATCTTTTTTTTTTAAAGGAGGGAACCAAATCAACAAACAAAAAGATGACAAAACGCCAGTCATGTACATTTATAGACACTGGTGAGGCTGCCAGAGTGGGAAAGCCATTCTACTGCATCAGCATCTCCAGGTAAGGCTGGGAGGGGACCCTGCCTAAAATCCTGGAGAGCTGCTGCCAGTCAGTGTCGGCAAGCCTGAGCAAGAGGGACCAATGATTTGAGCCAGTGTAAGGTGACTTCCTCTGTATCCCAGGAGCAGCTCTTGGGAGTGGGGGTTTAAGGGGATAGGAAAGGAGGGTGACAAGGAGAGGTGCCCGCACTAGAGGCATAGTTGGATGCCATCCATCATTATGGTTACTAATTATTTACACACTGTGTATTTATTATTAGAATCATAGAGTTGTAGGCGTTCCTGTATCCCATCTGGCTCTACCCCCTGCTCCATGCAAGAAATCCAGAGCGAACCTGGAGAATTCTCAATGGCTGTTCTTCACTTGAAGGCCTCCAGGAACAGAGCCTCCCCCCCCATTCCCCTGGGGAACTGTCTCCATTGTCCAATGGTGCTTACTCTCACAAAGTAGTTTCTAATGTTCAACCAAAATCTACCCTCCCGTAACTTGAGCGCATTCGATCTAATGCTGCCCTATGGGACACCTGTTGGGTATGTTTCATGACAAATATCTTGAATAACCTTCGCCAATGTAATGCCCTTGGGGGGGGCTTAGCCCCCATCAGCCCCAGCCACAATAGCCAATCCGGCAAATGATGGAAACTGGAAATTCCATTCTGATGGAAATTTAAGTTAAAACATTTCAAGAACACCTTCTTTCATCGGGAAAGGCTGCTCTGTGGAGCTTCTGGTGTCTCTAAACAAATCAAGCCTGCAAGCAAACACCATGTCTGTCTAGTAGACGCAGTTACTACAATACTAGGAGTTATTAGTGGTGCATGCAGACATAGCAAGAGGCCTTGAAGAGGGCTATCTTGTTCCCCACTCAGTCTTCTTTCCGGCAAACTGCATTCAACCCAGTTCTTTCAGCCTTTCCTCAGAGGGCCTACATCTTCTATCTTCATATCGCTTTATCTATATCCTTCTTAAAGTGCAATACCCAGAACTGGACACAGATGAGGTCTGAACAGGGTTACCTGGTCAGAAGCATCCAAAACCCTGGGATTTTAGGGGCGGGCCCTAGTGATGTCATCGGGCAGGCCCTAATAATTTCATCAGCCGCAGTTGCTTGGAGCATACCACTCAAACAAAAAAAAATTCTCTGATTGGAAATTAAGATACAAATCTTAGCTAAATGAGAGGGTTCCCAGGTCCAGCTGAAGTGACAGGATCATTCCTTCTCACCTGCTTAGAGATCCTGGGTAAGGAATATTTAATCAAAGGTTATTTGAAAGGCGATGCCTCTGCGGCACCAATATTGGCCCAGTCACTTGGCTTCCTTATTACCATATTATGAAGAACTCTTGGTTCATTTATCATAACAGAAGAGGGCCCATTTTCCTTCTCAACATATTTGAAAGGGGGTGTATAAAAGAGGACATTGATGGCCTCTGCTTTGGACCAGCTAGGCCACAGCATTTCCATAAGGCCTCCATGACATGCACACAAACACACAGACCAGGGTGGCTAACCTCCTGTTTGAGGGCCTGATATGGGCCCCAAGCAACTTTTTTCTAGTCCCCCAAGATCCCACCAATTTCAGCAGCAGCAGCAAAAAAATAAATTGGCCAATAACCCTGCTTCTCTGTGTGGGTGCACCTCTCTTGTTTGCGTGTGTGCTTTGGGATACCCACTGACCACTAGCTTCTCCTCACCCTGAGGGTTTGCCAAGAGTGAATATGCTGCTCAGGCACATCCCTGACGTGGGGCACAGTGATTCTTCTTGTAACCCTGAGGGCAAGTAGCATAGTGCAGAATCTTGGACTCTAGTTCACAAAAGCTTATGCCCTAATAAATGTATTCCTCTTCAAGGTGCTACATAGCTTGCTGTTTTTACTGCAACAGACTAACACAGCAACCCCACTAAAGAAGCTTGTTTTTAAAAAACAAATAAAAGTATCTTAGATCGTGTTTGTGTTCAAAGAGATGCATGCGTTTGTCAAGCATGCCGAAGAAGTTCACATTTGCTCAGGGCGTACCTGTCACCTTCTCCCAAACCGTGGGCATCCAGGAGCGAGAGGCTGCCAAGGGGGAGGGAAAGGGTCTGCCCTCAACTACATTTGCTCTCCATCTCTCTCAGCAGTCATGATTTATAATTAGCCTTTGGCTCTCTTCAGTCTCAGCTTGAGGTATGGGGTTGCTTCAGAAATGCTTATTCATGAACATCCTGCAAAATTACATCCCAGCACAGCTGGGAGGAAGAGACGGTATTAGATCATGAGCTTGGCTCAGTAGCAAGAGGAGGCAGTCCAGGGCTTCAAGATCCCCAGATTAGAATCCTAAGAAATCCAACCAGGACTTGTATTACTCTAAGCCCCATGTCCGTAAGGCAGTAGGCAGGCTATGGCAGCCATTCTCAGAGTTATTTATTTAACAAAATCTATATAACGATTGCCAGTAGAACCTCTAAGGTGTGATTTAAAAAGATTTGTAATGAAAATGTAGCCACTATGATCCGAGTTACAAAGAATTGCAACCAGGTGTAAAGATGGATGTGTGCACACACACGCACCATTGGAAACTCCCAGAAAATATTACCATCATAGGATCTGCCGGGCACTAGTCTTGAGCGTAGTTACCGCGAAGGTTAATCCAGCCCTGATGCAGTTAAAAGGAACCTGTTGAGGAATGGCAGCAGCAGAATAAACTCATGACGCAAGGCCCAGTTGCCCTGACCTTAGGCAGGCACCCAAGACAGAGAATGGGCAAGGGAAGGAGCAGGCACCTTTGCAGGCAGAAGGCCCCAGGCTCAATTCCCAGCGGCATCACCAGGTGGACCACTAGCCTGACTCAGTACAAGGCAGCTCCTATGAGAGACCAAGCAGAGGATATTCAATGAGACCATCAAGGAGGGTGAGGATTTGTTTGGCCATCAGCAAGAAGGAAGCGGGTTCAGAGGTTCAATGGGGGTGAAGGACCAATGTAGGCAGGAAGGGGAGGGGACAGCGACGCAGCCTAAGAAATGGCCATTCCCAAAGCGAGTGACAAAGCTCCTGGCAACCCCCTCTCCGCCACCAGTGGCTTCTTTGTGCAAGGTCAGCCAATGTGCCTCTTCCTCTCCCCCACGCCATCCCGCCAGGCACAAGAGAGATTCGCTCAGCGGGAGGAACAGTCTCCAAAGAGCCAGCCAAGAGGAGCAGCTGGAGATGCACCAGCCACAAAGTTGCTGTCCAGTTGCTGAGGAGGAGCTTTTGCTGCTCTTGCCAAGACCATCCTCAGTCAATCCAAAGCCACCAAGACGTGTGATGGCGAGAGAGGAGCTTGTCCAGCCAGAAAGAAAGAGCGAGGAGGAGGAGGAGGCGGCAGCAGCACAGGGGAGAAATTGCCAGCTCAAAGGATGCAAGGACGTTTGGGTGGGGATGGGACGCTCCTGCATCCCCTGCTGTGGGACTCTCCGGGGCTGCTAATGCCAGGTGAGGGGGTGACCCAAGAATCTGTGTCATTTCACAGCATGCTGAATTTACACTTTACTTTCTTTTTAATATCTGGTCTGTGACCGTAATAAAACCATTCATTCATTCACTTTACTGTGAAGACCACATGCCGAATCTCGGGTGTTTGGCACAAGCATTACTTCCTCGCTGAGAATATAAGGACACTGGAGAGCCCTGCTGGCTCAGACCTCAGAGGCCCACCTAGGCCAGGATCCTGTTTCCGACACCTGCCTGCCAGATGCTGCCAAGAAGCCCACAGGTGGGATGGGAAAAGAACGGCCTTCCTCGATTATCTGACTGGCACACCTACCAGCAACAGCTATGCAGTGCCTTTGAACAGGAGCCTTACATATAGCCATGGCAACTGGTAGCCACCGACAGACCTCTCCTTCCCCGTGAATCGCTCAAACCCCCTTTGAAAGCCATCCAAGCCAGTGACTGCCACCGCTATCCCATAATGATAGCAAGCACTTTAAAAACAGAACTGTTAGAGATGGCTGTGACGTCCTTCCCTGGTTCTCCCTGTCAGGTTCCCACCTGCTTGTGGCTACTGCCTTTCACTAGGCACCACCAGGAATACCACCAGTCAGGACCGTCCTTTATATGGTTTCTCACTCCGCTCTAGCACAGATCTCACTAGATCCCCCTGCTAGGCAGCACCACCAGTCACGTCCTATAACCAATACTCCCAGAGACTTTGTCTGAGTCTCTCTCTAGCTGGTTACTTTTGTGACTGTGTGCTTATGCTGTTCCCAACCCCCTTGTATCTTTATATATAAAGCATACAACTCTGGGTTGCTCTGGATACCTGACTTGTTACAATTTCTCCCTTCACTGCTGCCACCATTAGATACTGTTTCTGTTCAGCCTTAGTAATTACCTTGCCCTCCCTTCTGGTCTGTATATTCCCCAGCCAAGGATCAGGCCTTTGGTAAACCAAAGAACTATTTATTAAATATCAGAAATAACAAGATTAGTTTTAGAATGTTTCACAAGCGTATGGTTTCATCTATTCCTGTTTTGTACTTGTCTTATTATTAATCATCATCAAATACTTTATTGCAAGGCCATAGGCCAGCGCAGATATACACAAATATACAGATTCAATACATTAAATATACAAATATAAATGTAGAAAGAAGAAAAAGGAAAGTTGGGATAAAAAATAATTTTAAAATTATTCACAAACAACAAGAACAATCAATAGATTAAAAAAACCATGTTCTCAAGTAGTCCTTTGTTATCTTTATTTATAATTAGCCTTAGTTTATTATTTGGAAGATAGTTCTGTAATAAATTTGGCTCTCAGTTTCTGGGCTGTTAGAGCAAATAGAGCTACCTTACGCGTTACTTGAAGGTTTTGATCTGACATTAAAAAAACTACTTTTTCGTCATCCGTAGTCAACCTATCTGCAACCAACCATTCCTGGAGGTGAAGCCTGAGGTCTTGATATATTGGGCAGTAGAGCAAAATGTGCAAGAGGTCCTCCTCCTCATTATTATCACAAGCACATTTTCTCAGGTTCTTGGGGATATTTGTTATTCTGCCCACTCTGCCAGCATTTGGAAGTGTAAAAAAACAAATTGCAGTAAATGCGTGTCTTAGGTTAACGCGAAGTGGCTGTCAAAGATATTGGGAACAGATAGAATCAGTTTTGAATCTCCAATACCATGGAGCTACACGGGAGTTGAGTAGGGTAAGTCTATCTAAGTATTTAGAATGATTAAAAATCACCTCACGAAGCCTCTTATTTGTATCTATAGTATAAAATTGATGAGTAGTTAAATGATATCTGTGCAGCAGTTCTTCTATTTTACAACCCCAAATTTTGTGTGAAAAAGGGTGACAGATACAACATTTTAATAGATCTTTGCCTTGCATAGAGGTAAAAGTTCTCACAAATCTTAAAAGAGCTAAATGTATGTGGGCGCTAATTGGAGGGATACCAGTCTCCGCCCGGAGCATAGCTGCAGACGTTCCAGGTGGCAGGAAAAGTAGGCGCCTTAGAAAATTTGTCTGAATAGTCTCTAGGGTTAGAATTGTTGCAGCTTCCCAACCCCAGACCGGCGCACCGTATATTACATGCCAAATTACTTTGGCCTCGAATATCTTTAGGGCTGGCATGATCAAATTGCCCCCTACGGATCGATAAAATTTTAGGATTGCCCCAACATTTTTTGTTGCTAATTGTTTTATTAAATGGATATGAGATTTCCAAGAAAGGGTATCTGAAAAGGTCACACCCAAATATTTGAATGTTCGGCATTGTTCTAGTTTATGATTTTCCAATGACCACTGATGGTTCGCTGGTCTTTTACCAAAGGTCATGATTTTTGTTTTCTCATAGTTTATATTCAGCCTGTCTGTTTTGCAGAGTACGTATAGTCTTTTCAATATCTTTCTTAGGCCAATAGGGGCTAAGGAAAGTAAGACCATATCGTCAGCATAAAATAATGCTGATACCTTCCTTAATCCGATAGAAGGGGGAAAGTATTGCTTGTCTGAGAGATCTAGGATTATTTTATTTACAAACAGGTTAAATAGAAGGGGAGCTAGTGGACAGCCCTGCTTGACTCCTGTCTCTATCTGTATCGAGGGAGTCATATTTCCCTGAATGTTTACCCTAACCTGCGCCTTGGTATCAGTGTATAGAGCCCTTATGAGAAGTAATAGATCAATTCCCATGTTGTATAACTTGGACCATAGAATATTTCTGTCCACTGAATCGAATGCTGCGGCCAGATCAACAAAGGCCGCATAAAGATGTCTTACAGGACCCATTATATTCATTTTTGCCAAGAAATATAAAGTAAGGCAATGATCTGTCGCAGAGGAACCTTTTTTAAAGCCAATTTGTTCAGGGGATATAAGCTGATTTACATCTGCCCAATGTTCTAACTTCTGGAAGAGAAATTTGCTATATAGCTTAGCTGTCACATCTATTAAACTAATGGGACGATAGTTGGTCGGGCCAAAGGGATCATTTTTTTTATATATTGGAACAATGATACTGGATCTCCATCCATCTGGAATGACACCGGTATTATTGATTTTGGTGAATAAACGTGCCAATAAAGGGGCCCACCAGTCGGAGAAGTGTTTAAAGATTTCAGGGGGTAAGAAATCTTCCCCCGGAGCTTTCCCAAATTTCAACGATTGAATTAATAATGTGATCTCATCAACAGAGACTGGGGGCCACTGGTGGAGATTTCCAATATCTAGTTCCAGGATGTTAGTTTGAGAGAATGATAAAGAGGAATATAAACTATGAAAATGAGTATACCAGGTCGAATTTGGAATTTGAAATTCTTTTTTTTTTTTGACGAGCCCATCCCTTGTTTAACTATGTCCCAAAATAGACGATCTTGGTTTAAGGAGATCGCATTAGCCAATTTCAGCCAACAGGAGGCTGCAAAATCCATTTTCTTTTGACTCAACAGATTTTTATATGCAATCTTCATTGATCTGAATAAAAGAGTATGGGTTCTGTCAGAATTCTGTTTAGATATTAGGCGAAGTTGGGCTCTGAGTTTTTTTTCCGCTAATCTACATTCTGAATCAAACCATAAAAAAGCAGTTTGAAATCTGTTTGTTGTCACAGCCTTCTGTGTCAGCATTGGTTTGAGTGATAAAACTATGTTTTGAAAAGCCAATATCGGATCTAGAACATTTTCTAATATTCCCTGACGAATGGATCCCAGGGCGGGGCTCCACAGAGTGTTAGCTAGCTGTTCCCTCTTTTTTTCGGACCATCGGACTCTTTTTAAGGGACTAGAGTTCACCTGTTCAAAAGTTGAGCATACAGTGGGGACTGGATACAACAAGATTAATTGTAGAGGAAAATGGTCACTCTCAGGTCTATAAAATACTTTAAAATTAGTAATGTCCATTAACAGTGATTGGGATGCAGTTATGTAATCAATTACACTTGCCCCAAGGGGGGACCAGTAAGTAAACGATCCAGCGGAGAGATCAATTGCGGAGCCGTTTATAATTTCCAGTGCATATGATGACACAAGATCAAGCAGTAAGAGTCCCTGTTTGTTTGTCTTTTTATCTTTTGAGTTTCGATTCTCATACTCATATTGATGAGAAGTGTCCCAGTTAGTGGAGTCAATGTTCTGTTGCCAGGAGTTTCCAATTCTGGCATTAAAATCTCCGCATATTATCAATCTATCATTTGGATAATGATTTTCATATTGCCTAAGCATCTCATCCAGCATGTCCCATATTTTAAAAGTGTCCGCATCTGGTTTTCTAAGCGGGGGGATGTGTTTATGCATATTAAAGCCTTCTCTCCTATGCCTCTTATTCTAAGTACCAGGAATGAGTGGGGGTGTGCAGATGGTAAAGAATCAACCTCTAGCAAGCATTCTTTTGAGATCATGGTTATGAGTCCCCCTTTAGGGCGACCTCTTCCCAAAGTTTTAATTGCTGGGCTTAAAAAAACATGATAATCAGTAAAATTCAAATTATTTAATGAGGTGATCCATGTTTCCTGTAGACAAATAATTTTAAATTCATTTATGAAAGTCAAGAAATCTGGATCCTCACATTTATTAGCCCATCCATTGATATTCCATGATAACAAAGATATCCGTCATTTGACAGAAATCTCTTCAAATGGGAGTGTGTTAACTATACATCCATTAGAAGTTGGTAAGATTCGATTTTGGTGCATAGAGTTACTTTTGTTTTTAACCGAATGTATGATTTGGGCAGTTTTTCTTTGATTAGCATGCTGTGTTTCAATTTCCCTAGGCTCTGGGATGCTAGACGGAGACCCTAATTCCATCACTTCCAGTGCACGCATTCTTTCCCACCTCCTTGGAGAATCTATTTTTGCCTGTTTGGCAAGTTTATAACGAGGGGAAATTTCCCATTGGGTTTTTTCTTCAATAAGAGAGGAGAAAGTGTTCGCCATATTAATCTCAACTCTCAACTGACTATGAGTACCCAGAGCTCCTTTTTCTCTGTTTAGGTCATTGTGGGTTCCTTGCAAGCTACATATTTCATTGGATTCAGTGGATTTAAGTGTCTTAACCGTTGGTTCAATAGGTTGGAGTATCTTAGTCAATGGTTCTAAAATTGACATATGTTTTACTCCTTGGGGTTGTTTCAGACTTGATTTTGATTCTCTAATTTTGTCAAGATGCGTTTTTAAGCAGTCCAGTCTTTTCAGTATTTCATTTTGAGCTATTTCAGATAATGTGCTAAAGGTATTTATTAACATTAGTTCTTCAGAATTAAAAATGTTGTTATTAACCTGTATCGAGGCAAGACAATCAAAGGTTTGCATTTGTTCCAGCGGTTCTAATTTGAGATCTATTAATGGTTGGCTAATTGACAGCTAATCATTCTGTGATCGTTTCAGCTTTCCAAAATTGGAAAGCTTCGCATCTAGTGGTATAGGTAGAGCTTTATTAACAAAATATCTGGTTATATTAATATTTAGATTGGGAAAAAAAGATCTAAACATTAGTATTTTTTGAACAATAGATTGAGCAGAGAATTTAACTATGGCACGAGCATTATAACCATTAAAGTACAAATATTATACCTGCTGCACATCAGTTAAGGACAACACTATCGTTGGTTTTATAAGATTACAAAAATGAAGAATACGATCGTGTTGGCTTAAGAAGCCCACCAGTTTTGGAAAATTTATGAATACTAGATGTAACGGCTCCAAAACAATAGACCAGTTACTTTTATTAGAAGGTATCTGTATGGGCTGTTTCAGCAGGATTTCAGACCAGGGATCTTGGCAATTATCGGCATCTGCTTGAGTGACATTCTGCAAAGTCAGGGATATGTTGAAGAAGTCCATACTCAGTGATTGCTCTTCGTCCTGGGGGTTTGTCAGCTTCGTCAATGATTCTGAGATCTCAGGATTTCTTTTAGATGACTTAACACCCAGAGATTGATTTTCTTCTACTTTTTGGGGGAGTGGGCCTGTCTTTTTTGGTAGATCCAAATGGTTGCTGGAAATAGCGTTTTGATCTAACAGTTTGAATAATTTCCCAAAGTTCATTTTTCTTTGTTTATGTTTATAATTTTTAATGTTGCTAGATTTTTTAAGTAGCGGTTTTTTATGAACCGCTTTTCTTCTTATAAACTTTTGATTTTTCGTGGAATGATTGGTCGAGATCGTGTTACTTGTCTTTATAGTTACATTTGGATGTCGTGATGGAGAATCAGGGGAAGAGTGTTGGATGAGTGGTACAGCTTGATCCTTATAAACCTTGTTGTCCAATAGATTCAGAATCGATGTGAGAATACTGTTGGTTTCTGTTAATGAGGATTTCATAGAGTCTATATCAAGAGCCAGCATTAGGAGCCACCCAGTAATAGTTGGCCCAATTTCTTCTTGTTTCCGGTCTGTGACAGTGTCTGTGGTAACCTTGGGGCATATACGATCAGTTTCGGACTGGTGGTCCCCCTTGACCATGCCCTGTCTGATCGTCTCTAGTTGCTTAGGAGACACTTTTGTCATACTTGTATGTTCAGGCTGCAGTTCTAAGATCAAGTTCCCTTTATCTTTATCTTTGCCACTTTCCTGTTGATTGTAAGATTTTTTTAGAGGTCTTGGAGGGAGGTTAACGTTAGATATGGATATAAAAGTTCGATGTTCGGTGATTGGCCTAGCCCATGTTCGGCAGAGGGGTTAGTTATATCTGCAGATGTGTTTTTGCTGGATAAAGCCCGGGTCAAATCTTGATGGAATAGACACTCTTTATCAAACAGTTTCGCTGCTGCTAATTCCTCTGCCAGATTAGGTGCTGTGTCCAAGGAAAATACGTTGGATTCAATAGTTGGAATGTATTTAGTTGACCAGTCATAGATAATATGGGTCTTATCAGGGATTTTCTTTGACAAGTTTTCATTGCTAGGTGAAGCATAAAATTGAGTAATATGAGTTTGTCCCTTTAAGTCTGAGCAGTGGAAATCTGAGTGTCTGCGAGCTGCAGGGAGATTGCCTTGAGGTAAGTTTTTAGCTTTTGTTTTCTTTTTCTTCTGTTTTTTCATCGAAGGCCAAGGGTGTGGAGAAACCCCCAGTGTTTTCCTTTGGCTCCTTGTTAATACCATGATCTCTTGATGTTTTAGTTTTAGTTTTTGTTAAGCATTTGCAGCAATGAAAATGGCCGTTATTATATCTCTTAAAAACTCCTATCAGCCTTTTCCTATTAGAGGACTCGTTTCTTTGAGGAAAGCGAACAAATAATTGCTTCCCAATTAAAAGCTCTTCTTAAAACTTTTTCCTTCTTTTTTAAATGAGATAAAATAGAATAGAATAGCATAGCAGATAAAAATAACGAGCAACCAGATACTTAGGTCTTACCCGGACGCCATCATTCCCATACATTATTAATCAGAACTCCAACTCCCTCTTTCTCCACACTCCCAACATCCACCCTCATTCAACTGTCATTCTTCCATTTATACTCCCTGCCATTCAAACGCTCTGCCAATCATCCAGCATTCTACTGCTCATGTACTCCCCCCTCCTCTTTCACTCCACTTACCATATGTCTTCTATATAAACAGCACTTACCATATTTACACTATAAGCAGGAACACCACAATGGCCAGATGGCAAAGGGAAATGGGAGGTTGTAACGTGTGAATTGCCAGGTCTGGATGAAGTGGCAGGGCTGGCTCAGGGCACTGGGCTACCTAAGGGAGGTGTCACAGCAGCAAATCCCTCCCTGCCCCCCCTGCCAAGGCCAGCTGCGCTCTGTTTCTGAACACACCCAGAACTGCCTTTCAAGGAACATCTGGTCACTGATTGGTAAGCAGAGCAAACGCAAGCTGCACTAGCAGCCTACCTGCCTCCTCTCCCCACCAAGCCCAAATCCAAAGAACTGAAGAGGGGCCACAGAGTCACGTTTGCTGTAAAGGTGCAGTAGAGCCTTGGGTCTCCCCAGCCTTCCACTAGCCGCTTTTAATTTTTTCCCTCTTTTTCTTTGCCGTGTTTGCCTATGAGGGATTTACTTCCACAGCCTGCTCCTATCTGTGTTGTGGGAACAAAGAGGACTGGCTGGTGGGGGCTGCCCCCCCACCAGCATCAGCCGCCTGAGGCTGCCCCCTCCCTTTGCCTCTCAGTAGGGCCGGCCCTGGAAGCAGGTGCACACGGACCCCTTTCTTTCAGCCAGTTGCCCCCCAGAGCAGAACATCCAGTGACTCTTCCCCAGTACCCTCCCCCAGCTGGTTACTGTTAGTATTATTCAATTAATTTGTATCCCGCCCTTCCTCCCAGCAGGAGCCCAGGGCGGCAAACAAAGCGCTAAAAACACTTTAAAACATCATAAAAACAGATCTTAAAATTCAATTAATTTGTATCCCGCCCTTCCTCCCAGCAGGAGCCCAGGGCGGCAAACAAAGCGCTAAAAACACTTTAAAACATCATAAAAACAGATCTTAAAATTCAATTAATTTGTATCCCGCCCTTCCTCCCAGCAGGAGCCCAGGGCGGCAAACAAAGTGCTAAAAACACTTTAAAACATCATAAAAACAGATCTTAAAATTCAATTAATTTGTATCCCGCCCTTCCTCCCAGCAGGAGCCCAGGGCGGCAAACAAAGCGCTAAAAACACTTTAAAACATCATAAAAACAGATCTTAAAATACATTAAAACAAAACAGCGTTAAAAACATTTTTTAAAAAACAACTTTAAAAAAGGGTTAAAAGCATTATTAAAAAAAACATATTAAGCAATTCTAACACAGACGCAGACTGGGATAGGTTTCAACCTAAAAGGCTTGTTGAAAGAGGAAAGTCGTCAAAAGGTGCCGAAAAGATAGCAGAGATGGCGCCTGCCTAATATTCAAAGGTTGATTCACATTTGCGTGGGAAGCCTGCAATGGGTCACGCAACCCACCAAGCCCACTATGGCCTTTCCAGGACTGCGGCTTCCAGCGTTTCCCCACGTCCCCACCTTTCAAGCACCCATCGCAAGCACAGCTGGCTTTTCCACCGCTCCCGGCAGCACAAGCCTCAGTGGGACTGGGGCAGGCGCTTCTGGCAGCAGAGGCCCACTGATCCACCCCACACAAAGGCGCTCTCACAGAGTAGCCAGGGCTCTGTGCTAACACCCTGAAACCCACGAAGCCCAGATCTTTGCTGTCCTCACACATAGCAGCAACTGCCAGTTATTTCATCCTTAAAAGTGGTGTGGAGCAGGAGGCAGATTCTTAACGAAAGAGAAGAGGTCCCTTGTGCATGGTGGAACATGGCCCAGCTAGTTTTTAAATGGGGGGCAGTGCAGCAGTACAAGACCTGGTAAAGGTGCGGCGGAGCCTTGCGATGTCAGGCATGCAGGTGCCACCCTTGGCTTGGCTCACACATTGGCAGCACAAGGAATTCTGTTATTTGCCTCTCCAATTGTGCAGTGCACCTGCCCGGGGTAGGATACTGGCAGGCAGCGTGCCTTTTCTGCCCATAAAATGAGAAGGCAGCTGTGCTGAAAGGGCCAGCCTTGGTCCCTGCCCAGTCTAGGACCATAGTTCAAGTGGAAGAGCATCTGCAGAACGTCCCAGGTCCAAACTCTAGAAGCACCCCCAGAGAAAACCAGGATCAGGTGACGGGGAAGGCCTTTCTCTGCCTGAGGCCTCAGACAGCTGCTGCCTGTCAGAGTCAACAACAATACTGGACTAAAGAGACAAATAGCTTGTCCTGGAATAAGGCACCAATGAGCAGATGTTAAACAATTTTAAACTGCAAAATGCCCTGTCATGAGTCAATTTCTTCCACTCCCCTAACAGTCTGAGATTGGAGGCAGCGTGTGGACCTCACTTTGGAAAGAGTTCATACACTTCCCATTACTGCAATGAGCTAAGCTGCTTTGCAATGCAGATTACTGTGATTTGGTTTAAGTGGCTACAGAATGCTGAATGATCTGCTGTACAATTAATCTTACGGAACGCCATGCATGTTCAAATGACAGATGAAGGGGATGAAGATTAGGGGGCCAAGCCTAGTGTAATATCATACACACTTTTCCCCCTTTCTACATTATGTCCAAATGAACTTCCTTCCTTTGCTGAACATCGCAAACCCTGACCTTCCTTTCCTGTATTCTATATCAGTGGTTCCCAACCTGGGGGCCGTGAAGAAATCCAGAAGGGAAAGTAAAGAAATGAATTTAAAAAGAAAAAAAGGTTGCACTTCCTGGATGCTGTCTGCTCCTCGCTGCTGCTGCAGATGACACCTCCCCCTTGCTCCAAACGAGAGGGGGGGACTTTTGTTGAAGTGGCAAAGGGTCTTTCAGGTGCGCCGAGGGCAGGCATCTGCCTGTAAAAGATGTGGCAGATGCCAAAGGAGGCTGAGGGTAGAGCTACCAGAAAGGATTACTATCACCGACTCCTGTCTCCTCGCGCTGCCGCTGCTGACGACAACCTTACTCAGAACAAGAGAGGGCTTTTCGTGAAGCAAAAAACAAGGCTTACTTTCTTGGCTCCTGCTTTGCTGCCACTACCTTTTAAAAATTATTCTTATTTGTGAGGCCACCCAGATCTCGCCTTTAGCCCAGATGGGCGTGCTTCCTCACTCATACTGCTCTAAACCACCCAGAGAGCTTCGGCTATGGGGCGGTATATAAATGTAATAAAAAAATAAATAAATAATAAATAAAATGGAGCCAAGAAGCAGTGAGGAAGCTCAGGACTTGCTCGCCCCCCATCTCTGAGGCTAAGTGTGTGTGCCAGGGTTCCCCCTTTCTTCCGCCTACATTCCACCCCCCAACCTCTCTCCAAGATGCTGCAGCAGTTGAGGGTTCCCCCCTCCCACGTGCCCAAATGCATGCATGCCCAGATGCAACGTGTCCAAATGCAAGATGCTTGCAGGAGGGGCAGGTGTGTTTGTGTGTGTGCACATGTGCTGATGTTTTCTGCTCCACTCTCATTCCCCAACTGCACGCTAGCCAAGTCATCAGTTCTGATTATCACCCCAAGGCATAAAAGCACTAAACCCCCTCTTCAATCGATCCACCCTTTTGTCTTCACAATCTAGCATCCCCATTACTATCACACTGCTGCTTCTCGATGATGATTTTTAAAGAAAAGCTCAGCAGATTGGCTGAGGTCCACATACTGCAGCTGAAATCTATTTATTTATTTATTATTGCATTTATATCCCACCTTTCCTCCAAGTTGCTCAAGGTGGTGCACATGGTCCCCCCCCCAACCCTGTGAGATAGGTCAGGCTGAGAGACTGTCTGGTCCAAGGTCACCCAGTGGGCTTCATGGCTGGGTGGAGATTTGAACCTGGATCTTAGTCCAACACTGGTGTTGAGAGATAGGACTGTACATCTTCATACTGTGGGGGGGGCGAATGGGATCCCAATTTGATTGGACCTTTGCATTAAGAAAAGAAAGCAACACCTCCCTGTCTGCAGGGGGCTTTTTGTGGAAAGAGATATTTGGAGATGTGATTTTGCCACGCAAATTAACAGAGACTAAAATTACAATTAATGGGAGGGGGAAGAAAAAATTTTGAGCTTACAAAGGGGGTCCCATACTCATAAAGGTTGGGAACCACTGTTCTATATCCTTTAAGTGTTATTTGCAGATGAAAGTAAGTACAGGTGTTCTCCGTTAACTGGAGAAACAACTTCAACTTGTTTCCATGGAGTTGGATGACTGGCAATCCCCAGAATTCCTGAATCTCCTGTTGTGCATTCTTTACCACCTGCAAAGGGTTGTTGTTTTTGTTTTAAACTACCTATATATTTTTAAGCGTGTACTAGAGGTCTCATCCTGAAATACTATGTCATGTTTAGAATTTTTAGACTCATATCCTAACAAAATTATTACCAAAGTAAATATGTAACTTTTATTTTGGAGAATGCTTGTCAGGATAAGGGGGTACATTTGGTACACAGCTGATAATGGAACACACCGTGAGAAAAACAGGTAGTAGGGGAGCTGTTAAATAGGTACGGATGGAAGGTGTGATGTTGCAACTTTGGTGATCTTGGAGGAAAAAAACAGTGGCACTAGAACAAAAGAAATGGCAACCTCGGAATGGAAGAACAGACCAGGAAAGGAGCACTTTTGTCTGAATCAGAAGGTACGAGCATTCCTTCCGGTGAAAACGGTGATTTAGCATGTCCTGGAATACTTCTTTTCTTCAGGATGTGGCAGAACTCAGGTCTCACCTCTTGGTGAATTTGCTACATCAAAAAGCAAATGTGAGAAGTAGTCCTCAGACATTAACTCACTGGTGTTTTGTCTTTTTAAAAATCTCTTTGGAGTTTGCAAGTAGAGGACAGTGACAACAAATGTACACATTGGAAATTTTTGCCGCACACACTTTGCCATGAACATCAACCCCCCTAAATACAAGCACATGAGCAAAATGCTGACCATGTTAGGGGGTGGGAATATACACAGACACACCCACCCACTCCCTAGGCATATAGGACTGTAAAAAAACATGGAAAGCAGGGAGGGGGGCATAGGGAGGCCACAAGGTAGTATCCCAACAGAGCAGAGCCATTTTTAAGCATGATACAATTGACATTACTGTGTACAGCATTTCTAAAATGATATTGAATACATTGGTGGAAGCATAATGAACTCGCTGGTAGCAAGATATCAGAACTGTACCCTTTAAGCCCATATAAAAGGCCAGGTGAAGTAGCCCCAGCCCTCTGGCTAGGTTCCAGGCAGGCATGGATGGGGAAGGGAAAACTCAAGAATTAATAAGGGAATGCAAGAACAGATGTAGAGAACAGAGGCCCCCCCCCGGGCATTCCAATGGGGCTCAGAGTGAAGAAATGTGGGGCAGACAGGATATGCAGTATCAGGAGGGAATAAAAGTGTGGAGGGGAGATGTCAGATTTACAGCACAAGCTTAAGCACATTGACTCAAAAGCTCTTTCCCATTGAGCTCAGGCCAGGACTTGCTTACTCTCCGTAAGCATGCCAGGGCTGCTACCTTATGCAGTAGTACCTCTCAAGCACAGGGAACCCAGACAGCTGCCTTCTTTCAAGTCAAACCATTGACCCATCTAGCCAGTACTGCACACACCCCAGGAGGGGAACTGAGAACCCCACACTCTCAACAGGCCATTTGGACAGGTGGGCAGCAAGCCAGGTTAAAAAGGAGACCCCAAGCCCAGCCAACCTGCTCCTCTTTCTTCAGGGGGCAGCTATGCTACTGTGCAGCCACCCCCGGAAGAAAGTGGTGCTTGCAGTCAGCACCAATCCGCTGAGTGGTGGTGGCAGAAAGCTCCTTTGCCAATGCACCATCAACAGCACCCTTCAAGGCTCCTGATTGCACACGGGCAGCCGTCATGTGGGGGAAGTGGCTGTGGGTTGAGGGAAACAGCTTCCCTGGTCAAACTGGGACCTGTGCGAGGCCTAATTAGGCTCACCAGCTGGAGAAGCCCCACCCTGGTCTACACTGACTGGAAGTGGCTCTCCAGAGTTTCAGACTGGGGGCATTTCCAGCCCTACCTGGGGATGCCAGGAATTGAACCAGAGACCTTCTACATGCAAAGCAGGAGCTCTGCCACTGAGCTATGGCCAACTGAACATAGTGAGAATTACTTCTAAGTAAACACGCATAGGCTTGTTTTTGGCACAAGGTGGAACACAGGGGACCTAACGTATTGCATTGATATGTCCACCTTTCTAAACAGAGATGAAGCCTCCGTGGTGCTCCAGATGTTGCTGGACTATGATTTCCATCGTCCCTGACAACTGGCTTGGCTGGCTGGGGCTGATGGAACCCAACACCCCTGCTTCAAAAGGTGAAAAGGGAATGTAAACAAAGGTGCTAGGGAGAATTCCCGCCAGGCCTGCTGTGCAAGCCAGATAGACACATGGGATTTCTATAAGGGCACATCTGTGCAAGTGTGCAAATCCCACTGATTTCAGGGAGACTTACATAGGAAAAATGCTGCACATTTTATCTTGTAACCAGTAGCCTTCAATCTTTTCAGCTCCAGGACGCATGTCTAGGATGCCAGGCCATGAACACTTACTTGGAAATAAGTCCCAATGAATGCAACAGGACTCACTTCTGAGAAAACATGCACAGAATTGTGCTGCACATCTCACTCTGCAACATGGGACCCACTCCAGGGTGCTGTTCTGTTTAGCACAAATGCTCTCTCTCTCTCTCTTTTTCCTCTGGCAGGGATGGAGAAGCTGTGGCCCTCCAGATGATGATGAACTCCAACTCCAACCAGCCTCAGTCAGCATGGGCAATGCACAGGGATGATGGGAACTGTAGTCCTGCAACAACTGGAGGGCCACAGCTCCCTCAGCCCTAATGTAGGTGGCAGGATGGAAAGGCACTCTTATAGTGCAATTATTTTCAATGGCTACCTTGACAGGTTGTATGCTGGATCTTTAGAGTGTTGGTTTTTATGTTCATGTATTTTAAAAGATTGATATTTGCCTGATTTTAATTGGTGTTTGTTTTTGTTTCTGAACTCCTAAAACTATCCTGGGGGGATCATTTGCAAAGGTGGGATATAAAAGATTAAAAATAAATATAAGAGATCTGGCCTCCTGTCTTTTGAAAAAAACACATAAAAGAGAGGAAATGGGCAAGTGCATCTTGTCTTGCAGGGGTGATAAGATTGCATCTACCAAAACACCTTCTCCTACACCACTACTAAAGGTAAAGTAACTGACTTCTTTGCATCTCTCTCTCTCTCTCTTTCATTCTCTTTAAACATAATCACCAACAAACATAACACAGCAGCGTACTTCACTCATGCCATCCACGTTGGGTTGAGGCAGACTCATCCGAGTCCTCCTGACTGACCTGCCACCACTTGGACAGCAAAGGCGCAAAGCACCAAGAGATTTTTGTATGGTGTGTGAGGATGGCAAGGGAAGCTCTGGCAATGATTGGCTAAGGTGTCCCTCACTGTGGGAGGCTGTGTGGATCCAGAATTGGCCTCCACAGTCACTTACGGACCCACCGTTGAAGACCTTATCTTGGAAGACAATCTTACTCGGCCATGAGTGATCGCCAGTGAATGAACGAATGAATCCTGCTATCAGAAGGTGGGGTGGGGACAGCCGGAAGAGTTCCTGGCTTAGCTACTTTGTGCCTTGAGAGGGAGGTGCAGGGAGAGGGTTAGGGAAGACAGATGCGGCAGGAGCCAAAGGAAGGAGGCACCCTCCTCTAGCCATTGTCATGGGCTGACAGCTGGTGCCCAGTAACCACGTTTGATTTTATTAGGATCAAATGTTTGCAGAATGCATCTACTCTTCATAAGTTATTCATATGCATCTCTGGCTTTTTGGTCAAAGAAGGCTCTCTGTCTCTCTACATAGTCCAGACCTACTGGTCCTCCCTTAGGAGGGGAGGCACAGAACTCCAAACCCCAGATGATGCCAAGACAAGGGACTCATGCATTGCCCCCAAAGTGGTGGTAGAAGAACAGAGACTGACAGGAAATGCAGCTCTCCAAGAAGAAACTTCCTTCAGCTTGGCTTTTGCGTTTGATCACCCTTTCCAAGCCCCCTGCCCGTGACAAAAATAGCTCCTTATTCCCCTGCAAGAAAGGGGAGGTTGCCCTCAAAGGCCTCAGACCCGAAGCAGGAGGTTGCCCACAGAGCAGTCCTCCTCAGCCGCCTGGCTGCATGGAGGGCACCAGGAGTGGACACCATTCCCACTGGACCATCATTCTTCCCCTCCCCCCAGGTCTGTTTCCTATCTAGCTCCTTCCCCAGGACCAGCAACTCTGCACACGCTCTTCTTACTCAAAACCTCATTAGGATACATGGAGAGCAAAGCTGGGCTTTGTAGAACTGAACCCTTATAGCTCACCGTCCACCTCTGACTTGGCTCATGCCTGAAGATTTTTGGTGCAGCAAAATGAGCCGGGGGCTTTGTGGGGGCTTCTTCTGGCCTTGGCAGGATCCAGACACTCCCTGCATGAGGCCTTTGGTCTGTGCTTGCATATCCTTTGAGGAAAGAAAGAGTCTCCGAGGCACAGGGTTCAAATGTACAAGAGCTGTGCCCGTAGTTCCTTGAAAACCTCAGTCCAACACCCATTTCTGCTAGGTGGAGTTAAGATATGCTGCTTCTCCTCCGCAAGAGGTGGTGAGGTGCTGGCTGAGTTGGAAGATCTTCCTCATGGTCACTTTCACAGTTGCGCTGGAACAAAGAGAAACCAGGCGACATTTCAGGCGGCGCTCTGCCTCTGCACACTTTTCACCCCCACCTCCTTTGAGACGCCCCTCCACCCTGAGAGTGAGGCATGCCTTTCTGTACAAGTGTTAGCTCCTGCCCACTTTGGCATGTCTTTGCATCGCCATGGCACTGGCTTTGCGTCATTTAGTGCAGGGGCAGGCAGAAGCTGGATCAGGGTCTGCTGGGAGACCCCTGGCTGGTTTTGCAGTAGATCAGCAAGGGTTCCCAACTCTCACTGGCTTAACAAGAGTGACAGCAAAAACACTTTCCCCCTCTTAAATTAGGCTGCTGAAATCAAGAAAGCTTGGGAGGAAAGAGGAGTAGGTAGAAGTAGGTGTATGTGTGAGTGAGTGAGTGAGAGAGAGAGAGTGAGTGAGAGAGAGAGAGAGAGAGAGAGAGAGAGAGAGATGGGAGGGGAGAGGGGGGGAAAGGATCTGTGTGCGAGTTCCAGTTCTGGACCTGGAAACAAGTTCCCGGGCTGAGGATGTTCAGGTGCTTGGGGCACCTGGTCCTGTAATTCTATGAGCTACTATATTGTTCCTGCTCTGGTAGGTGGACCTGGGGGCTGTTAATAAAAAACAAAGTAGAGCCTGCAGGCCTAAAGTCTACCCACCACTTGTAGAATCTAGAACTCTGGGCAAAGCACTTAACTTTGCCTTGTGCAGCTAACCCTGAAGTTTAGCACATGTAAGCACTAGCACTTAGGCAGTATTTTTATGTCACTGAGCGTTCCCTAGAGAGCGTGCCGATACCTCCCTCTTGGTTCTCATGACCCCATTTTAGCCCCAGCACTCACCAATTGATGTCTCCATCAGTGGGAGTGATGACAATATGCAACCTCCTGGGGCCACTGAACACCAGAAGCTGGGAAGCCACAATGGGTGAGGGCTTTTGCCTTGTAGGCTTCCCAGAGGTTGGCTGGCCAGCCAGCTGCTGCAGGAAGCAAGACGCTGGACTAGATGGTCCTTTGGTTTGATCAAACAGCGCTCTTCTCATGCTCTTTCGCAAAGTGTGAAGAGCAAAACCCACCAAAAAGCCAGCCCAAGTGAGGCTTACTTCAAATCTGCATTAATATTTTTGCAAGTGGACATCCCCCACTTGGCACCTTATAAAGTCTAGCCATATATCTGCAACCCTCAGATGGCCACAAGTAAGGCAAGCACAACAACAGAGCCTTGTTAGGGCCATTCAAGGGCTAGAAGAGCCCTGGTGCCCTCCAGAAGTTTTTGAGCAACAATTCCTATCAGACTCCCATCAGGACTGGGCATGTTTAGCTTTGAGAAGACTGAGGGGAGATACGATAGCACTCTCCAAGTACCTGAAAGGTGGTCACACAGAGGAGGGCCAGACACAGAATAATGGGTTCAAGTTACAGGGAGCCAGATTTCGGCTAAACATCAGGAAAAATATCAGGAAAAATCAGGAACCAAAGACCTAGGGAGGTGGTGGGCTCTCCAACACTGGAGGTGTTCAAGAGGCAGCTGGACAGCCACCTGTCGGCTACACATGATTCTATGACTCAGCCAACAAGGTAAGGACTGAATGTTGGGAGTTGTAGTCCAGCAACATTTGAAGGCCACCACATTTGGAGGCCCTTGCTCTATCACAAACAAGGGGACATGTCGACTTTCCTCTCCCTTTGCATCCATGTACTCACCAAGCTGTCATCTTGCATAAGGCGGACTCTTCTCACCAGCGAGCGGGATAAATGGTTGCACAGGGCAACAATGCTGAAAGTGAGCTGCAGAAATAACAAGGACATTCTGATCACACACTTGCACCACAGAGGCAAATCCTGCAAAGTAACTCATGGGAGGGCCCCCAACACTCTTGCATTTTTGGTACACCCAAACGGGAGGCTCAAGAACCGCCCTGCCATCGGTGTCCTATATATGGATGAGGTTTGGAAGCAATTCTGGAAAGACCTTACAAACATGCATGGGAGATTTAGCAAGCTAACAAGCCCAGGAAAATATTATATACAGTAGGGCCCCGCTTTACGGCGTTCCTAACCCGCCGTATAAGCGGGGCCCTACTGTATAAAATGTAGCTCTAAGGAAAATATGTGGCTGGACCCAACTGCCTCAAGTTGATCTAGTCCAGCCTTTCCCAACTAGTGGGCCACCAGATGTTGTTGGACCACAACTCCCATCAGCCTCAGCCAGCATTGCCAATGGTCAGGAAAGATGGGACTTGTGGTCCAACATCATCTGGTGGTCCACTAGTTGGGAAATGCTGATCTAGTCTGTTATGATTTCACCTGGGCCAAAAAGAGGCAGCTCTCACAAAATGCTGGGTGTAACAAAGATAGTGATGGATAGACTGCATGAGGCTCCCTTTGAAGATGGCCTACACTGGGATAAGGCAGCTGCATTCCTCAGCTCTATGGTAGGGGTGGGAAATGTCCCCCTCTTGACAGCTGCTTTCCTCTGCGGGGAAGAGAGTCAGGGCCCAAACACCAGTACTGTGCAGGACCAAAGCATGCACACACACCATTCACCCTCTCTGGATTGAATCACACTCTCCCTGAAGATGCTGGGGTCCTCCTGGTTCCATCTCTGTCACTGGAGACTCAAATGGCTTTAGCAACAAAGACTGCTTATTCCTAGTTCTGGCTGGTTTTCCAGCTGTGGCCATTCCTGAACTGACATAGCCTGGCCCCAGTTTTGCATGCTCTAATAACCTCCTGTCTTGATGACTGTAATAAGGTCTATATGAGGCTATCCTTGAAGACTGTCTGGAGACTGCAGCTACTGCAGAATTATTGGCCAGCACTGGGGGGGAAAGCAGTTTATAGATTGTATTCATAAATTCCCAAGCACACCCCTGTAGCCACAGCCAGGAAGGTGAAGGCCATAGCCTGGAGAGGTATAGTGGGCTGGAGGTTCCCCACTTCTGTGAACAACTCCTCCCCCAATGGGTAAGCTGCATCTCCTCTCCTTTGAGATGCAGTTTGAGCCTCCAGGGTAAATCCTCCTTTTTTCCCAAATGGGAAACTGGTCTTCACCCAAGCAGAGATGCTGTCCCAGAAGGGGGACACACAAGAGGTGCACCGACATATCCAACCCTTTTATTTGTGATTGTTTATTATTGTTTAAAATGATGCATGGCATAGAGAAAGTGGACAGAGAAAAGTTTTTCTCCCTCTCTCATAAAACTAGAACTCGGGGACATCCAATGAAGCAAAATGTTGGGAGATTCAGGACAGACAAAAGAAAGTACTACTTTTTGCAGCACATAATGAAACTATTGAATTTGCTCCCACAATAGGCAGTGCTTTGCAGGCTTCCCATGGGCAACTGGCTGGCCACTGTGAGAACAGGATGCTGGACTAGATGGGCCACTGGCCTGATCCAGCAGGCTCTTCTGATGTTCTTAATTTTATAATGTGATTCAATTATTTTGTTTTACATTGTTGTTGCTTATTGTGATTCTAATTTTATTGCTTGTTACCCTGGCAAACAATGGAGAGAAGGGCAGACTACAAATGCTTCAAATAGCTCAACTTTGTAGGAGCATTGACTGCTACTGTGATTTTTTCCCTTCCTTATCAGCCGGCAGGAATGGCACTCTTATTGACATACCTGGACGTATTTGCAACCTGTCTCTGAGGCAAGAGAGGAGGACAAGTGATCAGCAGGGTACACACCAGGGACACTTATTGAGTAATGCAGATGTCTATGATCAAAGGCAACATAACGCTGTTGCTTCAAAAAGCAGGAGATGGCATACTGTCTCTTTTTTAATAGTTTTATTTATGCATTTTCAATAGTAAATACAATGTTACTCAAAAGAACCCCTAACTCCCCCATTGCCCCAGACATTCCATGTGTACATATCATTCACGAAGAGGTAAGTTGCATACTGTCTCTTTAAGACTTGGCAACTTCTCTATGGTCTTTATGGCACAGGGTGAAGACCTTTTTATTCACCTTGGCCTTTCAAACTTTTATTTTGAGATAAAATGTAGGTCAGCCTTTCCCATCCTGGTGCCCTCCAAATGATGCTGGACTACAACTCCCATCAGCCCTAGCCAAGCACAGCCATCTAGAGCTGCACTTATTTTAATGGGTTTTAAATGAACCTTATACTCTGTGTGTTATTTGCCTTCAAGATGATT